>NC_052240.1:464706-1664706 GCF_013401445.1 Tripterygium wilfordii | reverse complement strand
TGAAACTTATATCTTCTCACACTGCTTTTCATGCTCATGGTGATAGAACTAGGTAAAATTTTCCCTTCCATTCCCTTGGTGGCTGAAGAGGACTCTGCTTTTTTGCGTTCTAATAATTTGGTGGATTCTGTGGTAAATGCTGTTACTCATAAAGCAAACATTGGTGATGAGCCTCTGACAAATGCTGATGTACTTGAAGCAATTGACAGGGGTGCACAGAATGATTTTGCAACTGGATCCAAGCCAGCTACGTATTGGGTAGGTCGAAATTTGTGTTTGATTAGCATTTGATTATGGGGAAAGAAACTGGATTTCACTTTTTTGTTTTATACTGCTTTGGATGATTAATTTGCATAATCAGTAATTTAATTATACATCCCTACTCCCTATGACCTAAAACTTACACCTTATGGTACATGTGATTGATTTTGCCCCTGTCTCTTCCGGAAAGGGTGCCATGGACTTAGTCTGCTGTTGCCTCCTTATGATAATTTTCATTATGGTATGCACACTGTGTGAGCGGTTGCAGTTGGATTTGTTCTCTTTTAATAATGAATGTCATTAAACTCAATGCAGGTGCTGGATCCAATTGATGGGACTAAAGGTTTTCTTAAGGGAAACGAAGCTTTATATGTGGTATGTTAATTTTCTGATCCTATCTTTTTTTTGTTTAATTCATTAGCAGATATTTTCTTCAATGAAGTGCATTGATGAAGAAAAGAGTTGCATCTTTACTTATTGACTGCTTCCAGGTTGGCAAATCTGATTGACTTGCTTCAAGGGTACTATACAGTTAACTATCTCTATATCTACTTGGATGAATTTATTCTAAAACTGCTATTGTCTCACCTGATGGAATATCTAATGATTTACATGTTCACTGAATTAGTGAAAGCAAAATTATTTTAGCAAGGAAGTTAAAATGTAAAATCAGTACGCATGGCCTTTTGGATTTTATTCTGTGAGTGGTTCAGTGCAGATCAACTTAGGATGGAATGATTACTGTTTAATACTAAAGAAAATGGTCATTTCTGAGTTACGCTATATTGTAAACAAGAATTATTTTAAGGTCAGATGTGAATTTGAACATTGCAAGTATGCATAGCATGTATTCCATCATAATTCTTCATGAATACACAATTCACAGAGCATCTTAGTTGATTCTTGCGAATTCTTCTGTATATTGTTTCTGCTTTTAGTGTTTCCAATCTAAATGAGCAGCTTACGTCATGTAATGCTTAGATGGTCCTGTCAACAAATATCTTGCCAAGGAAAAAGAAAGTAAAATCACTTGTCTCTAAAACAAAGATTTTAATAGCATCTACATGCCCAGACAAAAAAAAATGCTGGGAAGGTTTGTTTCTTGGAATTATAATTTGGCTTAATGCATAATTTTCAGGTAGGCTTGGCTTTTATAGTTGAAGGAGAGATTGTACTGGGAGTTATGGGCTGCCCAAACTGGCAGGAGGATGTTCCCTGTAAATCAAATGCTGAAGACAAGGGATCTGAAACTATTCTTTCTAGCTCAGGGATCATTATGGTTGCTCATGTTGGATGTGGAACATGGATGAAGAGGTTAGCAGTTATGATGGGTAGATCAGCTAAGTTGCCTGAATATTGGACAAGATGCTTAGTTGATAAATGTCAGTTGGTACATAAAGCACGTTTTTGCATTCCAGAGAGTCAAACATGGGCGTCAATGCCACTTTCAGCTTCTCTCAATGAAAGAAATGACGCATCTAGCACTGGTGATAGAGAAATTCTTCTTTTGTCCACATGTTGTGGAAGGTTTGGGCTCTAACTTGTATTGCATGGTACTTAATATTGTCTTCAAGTGGAATATTGCTTTAATGCTTTGCCCCATTGTTACAATGAGAAAAAAAAAATCCCTTTCTTTTGATGGATGAAATTGTTAGCATGAGACTGACCAATTACGATGTTCATATGCAGCCTGTGCAAGTACTTAATGGTGGCTTCTGGAAAGGCATCCGTTTTCATTCTTCGAGTGAGATCTCAGACCCTTGTTAAGGTATCATGCTGAACTGTAGTGAGATGAGTAGCAGAAATTGAATTGGCTCGAGTTAATTTCCAACTCATTTGTTATATAGGCTTGGGATCATGCTGTTGGCATTATATGCGTGCATGAAGCTGGGGGAAAGGTATGGAATCTTCTAATGGGGCTGTTTCCTGAGTTGTAAGTTTTGGTTATATGTGCTTGTTAGTCTCTGTTCACTGATTGGCATGTCTGTGAGTTGATTAAGGGTTCTATGATAGTCAACCTGAAGTGTGTACGATGGGCAGGAGAGCTATCATTATTTTGCAGACAATGACTTTAAACTACTTCAGTGAACTTAATTAAAACGACACATAAAGTTTCCCTCCCTCAACACCAAAAAGAACTCCCAAGGCCACCCCACTCCTATATATTTTTAGGTTTTCTTTGTCATGTTTCCTAATGTTAAACCTATCATAGGCTGTTTTGCCAAAGACAAAGAACGTAATCGTGTACCATTTCTTTTTCAACATTTAGTTGAAGAGCACCTCATTTTTGTGGAGAAAATGCACGATTGTATCAAACCTTAACTTCTATTCCTCATAAAATTATTGGTAACCACTTTCAGATCCTTGTTGAACTGGTGAACTAATTACATTTCCTTTTCCAAGTTGTCGTTTTTCACTTAATATTGTGGTTCTTTTGCTTCAATACCAATTACCATGTCAATTACCTAACTATTGTCTTATTTAATTCTCTCTCCTTGTTGGAATATAACAAGCTAATCCCCTTTCATCAGGTAACTGACTGGAGAGGGAGTGAACTTGATTTTGCAGCGGATCAAGTTGAACGGAGGATAATATTTCCCTCAGGTGGGGTTCTCGTGACTAACGGTAACATACACAGTCAAATTATGGATATGATCTCTTCCGTTTCAACTATTAATTGATGTTGCTGCCATGACATTCCCAAAAATCGCTAGGCATGTGCGGTATGATTTACTTTTGAAGATCAGTCCATCAACCGCTGGTTAGGTAGTCATTCAGCTTTCAAAAGTGGACTAAGTAGAACTGTAAATGTTGAGAAATTATTATTCACCGAACTTCTCTGATACAGAGTGAACTCAGCATTTGTTCAACCTAGCTAGTTTTATCAGAGGAACGGAAGGTATAGGAAATCGTTGATGGTTGGAGTCTTGGAGACCTGGAAAACTTTAATGGTATTCTTTGGGATCACATTGCTCATTGTTTTACAAGCAAGGGAAGTTCCTCAACTATGAGAATAGTGTTTGTGAATTCGAGATTAAATAATGCTTCAGTTACTTGCAAGAAATATATGCATCTTCTGAGCCTTACTCATGGCAAGAAGTTGCACGCCAAAGCATTCAAGGACCAAAAGTTTGCGAAATTTCTGGACTTTTCAGACAAAATGCCAGGTGTTCTTTCTTTTATGCAAATATACTTAGACCCAATATTGGACTATGTAGTTCGTAGTACTAAAAATAATGATAACTTGTGGTAAATTAGGGATTCATAAAATTATGTGTACGGTTAGCTTAAATTAGTAATAGTGGAACACCAACCACATAATCTAAAATATAGCCATAAATCATGCAAATTATCTTTAAAGAATATGTGCATTTGAACCACTCACAACAAAAGACTATTGATATCCCACATCGGATTGGGATAATTTAATTAAGTGGTATATAAGTAAGGTTTTGCATCTTTCATGGTACGACGTGTTTTTTGTGCCCGCAAATAACAAATTCTTACAGACCAATGGTGCAAAACGGAAAATATCTTTCATTTATTTAATTTGTACTTGCATTTCATCTATCAAATTTGTATGCACAACGGCTCATCAACTCTGGCACGTATGCACCCTTTCTTTGGGTAACGCATCCATTCCTAAATTTTGGACAAGTAAATAAGTGATTACCCTATCAAGTATAAGATGTAACCAATATTCATTAGTTTAAGCATGAATAAATATCTTTTTAGTACCATGATTGTGCTGACTAGGCCATGACACCATGCACGGAGACATTAGCCGAAGATTATGCTGTGCAAGTCATAATTATATATATATCAGTGAAGTAATGTTGCTCATTCTCTTTAATGACTTTTTTTAATAGTAAGTGCTAGAGTAGGCCGTATTATGCGTGTTAGCGTGTATATATATATATTTTGTCTGGATGTGTGTATATATATATATACACTCTATTGACGCAAGGAATGGTAGTGGGAGAAGGCATGAGAGACGTCAGATACAGTGAGGTGGCAGGTTGTTGATGGACCGATCATGCATGAGAGTCTTGTTGCAGGTGGTCCCCATATAGAGATTGAGCATCTCGCACAGTGACACGTACAAGGGGAGTTCCGGAGTTGCAGCCTTCCAAGCGATCAAATTTATTTATTAATTAAAGGGACAAGTAACAAAAATGCTCATCTATTTAAAAAAAATTCAATCAAGCTCCTATACTTTTTTTAATGTCAACAAAGCTCTTCTACTATAAAAAAGGGATCACGTTAGCCCTTTAAGCTCATTTTCCGTCAAATG
Organism: Tripterygium wilfordii; assembly: GCF_013401445.1. NCBI lineage: Eukaryota > Viridiplantae > Streptophyta > Magnoliopsida > Celastrales > Celastraceae > Tripterygium > Tripterygium wilfordii. The sequence continues at coordinate 1,660,151 of NC_052240.1, read as the reverse complement.
ATTCTGACATTATCGTTAGTGGATGACGTGGACCATAACCCGTATAGTACACTTGTTGGCCTCATATAACTAAGCACACAAGTATGAGAGAGTGTTAGAACAAATGTCTCACATCGTTTGGTGCAAGCCAAGTGATATGGTTTATAAGACGGAACCCAATCTCAACCACTAAATGATCCTTTTAGAGACAAAATCCATATGAATCTTTGGCTCAATATGAAACAATACTCTAAATATTTATTGGGCCAACGTTTTTTCCCTACTCAATCTTCAAATTATTACACATACCTCTTTCGATTGAACTTTAGCAAGCTAAGGGAAGCAGTGCTTGTTGCAGTACAGAGAAAGGTTTTGTTTTTTTTTTTTCGAATTGGTATTGTGTTGTTAGTATTGCCTTTTGATTTGTCATTGGTTTGTTGAAAAATGGACGTTGAAAGGTGTAGGACCCTTTAATTAAAAGTTTGACATTATTGCCTTTACAGAAGCTTTTTCTTCTCCTGTGTTTCTGGCTCTCCATATATTTTTCATGCTGAAAGAGAAAAGGAAGAAAGAAAAGCAAGATTGACAAGAATTCATCATTCTAATTGAAAGTTTCTGCCGCCCCCTTCTGGTTTTCCACCTTCATTGTTGACCAAAATTAATATTAGTGCTTCAATGTCTACCCCCTTTTGTCTACTCATGATAAGCTGGATTATAGATCGCATATATTTATTGACTTCAGGATTATAGATGTTTATTTATCACAAAATATGATTAGTCATTTCGAAAATGACCATAATTGGTAGTATGAACATGATCTATATAAATTCAATAAATTCCCTGGATTGCCCTTCTAAAATATCTTTGGCCGAAGATGTAAAGAGTAATTTCGCAGCACACAACCTATGAAATGACTCCATGCAAAGAGTCCCTGTTACGAAGGTCATATATTGGAAGGAAGAGGGGGAGGTACGTGGCTCCACGATGTTTGTGACAGCTGATATGAATCCAGAAAGTAAGGAGTCAAACTCCGCCGGAAAGTGATTGGCAGTGAGATTTTGCATGGCAAAATGAAGACGAATTGATTAATAATTTTGGTTATTTTCTCCAAGGACAGGGGACACGTCTCATTTGTGATAAACAGAGGACGGCACCGAATCCTTTTGACTTGTCTTTCACTTGCTATTTATAGACAGAGTACCCCCCATCGTAATACTTTATTGGAGCTTATTACAATGGGTAGAGCACCATGTTGTGAGAAAAATGGGCTGAGGAGGGGCCCATGGACTCAAGAGGAAGATCAGAAGCTCATTGATTACATCCAAAAACATGGTTATGGCAATTGGAGGACACTCCCCAAGAATGCTGGTACGTCCTTTACTTTCTTGTTTTCGTTGAGAAAATATGCAATCAGACTCTCTCAAGTTTGTTCTGGTCGCATAACCATCCTCTTAATGTGTTGACTGGCTTTATTTTAGGGCTGCAAAGGTGTGGAAAGAGCTGCCGACTTCGCTGGACAAACTATCTACGACCCGATATCAAGAGAGGCAGGTTTTCATTTGAAGAAGAGGAGACAATAATTCAGCTTCACAGTATATTAGGAAATAAGTGAGTACTTTTTTCATATTTTTTAATATAAAAATTTGACAAACATGCATGTGGTGTGTATATTGTAAGAAAATTTTGATTATTTTTCCTTAATATATGTAACTATCATGTATAGGTGGTCTGCTATTGCGGCACGTTTGCCAGGAAGAACAGACAATGAAATCAAGAACTACTGGAACACACACATTAGAAAGAGACTTCTCAGAATGGGAATCGATCCGGTGACTCACAGTCCGAGGCTTGATCTCCTAGACCTCTCATCAATTCTAAGTTCATCTCTCTACAATTCATCTCAAATTGACATTTCCAGGATGCTTGGCGTCCAGCCTTTAGTGAATCCAGAGCTTCTAAAGCTAGCAAGTTCTCTAATGCAATCACAACAAGAAAACCCAAAACTTGGTTTTCCTCAAACTGGTCAAGAAAATCATCTTGTCCCAAACCACTACCAATATAACCAAATTGTTCCAGATATTAATCCACCTTGCACCATACCTAACTTTTCTGACGAGGCACAACTACTTTTGGACCCCAATGTGGAGCAATTCTCGTCAAGCTTCAACAACTTTAGCTCCCAAATTCCTCCATTGAATGATTGGCAAACCAATGGGGACTATGTGCCGGCAACTCTACCAAGTTACAACTACAATTGTAGTTTTCCTGATCAAGCAGCAGCAATCATGGACCCTTCGTCGGAGACTTCATCGACTTTTATGTCCAACGGCAGTGACCATAATTTCAGCTTTGCGTCGGCTTTATCGACGCCTTCATCGAGTCCAAGTCCTTTGAATTCCAACTCAACTACGACGTACGTCAACAGCATTGAAGATGAGAGGGAAAGCTATTGCAGTAACAATATGTTGAAGTTTGGAATCCAAGATACTTTGGATATTAATGACTACATGTTTTAATATTTTATCAAAATCAATACAACACTGATTGAAGAGTTTGTTTATTGATAGTTGCAAAATCTCATGTACTAATTAATAATTGATTTCTTGCAATATTGTTGCTGACTTCATAAAGGTTACTACTTCAAGAAGCAGGCTCATGTCGTTTGCTCTTTTTTTAATCGTTACTGGATGGAAAGTTTCCATTATTGATTCAAGTCATCGTGTTGTTTTTCTTCTCCATACTTGGCATACTTTTAACATATTTAATAATATAAACAATCTTATCGCTTACGAATATGCTTCAAATGGATCGACAACAAACATTTGTAGTATATTATATGCATATATCATATCGATAATTTCACTGTCTACCACAAAAAAAAAAAAAGAAGAAGAAGAAGAAAGATCCCAGACACAAAGTCAAACCCCGGGAACCTTCCCCGGCAACGGAGACCGGAGCTCGTATGGGTGACACCTGTCCATGCCACCTGTTAACTTAAGGTAACTGTCTTTTCACGTAGAAATAAAGTAACAATTTGCATGGGGATTATGGATAAGCGTGATTTTGACTAAAATGAAAAGCCTGTACGTGTCCATCTGTAACCGGTGACAACAGACCCGGTGTGGGGACCATTACACAAAGAGAGCTCGCTTTATTGAAAATCATCGCGTGGTTCTTGTGCTGTTTTTGTCTCTTTTTCAGTGTCAAACTTGAGCCTTAATATTAATTACGTCAGTTTTCGGCACAGGTGTGCTAAATAATTACACACGTACAAGTGAACTTTGAAAAGGCTGCATGGTATTGGGCCATTGGCACCCAAGGTTTTCGACTCCTGTGTCGATTAAACTTATCAACGGTTCTGGTTTCTTTGACAATTATGGTGAGAGGCCTAATCGACTTAGATATGAGTGGACGACTCTGCTAATGATTGAGAGCAAGAACGCTGTTAAGTGATTTGTTGATGATAAGATTTTTCACAATATCCCCCAGCTGTGAGAATTTTTTCTCGATCCTTGTGCTAGTATGATTAAATTTGAGAGGACAAGTGATGCGAGTTTCGACTTAAAACGGACAAATTATTGTTAATGTGGAGAGGCGGACTTGTTATATGGTTATCATTATATAGAATAACATTTTAATATCCTGACTTGTACAACGCCTAAAATGAAACAACATATTTGATTAGAAATTTTAGAACTAGTGTCCTACAAGACGTCATTCAAACATAGGTTTCCTAGCTAGAATTTGTCCTGATGTATATATAGATATCGTGGTGAGTTTGAATTTCACTAGCAAACAGACTGGCATATTGTACAACTTTTCCCTTCTATGATTGCCGCTTCACATATTGTCTACGTCTGTTGTTTTGAAATTGGAAGGTCTTCTCCACACGTAAATCATGCAAACACATGCTTTTTATCTTTTGCCGTCCATTCTTTTGCCTTAATTGGTTCTTCAAGTCTTGCTTTCTATTAACTTGTTGCGAATAGTGACTGATTACTTGCTAAAATAAACCATGCAATGTAGCAGCAAATCTCTTGATTTGCTGAAGAATAGTATACAACACAAGCAATAGAATTTAAAACACCGACAATTATTATACTGTGCTTGTCAAGATTCAACAAGCTTTCATACTACTCCCCGTACGTTTCTTATAATAAAGCAAGTCTAGATCGAGAAGCAATTCCATGCACGTAAGTGTCATGTCATTTATACGTAATAAATACAGTTTATTTTTTTTCCAAATAATACATGCATATTTGGCCCCAAAATACTCTCTCCGTCTGTGGTAGACGTGTACATGTCACAAAGGAGCTGTCATTTTGTAATAAAAAGGATCAGATATGGAGGTTGACGTGTGATCAAAATAAAAGGCAATGTGTATATATGTGTGTGGTATATACTATAAAGAGTGTGGCCGTATTTGACCAGCAGCCGACCACATCGAAGATACAACACACATGCACTGACACTCTTTTCATTTTCTCTCTTTGTTGTTTTCTTTCTCCCCTCAACCGCCCAAAGAAAAAGGTTTTGAACAAAAAGTAAACCCACAAAGTTGATTTTTGTATTCGTATTGAAACCATTTGACATCGTGACAATTTCAATTTCCATTGTGGGGTTATGACCTTATTGACTATATCAACGATTATCGTGTTTAATTCTTCTTTGGTTTAGGAACTTTAAATGAATTACTAGTTGAAAAGGTTGGCTTAGGGTCTTCCTAATCCTAATTTTTAGTATTTGGTATTGACCAAAAATAGACAATAATCCTTTGGCGTAACCACGGTTGAGGTGGATTTAGAGGCTCCACAATTCCCTAGAGTCTACAATTCATATTCAATGGTGAATAAAAAAACATACAAATTTTAAAAATGAAAAAACAAAAATGAGGTGTGATGTCTCAATCCATTGGATTTCAATTGTAGACTCTACAATTTGAAACTAATTGCGGAGCCCCCTAATCCGGTTTGAGGTATGGTCCAATATTTAGATTTACTAATAAATAATTGATGGTAATTAAACATGATTAGATTCAATTATTCAATTAACTTAGATTACGATAACAATAGATGGCAGGATGGGATTACAATCAATACTTGGCCACGTCCATATGTTTGCTCTAACAAGTGGGCTCCATATCACACATACACTTTACACTAAAATTAATGCTACATCCCACCTCTATTATACAAAAAATAAAGCCAGTGAATTTACACCATTGTAATTTGTATCGGTACATTTTATTGGTTCAACCACATAAGCAAAACATATCTCCAAATATAACCACATAAGCAAAACACAAATCCTCATACATTACCAATGTCCCAGCAAAATATCACGATTGTGGTTGCTCTAATTATTGAAGATAAGGGAAAAGGTAGGCAACACAGCCGCCCTAATTGATGTATACTTAATTCGGGTTTTCTTAATTTCATATGATAGATACTATGAATTTAATAGGGAGCATTGAAGCTCAATGTGCGTTATGATCTAATTGATTGTAAATCTATGTCTATTTTTATAACTGGCATTGCCACCATTGTACACGTCTTGACTGCGTCATGACAGCAGCCCAATCTGTTGGGCCTGTCATCAGGGCTTAATTTATATGTAGGAACTACTAACTGGATTATAAGCCCAGCGACCATTTTCAAGCCCAAAAATCCAAGACTGAGTAAGAAACCTTTTGGGCATATTCTAGTCCTTTTGGGCAGATGCTTTTTCCTAAGCCTATTTAAGGTTAGATTGGTGAACTTGGTTTGGATTGGGTTTGCTATTTGTTTTAACTCCGGGCCCATAATGAAAGGCCCAGTATTTTCTGAAATAAAATTGGTCCGTTTATAATTTTATGGGCCTCGGCTTATGATTCCTTCGGGCGGTGCTAGTCTTCATCGGGCCGGGTCCCAAGTTATCCGGATATGGATACCACTGCTTTTTGCTTCCTTTATAAAAGGAAATTTTCGACAAAAAGGAAAAGTTATAAAGTCCAAGGTCGCGTAAAGGCAACGAGAGCCTTCAAAACCGGGTCAGCGACTGTGGGCCCCCAATCTTATTCTTACAAACTGTCCACCGACTCTACGGCCCATTATTAAATCCGCGCCTCTCTCCTCCCAACTTTCTTACAGCCGCTAGGTCTATTTGTGTAGGAGAAGGAGAGGTGAAAACCCCGCGTCCAAGGAAACACCAAATTTTGGAAATCGACGATTGATATTGAGTAGCAAAGCAAAACGATCACCCCGATTGCGAAAGGGAGAACGTCCATGAGAAAATGCTTGCAACAGCTACCATTCACCATCCACGGTCCATAGCCTCAGCCACTCGCGCCAGATCATGGGCAACATGTCGAGGTCGGTGGCCAATATGTCCTACCCCTGTTCCCTCTCTGTTAGGGTTTTTCTTTTTCTTTGGATCTGTGTCGAGTTTGAGAGGATGCTCCTTTCATGTTCCTTTTTCGCACCTTTTTAAGGCTTTTTTTAGGGGATAACAATTGAAGCAGTGAAAGATTTGGGTGTATATGAGGAATGTAAAGAGAATATAAATCTGTATGCTGGTTGTTTTTTTTCTGTGCTTTCTTTGGTGTGTGTTATACCGTTTTGCATGGAATTTTGCTGGCATTTTGTGTTGTTTTATTGCATCGAATTTTTTCAGATAGATTGCTTTACTACTCCGTGCTGCCAATTGCTGCAAATACTTTCAATGCCATTTGTTGCTCAGGATTTTCGAAGAATATAAAGTTGTGGCTCATCAATTCCCTTAATTGGGTTTTGATTTTTTGTATAATCATGAATTTTCTTTTATTGTAGCGATTTTGCTTTTGTTGAGAGTTAATAGGCAAAGACCTCGAGCATAGAAGCCTAGCTAAAAACAAGACTCCATTCTCTATTATTTGCATTGTGAAAAGCAGTTTTCACCAGTGAGTCTGACTGCATTATATTACTGACTTGGTCTGGCAAAGTGAGAGGATGCTTCTTTTATGTTCTTTTTTGGCCCATTTTATTGTAATTTTTTTTTTCAATAGCTCACCTATTTCATAAGCCTTGAATGCTTTTGGCATGATAGATTTTGATGATTAGTATGAGGTGGAGAACAAAACTCCAATGTCATTTTAATATTATCCAGGAAGAAACAAATTTGGTTTGTTCAGCTAGTTTCATAAGAATATATTTATCGTGGGATTCATTGCGCTTGGTTTTACTTATGGTATTGTTCCTTTCTTGATGTCTGCAACATGAATAGGTGATAATGTTGTTATATTAAAATGCAGGTCTTTGACATTTGGAAACGTCAGAAAAGTTGCACAATTCTTTGGCAAGACCCAAAGGAACAGCCAGTTATATCTGAGGAAGTATGAGATAACTGCTATCATTGGGCTTCGTCTGCCCCAATACAGATTATATTCACATTATGGATTTCCTTGTAGAAGACATTGTCCCTTTTCATTTTACAATTCTGAGGAGCGTGTGTTGAGAAGTGGCTTCTCCAGGAGTTACTCTCTCGTCTCAGCGAGTAGCGTAGTGACACATCATGCCCAACTTGCTTGGAGAAGGCTCTTCCGAAAATATACTTTCAGTGGTCGTACTTTACCATGCATAAGTAGAATTGCTCAAGCAGTCAGTTTGGCCTTGACCCGCTCGCACCTTGTCATTCCTGGTATTTTTGGCTTAACATGTGGACAAGTAGCATGGGCACAGAGAACATTAGGAGACACAGATCACTACACATTACAGAATTCTTTGTACGTGCGTGCACAAGATGGGCATGCATACATGACATCACTGGTATTTTCAGTGGTAGAAGTAGTTGTCTTGCTAGTAAGAGCTCTCTATTTATCAATTTTGTTCTCACCCAGTATCATGATGGCACCATTTGTTAGTCTTGGTGGACCTGAGTTTAGGAAGATGTGGCTTCGGGTTGTTCACCGTTCGTTGGAGAAAGCAGGTCCTGCATTTATTAAATGGGGTCAGTGGGCAGCTACGCGGCCAGATCTCTTCCCAAGAGATTTATGCACTAAACTTTCAGAGCTACATAGCAAGGCTCCTGAACATAGCTTTGCTTACACGAAGAAGACTATTGAAAGAGCTTTTGGTCGCAAGATTTTGGAAATTTTTGAACACTTTGAAGAGGCACCTGTAGCATCTGGAAGCATTGCTCAAGTGCATCGGGCTTCCTTGAGATTTAGATACCCTGGTAAACAACAAGTCAAGCCTACGTTAGTCGCTGTAAAGGTCAGACATCCTGGGGTTGGTGAGTCAATTAGGAGAGATTTTGTGATAATCAATGCCGTAGCAAAGATTTCAACATTCATTCCAACTCTAAAGTGGTTGAGATTGGATGAGAGTGTACAACAGTTTGCAGTTTTTATGATGTCTCAAGTTGACCTTGCCAGGGAAGCTGCAAATTTGAGCCGCTTTACATATAATTTTCGCAAATGGAAGGATGTCTCTTTTCCTAAGCCTGTTTATCCACTTGTGCATCCTTCTGTCTTGGTGGAAACTTATGAGCAAGGGGAGAGTGTGTCACACTATGTGGATGAGCTTCAAGGACATGAACGGATAAAAACTGCTCTTGCTCATATCGGGACACATGCACTTCTTAAGATGCTTCTGGTAATGTATATTCTTTTGATTATTTAGCTTAAATCGTTTCCTGTAGCTGTTAAAGTTGGTGAATTAATGCTTATTGCTGGCCAGTATCTCATCTTCAACTAGGAATAAATGGATGGCACATTATTAGATAAATTGTTAGGTAAAATTCTCCAAGCGGGAAACTCATGGCTATAGAAAAGGTCTTCACCTCATAGAAAATTTGTCTGTCTTTGTGACGCTTTCAAAATATGGCTGCACAAACACAGATAAGAAGTTTTTAATATAGATGGATTGTGATGATGATATGATAGGCTTTTGAAATCCGTAGCTCTGGGACCCTGCCTAATAATTGTGAACTGAGATTTTTCTTGTTTTTGATGAAGTTGGTTATCATCTTCCCCACAAATAAAGTAAGCTTATATAAATGGCATTGAAGGGCATTATTTTCTTTTTCTGTGGGACCAGGGTAGATATAATTACTGAGATTGCTGTTGGGAGTCATTTGAACATTTGTGATGCACTAGGTGAGCTTACACCTGTATTGCTTTTACAGGGCAAAAGACTTCCATGGTTCTTGTCATTTTCAATGGTTGGGGGAACTTGGCATAACTGCTCCATAATGATAGCATAAGATAGGAGAATGACATCTTCTCTTATCCTATAACTGAACTCCAGACCTAAATCCAGCTTGTTTATCTGGAATGACTGGCTGGCTGATGATAACTTTTGTGGTTATTTATGGATTTTATTATTCCTTCCCACTTTCTCAATTCCTAATTCTCTCTTGCTTGCATTGGCTAGATGTAGCTTGTACTAGCTCAATTCTTAAACTGTGAGTTAAACTTTGGATCTTTTAGTAGTTTGAAAATTAATCAGGTTTTAGATCTGGATTCCTAATACAATGTTCGCTTCTTTCAGGTGGACAACTTTATTCATGCAGACATGCATCCTGGAAATATCCTAGTCCGCGAGTCTCGGAGCAAGTCTTCTCGGAAACGGATTTTCAAATCAAAGCCTCATGTCGTTTTTATTGATGTAGGCATGACTGCTGAACTTTCTAAGAGTGATAGAGTAAATTTGGTGGAATTTTTTAAGGCTGTTGCAACTCGAGATGGCCGCACTGCTGCTGAATGCGCTCTCAGATTATCAAAGCAACAAAGATGCCCAAACCCAAAAGCTTTTATTGAGGTAAAATATCATGTGAATAATATCTTTGTTGCGAAGAATTGTTGATGTTATATGTATTCTTAGCTGGATCGCAACTGGATAGCGTTTTAAGATCAGAGGCTTATCTTTCTTTTATCTGAAGATTAAATTCTTTCTCAAATTTTCTAAAGGATTGACAATGATTTATAGTTGCAATTTGTTGAATCTGAGATTTAATCTTGTTCTCTAGTTGCATATATACGTCTTACCTATTCGATTGAAGATTGGTTTGCATAAATTGGGGGATTGAATGTTGTGACTTACCAAAAAAAAAGTATTGAATGTTGTGCTTCAGATGTGATCAAACAGAGAGTTTTGTCATGGAAGCTTGAGTCGATCAACTTGTTAACTTCGGTTATATCTGCACGTATGTACGATGCCAAGCACTTGTGAGGATGAATACCTTCTAGAGCTTCCAATTTGAAATTCTATACGCTGACATCTTTCAGTAGTTGGGTTTAGTTTGTGCGTTTGGATGATATATGTATGCTTACATCGCCTTGATTTCCAAAAGCTTACATGAATCGAGGAGGTTAAGGTTCTACTTATGTTAATGGACTGTTTGTAGATACATATTTTGGGTTGTTAAGTATTGTGGCAAATATATACGATAAAAAGGAGTTGAATGTTTAATATGCTCGCAATATATCAGTTTTATATTGCATGGAATACACAGGTTCGTATTGAAGATTTTGAAATGTGAATTTTATTCTTTTTGTTTTGATATGGATTTCTTTTATAATTGCTAATATGTTTTTCTAACAGGAAATGGAAGAGGCATTTACTTTCTGGGGTACACCAGAGGGTGATTTAATCCACCCTGCTGAGTGCATGCAGGAATTACTTGAGAAAGTAAGGCGTCATGAGGTCAATGTTGACGGCAATGTATGCACTGTGCTGGTTACAACTTTGGTTCTTGAGGTAATTTATCCTCTTTGACATAAAATTGTGACATGCTGATACCAAAAGGGAAAGATTTTACGCATTGGGCTGGTAAATGCCCTGTATGTGTGGAAAATATATTTTGGAACCAGTATTTTGGGATTTTTTTCTTCTTTTATCCCCTGTTTTCCTCTTCATTATTGCGCAGCATGATTTTGCTCCTTTCCATTTATTTTCTCCTGAAATTGTTTTTAAAAGAAAAATAAATATTGATTGGTGAAAGAGGTCCTCTTTCACCATGGTGATTGTGATTTGTGATTTCTGGTATTGGTGAGATTCAGCGTGTATGATTTGGTGCTTGTTTTAGGGTTGGCAACGGAAGCTTGATCCTGGATATAATGTCATGCATACGTTACAGACTTTGTTGCTTCGAGCTGACTGGGCAAAATCTCTTTCTTACACCATTGACGGTTTGATGGCCCCATGAGAAGGTTCTTGGCTGTTGCTGTTTTATGACATTTTGGTAATATTTGATCCCCGAGATAATAGCTTAAAATAAAGAGTATGCCTTCGTCCACTGAAATTTTGACCTCTTTTTTTGTTTTCTTTTTGAAATGTGGAATTTCATTACATGTATGTATTCTGTTTAGTTTTTGGCAAAATTGCTGTGGATCTTCTTAGCCTTTAAGCAGGAAGACAAAGAAATAGTGAAAGAAAGAGAGGGTATCTACAGAAAGAAATAAGCATTGACATTTATTTCCCCCAATTTACATACTTTTGTAAATATGTATTTTGTTTTCTTGCAAAAAATTTGTGTTTCTGGTAAATTTCAGAATGCTGTACGTTTTGTTACTTCTTTGTAATGGGGAGTGTTGAGTTGACACGATGGAGAACTGACTGAGCTTTGGCATTGTTATTGTTTGTCTTAGCTGCACACTTCGCCTAATTTTAATGTCATAAATTCCTGAGGGAAGCATTGGCTTCATGTTGTTAACTTGATTATGAGAGAAGAGACCTTATCAAGCCTCTCATCATGGGCTGTTCATTGTCATGGACTAGTCCCTCTTTATTGGGCTTGTTATCTATTACAAGGCTTTATAGGGCTTTTTTTTAACAAAAATACTGTAGAAAAATATGCTTATAGCTAAAATCAAGTATTGAACACATATATGTCTAACTCAGTTGATTGTTAATCGAGTCATCTCTCGTTGGTTGATAGGTTTTATAGGGGTTACCACACAATTCAGTTACATTTTTAAATTCAAAATATTTTTGTATTATCTTTTTTTTTATCAGGTCACAGCCATCATGACCGCTGGTTGTATATTCTAAAACATATATATTAATCCCTTGTTGCCCGTTGGGAGAGATTAAGGAAATATATACATTGTTTTCCTATTCTGATCTCTCTTCTTCTTCTTCAACTCTATTCAGCAATTTATGTTGTGAAATTTGTATCAAATCTAAGTAAACTTCATCTTTTGACAATGCTTAACGAGACTTTTGTTGTATATACACAGATTAATGAATAATTGAATATTTCATTACACGCAAAAGAACCCCTCTGACAATGGTCACTGATCCCAGGAGAGGCTTTCTCCACTCTCTACCTAAGACTAAACAAGTAGTAAATTACAAAGCTCATCAAAACCTCCTAAAATGTCTGAAGCAATTAATTATCTGCAGCTTGGAGTTGCTTCTGCTTGCTTAATCCAATGAAACGTTTCCTTTATTTTCACGCAAAACATGCTGGGTGCTATCACCTAGCCTTTTATCAATTATCGGTAGTTCTCATTGCTCTTCAAGGTCAGCACTGGTCCTGACAATGAGGCAAAAATTTACTACGGTTAAGGAGACGAGTCACAACCAAGATCCCTCTATCGAAAATCCGATTGACAGTAGTATTGGTAATAATCCAAAGGAAGAACTATAGCATCATTCGCCAAACCTAGAGCACAACATCATGCTATAGCCTATAGACATGGCATTAGTATAAATTTCAATAAAGAAAGAAAAATGATATATCGCAATTCTGGTGTATTATATATGCCTACACCAGGTCTGAATTACTTTCTTAATTGCTTTGCAACATACTGTGAATTGAGATATTGATGTCAAAATATATAATAAGCTAAAAAGGGGAAGCAGAAAGCAATGCATTAGTATCAGCCACTTACCCCACATCCGGTAAGCTTGCGGATTTCTTTAATAGCTGCACCAATACCGTAGATGGCCATTTTCCTAGCCTGCTTTCAACAAGGTGAAGCTATATTATCCTCCTGCAAAAATAGAAATGATTCACAAAGATCGTCGTGAGTTTTACCTCTAGTTTGTCTACTTTGGTTTTGTGGTTCTTGGGAAGAAGATGCAGTTCATCAATCATCTGGATGCACTCTGTAGCATTTTCTGGTGAGATGAACTCCAAAACCACATTAACGCAGGACTGCAGTTCACAAGAAGGCAAAAGAAATTTATACAACTTTTAATTGTAGTTAAATGAGAAATAAGATAAAATTGAAACTTTAAGGTGGTTAATTTTATAAGACATGTTAGAATTACACTGGTAAAGTATATTTTAATTCCTAAATCTCTTCAGTGTTGCAAAGTTACCTTAAGTTTTCTTATCTGGTATGGGCATCCGGCTGGAATGACGACAGCTTCTCCCACATGTTGCTTAAAGGTCCAGGGTTCAATTTCTGAAACCAATAACAGGCAGGGAAGTTCCTATGAGTTATACATATGTTTCAGCAGGAGATTATCATATGAAAGATACACTTACCAAACTCCTGCTTAAGCCTCATTTTGTGAGTCGCGTCAAGAAAGAAATTTTGATCAAGAATTGAGCAAACCAACTGCAGCAGAGCCAAAGTAAATTAGAACCAACTCTGACATCCTATTACAACTGCAGCATTTATTTTTTTTGCAGAACTTACTTGCTCTCGAAAACCATTTGTGTGAGTGAACTCGTCAGAATGTCTTCTGAGGTATTCAAGAAGCTTCGGAACATCCTGTCTACGAAAGACGTCCCATTGTGCACCACAAGATTCGCCCCGTGTTTCATTTATGATAAAATTGGCAATTGCCGTATGCGTCCCACATAAATTCACGTCTTTTGAACTTTGTGAGTTTCGAGTAATTCCATGGCTACGCTTTATGGGGTCAGTATCTGATTGAGTATCAGTAATGTTTTCCTCATCATGTAGTACATGTCTATCTTTCAGACTCGAATGAAGTGTTCCATTTGGTGCGGCAGGAAACCAAGATGCTCTTGCATCTCTCCTATTCAATTGTGATTCTTCTCCAACCACATTATGTAATCCTACATCCAAGTTCTCACCACTGAGTGATGTATCTGCAATTGCTTTATCTTTTGTTTTCCCCTCAGGAGTCATCCCTGAAGACTCTCTTTGCTCTTGAGCTACGTGCTTTTTCATTAACTTCCTTATATTATCAATCTGGTCAGGTGATATAGCATCATCTGTAGTATGCATCAAAATATGAACCTGAAAACAAATGCAGAAAAAGTAAACTCTCCACCAGAGACAAGCCCGTGTATTTGTGTAGGCATGGGAATAACTTGTAGATGTGAATATGAAGGGGTGATATGAATAAGATCACACATTTCATTTCATATGCTTCAAGGAAAATTCTAAGTCAATCAAGCAATACTGATTAATTAAATTAACCAAGCCACGGAAGGGGCATTGGTTGAGAAGAGGCTTGATGATTTGACACCTCCGTGTGACTGATACACCTTGCCAATCTACATGTGAGCAATCAGTTCAATCATAGAAAGAACTGGAATAGGATACAACTGTCTCTGAAAAGTTACAATTGCTCTTGAAAATGATACTTAGATTAACATGTGTGTACTACATGGGCATAAATGGCATATTGTGACACTACAATGTAGCTCACAAGGGGTTTCAGGCTTTGTTCTAGTAAAGACCAAGGTTAAAGAAATATGTTCAAACTGACAAATTGATTTAGATTCATTGAAAGTGGAGCTAGACGTACCGTGTCACATGAATCATTACATAACTCCGTCACAGAATCAGCCTGTACATGGTTCTCCCCACTGCTACATGATATGTAAATACACGGACCTAAGTCAGGTTGTGAGGTTTCTTGTGGCAACTTTGCAGCAACGTTCAAAATACCAGAAGTTGGATCCATGTATTCTGGAAGTGGTAAAGTATGAAGTATCTCAGCATAATGAGCGGGAAAATGTTCCTGAAATAGACTAGCAGACAGCCAGCCCTTCAACTTCAGCATTTCATGACACATGTTAGTGTGAGTCCTGCCGTTCAAAGAACCCTTAAACAACTGCCTGATGCCAATTTCTACCTGCAACATCAAATAGCAACAAATTTGTCAAAAAACTACACTGACATTTGAAGCATGATTAATCAGAAATTATTGTGAAAAAGTAAACCAGAAATATAGGAGTGGTAATTACTAATTAGCTCACAAGGCAAAGCCGGGACAGAAATAAGATAGCAAACAAACTTAACCATTAGCCTCAAATCCCCACTACAGAATCTCGGTGAAGTCTTGCTCCGGCCTTGGTGTTTCTTTTGCTCTCAATACAAAGGAATTCAAAAGTAATTGACAATTTCAGGCATCATAATTCAATGGACTGTTTTAATAATCTTACTAAATATACACAGCTAATTAGTTGAGTAACTAGAGGCTGGGTACCCAGCGATATACCATTAACCTGATGTTCTTGTCTCGACAGAAATATAATAATAACAAACAATAGTTGATAAAGATATCATGGACGAAAACAATAAATGTTGATATCCCGAAAGGAAAACAGAGCATTTGTACACACAGGCCACTTTCTTTAAAGATCCTTCCGTTGTGACTTGTGATGGGAGTCTGACGGAAAGAAATCTTGGTCAACTTTGCCACCTACATGTCGAAATTATTGAAAAATCTCTTCCTCTGCGTCTTTAGTTCATAATTGTATCTCATAAAAGATAACATTTTTAAAGACCAGTAATCAAGGGCTCTCACCCACCATTTTTCTTATCCACAACGTTGAGTTTATCTCTGTTTTCCAATCCATTCCCCCCACCCCCCACACACACGCACACATAAACACCCACAAACAAATAAAAAATGATAAAGATATATAAGAAAGTGTATGGAAAGATACAAAGACAGTGTAGCCCATGTGTGAGACCGAATGTGGATAATGCATGAGATGTATGCATGGACTACTTGGAGATGATGTAGGTTTCAACAAAAGCACTAACCTCAAACCAGTTCAAGCAATCCATAGCTCCATTATGTTGGGATTTGGCATCACAGTTCTTAAGATAAGTGCAGAACATGAAAATGGGATCCCAACTCAAATCTGACATACCCTGAAGGACATTATGAACTACCACAGGATGACCTTTACTCCAGTGCTTCTGGAAATGCTCAAGGTTATCACCTCGAATTTCCACAACGGAAGGGCAATATAAAAAGTTGTCATTGGAAATTGCTCTTCCAGCAGCCTCTTGCAACTGCTTGATCCCATTGGATTCATGATTCATCCCGAGACATAACGAGCATTGTGAGAACATGTCTGCAGTTTCTGGCAACTCATAGCAGCCAACTATTTCTTCTGCACTTACTTCCAGGTCTTTGGTCCAGCTTGCAGGAAAAACACATCTCAAATTAAGGAAGTCATCGCCACAACCACCAAACTTTGACGGTGGGCAAGGAATGCCATTACTACTGTCATACACTTTCCAACTATGCAATATTGAAGAAGAATAGAGACGTGCACTACCATAACTGTCATGACTGGAGGGGCTATCTGATTTCTCATCCAATAAAGGTTTTCTAAACATACAAGCTTTCTTTCCATTTGGACATTTGCAAATGAGAGCTTGGACGCATCCTGATAAGCTCCTCTGGAAAACCTCCCGAGAACAACTTAAGCAAAGTTTGTATGAACAATTTAGGCAGCTTCTATGGAAATTCACAATGGAACTCTTGCAGTTATTGCTGCTCCAGAAGTTACATTAAGCATCAGATAACAATACAAGAACATTAATAAATATATAAAGCAAACTATTCATCTTAATCAGCCAAGCACATACCAACAAGGTGGCTTATTGCAGCTGAATTCATCCTGCTTGATCTGCACTTCAGAGGGTTTTTGGCCTGTCTTACAAAGATAACAGAAAATTACAAATTTGCATGGAAATCATTTTACACGCACGAGATCAACAAGAAGATCATCAAAAGACAATTAGAGAAGAGCAATCATCACCACCTTTTATCTGTGCCTCTATTTCTAGCTCAATGCTCTGGTCTTGGTTTATTTGTTTCAGTACGGGCAGAAGCATGCAGATCAAATAGTGAAAATGTAGAACTTGGTCAACTTTGTTCTTGTCTCTTGTTAATTCCTGAAGAATTATAGGGGTAAGTTGAAGTATCATATTTTCATCATTAAGATAGAAAAGCATCAATCTACGATACAGAAATATGGGATATCAGACCTTGCTGTCGATGTCAATGCATTGATTTACTAAGCAGGCCCTGCAGGTGCAAGTTCTACGACAAACTGGACATGAGATCTTAATTTCCTCAGGCACAGCGTAATACCTAAATCATTTAACAATTCTCCAATAAAAAAAAAATCCATTCAAGAAAAAGATAAAAAAAAAATTTACGCTTCAAGAGTTACTATGTACTGTGCTATTACCATGTATCGAATTGGATGTGAAGCAAAAACTAAGATGCAGATATTAAGTCAAGAATGTAAATGAAAGACACCAATCACCACATGCATTAACAGAAAGGAATGCCAGGTAACATACATGCAGCTGTGAAAAATACTCTGAACTCATTACAACCTGCTGCGCACAATTGGTTTTCAAGAGCATTGTGTTGGGAAGAGTCAACTACATGATGCATCAGATGGAGCATCTCCAAAATGGCTAAACTTTAAGTTCTTCATGTATTTTAATCAACTCTGCTTCACATTTACGATGCACCATACACTCATGCTTCTACTGTTCTCGCTGACCAAGTTACTCTTTTAATGATCATGAGTTACATCAAATAAACTATTATCATCAGTCCTACATTCTATATTTTTGTCAAGACTTCTTAAAATTTCACCACCACACTTCCAAAACAAATTGCATTGTCACAAGATTTTTCTTAATATAAAAGAAACAGTAACTCGAAACAAAAATGCCAGAGGAAAACCATCACCAATACGGACGATATCAAAACTTGAAAATAAGGTACCTGTCTTTCACGCAATCCATGCAATAGAACTGTTTTTGACAGGCCGAACATTGAATCAAACCCCGCAAACCTCCATTTCTCCTACACCAGTGGCACCTCTTCCTCCTCTTCTTCAAACTCACCACCTTCCCCTTGAAAGGCAGCATCTTCAGAAGATTTCAAGGAAAAAAAGACAAAAGAAAGAGCGTAAACATTCCGAACATGATCAAATGAGACAGAATAAAGCATGAATCCACAATGTAGCACCTGCAGTGCACCAATAGGGACTGGCTCAATGTTCTTCGATCGAAAGCATCTTCGTAGCACTGGCTTTGATTCGGCACCAATCTTGACATCACAAGGAGAACCTACATTGCCAGAATTCGAACCACCAGAACCAGAAGAACAAGAAGTTATTGCCATTAGCCCATTAGGCAAATCTCTAGTCGTTTCTCCCTCACTGTTACTGTCGTTTTGATTGTCACTATCGTTCCTCTCCAAATTCAGGGTCTTCTTTTTCCTCTTCTCCACTTCTCTCTTCAGCACCATCCTTATTAGCTCCAGCTCTCTGTCCTTTCTCTTCCCCTTTATCTTCCTAACCACGTCGTCCTCTGCCTCTGATTTAATGATCACTCCCCTCCGTTTCACAGGTTTCCCCAATTTCAATCTCCTTGCCCTAATTCCAAGATTTTCAAGAACCGCTTCTCCATTAACGGTCGCCTTCGTCTTTTTCTTGTATTTTCTTTGGATTTTGAGTGACTCTGGAACTTTCTGCTTGTACTGGCGGTGGCGGCCTTGCAGATGGTGAATCTCGCAGAGCTTCAAGCCTTCCATAACTCGCTTTTTGCACCTCCATTGCCTTCCGTCGGTCCGCTTGCACCGAAGATGGTCCGGCGGTATATCCTTTTCATGCATTTGTGAAGTAGTTCTAATTTTCCGAGAAAGCTAAATTTTTTCCGAGAAGAGGATGGAAAAAAACGGTGCTTTTTGGTGTTCTGAGAATAGAGACAGACAGCCGGACAGTGAAAGGGTTTTAGCCGAGTATTTATTGGTGGGTATTTGGGAATGCATAGATGGCATGAACCGTAATTATGGGTCAGAGATTGAGTCCAAATCGAATCGGCCTTGTAGTCATCAATCGTCGCTGCAGGGGACGATTAGATTAGATTTTCCCTGATTGACAGGAAAACTAGTTTGGATCACAGGATTATTCTGTAATGGCTCTGTGCAAGTTTAGCAGAAATTCATATTTTGAAATTTGACCAATCTTGCTATTAGCCAGTGGATACACCATAATCACAGAACATTTTGCGTTCAATCCAGGTTCTGCAGGAAGAAAATTGGCTACCATTTTCACTTATTTCCGAAATGGGGGAAATTGGGATAATTTTGGATAGCTGCCTGTGCATTACATTGGCTAACTATGCTGGTTTACATAATTTATTAATTTGTAAGAACGAGAAATCTGTTTCATATCAGAACTAGCCAACTAGGCCAAATTGATTGCTATAGGGATCTTGATATGGATAGTTTTGTCAAATTTAGTAAGGAACCCTTTCCTCTAAATTCTCAAATTGTTCTTTTTGATGTTAAGCAGCAAAGGAATCATAACTTATTCTTTTATTTTATTTTTCCTAATCTCTGTTTTTTCTCATGAAACAATCAGTAGGATTGTATGAAACTGATATGGAAAACTGTGATTTGTTTTTTAATTTGTTTTTTATGTATAGTCAAAGAATGATATAGATTATAGTGTTAAATGGAAGTTTTTTTTACCCTTTAAAGGGAATGAAATTGGATGCATAACACAAAGTTGATATTTTCTGCTTTTATCACTGTTTCTGCAAAGTAGCTCTAAAGCAAAATTCAGTTCAGAACCATATATAAATGAACCGAATTATAAATTCAGGGTATGGAAGTGGGGGTTTTTTGGCATAATATGCCAAGTTTGTATGTATGTATGTGTTGAGTCCCAGCTGAATAGTGTTGGATAACATAGTCCACTTGTCATTGCATTGGTTGAATTTATTACATACAAACAGCCAAGCTCACAAAACGATTTATAATTTGTAAGCTGCCTTTTGTTGACATAATTATGGTCTCAATGAAAGAAAAGAGACTGCTAATAATGGCAAAAAAGGATAAGTTTCTTGAATTTTACCTCAAGAGAGAAGAAAAATGAAGTCAGACCAGACTTGTGGCTGCTTTTATGATCTCTTGATGGCAAATGTGAAACTGTCCCAGAAGTTCAAAAAATACATAATTGAGTGCAGCGTCGATGAACCCCACAATAGGAAACAAGGCCTAGAGGAATTGTGGAAGCGCATTAACGCTGCACTCAAGTAGTAGTAGTTGTTTGTACTTCCACATTAGATGTTAGATTAATGCCTATCCTCCAGGCTGCGACGGGCTTAATATGCCAGCGGGGAATCTGTACTCGACAATTTACTTACCAAGCTGTACTAAAACCATTTCTGTACTACATTTTTGTCCCCAACTTTGCATCTTACATTCCTTTTTTTTTATGTTCAAGTCAATACTAATTACATTCAAGAACAAACACAAGAAATCTCAATCTCATAATAGTAACCGGTGATGGCTGGGTTTGGCAGTAACCGGTGATAATTCATTACACAGACAGACAAGTTAAAAAGGAGAGGAAGATGCCTGCAAATATTTAAGCATCTTAAAGGGGGGAAATCAAAGAATACCTACTAAATACACAAGGAATACCTAAGAAATCACAATTGGGCGATTATCTTCTCCGTAGATTAATCTTACCTTCTGCATCTTCTTGCACAATATCGACAACTTCATTAGGAGGACTGTCGCGCCAAATTTTAGGCTTTTCGAATTGGTGACCTATACGAGCCAATGCATCAGCAGCTCTATTGCCTTCTCTGTATATATGAGTCACAATACAGTCATTAATCTCTGGTATGATCAAGTTTATGTGACTAACATGTCTTTGCACTTCACTACATCTTACGCGTCTCCTATTCACAATGATTTCGACTAATGTCTTGGCATCCCCTTCAAGCCAGACATTGCTCCAACCGTTCTCCAATACCAACTCAAGGCCTCTTCGTAACGCAGCCAGTTCAGCGATAGTGCTGGTTGTTCTTCCGATGGGTTCTGCATAACCAAGTAGGAATTCAGCCTTGTGGTTCCTAAATACCCCTCCAATGCTGCCATTTCCTGCTTTACCTTTACATGATCCATCAAAGTTTAGTTTAGTCCATCCAATATCGGGTCTTTCCCATGTGACTGGAATAGGTTGCTTGTGCAAGTTCCTGAAGAGCTGTCGAATTTGAACCGGCTTTTGAACAAGTCTTTGACATCTAAAGATCTTATTAAATGCTAACATCATTTCATTATATAAAATCAAACACAAGGTAAACACTGAAACTGAATCCTGGTCGTTTTCAGCGGATAAAATTTAGACAAGTTTATATGAACAATTTAGCAGCAGAAAGAAACAGAATCTACAAGAGTAACAAGACTGATGGGTGTAGGTGTAACAATTATAACATCAGCAAACATTTTGAAATTGTGTGATTATACAACAAACGGCAAAAACAATTTTCAGAAATGCCCATGAAACCAAGAGATGGTGAGATTAACACACACTTTGTTTCTGTGAATAGACAGGAGGAAACACAACTAGGGAAAGCAAGGTCCTAACAGAATCTTGTGGAAGCAGAGTTTCAGAAAATGATCATGCGAAACTGTCGTGCATTCTCTGAATACGCATTAAGAAAGTTGGAGTTAAGAGCAAGAAAAGATATTCAGAATTCTACTGCAACAAGGCAGCATATTTGGCTACTCTTCTCAAAGAGATTTCTTCAAGAGTTCTCAAGCATCTAGTTGCATGAATACAATGTATTATATAAACAGAAGGGTTGTGTGAGAAGAAAGAGTGGTATCATATAGACCATTGAAGAGTAACCATCAAATTAACCATCTTCACCCATTTTAAAAAAGAAAACAGTTATTTATAGTTATTTAACCAGAGTTTGGGCGGTTCATCTTTTATCAGTTTATTATTGTTTAGCACTGTTTTTAAGAAGAATATAAGAGTAGAACCAAATAGGGTTTTGCGATGAACATTGTTTAAGGCGAATATCCATGGATGTCAACTCAATTGTTTGTAACTTGTGCTTCAAGGTACTGCCCTCCGAAAAAACCTTTCTATCCACGTAACAAACGGCAACGTACACAATGCATCGAAATACACAGTTTAAATAAATTCTTTAGAAGGCATTCTTCTTGCCAATGAGCCACAACCAATCAAGAGAAACCCCAGCAAATATGCCACCTAGTATAAATAGTACCAGCAAATTACCCAAAGCATTCTGCTCAGGTCCCTGCAGAACCATAAAACACAGATCAATAACAAAACTAGAAACAAAAATTCACTGCAGAGATCATAATATGTTGTCACTAACCTTGTACCCTTTAGGTGCCACTGTAAAGACGCACACGGTTAGATAACCATTAGTCAATCCCAATAAGGAGACGAGAAATATCATCCAACCCTGATCACCATGTTTTGAGGTGAAATAAAATGCAGGAATGAATAGGAAACGTGACAAAATTACAATCATAAGTCTTTTTCTGGACTCTATCTTGATGCATTTGAGGAGAGGAACGTATCTTCCAATCAGATTCCCCGCATTGTACAGTGTAATTAGAACCAGTGAATACCTGAAATAACATTAATAAAGCAAAGAATCCACAATCAGAAGAAAAATATCCGGAAAAAAGCCAACAAACAATGTTCTTGTTCAGTAAATCACAACAAACTTTTGCATTTGTCTCGTGCAAGAACTTACCACGCACCCAACTTGTGTTCTCCAGTGTTTTCATATAAGAAACCCGGGAATATTGATAATGTCAGCAGATATATGAGAAAAAGGTCAAGTGCATAATCTATGTTCTGAAACAACAATTGTTTGTTGCTTAATCTATCTTCGGCCTGTCCAAAATAATAGGATTTTAGAAACAAGAACTCAACAAGAAAAACAGGAGTTGCAATATTACTTCGTTTTGCTGTGTCTGGATGCCAGCAGCGGCCAGATCAGCTGAAACAGTTTTTGATCCTTCCGAGGCTGCCTTTGCTCGATAGTACTTCACTATCGCTAGTTTAGGGAAGACAAACGCATATAGCAGAATGCATATAAACTCACAGAATGCTGAGATCGCCAGAAACAACACTGCAGAAGTGGTAATGGAAGATGTTATTCTGAATTCTGTTTTCCCATTTCCAATTTCATATTTTTGAGCATCAGAAAGGTCACATACTGGTTCCCTTGCGAAGACCATGTTCGACTTTGTCAAAGGCTGCTTTTGTGATTAGCCTCAAAACAGAAGTCACTGCTCCTGATGCGGCCAAACCAGCATAGTAGGACTGCAGACGGTAAATACAAAACATATAAACAAGTAAATTACATTTTCATTTTTTCAGAGAGCAAAAAAGGGATTTTCTTAAGAAAAAGGCTGACCTGGATGAATTCAGGGAGCATGAAACATAGATCTCCAACCATTCCACCTTGGACAAGGGCATCTGAAAGCCCAAAACAAGCAACAATTGCGCATATACCAACAAAAGGTCCTACTCCATCCTTTCCTGATGTTGCTAAATCCAACTGTTACAATTTTAGGGTACAATATACTTGATAGAAGTAGTTATTTAACAATAATGAATGAGCCATTAGAGCTTAGTATCTCGTACAGATATAAGCAAGAAAGTACTTATGGTAAAGATTGTGTATGCGGCTATGTTCCGCTTTCTGGTGTTGAGCCTAGACTCATAGTACGCTAGTATTGCCATCGTTCCCAGAGCAAAGAGTTGATAAACAAAGGTAAGTACCCTTGAAGGGTGGTATTCCTTCAAACAAAAGGAAATAACACCAGCTTAGTAATCACTCATTTCTAAAAGACAGCAGCATGATGAGCCACTCACCGGGAACAATGCGTAGTAGTAATCTCCTATTGTCAGCATACTGTTCCAGGAGATAAGGGATCCAAATCCCAGAATCCAACATACTATGTTGGCTAGAATTTTCCCTTCAAGTCTCTTTGTAGGCTCACTTCCATCAGCAGAAGTCATGTGTCTATTCCGGCCGTCAAAATCACAAGTCAAATTTAAGACTGCAATTTCAGAGAATTCATTTCAACCTCTGCATCATTTAATAGCCACGAGGTCTACACAATGCCAAGTACAGATCATTAAAGAACACAGCCGACAGATGAATACAGTATCAAAAGGAGAAAGATTTATTATACTCTAAATGAGGTGCTGAATCTAGTATTCTTAATAAACTTTAGGTTGGTTATATAGCAAACGCATAACTTAATATCAAAAGACTCAGAAAATTCTTTCTGAATGCATAAAGCCAAAAGACGCAACAATGTGAATGACCCAGCTGCCACCCAGATTCCATTAAAAATACTACAAGTGTTGAATGAATTACTTCTTTATTTATGAATTGCTTCTCATCTTAGTTTTTCACTTGATGGGGAGAAACATGAAGCTTATCGACTGTATACTTGTATAGGACTGAAGAGAGAACCACTAACTCTATACAAGAAGAACTATCCAATATATGTAACTGTATATGCAGAAAGGGGAGTATTTTATGATTTCAATTGAGGATGTCCTTGAGCCTCAATGAAATAAGTTCTTTGATACAGTGAAGCAGCAGAGACACGTGAAAAATAAGAGAGAACAAATACATTGTAAGGAAAATGAAAGAAGGTTTTTAATAATGCCAAAAAGAATCATTAATTTGTATATGAAGACAAACAAAAAAAGTTGGACTTTTAGTCACCAACTAACGTGGACATCAAGTTGAAAGTCCCTTTATCCAAATCCAACTTGTCACGACGAACAAATACATGTAACTGCTGAGAAATACCAGTAACTCAGATGACGTTCTGTAGAAAAAGAAAGAAAGAAGAGAATGATTGCAAGTATCGTTTTTCTTTCATAATGACTTTATGTTACAATGTCTAACATATATAGTTACAGAATCACACGTCTTTCTCCCTAATTCTACTGTCAATCCCATAATTATAGGGATGTAATTATGGAATGTTGACTAATACCATATCATGCCGTGTTGAATGTTGACTAATACCATATCATGCTGTGTTGACTAATACCATATCATCTAATATTCCCCCTCAAGCTGGATCAAGAGGATTGATTGAGCCAAGCTTGGAAAGTAATCGGTGAAACTGAGTAGAAGATAGCGCTTTGGTGAATATGTCCGCGAGTTGATCATGACTACGAGTATATTTGGTGGCAATCAATTCGGATTGAACCTTTTCTCGAACATAATGACAGTCAACTTCAATATGCTTGGTTCTTTCTTGGAATACTGGATTAGAAGCAATATGCATAGCAGCTTGATTATCACAATAGAGAGACATAGGTTGAGAATGAAGAAAACCCAAGTCAGCAAGCAACATTTTTAGCCATATAAGCTCAGAAGCGGTAGACGCCATTGCACGATACTCTGCTTCGGCACTTGATCTAGCAACAACTAGTTGTTTTTTACTCTTCCAGGAAACTAAATTTCCACCAATAAATATGCAGTATCCAGTAGTCGATTTTCGATCAAGAGTATTACCTGCCCAATCCGCATCAGTGTAACCAATTATCTGTGTGTGTCCATTATTCTTCATGAGTATACCACGCCCAATCGACCCTTTTAGATAGCGAAGAATACGTTTAACAACAACCATATGTGCGGTGGTGGGTGAGTGCATAAATTGACTCACAATACTAACTGCATGACTAATATCAGGTCGCGTAATGGTAAGATAAATAAGCTTTCCAACCAACCGTTGATAAAGGTTAGGGGATTTCAGAGATTCACCAGTAATAGTCAACTGAAGTTTGCTATCCAGAGGAGTTCTAGCAGGTTTGCAGTCAAGCATATCAACTTCACGCAATAAGTCAAGCACATATTTGCGTTGATTGAGAAAAAGCCCTTTATGAGAAGTGGCCATTTCGATTCCCAGAAAATACTTAAGAATTCCGAGATCCTTAATAGCAAATTTCTGGTGAAGAACACTTTTCAGGTCAGCAATAGCTGCATCATGGTTACCAGTAACAATAAGGTCATCAACGTAAATTAACACAACCAATCTCTTACCAGATTTAGTTCGAACAAAGAGAGAATGATCAGCATGGCTTCTTATGAACCCAATCTCTTCAAGCACAGCACTCAACTTGGCGTACCAAGCCCGGGGAGATTGTTTTAATCCATAAATGGATTTATGCAATTTACACACCAATTTTGGGTCGCTGTTTTGAGGATGACCTGGTGGGAGTTTCATATATACTTCTTCCTGGAGATCTCCATGCAAGAAGGCATTTTTAACGTCCATCTGAGATAGAGACCATCCATGATTTACAGCCACGGACAATAACGCTCTAACGGTTGTCATTTTTGCCACAGGTGCAAATGTCTCCTTGTAGTCTACTCCATACGTTTGAGTGAAACCTTGTGCTACCAATCGTGCTTTATGTCTTTCAATGGAGCCATCTGACTTGAATTTTGTCTTGTATACCCATCGACTACCAACTGCCTTCTTATCATTCGGTAGTTGAACAACACTCCAAGTTTGATTGTCATTTAGAGCTTGAAGTTCTTCTTGCATAGCCCGTCGCCAGACTTCTTGATCGTTGGCTTCTTGAAAGTTTCGAGGTTCAGCTTCTTTGGTAATGGTACTGAGATAAGCTACATAAGATGAGGATAATCGATGATATCCAATAGCATTATTGACTGGATATCTTACCGTATATGTGACATAATCTTGCAGCTTTGATGGTGGTCGACGTTCACGGAGAGAATTGCGTCGAGGAGATAAACTAGTAGGATTAAGTGCTTCAATTTGTAAATTAGTACCTGTAGCTGCTTCAAGTGTTGGATCAATATTGGGAGTTGATGTGTGAGATTCTTCATGTGATGGCATATTATTGTCGGTAACAGTAGCAGGAGATTCCACCTCTTTAGTATGATCAAAAGCATAATTGTCATCTGTTGAGGTTGGCAATGGAAATAAGTCACAAAAGGACTCTTCCCCCTGACTCGAAATATCACCAGAGCGAATATAATAGGGAGTGCCTTCATCAAATTGAACGTCTCTGGTGACAAATACTTTGTTAGAGATAGAGTGATAGCACTTATACCCCTTTTGTGTAGGAGAGTAACCCAAGAAAACACATTTGGCTGCCCTGGGATCCAGCTTGTCACGTTGAGAGGATTGAATGTGCACATAGCAACAACAACCGAAAACCTTAAGGTGTGACAAGCTCGGCTTCTTTCCTGTCAACAACTCAAATGGAGAGATGAAATTTAAAATTCTACTAGGCAGCCGATTAATAAGATAGGTGGCTGTGAGCACCCCTTGAGCCCAAAATTTCTTGGGAATATTCATTTGAAACATTAGTGATCTTGTTTTCTCAAGTAGGTCTCGATTCTTTCTCTCCGCTATGCCATTTTGTTGTGGAGTACCAACACAACTAGTTTGATGAATGATGCCATGCATGCTCAAGTATTGTGTCATGATATGAGACATATATTCTGTGCCATTATCTGATCGTAGAATCTTAATTGAAGATGAGAATTGAGTCATTATCAGTTTATGAAAATCTCGAAACACATGAACAACTTCACTTTTTCATTTTAAAAGATATAGCCAAGTAAATCGAGAGAAATCGTCAACAAATGTGACAAAATATTTATAACCATCAAATGACTCGAGAACCGGGCCCCAAACATCAGAATGCACCAAATCAAAAATTTTATTTGAACGAGATGTAGAGGAAGAAAATGGTAACCGGGTAGATTTGGAAAAGTGACAACATCACAATTGATGGAATTTTTATTGAAACTAGGAAAAAGCTTTGCTAAAATTAACTCTGAGGGATGTGCTAGACGTTGATGCCACAATTGTTGCTCTGGAGCTAGAAAGGCATTCACGTGAAATCCCTTAGGAACACGACAATCTTTGAGAAGATAATAAAGACCTTGAAAGAAAAAGCCCTCACCAATCGTCCTCTTGGTGACTATATCCTGAAATACAACATTGTGAGAAGAAAAAATAACATGGCAATTTAGTGAAGCAATAATCTTTCCAACAGAGAGTAGTTGAAAAGGGAAGGAAGGAACATATAGAACAGATGATGCAACTTGGTCAGAGAGTAGTTTTAATTTTCCTTGCCCATTAATTGATGCACTTTTGCCATTAGCAACTGATATTTGAGATGGTGGAGACAATGTCTCAAAATCAAGTAAGATGCTACGATTATTAGTTATGTGATCAGTGGCACCTGAATCTATGACCCAAAAATCATGCACATTGCTTACATTAAGAGCAGTTGAGAAAGCATTCAAAATACCTGGTTTGTCTTCATTTGAGACATTCTTATTTTCAGCAAGAAAACCCGCAAATCGGCTAAGCATAGCTGATGAACTTTCATTCTCATTCTTATCAATCTCACCTTGTTTTGCTTGAAGATAAGAGGCGAATTCATTGATGAGCGTGATCGGGCTAGAAGTAAACTTTGAGAGCCCATCCGTGGATGAAGCTGTCACATGATTAGCCTTGTAGCCTGACGATTGGAAACGTTTCTGTGCACTCTTGTTGTCTCTTGCAAATTTTGGCTTTAATTCAGGATGAAGAATCCAACATCGATCCATGGTATGACCGATATTGTTACAGTGAGTGCACTTCAATTCGGGTCTCCTACCCTTATTTCCTTTTTCTTCAGATCGTCTATGGTTGGATACATAGGCCCGGGCCTCAGAAAAATCAGATTTAACATTTACGTTCATAACTTTTCTACGAACTTCTTCTCTAGAAATAGTTGAACATACATTTGCAAGGGAGGGTAGTTCTGAATTCATGAGTATGCGACTACGTAGATCTTCATAGTCAGGAGAAAGACTAGCCAAAAGTTGAAAAATTTTATCCTCTTCAGCCCGTTTTAACAGAACGGCGGAATCAGTTGTATGTGGACGATAAATGGATAATTCATTCCACATACTTTTCAAACTACCAAGAAATTGCACAAAAGGTTTACCTTCTTGCTGAAGACTTGCAATATCTTTCTGGAGTTGAAACACGCGCGCAGCATTATTCTGGTTCCCGTACATCTCTTTAACGGCTTTCCATAGATCTGCAGAGGACTCTGAAAAACTAAAAATCTCAGCAAGATGGAGTTCCATAGAGTTAAGCAGCCAAGTCATGACCAATTTGTCATTTGCGATCCAAGCTTTATATTCTCCTGAATTGGCATCAGGAGCAACGCTATTCTCATCGATAAATTCAAGCTTTGATCTTCCACCAAGAGCCAATAAAATAGCCCTTGACCAAGGAAGGTAGTTGAATTCATTCAAGAGGGCTGAAGTCAAACGCTGATTGGGATTAACTTCAAAAAAATTTGATGATGCAGAGACATGAGAACTTTCTGCCTTTGAACTGGACGAGATAATATCTGCCATTTTTAGGCAAAACAAGGATGGAGCAGATGATTATGAACGACCCCTCTGATACCATGTAGAAAAAGAAAGAAAGAAGAGAATGATTGCAAGTATCGTTTTTCTTTCATAATGACTTTATGTTACAATGTCTAACATATATAGTTACAGAATCACACGTCTTTCTCCCTAATTCTACTGTCAATCCCATAATTATAGGGATGTAATTATGGAATGTTGACTAATACCATATCATGCCGTGTTGAATGTTGACTAATACCATATCATGCTGTGTTGACTAATACCATATCATCTAATACGTTCATATGTGTGATATCTCATAGAGATCTCGAGTTCGAGTCTTCTCCATCTCTTTCCCATATAATAAAAAAAATGCATGTAACTGCTCCTCAACATTACTCGATTTGAGTCGGTTTTTGATTCGACAAATGTCTTCACACTTAGTTTAGAAGGCATGTTGATCTCACAATGCCAAATGATTTCCCATAATGAAGTCATTTCTTGGCCAATGAATTTTTTTTCCATTGGTGCCGCGCCACGAGTTCTTCCTAAAAGAAAACAAGAGTGTGCTACATCACCCAAATATGGAATTTTGCTTAACCATATATATACAAGCTTCATTATATTATCTCAGCAATAATACAATGAACAACAACTTCTTTTAACTACTACACCTTTAATGTATACTACCTTATTGCTTTATTGGGTGGTTCGTAAAGAAACTATAATGAAATCGCTTGGCATGAACTAATCGTCTTAGTGTGTATGTATATATGCAGTGGTGAATCTAGAAAATAGATTGGGAGTTTGGCCAGTGGCAAAGTCATAAATTTATAGCAAGGGGTCAAAGATTGACAAGAGTTCAGAGGTAACGCCATCGAAAAAATATTTAGAAGTATTTATTAAAAAGTGATCGAGAATAAACAAATATTTATACATTCATTAGATTAAGTAAATATCTAAAAATAAACTTTAAATATTCAATATAACAAAAGACAACAATCATTTAAGTTGTGTTAGACAATTTTTCATTCAGTATAAATTATCTATCTTATATCATCATTTATGAGTGCGTAATTGTTTTCTTGCATGAGTGTGTATCAGTCAATAATTATAATTTTTATATTAACTATACATATTATATAGCTATTGAAAATTTTTTAAAAATTGGTAATTTATATTGATGTATACATTATCTAGCAAATGTGTAAAGAAAATTTTAAAAAATTTAAGGGGTTAGTGTGGAGAAATACATGTATATATATACACAAAAAAAAAAATCTATATGGAATGGGTTTAGTTTTAACTTTTGAGGGTAGTGCTGCTTGAGTGCTCGACTCTTAAACTAAAATATAATTATTTATAGAAGTTGATTTTTATAAATAAATAAAAACATTTCGGGAGGGGGGCTAGACTCTAGAGCCCCATGAATAAGGGCTGTTGCATGCACTAAAATTCGTATCGAACTTGGGCCTCGCTAAAAATCCGTCATAGGGTACTGGCATTAGCCTATGGGCCTTTGTGAACCCTTGGATCTGTGTCTTCAGTGGGCTCAATAAGTACAAGAAGTAAGTAAGGCCCATTAAGGATTTCGGCCTCATGGGCAGAAAGCCTGCCCTGTATATATATGAGTCACGATACAGTCGTTTATCTCTGGCATGATCAAGTTTATATGACTAACATGTCTTTGCACTTCACTACTACAATATATCTTACGCGTCTCCAATACCAACTCAAGGCCTCTTTGTAGCGCAGCTCCAGCCAGTTCAGCGATACTCCTGGTTGTTCTTCCGATGGGTTCTGCAGAACCCAGTAGGAATTCAGCCTTGTGGTTCCTAACCACCCCTCCAATGCCACCATTTCCTGCTTTACCTTTACATGAACAGGGTTTTGTACAAGTCTTTGACATCTAAAGATTCTATTAAATGCTTACATCATTTCTCTATATAAGAATAGAACCGAGTTTTGTACTCTCAATTTCTTGGGCGATGAATATTGTTCAAGGCCAATCAATATCCATGGATGTCAACCCAATTGTTTGTAACTTGTGCCTCAAGGTACTGCCCTCCGAAAAAGCTTACAATCCACGTAACAAATGGCAGCACACACCATGCATACAAATCCACCTACAGTAGAAACATGCAATAAAGCAGGGGAGTGCTAGTAAAGAGAGAAATGGCATGCTTTTAACATTGGTTTTTTATTTTTTACTGTGCTACAAATGGTTGTTCATAAATATGATCTTCATTCAAGTCAAGCATAGCTTAATTCTTTAAAAGGCCTTCTTCGTGTCAATGAGCCACAACCAACCAAGACAAACCCTTGAAACTATGCCACCTATTAGAAATAGTACCAGCAAATTACCCAAAGCATTCTGCTTCGGTCCCTACAGAACCATAAAAACATAAATCAGTAAGAAAACTACAAAAAAAAAAAAAAAAGTCATTGCAGAGATCATAATATGTTATGACTAGCCTTGTACCCTTTAGGTGCCACTGTAAGAACGCACACAGTTAGATGACCATTAGTCAATCCCAAGAAGGAGATGAGAAATATCATCCAACCCTGATCACCATATTTTGCGGTGAAGTAAAATGCAGGAATGAGTAGGAAACGTGATAAAATTACAATCATAAGGCCTTTTCTCGACTCCAACTTTATGCATTTTATGAGAGGAACATATCTTCCAACCAGATCCCATGCATTGTACATTGCAATCAGAACCAGCTCATACCTGAAATAAAATTAATAAAGCAAGGAATCCACAATTAGCTTCTGTGCGCTGTCCACAAGTTTTAAGATATTTGAAGAAAAATATCCAGAAAAAACCAACAAACAATGTTCTTGCAAGAACTTACCACTTGCCCAACTTGTGTTCTCCATTGTTTTCGAATACGAACCCCGGGAATATTGATAGTGTCAACACATATATGAGAAAAAGGTCAAGTGCATAATCTATGTTCTGAAACAACAATTGTTTGTTGCTTAATCTATCTTCAGCCTGTCAAAAACAAGAGGATTTTAGAAACTTGAACTCAACAAGAAACCCATCATGCACTGTAATATGTAAGAACAGGAGTTGCAATATTACTTCGTTTTGCTCTGTCTCGATACCAGCAGCTGCCAGATCAGCTGAAACAGTTTTTGATCCTTCTGAGGCTGCCTTTGCTCGATAGTACTTCACTATCGCTATTTTAGGGAAGACAAATGCATATAGCAGAATGCATAGAAACTCACATAAAGTGGAGATTGCCAGAAACAACACTGCAGAAGTGGTAATGGAAGATGTTACTCTGAATTCTGTCTTTCCATTTCCAATTTCATATTTTTTAGCATCAGACAGGACATTATCAAAAAGGTCACATACTGGTTCCCTTGTGAAGACCATGTTCCGCTTTATCAAAGGCTGCTTTTGTGATTAGCCTCAGAGCAGAAGTCACAGCTCCTGATGCGGCCATACCAGCAAAGAAGGACTGCAGATGATAAATCCAAAAATTTATAAATAGCAAGTAGTTTCAAAGAGAGTAAAATTACATTTTCATTTTCCCAAAGAGCAAAAATGGATTTCCTAAAGAAAGAAGGCTGACCTGGATGAATTCAGGAAGCATGAAACATAGATCTCCAACAATTCCACCTTGGACATGGGCATCTGCAACCCCAAAACAAGCAACAACTGCGCATATACCAACAAATGGACCTACTCCACCTTTTCCTGATGTTGCTAAATCCAACTGTTCCAATGTAGAATATACTCAAAATTTGATAGAAGTAGAAACTTAACAATGAATGAGCCATTAAAGAATAAGCAATAAAGTACTTATGGTGAAGATTGTGTATCCAGCTATGTTCCGCTTTCTGGTGTTGATCCTAGACTCAAAGCACGCTAGTATTGCCATTGTTCCAAGAGCAATGGGTTGATAAACAAGGGTAAGTACCCTTGAAGGATGGTAGTCCTTCAAACAAATAGGACAAAAACACCAGCCGATAAATCGTCGTTAGTTTTGGAACTGCAGTTAGTGATCAAACTGATAAGATACCTAACTGCGTGTGATGCAGGAAGATCATTAATTTTATGTTCTCATAAGTTAGTCTATTATTGGGTTTATTTTAACCAAGTTTCCTTTAATTTTCATACTAAGGGTATTTTCGAAATTTTCAGATATGCTGGAATTTCGAATTTAGTATAAGTTATTTGTTTTGAGAGTCTTTTATTAAGTTATTTTGTTAAGTCAAGCCCTAGTTATAATTGGAGTCATATTAGTTCACTTTTATAGGAATCCTAGCTTTATTTGAAGGAAGTTTCTTATGTAATTAGGATTACTAGGAGTCTATATATATGGATGCAAGTCAAGAATAAATAAGAATGAGAGTTTTATACAAATTTGTTATAGGAGAGATTCCTTAGACACGCTCGGTGAGAGGCTGAGAGGGGAAGGTGAGTTTATCCAACCCTACCTGAGAGATTCAGGGTCGTTTTTGTTTGATTCAAAAAATTCAAGAATTTTGATTCCAGATTCAGACGAATCAGACCTGGAATTGTGAGTTTATGTCCTAGGGTTCTTAATTTTGGGCTTAATTTGGGGGTTAGGGTTTTGGTTGCTCAATCCTACCTAAAATCTTCATCGGTAGTTCAAAAACTACATCAGTTGGTATCGAAGCATGGTTCTGAGCAACCTACAAGTTCTCTAACTTGTTTATGTTAACAAGGAGTGGCCTACTTAGGGTTTTGAGACCGAGCTGATGACTAAACTGTTTTCTGAAGGGGAAAAACAGTCTGTAACACTGGAGTAGCGTCCATTAATTTTATGATAACAAAATTAGACAACAGTGAGCGTCGCTTTGCTAAGTATCGTGAGACATATATTGAACCTAGAAGGAATTTTAATGATGCAGCCAACAAGTACATGAAGTTAGAGATACCAGATTTTTATGGTACTACAGATCCATATGTCTTCACAAAGTGGCTAGAATCCCTAGAAGATTTTTTCAACTTCACAAAGTTCCCAGAAGAAGAGGGGGTGTTATTTGTCATACTGAAGCTCAAGGGTGAAGCTGGAGAATGGTGGCAGAGAGTGGAAGCTGAATATAGGCGTGAGAGAGGGTTGAACGTCACAAGATGGAGCTGATGAAGAAACTATTACAAGAAAAGTATTCACCACAAAAATTTCACAACAAAGTATATAGGAAATATGCAGCCTTGAAGCAAGAGTCTATTTCTGTATCTGAGTTCACACAACAATTCTACAATCCAAGGTCTGAAGGACAAGCTAAAGAGGAAGAATTTGCAGCTGTGGCAGAAACTGATTTCAGACAGCTTAGAGTAAACAAAAGTGATGCCAACAATGTACTATCAGCTACTTTTTCCAAACAAAATATTGAACAAGTATGCAAAAGTACTTTCCAACAACAAGTGGGGTATCAGAAGCCTCGAATTGGGACTGGAGAAAGGCAGAATGTGGTAAATGTGAATTTAGTTGCAGCTGAAGTTAAATTTCGGGAAGTTAAGGTGGAAGAATGTGAGATCGTGGAAGCTAAAGGTGAAGAAGTAGCAGGTCAGCATGCTATGGGTGTTGAAGAAGCTGAAAATTATATGCTACAGATGAATTTCATCAAGACAACAAGGTGGCAGAAGATCCAGATTTTGTTACAATAGAATTTTTGGAAAAAAAACACTTCTAATCAGCTTCATGCTATCTCTAATGTACTTCAAGAAGAATCGAACATCATTCTCAGTGAGCCACCAGAAGACATCTGTATGCAAGAGGTGACCGAGGTAGCACAATCTGATTTTGAACAAGTTGAAGGTGAAGGATGTGAACTTGAGGCTGCAAACATAAAAGAAACAGAGAATTCCAGTCCAATCTTTTCTGATGCTTATCAAGCTAAGATTGTCTTTCCTACACAAGTTCAAATCATTGAATTTGTTATTCCAGAAAAGTTCAATGACATGCCCAGTGCAAGAGTTTTATTTTTCTTGTTCCTTACTCCAATCAAGGGTTCCAAGTGGAATCAATGCAAGTTGGCAATTACGTTATTTCAGAAGACATTACTCTTGTTACTTCGATACTTCAGAATTCGAGGTCGAGTTCAGTCCTATGGCTGGATTTGTGAAGATGGATTACTGGAACGAGCTAGCGCCACATCATTTATTTCTCCACTTACTCGCCGGAGTCGAGTTCTTGAGGGAGAGAGGAAATGATGCAGGAAGACCATTAATTTTATGTTTTCATAAGTTAGTCTATTATTGGGTTTATTTTAACCAAGTTTCCTTTAGTTTTCATACTAAGGGTATTTTCGGAATTTTCAGATATGCTGGAATTTCGAATTTAGTATTAGTTATTTGTTTTGAGAGTCTTTTATTAAGTTATTTTGTTAAGTCAAGTCCTAGTTATAATTGGAGTCATATTAGATTACTTTTAGGAATCCTAACTTTATTTGAAGGAAGTTTCTTATGTAATTAGGATTACTAGGAGTCTATATATATGGATGCAAGTCAAGAATAAATAAGAATGAGAGTTTTATACAAATTTGATATAGGGGAGATTCCTTAGACACGCTCGGTGAGAGGCTGAGAGGGGAAGGTGAGTTTATCCAACCCTACCTGAGAGATTCAGGGTCGTTTTTGTTTGATTCAAAAAATTCTTGATTCCAGATTCAGACGAATCAGACCTGGAATTGTGAGTTTATGTCCTAGGGTTCTTAATTTTGGGCTTAATTTGGGGTTAGGGTTTTGGTTGCTCAATCCTACCTAAAATCTTCATTGGTAGTTCAAAAACTACATCAGCGTGACACAAGATTTGGATGATCTTGAGAATAGAAAGAAGCAAATGGGTTTTAGGTGATACTCAATCAAATTGACCAACTATAAGGCTATTTTTTAGTTTTAAAACTTCAAAATAATTTGAAGCAACAAGTAGTGCTGAAGCATTATTGATCAATACTTTCTGTTTGAAGGAAATTGAAGGTCCTAAGGCCAAGACAAAACAGAGAAGCTTAGTAATCACTCATTTCTAATAGACACAGCAGCATGAGCCACTCACTGGGAACAACGGGTAGTAGTAATCTCCTATTGTCACCATACTGTTCCAGGCAATAAGGGCAAATGCAATGGTGAAGTGGTATTGGGCCAACAAAGATGTTGTCTTTTGCTGATGTGGTTGTATTGTAAAATGTGTTTTGCTTATGTGGCTGTATTGGGATAAGTGTTTTGCTGATGTGGATGTATTGATATTTGATATTTTGGTGTAGTTTTGTTGTGGTTAATATGGAGCAATGGAATGTTGTTGGGTTGGGTGAAAAGATAAAGTGTGTGGGAAGAAAAAGTGTATAGAAATTTGTGTTTTGCTGATGTGGCTGTATTAGAATACGTGTTTGACTTGACTTTTTGTGTAATAGAGGTGGGACCGGGCCAACAAAAATGTTGGCCCAGCAACCTAAATCCCATTGCATTTGCCCTAAGCGACCCAAATCCCAGAATCCAACATATTACGTTAGCTAGAAATTTCCCCTGATATGCCATAGGCAGAGTCAATATCAAATCTAAGCAATAGAAAAAAGATTTTCCTCTCTAATTTCAACCAGTGAAAGCACAAACCTCAAGCCTCTTTGGAGGCTCACTTCCATCAGCAAAAGTCATGTCTATTCCCTACAAATTCACAAGTCAAATTTAAGACTACAATTTCAGATAATGCATTTAAACATGGAATTGACCTCTGCATCATGGAATTGCGACGAGGTCTATACAAGGCGGAGGAAAGATCATTAAAGAAAACAAGTACATGCAGCCGACAAATAAATACAGAATCAAAAGGAGAGAAAAATATAATTGTGCTATTACTTTATTTGATGAGGAGCTGAATCAAGTAATTGACTATAACTATCACATTGCTTGTAAAGCAAACGCATCACTGAATATCAAAAAACTGAGAAAAGTCGTTCTTAGAATGCATAAAGCCAAAAGACGCAAAAACATGAATGACCCAGCTGCCACCCATAACTCCATTAAAATTTAAAATACTAGAAGAGGCCATCAGAAACACATGGCAAAGAATTTGTTATTTTTTAACCTTACTTGATTGGGAGAAACATGAAGCTTATCGACTGTGTAGGACTGAAGAGAGAACCACTAACTCTATACAAGAACAACTATTCAAGATATGTAACTGTATATCCTAACTGAGAATGTCCTTGAGCCTTA
Source organism: Tripterygium wilfordii (assembly GCF_013401445.1). NCBI lineage: Eukaryota > Viridiplantae > Streptophyta > Magnoliopsida > Celastrales > Celastraceae > Tripterygium > Tripterygium wilfordii. The sequence continues at coordinate 1,622,541 of NC_052240.1, read as the reverse complement.
TTCTTTGATGCAGTGAAGCATCAGATACGCATGAAAAATATGAGAAAACAAATATATAATAAGGATATGAAAGAAAAAGCAGGAACCTTATCAACAGTGCCGAAAGGAAGAGGTGACTCTACCTTTTTATCCGGACAGGCGTGGACTGTGAAGTCGAAAGTTTAGGTTTTTAAAAAGGGGAGTTTTTTCATAGATTCCTGGAAACTGTATAATGAAAGAGAATGACAACGGAAAACAACTGAGAATCGTAAAGAAAAAGAGGGCAAGTGAATCAAAAGAATATTGTAAAAATGGAATCTTTCACGCTCTGAATCAAAGGGAGTGACAACTGACCACGATTGGTTTTACAAGGAATTAAGATGCCCGAAAAGAAAAGATGAATTTTTTTTTTAATTTACGTTTATCTATTTGAAACGCAATTTATCTCCAAAAGGGAACCATTCGATTGTTGTGTTTATCTGTGTGGTTTCCGATATATAATAGCATGTGTGGGAAGAAGTATTTTCAATCTAGAAGTCAACGGTAACACGCTTGCTTTGTATTTTTGGTCGATCACAAAATTTCCATGGTGTACAAAGAGCTTACTCTCACTTATGTATACAATGAAAATACTTTTTCAAGAATTGAGTTTCTTCAACATTTAATTGGGCTTTACCATGTTTATTGTTCACTCAAAAAATGTCCACATTAAATTTTGTCCTACACAATAAACTTAATTTCGAGCACATGAGTCCCCTTATCCCACATACACTATATAATTACAGGGCATTTGACTCATGGAGGTGGTTATAATTGGCTCCAAAAAAATTCGTTTGACATGACATGAGAGTTGAACCCAAAACTTCTTATGATAAGAGTTTATTCTAACAACTTACCACCAACCCAATTTCATTAGCGTTTTGGGTTTTTGTTATTTGAAGGGTAATAGCACATACAGACGAGAAAAAAATGAAAGGTGGTTTTTAATATGCCAAAAAAATAATCATCAAAATGTATATGAAGTCAAATACAATAAGTTGGATTTTTAGTCACCGACTAACATGGACATCAAGGTGAACATCCCTTTATATAAACCCAACTTGTCACAAAAAACAAATACGTGCAACTACTTCTCAACATCAATCCATTTCAGTCGGTTTTTGATTCTACAAATGTATTCAACTATACTTCAATTTGGTAAATGTAACTTTATTAAAGCATGGAATCATGTTCTAGGTAAACTACCAAAAACATTAAAATATTTCTAAGTTGTATTGCCTAATGCGTTAAATTTTGTACACCCAACTCCTACCCTATGGATTCAATTAGTAAACCACAAATTGAATAATTTTTTGGTGCAAAATGTTGAAAAGGTGTTAAAGGGATAAAAATCCCACATCGATTGTTGAGGGGCTTGGTGTCTAGTTTATAAGCTTGCCCAAGTCTTCAACCAATTGTCCAGCCTTTTCCAGGAAGGTGGGCTGGGAACTGCCACGGCCCAATGGGCTGAGATGGTGGGGAGGCTGGCTCTGGGTTGTGCCATCGTGGGATTTTCTACATGGTATCGGAGCAGGTGTGCTCGTCCCCGATGAAAAAGTCCACTCGTTGGACCTTGGGCTTTGATACCCAGTCCACGAGTGCGGGGGAGTGTTGAAAAGGTGTTAAAGGGATAAAAATCCCACATCGATTGTTGAGGGGCTTGGTGTCTAGTTTATAAGCTTGCCCAAGTCTTCAACCAATTGTCCAGCCTTTTCCAGGAAGGTGGGCTGGGAACTGCCACGGCCCAATGGGCTGAGATGGTGGGGAGGCTGGCTCTGGGTTGTGCCATCGTGGGATTTTCTACACAAAATTGGGGCAGTCAAAATTGAATATTAATGATGAGGTGGGCCTGGGCCTTGAGGATGTTGGCCCATATTATGCGCACATATATTTTCTTGTGATTGGACCTTATGGTGAGGGGCGAAAAGCGGTGAGTGGGTGGCCACGTCTTAGCACCTCATGCAGACGAGTCCAAGCGGGACCATTGCGGGACCCATATCAAGCACTCTCGCTAAAGCGAAAATGGCTGTAGTGCGACTCGTGCCTGGTGCCCCTTTGCCGCCCGGTTCACTCACTAGGGTTGAAGTTTGTGTGATTTAGCATCTTCATTAGTGTGCTGCATAGTTAAATATATGACATTTATTTAGGAGCTTTGATTGATTCCATGATAGGTTGCAGCTACAGTTTTGTTTTATCCCAAAAGTTATATGGTGATAAAACTAAAAGTTGGCATAAAGGAGCTAAAAGAATACCCGTCCAATACCATTCATATAATCTTCAAAGTGCCTGAAGAGTGTTTCGTGGAAAATCCCAGCCATACTAACATCAACGATATTGTCTGCTTTTTATCGATTCTATTGATTTATCGGTCCTTACGACTTTTTTATTCTTTAATTATCTCGCTTAATGATACTTAGACTCCTCCTTAAGTGGTAGAGACTTGACGTTTCTTATAAATCCACATCACTTGGGTTATCCAGGGGATGTGAGATGTCAAACATTCTCCTGCACTTGTGCATTGAGTTATATCAAATACAACAAGTGGATATATAGATGCTCTGATACCATGTTAAAAATCACAACCCTACTCACATCAACAATATTGTCCGCTTTAGATGTATCGATTCCCGTGGATACATCGGACTTACACGAATTTTTTTTTCTAAACCATCTCACCTAATGGAACTTAGACCTAAGAAAATGTTTTCTTGAGTGATACGTACTAGCTTTTTTATAAACCCACATCACTTAGGTTATCAAAACGATGTGGGATATCTAATATGTTTTGGCTTTCCTACTCTGCAAATTAAATGGCATTAACATATACTCTCTTTTAGAAGCTTAGTGCTTAAATTGGATGATGCATGTTGATCTCACAATGCCAAATGATTTCCCATATTGAAGTCATTTATTGGCCATTGAATTTTGTTACATTTGTGCCGCCCTCGAGTACTTAAAAGAAAACCAGATTGTGTTACATCACCCAAATATGGAAATGTACTTAACCATATACAAGCTTCATTATATTATCTCACCAGTAATACAATGATCGAACCACAACTTCTTTTAACTACTACACCTTTAATGTATACGACCTTATTGCCTTATTTGGTGTGGGTCGTAAAGAAAATACAATGACATCACTTTGCATGAACTAATCGTGTATATATATATATATACACACACACACTAATACGATCGTGTTGCGTTTGACAAAAGGCACTCTCAACGAATCAACGTGCGGTATCTCCACCGCCCAAACCCCACACTGCCTACGTGGAAAAATATGCTTTACATGTGTGGATCCCATTCAACGACAACTACTCCCACAATTAACAATAGCAATTTAGTGGGACCCCCATGATCGTTCAATATCAGTGGCCAGGTCAGCAATTTCTGACAACTCTAATTCCAGATTTACCCGAAAAGGAACCAAATTCTTAGCGGAGAATCCAACGCAACGTAATACACTCTCCGTCTCTAAGCTCAAACTCTGCTCCACTTTGTCACTGGAAAAAATGACACCGCAGCACTATGCGACGGAGCTCGACACCGCCACCACGGACTCCGTCACCTCCTCTCCTCGCTCCGAATACTCAGCTCACGAAAACAACCTACGGGTACGCTTCATGTGCAGCTTCGGCGGTCAAATCCTCCCTCGCCCCAACGACAACCAGCTCCGCTATGTTGGCGGCGACACTCGAATTTTCGCAATTCATCGCTCCTCCACCTTCTCCGCCCTCCTCATCAAGCTCGCCAAGCTCTCAGGCAATAAATTCACAATTTCATTTTGTATTTGAATTTGTGATCGACAATATTTTGTTTTGTGGATTTGAATTTATGGGTTGTGATTTTAGGTTGTAGCAATTTTAGTGTGAAGTACCAACTGCCCAACGAAGATCTTGACGCGTTGATTTCTGTGACAACCGACGAGGACGTGGAGAACATGATGGAAGAATATGAAAGGCTGTCAAACAATCATAACCCCAAAGCGGCTCGGCTTCGTCTCTTTCTCTTTAACAAAGGGGATAGCTCACGAGCCAGCAGCATCAGCTCACTCCTTGAAGGCTCGGCTAACCGTCAGCACTGGTTCCTCGACGCCCTTAATGGTGGTGGAGCGGGTCTCGAGCGTGGCCGTTCCGAAGTTTCATCGATTGTGTCCGAAGTACCGGATTATCTATTTGGTTTGGATAATCCGGATGAGTCCCAGCCTCCTCGTGAACCGAGAATGAAGACCCGAACCGTTATACCGGATAACGTGTCTGCTTCCGATCCCGGATCACCTGCTCCGGTTGTTCAATCCCCGTTTTGCTCGACTTCGTCGGCTTCTAACATGCCGTATATGCCGGATCTTCCACCGGTGAAGACCAAACCCGATAACCCGGAGCCAAATATGCAGGTGAAGGAGAATGATCAGCCCTTATCGCAGCCAATGTTGTATTCGGGCAATCCCGTATTGCAGTACATGCCGGAGCCACATTATTCGGGTCCTCCTGTGCAACCATATCCGGTTTATTACGTCTCGGGTCCGGTTCATCCGGGAATGATCCCAACTCAGCAGGTTCAACCTCTGGGCCCATATATGCATCAAGTGCCAGTTCAAACGAATAAAATACCAGTCGGGTATCATCAGCCGGTTCATGGTATGGGTCAAGCATATGGAGCTGGAACTAGGCCCATGGACCCTTATGACGTGTCAGCAAGAGTGGTGACTGATGGGACGAATCAACAACTTTATTATGGTGTTACACATGCGGGTGCGGTTCCAATGTATCCGGGTATGGTTATGCCCGGTGGTGAAGAATTGCAAAGAACAGGATCGGATGTGAGCTCCACGGGTCGGGTCTAGCAATCATATTGATTAATCTCCTCTTTTTTTTTTTTGGGTTTTAATATTCCTATGTGTCAAGGCATTTGTATCTCTGTGTATGGCATTGTTTGCAGCGAACATAAGTCCTCTACCGTGTGTATTTCTCTAAGAGGTCACTTGATAGTAAAAAGGCAATCTGTGTAAATTTCCTTTTGTGTGTAAGATTTGTTTGCTTTGTATTATAATTAGCCTCCTTCAGTTTGTAACAACATTTAGTATTATGCAAGTGTGACAAAGTGAGGAAGAGCTTTGGTTTTCGGATAAATTGGGTTGAACTCTGGAGAGACTCACAATGCGCCCAAACAAATTAAGATATTGTCCATTCTGAGCCAAATTGCTCTTACGGATTTGTTCCTCTAAATCCAACATCCTCGTTTAGACCCAAAAAACCAGTCTTAATGTTTTAAAGCTGTGAGTTCTCTTTATCTATAGTCGCTATTCCCTTAATTTTTCAGATGTGGGTTCTTATCACAAAGATCACACACCATCCTGAGAGTTTTCTACCTTCTATAGTCTGATTCTTTCGTATGCCTTATTTCGGTCTTACTGAACTCTATGGGCTGATCTTCCAGGCCTAAAGTCTCTTATTTTGGTCCAAATCTATGGGCTGTCAAAAGATTAAGTAATTAACTAGGCTTATTGGGCTTAGTGAATCATTGGGCTCACAGAGAGGTCTATTTCCTCGATATAGGACTTAGAGAAGAGTTCGACTAGCAAGAGCACCCATTAGGCCCATCTCTCTCTCTCTCTCTGAGTCTCTCTCTATCTCTAGAACATAAAATAATGGAAGTTTGGGAATTCATAGTTGTCCCAAGTAGAGAGAGAGAGAGAGCGACAGAGAGAGACAGGGAAAGCCAACCAGATGATAGTCTGATGTAGCAGGGGATTGTTAATGAATAATGATGGTGTTATTTGCATGAGGAGAAAGGCCTGCATTGCATGCACTCACTCCATTACATGATTGTCTCTTCAATCTATGTCTTCCCCACATTTTTCTCTCTTTTCTCTCTGGCATACAAAAAGAAGCAATACCACTACAAACATACATACATGCATAATCAATTACTATAAATCTATTACATTAACAAAAAAAAGGGAAAAGGAAAAGCAAAAGCTCTGGTCTCATTTTGTGGGCTTTCTCTTGCATCGAGCAGAGAGAATCCACAGGGGCACAGAATCAAACACTACTACTTGGAAAGAAAAGGAACAAATTAAAACGACATATCCAGGAGAATATGCAAATATAAAGTAGTGTTCTCTCTTCAGTGAAATTTTTAATATTTATGTTTCATTAATTACCTTTTCAAAGTAAAGATGCTGATCACATTGAAATCATGATATCGAGGATTAACCGTTCAAAAATAAAATAATTTATGAATATATAATTTGTTATAAACTGGATATAATTCGTGGGTATTATTCGTTCTAAGTTTAAGGCTGCTCACATGGTTTTGTAGTTAACAGGATACTCTTACTTATAAATCACATCGACATACATATCTTAACACAATTTGTGTGGCATTGTTTTTCATAAATAAAGGGTATTTGGGTGTGTTGATATTCATGGCTCGATCATTGACACAAATATATATATATATATATATGCATACGTATTACGTATATGTCATGTTCTTCATTTACTTTTGCTCGTGACCAATACCATTTATGAAAACATGTCTTTTATTCTATAGACAAAAAGAGAGGGGATATGTGTGTCGTTAAAGTTGTAAGGCAGATATCATTTCCAAGGAATATGAGCCGCTAGTCACCTTCTCATGTTCACATGCATGAGTATGGCATACGTTTGTCATTATAGCAGGAGCTTTCCAGCAAATGTATAGGATCAAAAAATGAAAATCAGTGAAGGAAATTAAAAAGACTTCGAACTGTGGTTACGAGGACGATTGAGGAACTCATGATTTACACACACAAAGGACGCAATCCCTAGCTGTCAACCTGCCATGAAAGTGAAGGATTTTCTACTTGTATTCATCCATCTTATAAACAAAAAAAAAAAGCAGTGGCGACGACTTCTACGTACAGTTGTCAACATTTGTCTTGCGATTGGCATCACTGGAACAATCAATAATTATAAAGAAAATAACCATAACATACTCACTTCTCATGAACATCACAATATATATTATATATATACTCCTTTACAAAATTATTAGTATGATTGTATGAAAGTTCGAATCGAGTTCCTGCTAATAAGCTAATTAATTAAAATAAAACTTTTGATTAGGAGAGGGAAATTTCTGTGAAATTGAGCTTTGGTTACAGTGGTGGGGTATTGGCATATTGAATACTTGAATGATGAGAAAAGCGAAATCACTTAAAAAATTGCAGAAACTTGATAGTAATAGAACAACAGTCTTTTTGTCGATCAGTAAAAAATTTGGCATTTATCACATACACGTGAGTCACCTGTCGAGGTACGGACAGCCATGGCTATGACCATCAAAGGTGGGCCTCGTCGCAGTTTCGCAGGTGATTTCCTTCCCACTCCATGGGACTCACTGCGTGGATTCAATTGAATCCATATATATAATGATAGTGCCTAATCTAGCACTAATCCCCACACTGATACTATACAATTCAAAATTTCCAAATCAAAATATTGGATTTTGTTTGTCAATGGTCTGTCTTAATCATTGGTTGTTAATGACTTGAGAAAGTTAATTAATAAATAATGACTCCACAAACAACTAATGCAAATAATGACTTGGAAAAGTCAAAGCCGTCTTTCTCATCAATTTATCGCACAGTCACTAACTCTGATATTGCCAAAATGACCCTCATTTGAAGATGCACACGTACCACGCAAATACTAAGCTCCCATCAGTTCGAGGAGTAAGAAGAGGACATCTCGATAGGACCGAGAGAATGCCAAACATGGCTCCGCTCCTCGATAACCCATGGTCACCAAACATCATAGGGAAATCAAGAGCCCAAGAGGAGACCAATTCCACTTACGAATGGAATCATGATATGATTCACCATCTTGTACATCCACCTAAGATCATAGAGAGATTTACTTGTTATAAGTATACAATCCTAACTTTGCATTCCTGCATTTTTGAGGAGGTCCCCCGAATACACCTCTGAGATCCCCTTAACTTACGTGTTATCCTGTGCAGACGATTCTCATTATCACCGAATATAACATCTCACGTCAATCCCATTGACGAATGAAAATAGTTTTGAACGTCATTGAACTCAAAGCCAAGAAGAAGAATGACCAAAATAGTTGAAGCAAAAAAACATTGTAGAAAGAAGTCCACACACTGACACACGTCATTAAAGCTGGTATACAACAACTACTTTACACAAGTGTAGGTTTGTATTTAGCGGTGGATTTAGTGGCAGTGATCGATAAATCCACCGGCGCTTATCCCGGCGGAACAGGACCATATACACCACAACTGTCTCTTCTTCATCTTTGCTACATACGACACATGGACCACAGTTTCCCTTCTGCTAACCCTAGTTCACACACATTTAACTCCCAATAACCCTCGATTACCACATTTTTCCTGAAACAGAATATGTAAACTAAACGATATTATATCTTCTTCAATCATATTTCAAAGTTGGTAAATCCAAATGAAAACTTGATATATTCACATTTTTGACTCGTCTAATAGTTGTTTAGGCATTGACTAGTCTAACATAGACGCGGGAAAACTCTAACTTTTCTTTTTTTGATAGGTAAGTGGGAGTAGGAGCTCGAATTTGAGTACTACCCAACTCGAATATATGTCTTAACCCTCTCGGTTGAGAGGTTATTTCACCAAAAAAGCCGTAGCTTACCAATAACAGAGAGAATTATAACTTAGCTTTAACTATATATATCCCTGTTTATACCTAACAAATTGATTAGCAATTGTTTAATAGAGACAATGTGACCCATAAAAAAAGTAGATACAATGTGACCTGTTTCTTTCCCAATGGCAGAGGAAAGGCAGGGACCAAAATATACGTACATATATATTAAGTTAAGGGAGATACATTGAGAATTGGGTCTTTAAATTCCCTTTTATGCTTCACAGAAACCGAAGCTTCTCTTTTCCATAATTATTACTCATTCTTTGCTGAAAGACATATAGTGTCTCTCATTCTCTAGTCCTAACATAACTAATAAAGTAAACGAGCAATGGAGTTCGATTTGGAGAATCCATTGACTGGCTGTACAACAGAACAGCAACCAGAGACAATCCCAGATCTCTTCTTCTCTGCATCTGATCACATGCCTTCACTCATTATCTCACAAACCAGTGACTTTCATATCTGCTTTCGTCAGGAAGCCATATCTCTTGCTCTACAGGTACAAAACCCAGATATTCTATTTTTCTTTTCATTTTGTTCTGTTTCTTCTAATACAGTTGTAGTTGGTCAGGCACAATATTCCTGCGACTTGGACCCGCTCGTAGCCTACCTTGCTGTGAATTATATAGATCGATTCATGTCCAAGAAAGAAATTCAGGTATCTGAGAAACTTCAAGACAATATTCCTTTTTGATATTAGATTGCTGCCATTGACTTTCTGGTATGCTCTGTTTTCTTATACCTCTGGAAATCTGATTTTGTGTATTGTAGCAAGGGAAGCCGTGGGTTTTGAAGCTTCTAGTCGCATCTTGCCTTTCTCTTGCCGCGAAGATGATGAACACCCATTTCTCTGCGTCTGATTTTCAGGTTTAAACACTTGAACTTTCTGCAATTTGTTTTCTACATTGAAAGTGGTCATGGAAACTGAAGCAAATTAGTCCTTTGAACAGAGAGAACAAGGTTTCATCTTTGACACAAAGACGATTAATCAAATGGAGCTTCTGGTTTTGAATGCTCTGGACTGGCGGATGAGGTCGATTACACCATTTTCATTTCTTTCCTTCTTCATTTCTCTATTGGAACCCAAAGACCCACCATTGAAACAAGCTCTCAAAGACAGAGCCTCAGAGTTCATCTTCAAAGCTCAACATGGTAAGACAATTGAAACCATATCAATTCTCATGTCTCTGTTTTGAAAGACAAAAAAAGAAGTTAAACCCTGATGTAGAAACCCAATTTCCATTGCAGAAATCAAGCTTTTAGAATTCGAGCCATCAATAATCGCAGCATCATCACTTATTGTGGCATCTCATGAGCTACTTCCAATGCAATATTCTTCTTCTTTCAAGACTTCAATTTTATCCTGTCAGCATGTGAATAAAGTAAGCAACAAATTCCGAATTACTTTATTGTTCTAATCCTCACAAATTTTGTTTGTTCTTTACGAGTAAATTGTGATGTTTCATTCAGGAAAAGCTGTTGGCTTGCTCCAATGCAATGCAAGAGATGGTAGAGAGAGCAGGGTATGAGTCAGTGTCAAGCACAAGAACTGCATTGAGCGTGCTGGATCAGCATTACAACAAATCAGTGACTGATACCAGCACCAGCACCAGCACCATTACCAGTGTTGGTATGAGTATGACGCCAGGGAAGAGGGAGATCAAGCGGCGTAAATTGAATAATCACTTCAATGAAAACAAGGTCGGATTTTCGCAGAGATAATGCTCAGACAGGGAAACTGGTCCATCACCATTATGAAAACAGCGGAGTGAGTGGGCAAGTAGTAATGGACGGCTCTGATTTTAAGACTTCTACATAAAAAATACAAAACCCAAAAATAGAAATGAGAAAAGGGTGTCTCCCGCTTAGTAGTTGCAATTCTGTTTTCATAAATAATAATTTTGATTATGAAAAGCCAAGTATCTAATGTTTCAACTGATTTGGCAGCTCCACAATTCGTTTAGAATATAATGACTTACAATCTTAATCCTATGGTTTAAGAAATACGTCACATCACACTACAATTTTATTTTTCAATTCCTAAAATTTATTTATTTTTTCTCCACCAACAGATACGAATCATAGACTGAATTGTAGATTTCCCAAATCCAGTTTCAACAATTCATGTGGTCAACAACACAACAATGTACAATTTGAAAAAAAAAAAAAAAAGGGCGGGAAAAAAAAATCAAGACCAGTTGCTATGATTGAGGATAAGTGACCAAGTGAGACGCCGCGTACAGGACACATACCTTTCTCTGAGATTTTAAGTATCTTTTGTGAACCCAAAACGCCATTTATGTCTCTCAGCTTCGAAAGCAACTGCCAGAGTGTGTGTGGATGGATAAGCCAAATCAATTGGAAAATATTTCCCAGTTTTGATTTGAATATTCAGAACTCTGAATTCCAATCCAACTTGTATATTAGTTTAATCTTCTTTGCACCCTTCCTTTAGATCTTGATGTGCACTTAATAAAGAATTGACCAAGACCCATAAAAGTCAACATCCTCCAACACTCACACTAACTTCAAATACAAGAAGAGAAAAACAGGGGAAACTGATAAGTGAGTTAATATGGCTCAGGAGATCGAAGAGAAAAACAGGGCAAACTCACCGTTGATTGACTTGTTGGTATCCAAGTTCGAGTCCTCGCTTATTTAATAAAAAAAATTTCTGATGGGACCCACCGGAAGACAGGTGTCGGGGTTCTACAGTAGAGCTCAATGTAAAATCAATATGAGTGTTTAAACAATTTTCTTTTATTATTTAAAAATTATATGTGTATTTTGATCGGCTTTACGAATCTAACGACATATTTTTTGTTTGAAATAAAAATCAAATTCAACATGAAAAATGTATATAATGTTTTCAATTTATATCCAATGATTCGATTTATATGGAAGTACAGTTGGGGCTGTTGTAAAAAAAATTACAGCAGCCCCCTATCATCCCCGGAAGACTGAATAGTTTTGCGTGTCTTGATATATATGCCTAAGTAAAACTTCTCTTGCTGAACAATCTCCGACGATCAAGTCAGTCAACAGTGGAAGATATTTAAGTGAGAGAAGTGAATAGCATTTAGAGAGAGAGGGAGAGAGAGATAGCAAGTAGTTGAGAGCGTAAATGAGAAGGGGTTTTCCCTTATTTATAGTTTTCCATATCACATGGTCAACACGTGTTGATCGTATAGACAAACTTCTTTACTGGGTTGTGGTTGGGCCTGCAACCCAATCTGAGACTTACTTTGCATTATAAGTCTTGGGTCTTATATGTCTAGTCTTGCACCCATCTTAACCGTGAGCCTTGAGCTTCGTTTGGTCTTGGGCCAGATACGCCTTTGGACAAATATTTTGGGTTGATCTAATCCGGGCCTTCCATCATGTGCTCAAATATTTCGGGCCAACGGTTGTTGGCCCATAGAGTACTTGATTAGTTGTATTCTCTCTACAACATTAGACGGAAGCTTCACAATATCAAGGATGAGTTCAGTATGAAACCACCCAATGAAGCACCAAATGGGATTACCATTCCAGATCAAAACAATGACACGAGCACATCAAATCAGGGCGAAGTTTCCCGGTCGAGTTCTCTGTTAGTGGATGCATCATCTAACGTTCATGGGTTCGAAGATGAACTGATTTCAATTGAAATGATGCTTCGAGAGAGAGGAAACGATGATGAATTTAAGGCAGTTGGAGTTGTGGGGATGACTGGTGTTGGAAAATCTACACTGTGCAGGGAACTTGTAAACAGAGAAGATATGAGGAGTCAGTTCCTTCCAAGGATATGGGTATCCCTGTCGAAGAAGGAAAATGAAGCAGGAGATAGAAACAAAGCGCTTGTGAAAAGAATGTTGGACTCTCTCGGAGTTGAAGAGGGCATAATCGAGTCCATCTTCAATGAGCATGCCTTGGAAGGGCTAATCTGTGCTCTTTACCAGCAACTCAGGGGGAAAAGGTTACTGATTGTGTTTGATGATGGCATGGATACAGATGCATGGTATAACTAGTTGAATTCTTCACTAACCAGTGATGGGAAATGGGATGCGTGTCTTGGATACGATTTGCCAAAAGAACGTGGAGGAGCAGTGAAGAATTTGCATCGGCTTCAGCCCCGTTCAGACCCTGAGAGCTGCTGGTCTATATTCATAGATGCGGTTGGGAGAGATGGAGTAGTATTCAATCTGCCCAATGTAAGATCTGAAGAAGGAAATAATAAACAAGTGTGCTGGCCTTCCATTAGCTGCGAAAATGATGGGGCAGATCATGAATGAACAACTCCGAGAGAAAGCTAATGGCAGTGTGATCAACCAGGGACCATAACACCAGATGATAGTGCAAGCAATAGACAATAATTCAGGGGCAAATGGTCACAGATACATCTACAATCAAGAGAGAAATCATGTCCAAATGGTACAGAAAGTTAGAAACTGATATAAACTTTACCGTCTAGGAAAAAGAAATGGGAGTTCAGGTCTTTACAGCCGGTCTCACCAGTCCTAATCCTGAGCCACTACCCAAATGTTTGAAGTCTTTCGCTTCAAGATTATCACCATGGCCAGCAAAGCCGGTCCCACCTTTTGCCAAATTCACCAAATTTCTTCCTTTACAAGCTTTACTGCAAAGCACACAAACTTCGTCAACAGCCACGAATTTATCAGCGCACTTCTTGCAGAAGACATGCCCACAAGAGCTTAGTGCAACAAGCGACATAGCATTTGTCATAGTAACTTTGCAGCTAGGGCAGATATAGGTTTTATCAAGAGACTTTGATTTCTTTTCACTGGTGTCTTCGGTGAAGTGGATAGGGAAGAGGGTCTTCAACTTGAGCTTCTCATTCCCTTCTGGACAGACTGTGCTGGTATCAGGGGCATCTACCTTAGCGACAGCTTCAGGCGTTGCAGAGGGTAGCCAAAATGCTTTCATTGTCCTGAGAGCTTCCTCTTCATAGGAAGTGACCTTAACACTATTTGCTCCATGGAAACCATTTTTGTCGTGGTTGTGGCTTCTATCACTGTATTGTGGTACTGCCCCGTGGTTTTGCTGATCAAATGCTTCAAGCTCTTTGGCTTTCTGCAACATTAACTGCTCTTGTTCCTCCTCCTTATCTTGCTTCTGTTGAGCAGCATGAGCAGTAAGCTTCCTGTATACATAAAACAAGAACATGCTAATAAATTAGCATTGGCAGCTTCCTGTATAGCTAGAATCACTTGGACTCGTATGATTATATGTAACTCTCTTTAGACAACTATCTAATATTGAGCCCCAAGGAGAATCGATGGCCTCAGACGCTGACCTATTACTTTCTTCCCAGATTTTCTATCGAGTCATAAAAGTTAGCTCAACAAACTTATTCTATTCATTGTTAGGACAAAATGACAAATGAAAGGCTGAGCACCTAACTGTTTATCTGATGAACCAGAGTTCAGACACAACTCAAGTCAACACCATTAGATTGTGTCTTCATCCATTAATGGCTAAAACAGTAAAAACATAAAGGGTATAATCAGCAATTATGCATCCTCCTTGCAAAAACAGAGTTCAGATTAACACACACAACAGCCTAGAAACCCCCTAAAATTTACAACGGATTAAGTTGAAAGAAGCCAAGAACAGAATAGCATACCTGCATATGGCTAAAGCAAAAAATAAATAATAAAAAAATACAATTCTAACATAACCATATGGGCATGAGTGTTGGTCTCTATCTATTATTTGTTCTGCCATCAATTAGAAAGAGTAAAGGGAGAGCAATAAGAGAAGGGGCCCTACCAGGATATTTGCATTATTCTAGGTCAGTATTGTTCAGCTACTTTAGTGAGTGTAAAGATTATTACAGTTGCAATCCATAAGGATTCCACAACCCTCCTTCCATCCAATGGGAGTACAGTTGACATTTTTCAGGGATGGAACAGAGGGCACATCTCTCAAGCATCATAATATTCCAATAACAGGTCTCGATACCAAGATCACACTGACTCTGGACATTTCCCAAAACCATTAAAACTTAACCAAAGTTTCTCAAAAAAAAAAAAACACTTAAACAAAGAAAGCTTCAGTATTACCACAACTACACACATAAAAGAAAGGGCTAGATAGCACTCTTCCACCATCCTGAAACATCCAGGGCAATTATCAGCCGAGCTATCCCATGAAGACATATCTGTAATGAATTCTCAGCAGCAAAAGTTCTCAAATAATACATGCCTTACAAGCATGCTAAAGATTTCTGAGTAGTGAGAGTAAAAACCTAATCATAAATACTTATACAAAACCAATAATTTGAACTCATTCGCACTGCTCCTTAAACCAAACACATCATGACATGTCATTCCACATTAGATAAAAAATTTGTAATCATATTCGAATTCACAGTTTGTCATACCTTCAACTAAAGCCAACAAATCATCAATTAACATTCCACCAATACTGATCCAAACTTTTCTTACACCATTTCAACATAAACGTTAATCACACTAACATTATCATATGATCTTTACATATGAACCAATTAAAACCACATTCAATTGCAGTTCAAATCTGTAAATAATTGCGAAGAGTAGGAAAGTTATAACTTTAGCCATAACCACTAAACTAGACAGAATCATCCACGCTATAGTACCTTTGAATGTCTTTCTTCTGTGCCAAAAGGCACTCGAGAATGCATTCTTTGCAGAAAACGTGGCCCTTCTGGCAGCATAATGGATCAATGAGTGTCTTCAAGCAAAGACAACAAGCGTCGAAAGGCTTAATGGAGTCCTTACCCAACCTCTCCTTCTGGGTTCCGTACCCGAGCTTCTTCTTCTCATCGTACGTGAAAAAGGCTAGGTCGTTGTTGTTCTTCGAGTGTCTCTGCGGCATCTTTGACTCTCAGTAAGCAAACCAAAACCCTAGCGACGAATTTGAATCGAATAGGAGTTCGTTGGATTAAGAGAGGATTGAAACCCTAACAATTGCAAGATCAGGAGAATTTGGAATTTAGATTGGGTATTTTAATTATGACGTTTTGGAATTTGGGATTCCTTTGATAGAGAGCGAAACCGACCTTCAATCAGAATTCAGAAACACGGCCCTATTATGGGCTAGACGGCCCTATTATGGGCCGCCGACCCTTACTCTGAGGTAATTATGGGCTCCAATTTAGCCATCCCACTGCACTTTTTCTCTTTTTGACAAAGATAAGAGGCCCATTGGATTCGGTTTGAAAAATTTAGGACTACCACCCCAAGCCCAATACAATTTATGACCGTTACGAAGAATCGAAAGCAAGGAAGCTGAAGCCGTTAACAAGGAGTATCAGCAGAAGAAACTCGATTTGTTTACTAATTCAAAGGCTAATGACATTGCTCAACCTTTGGTTGAGACTCAGATTCCGTTCAAGATCCATGTGGTGAAGGACCACGATTTGAAGGAGAGGCTCTGTTTGGAGCTGGAGAGTTTGGGGCTGAGCACGCCAATCATGGGAAGTCAGGGTTTTGGAGCAGTGAAGAGGAACACCGAGGGAAGCCCGAGCAGCGTGAATGATTACTGCGTTTTTTCTGGTAGTTGTTGTCAGGTTTCCGGGTGAGAACTGAGAAGGACGGCCGCGGCGGTGGGAATTCTGGGGATTTCACTTCGAGGGATGAGCGTGGGTATTACGAGGCATTAAATAAAATTTCAGGTTTTTAAGTCTATCACTGTACACCTTGAATTCTACGTAACTTGTTTATTTGCAGCTATTAATAGTGAATTTTTTGTTCTATTGTCAGTACATTTGATTGCTAAGAGCTGGTTGAATGTTGAATGCTATAGATTATCAGGGATTATTTAGTAACTTCTTTTTTTTTTCCTCGCCTTAATTGTTCTTTCATATCCTGCTGTTGAAGTTTTAAGCATCATTTAGCTGCCAATTCTGTTGAAAGTCTATTATAAACACAGAAAGACCCTGACACATGTAGACACTCTGCATCTGTTCCAAAAATTATTCTGTTGTGTCATGAATACTACTCTTTTTCCTAGTATAATTCTGTTTTGCAAGTCCACATTGCCTCCCCCTTAATAAATCCTTCCTAGTAAACAGATTAAATATTTTGAACTTTGATGCCACCATGAAAACTGAGAACATATGACAACCTTATCTTAGTACCTAGGATTCGGTTTTCGAATTTGACATTATCTTAATTTCCATGAACCATGTGTTTGCTGGCTGGTAATCCTTTGGGCAGTTTCCAACTTTAATACCAGTTTACTTGGTTGCACGAGAAAGCTTATTGAAAGCAACAACTTTATGTCCTGCAGATTCAGAAAAGGCTTCTTGAATAGATATTGAGGAAGATCCCAGAGATGACTCAAGGATGGAGATGTCCTGGTGGTTGCACTTGCATCTACATATGTTGTAGAAGTTGGCAGGAATGTTCTCAGTCAGTTCTCTCCTTTACCATATTGGTCATCTTGTGAATGTGAAGGTTGTGATGTTCAATTACTTCTTTTCATGTTATAGATCCATAGAAAAGGCTGCAGCTTTTCGTGTTGTGGTAAAATTTGTTCGCAACCTCAGTGTCACCAGCTGAAAACATTAAAGATGAGATGTTAGATAGTGTGTCTTTTCTGTACCACTTTTGCGCCCTTGTAGCTTTGTAGCATGTGCTAAGGTTCTTTGCTGAACTCTTCGTTGATAATATACTAGAAATTCAAGCTTAATGTAATGAAAATGTGACCCACAGGGAGGAATGTAAGATAAGTGGCTGTTGTTTCTTAGTTCTAAAGGGTATGTGGACATAGTGAAGAATATTTCTTTTGTGGTTGTGGAACAAAGGCACCATTGCTGTTACAGGAATAAGGAATCCAAAGTCAGTTTTTTTGAGGTGGTAAATTTCGCTGAAAGTGATAATTCATGGCTTATGGTCCTCACGTGGAGGCAGAGGGTGGAGGCTCTTTCTTTCTCATACCTCCTCAGATAAACCTCCTATGTTCGACACTAATTTAATAATTAGGGTATGGGTTTTCCAAAGATTAGGTGCATATGGCAAGGTTAGCTACAATCCCAAGACACGTTTAAGATCTAATCGTATGAGGGACATCTCATGTTTGCCTGCAAAGAAACCACCTTCCATGTTTCAAAAGAAGTCCTCCTTTCATCTTCCGTCTTCAAAAAAACACAGAGGAGGAATCTTTTCCTATGAAACTAATGAAATGGAAGCAAACATTGAATTTCACGACCATGGTTTTCTGCTGTCTGATAGACTTTGCGTTCTAATCAGTCAACTCTACTCGGCCATCTCAAATTACTCTCTAGATAGAGAGAGAGAGAGAGAGAGAGAGAGAGAGTACTTAGTAGGGTCCCTCCCATGCTATTCACTGTTTTCAATTTTATGCAATCTTCCTTTTGGATTTGAAAATTGTTATTTTCTATTGGAATATGTATTTTGAGCTTAAAAAATTACTTGAGGGAGTGTTTATCACCCATTGTCCGTTGTGACTTTCACTATCTTATTCACTAACTTATCTTATCTACACATTGCTCTTCCATCAGAAGTCAAATCACAAAACAATAAAGTGAACTCGGTGGTATCATCTCTTGATGGATGTTTGTGTGAATGAATGACTTAAGAGCATATCTGAAACAGAGTACTTGTAAGTTAAAATGTAAATAAAAAGGATGAAAAGGGGATTAGTGATACAAATCACAAGGTTAGCTTCATTTTATAGGGATTTAGAAACAATGAATGTTAACACATCACCCTGTTCCAGGACAAAATGAACTTCAACAAATTAATGAAGCTGGTAACAGGAATTGGTTTGAGTTTATGCTTATTCAAAGATTAAGCAGATTATTTGAGACAGAAACAGAGGAGGAGTGTTTAGACATATGTACTTATAAAAGAGGATCTGGACTTTGCAATGGAAATGCAATTCTTGGTTAAGAAGCTCCTTCATCACTGTCAGGACAATCTCCACTACTAGAGAAATCCGAATCCACAGGAACCGGCATTGACGACCCCGGAACCACCTGATTGTCCTCCTCTTCATCATCTTCTTCTTCGTCGGCACTAATAACGCTGTCTTCGTCCTCCTCCTCATCATCACCTTCTATATCTGTATCTCCATCAGTTTGTCTTTCCTCAACATCCACAATTTCTTGTGTGCCATTACAGCTATTGATACAGCTGCTGCATACTGAAACTGTAGGAGTCAGCTTCGGACCGGAACCAGCCCAGGGCGTGTAAGAGTGACAGAGGTGGCAGAGCAGAGTCCTTGAATGCTTGGCCACAAGAAAGTTTGCACCATGAACCTTAGCATCACAGTCCCAACAAAGCCTTGCTTGATCTGATTCACAATACATCTTAGCAGAGGAGTTGCAGAGCTCGCACTTGGTCATTTCCTCTGCGATGAAGGTTGAAACTTCATGTGCCAACTTATTTATATATGCTTAGTGAACAGAGCACATGGTGACGGTGGTGTAGTAGCTGCAACTTTATATGAAAAACAGGGGGGTTTTAATTTATTTATTCTTGTTTTACGTTAAAAAATGTGTTTTATTTCATGAGTGGAAGTTAGTTTTAAGCTATCCGGGGCTACTTGATTAGCACTGGACCTAACTGATCAAGTTTCCCCTTAATTTTGTATTTTCTTGTACTCTGTATTCAGACATCCATAATCAATTCCCTCAATGTGGGCTATACATATTCCCTCCACATGACATGTGTCCAAATACCATAAAAGGACAAATTCTGTGAATTTTCTTGAATTAGGATCTTCTCTATGTGAACACTATCACAATTAAGGGCTGCGCTTGGCCCAATTTATCTTGACGTCAAGTGGGGGACGTATGTGCCCGTAGATCTTGATGACCCGAGTTTAGCCTCATATAGACCCATATCAAATGTTGATAAAACAAATTTGTATGGTGTCATTTTAGGTTATCTAAAAAATCATTAAGCCAAGAGGTCATTGTTGCAATTGAGGTTATTTGACACTATTTACAAAAGATTGAATAGCATAATAATTAGATGGGAAAGAGATGAAGATAGCAATTCCACTCAATATCTAGAAATTGAATTACGTTGAGCACTAGATAAGAATAAGAACTCACATAAATAACCTACTTTCATCAAAACTAATGGCCTCAGCCAACAATTGTGTTGAGTCCTTCATCAAGGCAGGACTCAACCTAAACATGAGAGTACAGAACTCCATCTCATTCAAACCTCCATCACCATCCAAATCACCTTCCCTAATCATGCACATTACCTCTTCATCACTCATGTCTTTCAAACCCAACAACCCAGACTCCCTCTTCAAGCTCTCGAACGTGATAACTCCCTTCTCTTCATCCACCAACAATCGAAACCCATTGCACAACTCCTTCATGAACCCATCAGTCCCTAACTTCTCCATCATTGCAGGAAAGAAATCCTCGAACACAACCCCATTTTCCGATGCCATTGCCAGTTAATCATGTGAACTTACATTGCAAATATCACCACTATATATACACACACACACAGTGTCACAGATGGATGGGTGGAAAAGAGTGAGTTTTTGAATTGTTCGAGGAAAGAGTACATTTTGGAAAATAGCAACAAAAAGGTACAGACATTGTAATTGACTCTCCTTCCTGGAAGCTGCATTGGTCATACCTTGCATTTTCTCACTAAAGGTTGATATGGTAGAATCTTTGGCCAAACTATACATACATACAAACATATATATACATATATGTGGGATTGATTCACAAGAGACAAATTAAGTACTTGCAAATAATAATATTTAAATTTATTTATGATAAAGCAAATTCTTACATACTAATTGAAAGCAAAGACAAGAGATTAAACTAATCTGACTCTACTTATTACGTTGACTAAACAACCTTTGACTGACAACTAAATATTTGAAAAAAGAAACTAGCAGACAGCTTCCACAGCCAGTCTTCTGTTCTTGGCGCAACCGGTGGTGGAACCAAAAACACTTTCAGAAACTTCAATCGAACAAGCTTCCTTTCCAACACATAACTGCTGAATAATCGACAATGCATCGTTGCTTCCTTCGCAATCTCCCTTGGCGAAAGATCCACAAACTCCTTCAGGATTTCCAAAACTTGCAAACTTGATTGCTGAAATTGGGCGATTTTGGCATGATAATTGCAGAGTCTTGCTCTCATAGGCATTTCCACAAACAGTTCCAGTGGTCACAGTTTGGAAATTTACATGAGATGGGTTTCCACCAAGCTCTTCGAACAAAACCAATGTGTTGATATCATCTTCAAGGAATGATCTTGGAACATGGTACCATGACTGGGTCGGTGAACCACAGTTGGTGACACATTTGTTGTTGTCATAAGGACCACGATAATCACATAAATCTACGCTGCAACCATCTTCTTCAGCAATATAACTTGGCCAGTATCGTCCAATGCTATGTCCATTGACCCAAGCCAGACCCTTTCCCATCCCTTCAAGATTTACCACAACTGGGTCTTTTCCTAATGGAGCTTCAAATGTGGCCTGCAGAAAAAAAAAATTCAAAATAATTTTGAATTGATACACAAAACTGTCATAAATCCACACCCAAACAATTAAATATATTGTCAGCTTTAGAGTTCCGGTTCCCGTTAATACATCAGATTACTCTCACGGGTTTATTCCTCATGGGCATAGCGACTGAGTTTTAGCCCAAGTCTTACCCAAGCGATGTGGGACTGTATGTTCATAACAAAAACAAATATAATTTTATGTTGTATATATAGATTACCTTGTACCAAGTCATCATCTTCTCGGTGGGAAGAGCCTCTGATTGCCAGTTAGAAGGAGAATTATAGAGTTTGCCTTCTAAGCCATTCAAACCAATCTTGTAAGACCATTTGTGAGCAGAGAGATCTTTGGATATTGTCTCATCACCTTTATGACTAACCAACTCAACTGGACCAATAATTCCACTTTGTATCAAATCAAAATAGGCACCATAGTTCTGTAGACAAAAACCAACAAATCAGGATTAATTAGAAATAAGAAATTTAGAAAATTATTATAGGTTAATTAATTAATAAATTACCTGTAAGCCAATAGTAGCACTAAGCAATGAAATCACATTGCTTCCTGATTTCAACTTGATAGCTTGTTCGAACACATAGTTGAAAACTCCATATTTGGCCCACTGAGAACCTAAAAACACAATAAAAAAATTATAAGAAAATTAAAATGAACATATAGATATACATACATATATATATATATATTGTTTTATGATATAATTACCAAGATAATCTCCATTAACATAAGCATGGAGCATGTGGCCGCTGCCATTAACCCTAAGTGTCATATTATCGCTCCAAACTGGATCATCTTTGGCAAGGTTCACACTATACAAGCAATTAAATAATTAATTATTTATCAAAATAAATATATAATTATATGTGCAAATAAATGGTTAAAAATCAAAATTACCTTGTCATGTACCACAAATAATCACTGGCGTCATTAGTAGCAGCTTTTTGATCAATTATTTGGTTAGCAACCACATGTCCCTGTCCAAGAAGTACAGTCTTGGCTGTATCTTCAGGCCTCCATGACCATTTAAGAGAACTTGGCTCTTCTTCTGCTTTGCTTGCTTGTTTCACCATTATTGATGTTTGAGTGTTCACCTAATTATCATTAAACATTATGATTACTAGTTAATTAACTCTTAAACATCACCAAAATGTAAGGTTATGATTAAGATTAAGGTTAATAATTACCCTTGCAGTGTTGTATTCTTCAGTTTTGCAATCTGGGAGAAGAGTGACTGACCATGCAGGCACAGTGTAAGTATTGCCTTGGAAGTCAATTGTTGCATCTGAAGTCTCATTTGCATTACCCAGAAAGCAGCTTGACTCTTCCTCAGTTGCATACACAGTGGCCTTCAAAAACATATATAATTATACATACATATGTGTATATATATATATATATAATTTAATTATAAATAATTATATATATTGTATTGTAATAGAGATTCTTACTGTCACAGAATTTCCAAAATCAATGGTAGAGATATTTCCATTTGTGAGGGTATTTTCCATGGAATGTAACATATCATGAAGTTGTTTCAAATGTCCCCATTTGGGTTGATTCAAATTGCCTGTCCAAATAAATAATAATAATATTAATTAAAGGTATATAATATTTGGAGAAAAAAATAAAAAATAAAAAAGCAATATATATAAATATAAACTTACCAAATTCATCAAGAGGTGCATCATAATCATAGGAAGTTGTGATATATGGACCACCAGCTGTTCTTCCAAAATTTGTCCCACCATGATACTGATTTTACATCAATTAGATAATTAATTAATATTGTTTATAATAACAATATTATTAAAACTAAATAAGATTAATCAAATTAATTAATACTTACCATGTAGTAGTTTTGGAATGTTCCTCCTCTTTGGAAAAATCTTGCAACTGAAAATGCCAAATCCTCAGCAGTCCTATGTGGGTCTTTGCCACCCCAGCTCTTAAACCTGTTTTTTTTTTTTTTTTTATAATTAACATTAATTAATTAGTTGCAACATTCATAATTATTACTAATTAAAAGTAATTAACAAGTTAGATTGGATCTATACTTACCAACCAGTCCAATTTTCAGTCCACATTTTAGGACTAGTAGGACTATTTGGTTCAAATGAATCACAATACCATCCATTGCATGTGTTGATCTGAATAACCCAAAAGAAAACACAAAAGGTTAAATTATTATGAAATTAATTAATTATAGCTAATTAAGTATTTAATTAGGATATAATTAATTATAGATATATACCATTGGTTGTGGAGCATCGTTTTGTTGACACATGATCCATGGAACTCCAATATTTTGTGATTCAGCCATGTTAGCACACCAATCAAGGTATGCTTTCCCAGCATCTCCATAAGATGATATAAAATTCCCATATTCATTCTCAATCTACAAATTAATCACAAAAAATTATATACTAATGTGTAGGACAAATAAAAAACACGTAAATTAATATAGTTATATGCCCTTTATATATATGTATGTATGTATGTATTATTTCAATTACCTGAGCAATGATGATAGGACCTCCTTGTGATGCAAACAATTTTTCTTTCTTAGCCATATCAACTATCAAAGTTGTGAAGTTCTTCATCTCATTCTATTAAAAAATAAAAAATATATATAATTAAGTGAAAGCACAAAATTAAACTCAGATCATAATTAATAAAATTGTTCCTATATGTTGGTTACCATATAAACATCATTAGCAGTCCGAATCTCAATTCCAGGCATGTTATGCAGCCACACAGGAAATCCACTGATTAGAACAAAAAAAAAAGGAAAAAGAATTAACAAAATAAGAACATAAACAACATGAAGTTAGTATACAATTAATCTTGAAGTAATCGAATAATTACCCATAATTCCATTCCGCACAAACATAAGGTCCAATTCGAAGAACCGCATAGAGTCCCTCTTCTTCAACTGTCTTCAGAAACCTAATTATATCATTATTGCCAGAAAAATCATACTGACGACGGACTGGCTCATGAGCATTCCAGAACACATAGGTTTCAATTGCATCCAATCCACCTTCTTTGGATTTCTTTATAAGATCTGGCCACATCTGTCAACAACCAAAGCCAAAATCAAGTTGTTAATCAATCATCAAAGAAACTCAAATGGAAAACAAAAAATATTATGATTATGATTATTATTATTATACCTCTGGAGTACTACGTGGATAGTGAATGGAACCAGACAACAGAACCCTACGTTGGCCATCAATGGTGATAGCCCTTCCATCATGAGAGACTTGTGCTGCAAAAGCATAAGTCACCAAACCCAGAATCACAAGACAAAGACCATAAAGAGATTTTGAGGAAGCCATAGCTAATTTGCTTGCTAACTTGCTATGAATTAGGAAACTTGAGAAAACTATGATGGAATCATCATGAATTTGTGAACTATTTATAGTGTACGTACACAAGGATTTGGGTGGATTTAGAACTATCTTTAGGGAAGTTTAGAATTTGAAATAATTAAGAAAAAAAAAAGTTCAATAATTTTATTTAATTTTGAAATACATTTCTGATAAGATAGAATCATATGAAGAATCTCATAGTCGTTTGTTAAAAGATTCAACTTTTTTTTTAAAATTTAACGTCTCTCTCTCTCCTTTCCATGTTGGGCAACAGCCTCATCAACTGAGATATGTAGTAACTTTGGGCTGACTACATGACCGATCAACAGAGATCAGATAGGCAGTGACTTTGGGCCGACAACCTTTTCATCCTAACTTAGTAACTTGTAAGGCTGGGCTGACCTTGTCAATGATCAGAGCCAGATGTATAGATGTGTTGGGCCGACTAATTTTCTTTCCGTAGGGTTGAGCCCACGCTTCAATGATCCGAGATATATTACGATTTACAGTAGAGGTGGAAAAAAAAATAGTTCCAGCTCGGACAATATTACGTGTTTACGAAATATTTACATGTCCGGATCTTAATCTGGATTGGATTTCGTTGTACTTAATTGACCAAATCCGGATTGGTTTAAATCCGAACAAGTAAATCAAACAATAACCTAATCTGGATTAAGATATGAATAAGTCAACCGAACAAGATTTCCGTGTTTGAACCCGAATCAGGTTTTAAACCGAACAAAAATTTTATATTTTGAATCAGTATTTCGTACATATAATTTATATACAAAATTGATATAATTCCTGTCGGACAATTTAAGTCATCCAAATAGAACAAAAATTTGACACCCCTAATTTTCAATATTTTGAAACGGAACTTGTACCACTGCAAACAATTTTGAAGTGCGAGAAGTAGGATGGGAAATTGGAAATCAACAATTTGAAGTGCGGAAAGTGGGACTCTTGCTCCATTGGATGTGTTAAGACGATACAGTATTACGTGTTAAGAGTGCGTTTGGTGTGTTTTTCATTTTTCATTTTCTGTTTTTTATTTTTTATTTTCTATTTTATAAGAAATGGAAAACATGCTGGATTTAAAATATTGAAAAATTATTTTCTATTTTCTGTATCCATCTTCTGTTAATCATATCATTTTAAGAAAATATAATTAAAAAATGACTTTTTCTCTCACATGAGTACTATTTTGTTAATAATAATATGAATCATTATAAAATGTTCACATGCAAGATATTTTCTAAAATGCTTGCTTGAAAATGAAATATATTAATATATATACACACACACACACAAGCAAAAGAGAAGCCAATTAAAAAGAAATAAATGCAGAAGTAGGTCCCACATGTTCTTCAACTGTAAAACAAAAAGAACATTATGCACAAAAAAACCAAACACAACGTGCTTCTCAATTCTCTCTGTGAATGCTTCTCTGTGTGAATACGAAGACAGAATACCAACAGCGATTATGAATCCCATGTTTTCGAATTTTGGAAAACGACTTTGCGTTTTCTAATTTCCAGTCATTTTTCATTTCTATAGTTTTCTAAATCTGTTAACCAAACGCGTTGACAGATCATTTTTTGCTTTCTGCAAAAAGAACAAAAAACACATGCATGCATGAAAAACGATCAAATCAAAAGTGCCAGACTTTGGGGAACAAGTGTTCGAAACTCCTGTTTGTGGGTATGGCGTATGCACCATGGTTCAGGGCATTGGTTTTATGGCTTGGACTCGAAGCTTCACTGATGAACCCGAATCTTCAAAAAGATGGGTAACATCTTTAAATTTTATTACCTAATAAGGTTCCAGTCATGGAAAACTCCATATTTGTAGAAATGCAGAAGTCAAGCCGCCTGGTAGCTATATTCAACCTCAACTGTTAAAACATTGAATAATTATGTCAATGTTGGAACAGTCATCCATATTATAAATCTGCCTGCCAAGCCAAGTACATAGATAAGAAAAAGAAATATCATAGCTGTCCTTGGAATACAATTTCTTTATTCACAATCCAGGTTTACTCTTCCTGAACATAGTCAAGTACTCAGAAATCACCATGAATCTGATATACCTTTTTGTATATGTATTCTGTTTGTTTTTCTTAGAGCTTGCTGCTGCCATAGACACCATGAAGTCATCTCAATTCATCAATGACTCTGAGACCATAATATCCACTGGTGGTTCCTTCGAATTGGGATTCTTCAGTCCAGTTAACACGACCAATCGGTATGTTGGAATATGGAGCAAGGACAAGTTTCGAGCAGATGTTGTATGGGTTGCTAACAGAGACAAACCTCTCAAGGATTTAACGGGGATTGTGACTATGTCTGCAGACGGAAATCTTGTGGTGTTGAATGGACAAAAAGAGATTATTTGGTCATCAAATGTTTCCAATGCAACAAACAGTTCTAGTGCTCAGCTGCTAGAGACAGGAAACCTTGTTTTGCGGGATAATATTAGTGGAAAGAACTTGTGGGAGAGTTTTCAAAACCCTTCTAATACATTCTTGGCAGGGATGGAAATTAGTACTAATTCGCGAACAGGTAAGAAAGTGCAGCTGACATCATGGAAGAGCCCTTCGGATCCATCCATGGGAAGCTTCTCGTGTGGTATAATACACACCCGTGTTAATCCTGAAGTTTTCATTTGGAACAACAATCGCCCATATTGGAGAAGTGGTCAATGGAATGGTCAGGTCTTTATAGGAGTGCCTTCTATGTACTCTTTTTCCAGTGATGGACTTGATGTTGTAGTTGATCAAGACGGAACTACTTCTTTGCACTTCAAAATTTTCTTAGCATCTAATAGTGCATACTTTGTTTTGGCTTCTCAAGGAAAACTTGTAGAAAGAGTTCGAAACCAGGCGGCAGACATCTGGTCATCCTTTGTATCCGAGTGTGATATTTATGGGCACTGTGGACCTTTTGGAATTTGTAATAGCCAAACTTTTCCAATGTGCAGTTGCTTGAGTGGGTTTGAACCCAAAAATAGCATAGAATGGAAGAGTGGAAACTGGACTAGTGGATGTGTAAGGAGTCAACCACTGCAATGTGAAAGAATAAACAGTGGGCTCCAAGAGGGAGAAGAAGATGATTTTTTGAAGCTGGAGTTCGTGAAACTGCCAGACTTTGCACAGTGGTCATCTAACCAAGAAAACGATTGCAAACAGGAATGCTTGAAAAATTGCAGTTGTGCAGCTTATGCATTTGATAGTGGTATTGGTTGTATGTCATGGAGTGGAAACTTAATTGACATAAAACAATATATTCCGAATGTTGACCTACAGAGAAATGTCGAAAATCTCTACGTTCGCCTGGCATATTCGGAAATCGGTAACTGTTCTAATCCTTACGTAAGTTT
The DNA here is from genome assembly GCF_013401445.1 of Tripterygium wilfordii. Taxonomy (NCBI): domain Eukaryota; kingdom Viridiplantae; phylum Streptophyta; class Magnoliopsida; order Celastrales; family Celastraceae; genus Tripterygium; species Tripterygium wilfordii. Next base: position 1,594,549 of record NC_052240.1, on the reverse strand, counting down.
CTAACAGCTAAAGCCTCCATTGCTATAGCACTAATTTTCTTTTCTATAAAATTAAGAACATAAAAACGCGAATAACAAGTGTTGTTACCATATTCCTTTTGTTGTCACTCATTCTCGAGTGGTTTTTGCTTGATAAGTATGCTTCATTTGATTTGCAGAGTCAGAGAGGAGAAAAACCATGGAAGTGGCGATCATAGTTGCAGGAATTGTTGGAACAATTACCATTGCTATTTGCACTTATTATTCTTGGAGGTGGATGGGTAAATATCGAGGTAATGTGCTCTTCATTCTTTACTTGGAGGACTTAGAAGCACTTCAAGGCCCATTCATAAATTACTTTTTGAATCTATTTCAGCAAGGAGGGGAAAGAATAGAGAGATGTTGTTTGATACAAAGGATATGATTAGAGATCAAACGAACCGATTTGCACTCCAGGAAGTACCATTATTCCTCTTACAGAAGCTAGCAGCTGCAACGAATAATTTCCATATTGATAATAAGCTTGGACAGGGTGGTTTCGGACCAGTATATAGGGTAATACTTGTGCTATGATGTTGCAGTCAAATTAATGCTGAACTAAGTTGAAGAGCTATTCACTTGCTTGTTTTTGATTCACAGGGGAAATTACTGGACGGACAGGAAATAGCGGTCAAAAGACTTTCAAGAAACTCTGGACAAGGGCTCAAAGAATTTATGAATGAGGTTGTGGTGATCTCTAAACTGCAGCACCGGAATCTTGTAAGACTGCTTGGTTGCTGTGTTGAAGGAGAAGAAAAGATGTTGATCTACGAGTACATGCCAAAGAAAAGCTTGGATACCGTTCTTTTCAGTAAGAGCATCTGCTTCCCTTAAATTATCATTTTCGCTACGATATTATTCCCTGCATATCAATGTCTAGTTGTGCTGTCAATTGTACGTGGTCATTGTTTTCTCATGTCTGCATTGTTTCTTGCCTTTGAAGTTGCTCATGATGTAAATGCAAAATTGATTCAAAAGGACCTTTCCACTCGAGAATCCTTTAACTAATGTCCTATTACAATAGGGTTGATATTCAGCCTATTAGAAATGTCAAAATTAAACCCCATGAGGTCTGGTTATGATGAAAAATCACTTGGATATTAACTGCAAAATGAATAGCAGCAAAAGGAGATATGATTGAGAAGTCCTCATGGGAAAAGAAAAGGCCTTGAGCTTGGGTGGTATTTAGATGGAGAGGCATAACCGATGTTCCAGATCTTCGGATATATCATGTAAAACTGTAGGATTGGTAGTATGCATTCACGTTGCTTTATTGGTTCTCTATAGACAGAAATAATTGATGTTGAAGCACTTTTACGATATAACTATAGAATTAGTGTTCTTGTCAAGTTATATTCATTAAATTTGACTACAGCATATCATTAAATTCTAATATATGCTGCTTACACAATTTATTTAGGTTCATCAAAACAAGAATATCTGGATTGGAGAAAACGATTCGACATTATTGATGGAATTGGTCGAGGACTTATGTACCTCCACAGGGATTCAAGATTGAAAATTATTCATAGGGATCTGAAGACAAGTAACATATTGTTGGATGAGGAGCTGATTCCTAAGATTTCGGACTTTGGGATGGCCAGAATTTTCCCAAAAAATGAAGAACAAGTCGATACACAAACAATCGTTGGGACATAGTAAGTATTGGTTACTTTTTACATATTCGACTATACCATGTTATCTCTGTTTTAACTGATAAATTTGACTGTTTGATGAAATGCAGTGGCTATATTTCCCCTGAGTATGCTATGGGAGGGCATATTTCAGACAAATCTGATGTTTTTAGCTTTGGGGTATTGTTACTAGAGATTATTAGTGGAAGAAAAAACTCAAGTTTTTATCAGGATGAAGAGTTTCTAAGCCTTCTAGGATTTGTAAGTGTCAAGGTGTTATTCACATTGAGTTACTTGTATAATATACAATTTAGCAGATAACTGAACGTTCGTTTACTTTCAGGCATGGAAATTGTGGAATGAAAACAACATTGCAGCTTTAGTGGATCCATCAATTTGCGATTCACACAATGAAGTGGAAATTGTGAAATGCATACATGTGGGACTGTTGTGTGTGCAAGAATTCGTGATTGATAGGCCAACTATGTTAATGGTCCTTTCAATGCTTCATAGTGAAATCTTGGATCTTCCTGCTCCAAGACAACCTGCATTCACGGGAAGCTGTTTTATTAGGGACATGGAGTCCCCTCATCAGAACCAAAAGAAATGCTCTCTTAACACTATCACTGTTACTACTGTTGATGGAAGATAAGAGAGAATTGGTTTTTTTTTTTTTTTTTTTTTTTTTGAAGTGGGTTATCACACAACATTTCCTGTTCTTTATGGCTTTTGAATGAAAAAAAAAAGGAAGAGAAGATTCTCTTTATGGGTTTTTTTTATTCAAAATCAATAATCATTGCAGCTGGAATTTCTGGAAACCATGTTTTTCAGCAAGGTTATTGACTAAAGGGATGGGTTCAAGGAATCTCTTCTCCAGTCATTGTCTTGTCTTTTATTACAGCCCAACTGTCCAAATCCAGGGCACTAAATTAGTCTTGGAAAATTTGTGTCTACATGGGATGTTTTCTCTTTTTGTTAAATCATTCAAGGGACTTTTTTTTCCCCTAGAATTTAGAATAATTTTTAAATCAGTTTATCTTTGAATTTACAATAGCACGCGCAGTTGCGTGTGTGCAATTCAACAAGGGCATTTTTTCAAAAAAAAAAAAAAAATTATAAAGATCAAAAGACATTAATTACTAATTAGTTTATTATTATTATATATGTATGTTATCATTTTTGTTGTTATTTCTATTTTAGAAAATAATTAGATGTCTAACGGGAATCAATGAGGAATAAGATAGTTTGTGAATCGTAGTATGAGTTATTGATATAGTATATAATAATTAATAATTTTGGGAAGTTTAGAATTTGAAATAATTTTGAAAACAAAGAATAGCTAAATGACTATGCTTAATTTCAATGAAATTTTTTTGATAAGCGAGACTGAGAGAGTCACATATTTGCGTTGAAGAATCTCATAGTTATTGAGAAAAAAATCTTAAACAAATTTTATATATTTATGTAATCCGATCTGGGATTTGAATGAAATTTCTGATAAGAGAAAGTGACTTGCTTCCTAAAGTTCGTGACACTTTCTTATCTGAACAACTACTCCTTCCTCGAAGTTGAATGAGAAGAAAACGTCATTCCCTTTTCTTTTTTCTTTTTTTTCTTTTTTTTTTCCTATGGATATAGAGTCCGCAACTCCAGAAATACACGTACAGAGATATATGGAGTGTGTTGCACATGGAAAATATAACAAGAGTGCCATTTACGTGCAATAATCTTCATGCAATGGGGCCAGTTAAATGCTTATTGTCGTCACCTTTATGATAAATTTGACAAATAATTACCAAACTTCACCAAGATGATTCATGTTGTCGCAATTACATATATTTCTTATACATCATAGACCACCCAATGCGTTAATTGAGTACTACTTTATTTCTGTGGGCCTCAAATTGTAATTTAACATTCGGTTGGTCCATTCAAGGAAAATTCGTTTGGAAAGCTAGACTACAATTTCAAAATAGATAGGGATCCGGGATCCAGTCATCATAGTAAATGATGTTGTTCATTTCTTGATTGATGTAAGTATAGGAGCTCACAAAACCTGATGATTGAATTATAGAGTGACATATCGTTTACCGGAATCACTGAGAGTCATTTAATAAGATTCATATCACTTTTGGCATATTGGGGTTGTACTAAAAGAGTCTCGGCCCATGAAAGTGGCAAGGATAGACCATAGAGTGACGTTGCCATGTTGGGCCCAATAGCCCTTTTTGTTTTGGGGCTGGGCCAACTACATTTATCTTCAACGGAGATATGTAGTAACTTTGGGCCGACTACATGAATGATCAACAGAGATATTTAGTGACTTTGGGCAGACAGACTTTTCATTGGGCCGAAGACCTTGTTTTGTAGTACTTCAATGATCAGAGGGTTTGAACAAACAAATCGAGAGGATTGGAAAAGTGGGAATTGCTGCATTGGACGTGTTAGAAGAAGAAAATTCCATTTGCGGGAGACTAAATTGTTATGCCGAAGTGGGTGATGAGGATGCAGAACAAGTGCTTGAAAAATTGCTCCCGCGTGTGGGTGTGGCGTATGCATCATATTCCGGGGCATTGGTTTTATGGGTTGGAGTCGAAGCTTCACTGATGCACCCGAATCTTCAAAAAATATGAGTAAGATCTTTAAATTTCATTGCCTAATAACTCGGTTAATTATTTCATCTTTTTATTTGATTTTGTTGTCATCTTATGCTTCTGTTTAATTCCCTAGAACTATTGCACTGGGTTTGTTTGATTAGCAGGTAATTTAATATGTATAGAGACGTATAGAGAAGTACTGTCATCTTATTTTCATTGGTAACCTACTTGTTTGCAGCAGTCCATTTGAGTAATGAGTTAGCCAAACATTAAAAATGCTGTTGATTTTGAGAGATTTCAAACAATTGACAGACTTCAAAACCTCTGCAAGGCAACTCCAAGGGGAGTGCTAACTGCTAAGTATGGTTTAACTATCAAAATAGCACCTTAAACTCGAAAAACTTTACTCAAGAGGAGTGCTAAATGAAGATGTAAAATAGCACTTAGGGTGGTGGGGGGCTAAATTTTAGTTTCAACCCTTTTTTTTAAAAAAAAAACTTTTTCCTAGGCTTTTCTAGTCTATAACCAACTTTCAAGTTTTTCTGGATTATCTGTCTACAACAGGTTTCTCCAATATTAACTTGATTTTTGAACCTTTTTTTAGCTTGTATTTTTCAGACATTCTTCAGTTATTAACTTAAGAGCACAGTGAATCCTATGTCCTAAATTATCTGTTTTTTTTTCTATCTTTTCTAAATAGGTTGGATATGAAGAATAAGCTAATTGGTCACAAGGTCTAGAAAGTATGAAAAAAATGTTCCAATTATAAATATTAAGTAATTCAATTTTAGATAATGTATAATTAGCATTTTCTTGGAAATTTATTTGTCTGAATGTCCACACATATGTTCTTTCATTATTTGACAAATTCTCTTAAAATTTCTGTGAAACTTACCGCGAAAATAATAAACGCGTTATCAAGTATAAATGAAATAGGGTCACACCATGTTGTGGTTGTTCTGAGTTTCCACTTCCATCTCCATCAATTCAGAAATTTCATAGGGAAAAAAATATTAATAAATGTTGTTTCTTCTCTTTTCTAAATTTTCTTACAAATTTGAGACGGAGATTATGCTTTGTTTGTGGGGCGTTCGTTAGGGCAGACCCGCTTTCCCAAACCGTCCCACCAAACACCTAAAAAAGTGGAGTGTTACTGTCCACAAAGCAGAACGGTAACGCCCCAAAACAATAAGCTCCAATATGGAGATCATTGTGAGAGTTGTGAGGAATTTTGCAGCTTTTTGATGTGGGGCCCACGTTAAAAAACTGCCACTCTTTTTTTAAATTTATTTTTACATGGGATCCATTTTTGTGACCTTTTAATACAATAAAATAAAATTTATTTTAATGTGAGTATTACGTCTTTTGACATTTAATATTATTTTGTAAAGCAATACTTTTCTACATTAATTATTTTATATATTAATTTTATTTATATATAAATATTTGATGTAAATATTATAAACTTTTTTAATAAAAATTATGCTTAAGCTTAATTATTTTAATTTATCAAATTATAAATTGTTTATTTGTAATTTTTAATAGATAAAATTTAATTTTAAAGATATAAATAAAATATATTTTATATAACTTAACCGTTTAGCACAGTTAATAACTCTACCAAACATCTCAGTCCTCACAGCTTATTTCATAACTTTAAACTCAGTTTTTTTTTTTCACAGTTTAACAGTTTGGAAAATCAACACGTCACTCTGCAAAACACACAAATGGTTGTTCTGAGACTGCCACTATCAAAACATAAATAATTAAAAATTGATGGCTTGACTTTGCTTTTATTGACTTGCTTCCACCTCTCCCGTATTGCCAGGGCAACTCTATCCCAAAACTCCATAAACTGACTCTCAGATAACTTTTAAAAAAATGGCAAGATCTTTGACCTGATCGGAAGCTGAGAAGCTCAGGAACTGGACTGTCAAAATGTCTTTTTTCAGACTATCCATGGCAGTTTTGTTTCTGTTCTTCCTTGGTCTTGCAATTACCACTGAAGTTGATCCATTTGATCTCTACCACGAATGTTCAAATACCACCACTTTCACCCCGAATAGCACTTACCAATCCAATCTCAATCTCCTCCTCTCCTCTCTCGCCTCCAACTCCACTAGCAATGTTGGTTTCCACCACACCACCACCGGCCAAACCCCTGACACTGTCTACGGCCTATTCCTCTGCCGTGGTGACCTCTCCACTGATGTCTGTCAAGAATGTGTCACCTTCGCTACCCAAGACGTACTTCAAAGGTGTCCCGTAGAGAGAGAGTCTGTAATCTGGTACGACGAGTGTCTTCTTCGTTACTCCAACTGGGACTTCTTCCATAGTGTGAACGAAAAGGCTGTTCTCATGTACAACACGCAGAATGCTACGAACCAAACTAGCTTTGATGAGCTAGTGCTAGCCACGATGAATGGTATAGCAACTCAGGCGTCAAGTGGTGCTAAAAAATTTGCGACAGGAGCGACGAATTTCTCTACATTTAATATTCTGTACACCCTTGCACAGTGCACCCAGGACCTATCTACTATTAACTGCCAGAGATGCCTCCAGGTAGCCAATGCACGCCTTCAACCTGGGTCAATAGGAGGAAGAATTCTGGCGCCTAGCTGTATCGTTAGGTTTGAGACATACCTGTTCTATAATCAGTCTGCGATTCCGGCAACACCTCCGACTAGTCTTCCTCCTCCGGCTAAAGGTAAATTTTGAACCCAGTTTTTCGAAAGTTTCTTTCTTTATTTACAATTTATTTTTTATTCGGCCCAAATCTATATTGTTGTGCTACGCCTAATCAATCAGGACTCTCTAGGCTGAAAAAGTGTATTCTTTGTTTCTGTACTTCCATGCTTTTGTGTATTCTATTAGTTTGGAACATGAATTGGAATTAGAAAGGCAAAGCTTAGTTGCTTCATGTTCAGGGCAGGATAGGGGTCACATTAATCGAACCCCACCATAGCTGTAGCCTGTAGGAGCCTGGGTGTGGATGTCTTCTTGGAAGAGAAGCATCCATTAATTCTAAATTTTCGTTATGCAGTAAAGGGTGGACTCTCAACGGTAGCAATAGTTGCAATTGTTGCTCCCATTGTTGTGTCTGGTGCTTTTCGTTATAGGCTCCTGTATTAAAGCAGAAGAGCGAAAAGAAAAGGAAATACAGTGCCACGCAAGAAACACAAGAGGTTGATGGTAACTGGTAAGGTGCAATTTTACCTCACCTTGGACTCCCATAAAAGAAAAAAGATCTTTTGTTCTCGCGTCCAGCCCATTCTACTGCAAAAGACTAGCCTGTTGGTGTGGGGTACACAAGTTACTTCTTATAACACAGCTGAGTGTCATCCCCCCTGAGGGATGTGGGATTGTATGATACCACCACGCCTCTAAAGTCAGTGGAACCGACAGTTTTATCTCTAAATCTCTGGATTTTGTCTTGACCCAATCTCTCATGCTCAGTGTCATCCCACCACCACGCTTCCAAAGCCACTGGAAGTGATAACTTTCTCTCTAAATCTCTAGACTTTGTCTTGGCCCAATCTCATGCTCAATGTCATCCCACCTAAGGGATATGGGATTTTATCATACCACCACGCTTCTAAAGCCAATGGAAGCGACAACTTTCTCTCGACTTTGTCGCATTTGTGTAGGTAGTCCTTTTCGCTACGACGCTTGGTGAGCGACAGCTTTCTCTCTAAATCTCTGGACTTTGTCACATTTTACACCAAAAGATTAGCCTATTGGTGAGGGATGCCCAAGTTACTTATAAAATATAAACAACTTAGTGCCATCCTAGCTAAGCGAGGTGGGATTGTATTAGATATTTATGGGAATTGTGGACCCTTTGGAATTTGTAATAGCCAAAATTTTTCACTATGCAGTTGCTTTAGAGGTTTTGAACCCAACCGTAGCATAGAATGGGAAAGAACTAAGGAGTCAACCACAGCAATGTGGAAAAAAAAAACAGCGGGCTTTAAGAGGGCAAAGAAGATGGTTTTTTAAAGCTGAGTACGTGAAAGTACCAGACTTTGCACAGTAGTTATCTGACATAGAAAATGATTGCAAACCGGAATGCTTGAAAAATTGCAGTTGTGCAGCTTATGCATTTGACAGTGGTATTGGTTGTATGTCATGGAGTGGAAACTTAATTAACATAAGATAATATATATTGAATGTTGACATATGTAGAAATTACGGAGAAGGGGTAGATCTTTATATTCGCCTGGTATATTCAGAACTCGATAATTGTTCTAATCATTACGTGAGTTTCTAACAGTTAGAGCCTCCATTGTTATAGCCCTAATATTCTTTTCTATAAAATTCAGAACATAAAAAGGCGAATAATAAGTGTTGTTAACGTTTTCATTTTGTTTCACTCATCCTCGAGTGGTTTTTGCTTGATAAGCATGCTTCATTTGTAGGTGGAGTCAGCGACTCTCCTAGGGTTCCGGAACCACCTCCGGCTAGTCTTCTTCCTCCGGAAAAAGATAAATTTTTGAACCCACTTTTTCGAAAGTTTCTTTCTTTACAATTTATTTTTTAGTTGGCCCAAATCTATATTGTTGTGCTATGCCTAATCAATCAGGACCCTCTAGGCTGAAAAAGTGTAGTCTTTGTTTATGTACTTCCATGCTTTGTGTGTTCTATTAGTTTGGAACATGAAATTGGATTAGAAAGGCAAAACTTAGTTGCTTCATGTTCAGGGCAGGATAGGGGTCACATTAATCGGACCCCACCATAGCTGTAGCCTGTAGGAGCCTGGGTGTGGATGTCTTCTTGGAAGAGACGTATCCATTAATTCTAAATTTTTGTTATGCAGGAAAGGGTGGACTCTCAACGGCAACATTAGTTGCTATTGTTGCTCCCAATGTTGTGTCTGGTGCTTTTCGTTATAGGCTCCTGTATTAAAGCAGAAGAGCGAAAAGAAAAAGAAATACTCTCAACGGAATGCTTGAAAAATTGCAGTTGTGTAGCTTATGCATTTGACAGTTTGGTTGAAAAATTGCATGAGTTTCTAACAGTTAGAGCCTCCATTGTTATAGCCCTAATATTCTTTTCTATAAAATTCAGAACATAAAAAGGCCAATAACAATTGTTGTTAACGTTTTCATTTTGTTTTCACTCATCCTCGAGTGGTTTTTGCTTGATAAGCATGCTTCATTTGTAGTTGGAGTCGGCGGCTCTCCTAGGGTTCCCTCATCTGGGATCCTTAAAAACATGAAAGTGGTGATCATAGTTGCGGGAATTGCTGGACCAATTACCATTACTATTTACACTTATTATTCTCGGAGGTGGATGGCTAAATATAGAGGTAATGTGCTCTTCGTTCTTTACTTGGAGAATTTGGAAGTACTTCAAAACCCATTCATAAATTGCTTTTTGAATCTATTTCAGCAAGGAAGGGAAAGAGCAAGGAGATGTTGTTTGATACAAATGATGAAAATATGAACAGAGATCAAACGAACCAATTTGAACTCCAGGAAGTCCCATTATTCCTCTTACAAAAGCTAGCAGTTGCAACTAATAATTTCCATATTGATAATAAGCTTGGACAGGGTGGTTTCGGACCAGTATATAAGGTAAGACTTGTGCTATGATGTTGCAGTGAAATTCATGCTGAACTAAGTTGAAGTGCTAGTCACTTGCTTGTTATTGATTCACAGGGGAAATTACTGGATGGACAGGAAATAGCAGTAAAAAGACTTTCAAGAGACTCTGGACAAGGGCTCAAAGAATTTATGAATGAGGTTGTGGTGATCTCTAAACTGCAGCATCGGAATCTTGTAAGACTTCTTGGTTGCTGTGTTGAAGGAGAAGAAAAGATGCTGATCTATGAGTACATGCCAAAGAATAGCTTGGATACCGTTCTCTTCAGTAAGAGCATCTACTTCCCTTAAATTGCCATATAAGCTACGATTTTGTTCCCTGCAAATCAACATCTAGTTGTGGGGATTATTATTTATTTTTAGATGAAAAGAAAAGAACCATGAAATGAACAGGGGAAAAGCAGGCTCCAGGGCAGCCAGCCTGTTAAGATTTTTTTCTTCTTAAAGATTGGTAATATGCATTCACCTTAATCTTACGCTTTGATGTTGATGCACTTTTACGGTATAACTATGGAATTAGTGTTTTTGTCAAGTTATATTCATTAAATTTGGCTACAGCATACCATTAAATTCTTCTATATGCTACCTACCCAATTTATATAGGTTCTTCGAAACAAGAATCTTTGGATTGGAGAAAACGATTCAACATTATTGATGGAATTGGTCGAGGACTTATGTACCTCCACAGGGATTCAAGACTGAAAATTATTCATAGGGATCTGAAGGCAAGTAATATATTGTTGGATGAAGAGCTGAATCCTAAGATTTCAGACTTTGGAATGGCCAGAATTTTCAAGAAAAATGAAGATCAAGTTAATACACAAAGAATCGTTGGGACATAGTAAATACTAAATACTGATTACTTTCTACAAATTCGATGATACCATGTCATTTTTGTTTTAACTAATAATTTTGGCTGTTTGTTGAAATGTAGTGGCTATATTTCCCCCGAGTATGCAATGGGAGGACATATTTCGGAGAAATCTGATGTTTTTAGCTTTGGGGTATTGTTATTGGAAATTATCAGTGGAAGAAAAAACACCAGTTTTTATCAGGATGAACATTCTCTAAGCCTTCTAGGATTTGTAAGTGTTAAGGTGTTATTCACATTCAGTTACTTGTAATATATTATTTAGTTATCTTGGGTCTTCACAGATAACCGAACGTTGATTTACTTTCAGGCCTGGAAATTGTGGAATGAAAACAACATTGCAACTTTAGTGGATCCATCAATTGGCGATTCACAGAATGAAGTGGAAATTGTGAGATGCATACATGTGGGACTGTTGTGTGTACAAGAATTCGTGATTGACAGGCCAACTATGTCAAAGGTCCTTTCAATGCTTCACAGTGAAATCTTGGATCTTCCTGCTCCAAGACAACCTGCATTTACTGGAGGCTGTATTATTAGGGACACGGAGTCCTCTCAAAACAAATGGTCTGTTAATACCCTCACAGTTACAACTGCTGATGGGAGATAAGGGAAAATTGATTTTTTTTTTTGTTGAAGTGGGTTATCACATAACATTTCATGTTCTTTATGGCTTTGAATGGACAAAAAGAGATTCTCTTTATGGGTTTTTTAATTCAAAATCAATCAATGCAGGTATTTCTGGAAACCAAGTTTTTCAAAAAGGTTATTTACCAAGAGGTTCTACGATTCTCTTCTCCAGTTATTATTGTCTTTCATTACAGTCCAACTGTGTAAATCCAGGGTATTAGGAGTGTCCAAAATTCCAACTTTCTTTATCCCTTAAATTAGTCTTGGAAAGTCTGTGTCGCATGGAATCAATGAGGAATAAATTAATAGTCCGGGAATCATAGTATAAGTTATTGATATATATAGTAACTAATAATTTGGGGAAGTTTAGAAATTTGAAATAATTAAGAAACCAAAGAAGAGTTAAATAACTCTGTATAATTTGAATGAGATTTATGATAAGCGAGAGTCATATATTGTCGTTGAAGGATCTCATGGTTATTGAGGAAAAATCTTAAACAAATTTTATATATTTATGTTATCCGATGTGGGATTTGAATGAGATTTGTGATTCGAGTTGAAAAATCTCGTCATTGTTGAAGAAAAATCTTAAATTTTATATATTTATATAATCTGATTTGGGATGTGTATGAGATTTTTGATGAGCACTAGTCATATATTTGCATTGAAAAATCTCATAGTTGTTAAGGAAAAATCTTAAACAACTAACTTTTTTCTTTATATATTTATGTAATCCGAAAAAAGATTTTTGATAAGAGAGAGTTGTATTTTTGCAGGACACGTGTCTGTAATGATTTTTTTTAATGAGTCGTCATAAAAATAAAAAATGTGTTTGTGGTATGAAATGTACGGGAACTTTTCTTATAAATCTTGATACAACTGAGTACCAACTTCTCCAGTCATTGCATGACAGAAATCATCGAACACCACTCCTTCCCTTCTTGTTCATGCAATGGGCCAAACTTCATCATGATGATTCATGATTGACAATTACATATTTCTTATCAATAGACCATCGAAAATGCATTATTGAGTACTACTTTGAACTTTCTTTTTGTGGGCCCCGATTTATAGTTTAATATTAGATTGGTACTTTCTAGGAAAATACATTAGAAAAGCCCAGTACAATGAATGTGGCAAGGGAAAGGGATAGAGTGATGTTGCCATGTTGGGCCCAACAACCTTTTTTTTCTTTATGGGGCCGGGCCGACGACATAAATGATCAACAGAGATATATAGTGAATTTGGGCCGACAATCTTTCCATTGTAACTCGTAAGACTGGGCTGACCTTATCAATGATCAGATGTATAGACGAGTTGGGCTGAAAACATTTTTTTTAGGGCTGAGCCCACTGCAGACGCCTGATGCATACATAAAAAAAGGGAGACGGGAAGTAGGATGTCCAGAAGTCAAGTCGATAGTTTGATTTTTTGAGCCAAACCTCTGGTAGCTATCACTGTTACTACTGCTGCTGGAAGATAAGAGACAACTGATTCTCTTTAAGGGTGTTTTTTTATTATCCAAAATCAATCATTGCAGCAGGTATATATTTCTGGAAACCAAGTTATTCAAGGTGGTCATTGACCCAAGGGCTCCTATGGATTTAGAGTCCGCAATTCCAGAGATAATAGAGATATATGGAGTGTGTTGCACATTGAAAATATAACAAGAGAGCCATTTACGTGTAATAATCTTCATGCAATGGGGCCACTTAAATGCTTATTGTAATCACATTTTTATGATAAATTTCACAATTTCCAAACTTCATCATGTCGTCACAATTATATCTCTTATCACAGACCACCTAATGCATTCATTGAGTACTACTTTCTTTCTGTGTCCGTTGTCCCCCAACTTGTAGATTAATATTCGGTTGGTCTTTTCTAGGGAAAGCCGTTCGGAAAGCCATACTACAATTTCAAAAAAGACAAGAATCCCGGCCCAGTCATCCTAGGAAATGATGACTGTGATGGAACAATTGAAACCACAAACAAAAGAAATCAGAAGAACAGTCAGAGATAAAGCTGAACACTTCATTCGATGGATGCCATCGGATGACTCTTGGACTAAGGTAAATACAGATGGAGCTTTGCGGGCTGACGTGAACTGTGCAACAACAGGAGGAGTTATTAGAGATTCGGATGGGAAATGGGTGAATGGCTTCTCTGTTAATATAGGGAGCTGCTCGGTGCAGAATGAGGAGCTGTGGGGGTTCTTGTTGGGCTTCAAAAAGCTTGAGAACTTGGTTTGCGAAAGGTGATTGTGGAGGTGGATTCACAAATAGTGGTGAAATTGATTCATAAAGTTGCTGTTAATACCAATGCTCAGACTCATTTAGTCTTGCGCATAAAACAACTGTTAAGTAGAGATTGGGTGGTTCGGGTTAATCATGTTTATTGCGAGGCAAATTATTGTGCAGATAGTCTGGCCAAACTCGGTTTTGATCTGCCTCAGGATGTTCATTTTTTTTTTCTAATTCTTCTACTATTATTATTCCTTATTTACGGGATAATATTGTAGTGGTTTCCCACCCCAAGTTATGCCTAGTTTAATAATATTCTATTTTCATAGAAAAAAGAAGAAGTCATTTTTGTAATGAGATTCTGATGGGATTGACAAGGATGTCAAGGAAGCTAGTATTAAAGAGATAAATAATTAAGGAGGTTGGTTTGCTTCGTAAAATTTGTGGCATTTTCTTACTTGAACAGAAACTCCTTCCTCGAAGTTGCATGAGAAGTTATATTGGTTCTTAGCAGATGATTGAACTTCCGTTTACTTTCAGGCTTGGACATTGTGGAATAAAAGGAACATTGCAGTTTTAGTGGATCCATCGATCGACGATTCACATAATGAAGTGGAAATTGTGAGATGCATGCATGTACGGGACTGTTGTGTGTGCAAGAATTTGTGATTGATAGGCCAACTATGTCAATGGTCCTTTCAATGCTTCACAGTGAAATCTTAGATCTTCCTGCTCCAAAAAAGATTGAAGCTTGAAATGGATTGATTGGTAATTAAGTTGCGTAATTATTAATTCCAAAACATATAATCAGAATTACTTGACAAATATAGTTTGCCGAAACATGTGATGTGATTTCTACAAAAAAGAGAAAAATATTACTATCAAATCAACAAACATGTGGAAAACGGGAGATGCCCAACTGTGTAATTAATCACTAATGAGTGTTTGAGTTATTATCAAATCCTCCAATGTTATGTTATTGGGTATGAAGTAGAATTTAAGCTTGCAGAGAAGTACTCCGAATATGTACTTTTATTGCCATCTCTCAATAAAACAAATGCTTCACTTCACTGTTTTAACTTGATCGTCGGAGTTTGTTTGACAGGTACTCCATCGGTGTCCAAACTTCTCAGTCGTTCTTCTTTTGCGTGATACACAAGTTGCTGGTGGCTCATCCCTATAAATTTTTGATTGTAGATTTTATCTTCTAGAGTAGCGTAGCCAACTTAATTGTTCTTCGTCTTTCTTCTTCTTCTTTCCTTTTTAGATCTTCGTCTTTCAGTTCCATTGAAGGTACTGTAGATTATAGAAATTGGCCTTGAGGGGAATGAACCTTGTTTCTCTGTTTCTTGTGTCATTCTTTTGTGTTCTATCTTCTGCTGGTTTGTTTTGAAATGCAAGTGACACAGTGATGAGAGATCGACCTATAAGAGTTGGGAAATCCCTGATATCAGAAAATAAAACCTTTGAATTGGGTTTCTTCAGTCCTGAGAATTCTACATTGAGCTATGTGGGTATTTGGTACCATAACATTCAGCCTCAAACAGTTGTCTGGGTTGCTAATAGAGAAACCCCAATTTCTGATGATTCTGGGGTTTTAACTATTGGGGGTGATGGGAATCTAGTGATTTTATCTGCAAATGAGCCTCTAGTCTGGTCAAGCAATGCTTCAATTTTGCAACAGTTGTTTGGGTTGCTAACAGAGAAACCCCAATTTCTGATGATTCTGGGGTTTTAACTATTGGGGGTGATGGGAATATGGTGATTTTATCTGCAAATGAGCCTCTAGTCTGGTCAAACAATGCTTCAATTTTGCAACAGTTGTTTGGGTTGCTAATAGAGAAACTCCAATTTCATATGATTCTGGGGTTTTAACTATTGGGGGTGATGGGAATCTGGTGATTTTATCTGCAAATGAGCCTCTAGTCTGGTCAAGCAATGCTTCAATTTTGTTTGGGTTGCTAACAGAGAAACCCCAATTTCAGATGATTTTGGGGTTTTAACTATTGGGGGTGATGGGAATCTGGTGATTTTATCTGCAAATGAGCCTCTAGTCTGGTCAAGCAATGCTTCAATTTTGCCTGGGTTGCTAACAGAGAAACCCCAATTTCAGATGATTTTGGGGTTTTAACTATTGGGGGTGATGAGAATCTGGTGATTTTATCTGCAAATGAGCCAATCAAGACCATTCTCAGCCGATGTGGCACTCCAACACTCCCCTTCACACATGGGCTGGGCTTTGTTTACCCTAGACACCATGGGAAGGTGATAAGTGCGGGTCTACTCCATCGGACCACTTTTTGTGGCTGGGCCTTGCTCCGATACCATGTTAACATTTTGGACCCCATTATCCACCCCCTAAAAGGCTTAATAGAGGGTGAGAGAGTACCCTCATTTATACAAATCACCAAGACCATTCCCAGCCGATGTGGGACTCCAACAAATCTGTGACTGAAATTTTTTGTGACAAAAACAAATGTTTTGTCTTGTTTGGGATCTCTTCCCTCTTTGGATTTCCTATCAAATAGTGGCGAAGCTTGCAACTACCTAATAATTTCCTACTAGTGTCTTGTAGCTGCCCAAAGCCTTTTGTCTTAAATAATTCGAAACAAGGCTTCTAGAGGCTAAGAACTATGTTGTGGTTCTGAGTTTCCACTTCCATCTCCATCAATTAAGAAATGTCATAGGGAAAAAAAAGATTAAGAAATGTTGGTTCTTCTCTTTCCCACTTAATTTTGTACAAATTTGACTGAGATATGGTTGATAACTTCATTTGTAGAAATGCACAAGTCAAGTTGATAGTTTGATTTTTTGAACCGAACCTCTGGTAGACCTCAATTGGTAAATATTTAATAATTATGTCCATGTTGGAATAGTCAACCATATCATAACCTGCTTGCCAGGGCAATATACCAATAAGAAGTGAACGAAGTTTCATACCTGTCCTTAGAATACAATTTCCTTATTCACAATCCAGCTTTACTATTCCTGAACATAGTAAAGCAATCAGAAATCACCATGAATCTGATGTGCCTTTTTGTATATGTATTATGTTTGTTTTTCTTAGAGCTTGCTGTTGCCGTAGACACCATCACATCATCTCAATTCATCAATAACTCTGAGACCATAATATCCCCTGGTGGTTCCTTCGAATTGGGATTCTTCAGTCCGGATAACACGACCGATCGGTATGTTGGAATATGGACCAATGGCAAGTTTCATGCAGATGTTCTATGGGTTGCTAACAGAAACAAGCCTCTCAAGGATTTTACGGGGATTGTCACCATGTCTGCAGATGGAAAGCTTGTGGTGTTGAATGGACAGAGAGAGATTATTTGGTCATCGAATGTTTCCAATCCAACAAACAGTTCTTCTGCTCAGCTGCTAGACACAGGAAACCTTGTTTTGCGGGATAATATTAGTGGATTGACCTTGTGGGAGAGTTTTCACAATCCTTCTAATGCACTGTTGGCAGAGATGAAAATTAGTACCAATTCGCGAACAGGTAAGAAAGTGCAGCTGACATCATGGAAGAGCCCTTCGGATCCATCCATGGGAAGCTTCTCGTGTGGTGTAATAAGCACCCATGTTAGTGCTGAAATTTTCGTTTGGCACAACAGTCGCCCATATTGGAGAAGTGGTCCGTGGAATGGTCAGGTCTTTATAGGGTTGCCTTCTATGAACTCTTTTTACAGTGATGGATTTGATGTTGTAGATGATCCAGACGGAACTACTTCTTTCAACTTCAAATTTTCCCCAGCATCTAATAGTTCATACTTTGTTTTGGATTCTCAAGGAAAAGTTGTACAAAGACATCGAAACCTAGCGGCAGACATCTGGTCATCCTTTGTATCCGAGTGTGATATTTATGGGTACTGTGGACCTTTTGGAATTTGTAATAGCCAAGATTTTCCAATATGCAGTTGCTTGAGAGGTTTTAAACCCAAAAGTGGCATGGAATGGGAGAGTGGGAACTGGAGTAGTGGTTGTGTAAGGAGTCAACCACTGCAATGTGAAAGAATAAACAGTGGCCTTCAAGAGGGCAAAGAAGATGGTTTTTTGAAGCTGGAGTACGTAAAAGTGCCAGACTTTGCACAGTGGTCATCTATCCCAGAAATCGATTGCAAACAGGAATGCTTGAAAAATTGCAGTTGTGCAGCCTATGCATTTGACAGTGGTATTGGTTGTATGTCATGGAGTGGAGACTTAATTGACATAAAACAGTATATTTTGAATGTTGACCTATGGAGAAATTACGAAAATGTGGTAGTTCTTTATATTCGCCTGGCATATTCAGAACTCGGTAATTGTTCTAATCCTTACATGACTTTCTAACAGCTGGAGCCTCAATTGCTATAGCCCTAATTTTATTTTCTATAAAACGCGAATAACAAATGTTGTTACCGTATTCATTTTGTTGTCACTCATCCTCGAGTGGTTTTTGCTTGATATTGCAGAGAAGAAAAAAAACATGGAAGTGGTGATAATAGTTGCAGCAATTGTTGGAACAATTACCATTGCTATTTGCACTTATTATTCTTGGAGGTGGATGGCTAAATATAGAGGTAATGCGCTCTTCATTCTTTACTTGGAGAACTTGGAAGCACTTCAAGGTCCATTCATTAATTGCTTTTTGAATCTATTTCAGCAAGGAAGGGAAAGAGCAAGGAGATGTTGTTTGATACAAAGGATGAAAATATGATCAGAGATCAAACGAACCAATTTGAACTCCAGGAAGTACCATTATTCCTCTTACAAGAGCTAGCAGCTGCAACTAATAATTTCCATGTTGATAATAAGCTTGGGCAGGGTGGTTTCGGACCAGTATACAGGGTAATACTTGTGCTGTAATGTTGCAGTGAATTTCATAGTGAACCCAAGTTGAATAGCTAGTTACTGTTTTGCTATTGATTCACAGGGGAAATTACTGGATGGACAGGAAATAGCAGTAAAAAGACTTTCAAGAGACTCTGGACAAGGGCTCAAAGAATTTATGAATGAGGTTGTGGTGATCTCTAAACTGCAGCATCGGAATCTTGTAAGACTTCTTGGTTGCTGTGTTGAAGGAGAAGAAAAGATGTTGATCTATGAGTACATGCCAAAGAATAGCTTGGATACCGTTCTCTTCAGTAAGAGCATCTACTTCCCTTAAATTGCCATATAAGCTACGATTTTGTTCCCTGCAAATCAACATCTAGTTATATTCATTCACCTTAATCTTACGCTTTGATGTTGATGCACTTTTACGGTATAACTATGGAATTAGTGTTTTTGTCAAGTTATATTCATTAAATTCTTCTATATGCTGCTTACCCAATTTATATAGGTTCGTCGAAACAAGAATCTCTGGATTGGAGAAAACGATTCAACATTATTGATGGAATTGGTCGAGGACTTATGTACCTCCATAGGGATTCAAGACTGAAAATTATTCACAGGGATATGAAGGCAAGTAATATATTGTTGGATGAAGAGCTGAATCCTAAGATTTCGGACTTTGGAATGGCCAGAATTTTCAAAAAAAATGAAGATCAAGTCAATACACAAAGAATCGTTGGGACATAGTAAATACTAAATACTGGTTACTTTCTACAAATTAGATGATACCATGTCATTTTTGTTTTAACTAATAAATTTGATTGTTTGTTGAAATGCAGTGGTTATATTTCCCCTGAGTATGCAATGGGAGGACATATTTCAGAGAAATCTGATGTTTTTAGCTTTGGGGTATTGTTACTGGAAATTATCAGTGGAAGAAAAAACTCAAGTTTTTATCATGATGAACAGTCTCTGAGCGTTCTAGGATTTGTAAGTGTTAAGGTGTTATTCACATTCAATTACTTGTAATTTATAATTTAGTTATCTTGGGTCTTGACAGATAACCGAACGTTGATTTACTTTCAGGCCTGGAAATTGTGGAATGAAAGGAACATTGCAGCTTTAGTGGATCCATCAATTGGTCATTCACGGATTGAATTGGAAATTGTGAGATGCATACATGTGGGACTGTTGTGTGTGCAAGAATTCGTGATTGATAGGCCAACTATGTCAATGGTCCTTTCAATGCTTCACAGTGAAATCTTGGATCTTCCTGCTCCAAGACAACCTGCATTTACTGGAAACTGTGTTGTTAGGGGCATGGAGTCCTCTCAAAACAAATGGTCTGTTAATACCCTCACAGTTACAACTGCTGATGGGAGATAAGGGAAAATTGATTTTTTTTTTTTTTTTTGAATTGGGTTATCACATAACATTTCATGTTCTTTATGGCTTTGAATGGAAAAAAAAGGAGATTCTCTTTATGGGTTTTTTTTTATTCAAAATCAATCAATGCATGTATTTGTGGAAACCAAGTTTTTCAAAAAGGTTATTGACCGAGAGGTTCTAGGATTCTCTTCTCCAGTTATTGTCTTTCATTACAGTCCAACTGTCTAAATCCAGGGTATTAGGAGTGTCCAAATTTTCAACTTTCTTTATCCCTTAAATTAGTCTTGGAATGTCTGTGTCACATGGAATCAATGAGGAATAAATTAATAGTTTGGGAATCATAGTATAAGTTATTGATATATATAGTAACTAATAATTTGGGGAAGTGTATGAATTTGAAATAATTAAGAAAACAAATCAGAGTTAAATAACTCTGTTTAATTTGAACGAGATTTATGATAAGCGAGAGTCACATATTTTCGTTGAAGAATCTTATGGTTATTGAGGAAAAATCTTAAACACATTTTATGTATTTATGTAATCCGATGTGGGATTTGAATGAGATTTGTGATAAGAGAGAGTCATATATTCTCGTTGAAAAATCTCATCGTTATTGAAGAAAAATCTTAAATTTTATATATTTATATAATCTGATTTGGGATTTATATGAGATTTCTGATTAGTGCTAGTATATATTTGCATTGAAAAATCTTATAGTCATTGAGGAAAAATCTTAAACAATTAACTTTTTTTATATATATATATTTATGTAATCTGATATGAGATTTCTGATAAGAGAGAGTCGTATGTTTGTATGAGACGTGTTCGTAATGATTTTTTTTTAATGAGTCGTGTTTATCGTATGAAATGTACGTGGATTTTTCTTGTGGACTTTTCTTATGAGTCTTGACACAACTCTTTCACGAACCCATCAGTCCCCAACTTCTCCAGTTATTGCATGACAGAAATCATCGAACACCACTCCTTCCCTTCTTGTTCATGCAATGGGCCAAACTTCATCATGATGATTCATGATTGACAATTACATATTTCTTATCAATAGACCATCTAAAATGCATTATTGAGTACTACTTTGAACTTTCTTTTTGTGGGCCCCGATTTATAGTTTAATATTCGATTGGTACTTTCTAGGAAAATACATTAGAAAAGCCCAGTACAATTTTGGAAAAGTTTCGGCCCATGAATGTGGCAAGGGAAAGGGATAGAGTGATGTTGCCATGTTGGGCCCAACAACCTTTTTTTTATTATGGGGCCGGGCCGACGACATGAATGATTTTGGGCCGACAACCTTTTCATTGTAAGTTGTTACTCGTAAGGCTGGGCTGACCTTAAGTTATTGTGATCAAATACTCAAATGTATATATGAGTTGGGCTGACACATTTTTTGTAGGGCTGAGCCCACTGCTTCAATGATCCGATATATACTAGTCTATTACAATTTTGAAGCACGAAACGAAAGGTAGGATGGGAATCAACCACTGGTTCAGTGGTTAAGACCTCTCTCGCCTCTTTGGGACCTGGGTGGGTTGGGGACTGGGGGTGTGAATTTTATTTACCAGACGCCTTATGCATCAAAAAAGGGAGACGGGAAGTAGGATGTTGGTGGACAACCGTGGGAGCTGTTTCAGAGGGTTTGAACCAACAAATCGAGAGGATTGGAAATGTGGGAGTTGCTGCATTGGACCTGTTAGAAGAAAGAAAATTTCATTGCGAGAATATATTGTTATGTCCAAGTGGGTGATAAGGATTCAGCACTATGAAGCAAGAAAAGATTCAAACATTGCCAGACTTCGCAGAACGAGTGCTCGGAAAAGTGCTCCTGTTTGGGTGTAGCATATGCACATGGTCTGGGGCATTGGTTTTATGATTTGAACTCGAAGCTTAACTGATGCACCCGAATCTTCAAAAAGATGGGTGAGATCTTTAAATAACGTGGTTAATTATTTGGTCTTTTATCTGATTTTATTGTCATCTTATGGTACGTTTAATTCTCTAAAAGTATTGCACTGGGTTTGTTTAATTAGCTGGTAATTTAATATGGACAGAGACGTAAAGACGCTGCATACAATGAATCAACTACATATGCGACTAGCTTTTGTCCAACAATTTCATAAGGAGATGTCGAGTAATGGAAGTTTCATGCAATCACAACTCAAAAGTCTGTCGTAAAGGTTAGTACTGTCATTGAAAACTCCAAATATTTGTAGAAATCAGCACAAGTCAAGTCGATGGTTTGATTTTTTGAACCAAACCTCTGGTAGCTATCACTGTTACTACTGCTGCTGGAAGATAAGAGACAACTGATTTTTTTTGTTCAAGTGGGTTATCACATAACATTTCCTGTTCTTTTTATGGCTTTGAATGGAAAAGGAAAGAAAAAAAAGAAAGAGATTAGATTCTCTTTTAAGGGTTTTTTTATTCAAAATCACTCATTGCAGCAGGTATATATTTCTGGAAACCAAGTTTTTCAAAAAGGTCATTGACCCAAGGGCTCCCATGGATTTAGAGTCCGCAATTCCAGAGATAATAGAGATATATGGAGTGTGTTGCACATTGAAAATATAACAAGAGGGCCATTTACGTGTAATAATCTTCATGCAAGGGGGCCACTTAAATGCTTATTCTCGACACATTTTTATGATAAATTTGGCAATGACCAGTGACCAAACTTCATCATGATGATTCATGTAGTCACAATTATATCTCTTATCACAGACCATCTAATGCATTCATTGTAGATTAATATTCGGTTGGTCTTTTCTAGGAAAAAACGTTCGGAAAGCCAGACAACAATTTCAAAAAAGACGAATCCCGTCCCAGTCATCCTAGGAAATGATGACTGGGATGGAACAATTGAAACCACAAACAAAGGAAGACATTTTTGTAATGAGATGCTGATGGGATTGACAAGGATGTCAAGGAAGCTAGTATTAAAGATATAAAAAAGGAGGTTGGTTTGCTTCGTAAAATTCGTGAAATTTTCTTACCTGAACAAATACTCCTTCCTTGAAGTTGCATGAGAAGTTATCTTGGTTCTTAGCAAACGACTGGACTTTCGTTTATTTTCAGGCCTGGAAATTGTGGCATAAAAAGAACATTACAATTTTAGTGGATCCATCAATTGACGATGCACACAATGAAGTGAAAATTGTGAGATGCTTGCATGTACGGGACTGTTGTGTGTGCAAGAATTTGTGATTTTGATAGGCCAACTATGTCAATTGTCCTTTCAATGCTTCACACTGAAATCATAGATCTTCCTGCTCCAAGAAAGATTGAAGCTTGAAATGGATTGATTGGTAATTAAGTTGCTTAATTATTAATTTCAAAACATATAATCGGAATTACTTGACAAATATAGTTTGCCGAAACATGTGATGTGATTTCTAGAAAAAGACAAAAATATGACTATCAAATCAACGAACATGTGGAAAACGGGAGATGCCCAACTGTGTAATTAATCACTAATGAGTGTTTTGAGTTATTATCAAATCCTCCAATGTTATATTATTGGGAATGAAAGTATAATTTAAGCTTGCAGAGAAGTACTCGGAATATGTACTTTCATTGCCATCTCTCAATAAAAAAATGCTTCACTTTGCTGTTTTAACTTGATCATCGGAGTCCAGTTGACAGGTATACACTGGTGTCCAAACTTGTCAGTGGTTCTTCTTTTGCGTGATCCACAAGTTATTGGTGGCTCATCCCTATAAATGTTTGACTGTAGATTTTACCTTCTACAGTAGCCAACTTAATTGTTCTTTGTTTTTCTTCTTCTTCTTTCCTTTTTAGATCCTCATCTTTCAGTTCCACTGAAGGTACTGTAGATTATAGAAATTGACCTTGAGGGGAATGAACCCTGTTTCTCTGTTTCTTGTGTCATTCTTTTGTGTTCTATCTTCTGCTGGTTTGTTTTGCAATGCAAATGACACAATCACGAGAGTTCGACCCATAAGAGATTGGCAATCCCTGATATCAAAAGATAAAATCTTTGAATTGGGTTTCTTCAGTCCTGAAAACTCTACCTTGAGATATGTGGGTTTCTGCTACCATAACATTCAGCCTCAAACAGTTGTCTGGATTGCTAATAGAGAAACCCCAATTTCAGATGATTCTGGGGTTTTAACTATTGGGGGTGATGGGAATCTGGTGATTTTATCTGCAAATGAGCCTCTAGCCTGGTCAAGCAATGCTTCAATTTTGCCTGGAAATGAAACAAAAGCAGTTCTTGAGGATACTGCGAACTTCATTCTGTCAAAGAACGATACCAACAAGGCGTGCTGGCAGAGCTTTGGAGATCCAACGGATACATTCTTGCCACACATGAGAGCATCTGTGGCAGATATCCGTCCCCTCACTTCATGGAGATCTAGAAACGACCCTTCACCTGGAAACTACTCTATGACTATTGATCCAAGGGGGGCACCGCAAATAGTGATACTGGAGGGATCGCAAAGGCGGTGGAGAAGTGGCCACTGGGATAACGGGATATTCCTAGGTATCCCTAATATGACACTTACGACTAATTACCTCCATGGTTTTAACGTTTTAAGCTTAACAATGAAGGGACTAAGAATATAATCTTAACGTATATTCCGAGGAATGGTTCTCGATTGTTAAGGTTTCACTTGAAATGGGATGGATTGGAGGAGCAACTTAGGTGGGATGAAGATGCAAAGCAATGGCAGAAGATGCAATCACAACCTGAGCCTACAAATGAATGTGAAATATACAATTATTGTGGAAATTTTACTACTTGCACTGTGTTTCATTCTTCTAAATGTAGATGTATGGATGGGTTTGAGCCAACGCATCAAAAGCAGCGGAGAAGAGGGCATTGGACGGGTGGGTGTAAGAGGAGGACTCTATTGCAATGCCAGAAGAATGGTAGTGTGGCAGGGGAGGTGGTGCG
The DNA here is from genome assembly GCF_013401445.1 of Tripterygium wilfordii. Classification (NCBI taxonomy): domain Eukaryota; kingdom Viridiplantae; phylum Streptophyta; class Magnoliopsida; order Celastrales; family Celastraceae; genus Tripterygium; species Tripterygium wilfordii. Next base: position 1,569,813 of record NC_052240.1, on the reverse strand, counting down.
GAGGATGGGTTTAAAGAGTTGAAAGGCATGAAATTGCCGGATCTTGCAGATAAGGTGGATCTTACAGGCTCCGAGAGGCCGGTGTAAGGAAAAGTGATTGGCGAATTGTTCTTGTACTTCATATGCAGACGTTCCTTCGATTGGGTGCTTGATATGGACTGAGGACTTGGTTGATGTTCAACGTCTTGACAATGGTGGAAGTTCGTTCTTCCTTCGCCTTGCTGATTCTGAGTTAGGTAAGCATTATTGTGTTTGCTGTTGTTTAGCTCCTTTTTGAATTTTGGTATCATCTGTACGTTGTTTAACTTGCATTCTTTAGATCAGTTTGTTCAATGGTTCCAGATAAATTTATAAATGAAAGAGATTCTGAAGTATATATGGTACTTCATATTAGTTCAAGATACTTCTATAACCATACTTAAAAAATTGCCATTTGGATGAATTTTTTTTTTTTTTGACTTTTCTGTGCTTCATTTGTAGACGGCAAGAGAAAATTATCAACACCTTTGATAATTGTAATTGCTTTTGCCGGGGTGTTCTTCCTTGGGATATTCATATGGTTCCTGTTGAGGCTGAAAGAAAAGCTGAAAGGTAAGATTTTGATTAATTAAAGGAAAACATGTTTCCAACTTTCCAGGGCAGCTAAAAAGTTTTGACTTAATTCATTTTTTTTAAAAAAAATTTCTCGTCTCTAGTTTTGCCCGCATCGATTCCACCTTCGTTAATAAGGAAGGAAGAGTGAGATACCAGTTTTTGAAGTAAGTAATGAATACTCCATCGACAGATCTTTCAGGACCAGCTGAACTTTCAATGGTAGGGAATGACATTAATGGGCCAGAGTTGCCTATGTTCAGTTTCGATTTTGTAGCAGCTTCTACAAACAATTTTTCCGAAGAAAACAAGCTTGGGCAGGGGGGATTTGGTCCTGTCTACAAGGTTGGTATCGGTGCTAAGCACATCAGAAGTGTAAAGAAGTCTGAGTTAAAATTATAATGAGAAAACTGAATTTTACTTTTGTTTACCAGGGAAAACTCCCCGGAGGACAGGACGTAGCTGTAAAGAGACTGTCGAGGAAATCTGGACAAGGGTTGGAGGAGTAAAAGAATGAGATAATACTGATTGCCAAATTACAGCACAGAAACCTTGTTAGGTTATTAGGCTGCTGTATCATGGGGGAAGAAAAGATGCTGCTATATGAATACATGCCCAACAAAAGCTTGGATTGCTTTCTTTTTGGTCAGTTAATTTCTCATCTTACAGTGCATAATTATCTTGTTAGTGTCATTTTAAGCAAATTTTGAAGCACAAAATAACAAATTCATATTAATGGAGCTCGTCCTGATGATGGTGTACATTTTGTTGGTTAATATAATGGCAGACCCAACCCAGCAGGCACTCCTAGACTGGAATAAACGCTTCATTATCATATTAGGGATTGCCCGAGGACTCCTTTATCTCCATCGAGATTCAAGACTTAGGATAATTCATCGAGATCTCAAGGCCAGCAACATTTTGTTGGATGAGGACATGAACCCAAAGATTTCAGACATCGGAATGGCTAGAATATTTGGGGTGAGCCAAGATGAAGCAAATACAAACCGCATTGTTGGCACGTAGTAAGTAATACACTTCAATACTATTCAGCCCATGCCAGTTCTACAATTTTGATTTATCCTAATACCATTTACTCTTACTTTGAATTCAGTGGGTATATGGCGCCTGAATATGCAATGGAGGGTCTATTTTCAGTGAAGTCGGATGTTTATAGCTTTGGTGTACTACTGCTAGAGATTGTGGGTGGCCGGAGGAACACTAGCTTCCGGTTAACTGAACAAATGACCCTTGTAGCTCATGTAAGTACATATGCCTTGTTCATTAATCACCTTTTGTTACTCTATGAACCCAAATTATGATGAGCTCTTGTACTTGAATTTCGGAACCACAGGCATGGGATCTTTGGAGCGAACGTAAAGCAATGGAGCTCATTGACCCTTCCATCCAAGAATCTTGCTCTCCAGATGAAGTTTTGAGATGCATACACGTGGGGATGCTGTGCGTACAGGACTCTACAAGTTCAAGACCATCCATGGACTCTGTGATACGAATCCTAGAAAGCGAAATTACTGCAAGCCTTCCATTGCCTAAACAACCCACTTTTACTTCGATGAGGAGTTACTTCGAGATTGTATCCACAAAAGAATTGACAGTTACGACACTGGTTGGAAGATAGATTCGATTCAGTACTCATATGCCTTCATGTTCAAATATGTATACTGTATAGGCAATGCGTAGCTTCTTTTGTTTCCTTTTCTTTGTTTTCTTTTTGGACAGTGTGAGGAAACAAATTCTTTTCATGTTGATAACTAAATATGAATACATAGAAGATTAATTTTCATTACAGAACAAACAGAAACACTGACTTGATGCTCGACTCAAATGCAGGTAGGTTTGAGCCCAACGGATGTACATACAGACGCAGATACTCTGAAATCATACAAAAACCCTATCTCATGTTACTGCACGGTCATCTTTGATGTGACCATTAGTGATAATAAAGAAATAAATAATATTCAACTTGTTTATTCTAAAGAGATGAAAAGCACAACTAAGCCCAATAAAGGAGAGGCCCAAACGTTTGATAAGAAAACCAAGAGGAAGATGCCCAAGTCAGGCCCAAACTTCTCCATGTCATGTTTACTGTCTAGTATGTTAGGGTTAGCCCTTTGGTTTCCAAAAATTGGAATTTTGGTAAAATAGAGCTAAGACCAGGACACTAGAGAAAGCGAAGCAGAGTCAACAGAATGTCCTTTCTTCTCTTCCTATCAAGCCACACCAGATGTCTTCAACTTGAAGAAACCAAAACATCTTAACTAGAAACCCAGATCGCGTAAGAGAGGAAAAGCCCATTATTGAAGAATGATGGCCAAAACAAGGTTGTTCATCACCTTTTTCACTTTTATACCCTCCATAGCCATCTCAACAGACACCTTAACCGCAACCCAATCACTCACGAATAACCAAACTCTCGTCTCTGCAAGTGGGGGTTTTTGAGTTTGGATTCTTCTCACCAGGCGATTCAAGGAAGTTTTACTTGGGTGTTTGGTATAAAACCATTGAAGTCAAGACAGTCGTTTGGATTGCTAATAGAGAGAACCCATTCACAACCTCCTCCTCTTCTGCAACTCTCAAGATCAACAACCAAGACAGTCGTTTGGGTTGCCTATATCGTGTTGGGCCGAATACCTTTTTTTTTGTAGGTTGAGCCCACTACTTCAAGGATCAGAATTCAGAGGGTTTGAACCAACAAATCGAGAGGATTGGACAAGTGGGAATTACTGCATTGGACGTAAAATTTCATTGTGGGAGACTAAATTGTTATGTCGAAGGGGGTGAAGAGATGCAGTACTATGAAGCTCGAAAAGATTCAAGTGCCAGACTTTGCAGAACAAGTGCTCGAAAAATTGCTCGTGTGTGTGGGTGTGGCGTATGCACATGGTCCGGGGCATTCGTTTTATTGCTTGGACCCGAAGCTTCACTGATGCACCCGAATCTTCAAACAGATGGGTAAGATCTTTAAATTTCAATGCCTAAATTTCAATGCCTAATAACGTGGTTAATTATTTCGTCTTTTATCTGATTTTATTGTCATCTTATGGTGCGTTTAATTCTCTACAAGTATTGCAATGGGTTGTGCGGATTAGTATTTATTTATAGATGAAAATTAATAACTAAAAGGGACCAGCATGCTCCGTGGCAGCCACCCGAGCTCTTTCTGAGTAAATTGACAAAAAAGACAATTGAGTTACTACTTTTGGGTCCCAATCCATTGGTTTGTTTTGAATACTTCCCAATCTTAATCTTTTCTTCAATTCAATGATCTAATGAGGGATATAGCAGTACCTAGATTGGTGATGGCCAAGTTCTGGAATGGAAGGCATTTCCATACTCTCTAACCTTCCGAATGATACCCTTTTCCATACCTCAGCTTCTAGAGCTATATCTTATGAAATTCCTTTCAATTTTTTTTTGATTGCCCCCCTATTACATTGTTTTGCTGAACTTAACGTATGCTGCACAATATTTTTTCCAGCAGCATTTTGCTTGATAAATATTCCAGCTGTTATGTACTTAAGTTTCTTCTAGCAGGAAATAAATCTATTCACTGCATGTTTATTGTTTCGTCTAGAAATCACATATATTATGCTGTCAACTGTGGTCATTGTTTTCTCATGTCTGCATTGTTTCTTGCCTTCGAAATTGCTCATGATGTAAATGCAGCATTGATACAAAAGTACCTTCCAACTTAAAATCCTTTAACTTGTGTCATACAATAGGTTTGATATTCAGCCTATTAGATATGTCAAAATTAAACTCCATCGGAAAAATCACTTGCTTTGTGCTTCTGGATACTAACTGCAAAATGGATGAAAAGAATAGCATCAAAAGGAGATTGAGAAGTCCTCCTGGAAAAAAAAAAGAAGGTCTTGAGCTTGGGAGGTATTTAAATGGAGAGGCATAATTGATGTTCCTGATCTTTGGATCTATCATATAAAATTGTTAGGTTTAGTAGTATGCATTCACGTTAATCCTACGCTTTATTGGTTTTCTCTAGACAGAAATACTTGATGTTGATTCACTTTTACGGTATAATTATGGAATTAGTGTTTTTGTCAAGTTATATTCATTATATTTGACTACAGCGTACCGTTGAATTCTTCTATATGCTGCTTACCCAATTTATTTAGGTTCATCGAAACAAGAATATCTACATTGGAGAAAACGATTCAACATTATTGTTGGGATTGGTCAAGGGCTTATTGTTGGGACATAGTAAATACTGGTTACTTTCTACAAATTCGACCATGCCATTTTATTTCTGTTTTAACTAGGAAATTTGACGGTTTGATGAAATCCAGTGGCTATATTCCCCCCGGGTATGCAATGGGAGGGCATATTTCGGAGAAATATGATGTTTTTAGCTTTGGGCTATTGTTACTGGAGATTATCAGTGGAAGGAAAACTCAAGTTTTTATCATGATGAACAGTCTCTGAGCCTTCTGTTACATATGCGCTTTTGTCCAACAATTTCAGAAAGAGATGTTGAGTAGTGTAAGTTCCATGCAATCAGAATTCAAAATCTTTCATAAAGGTTAATAACTTACTGTCATTGAAAACTCCATATTTGTAGAAATCCAGAAGTCAAGTCGATAGTTTGATCTTTTGAACCAAACCTGTGGTAGCTATATTTCCTAAATTTTTTAATAATTATATCAATGATGCCATGATGGAACAGCCAACCATATCATAAATATGCTAGAGAAGGCAAGTACATCAATTAGAAGGGAATTAAATTTCATAGCTGTCCTTGGAATACAATTTCCTTTTTTGCTATTCAGGTTTACTATTCCTGAACAGAGTAGAGCAATCAGAAATCACCATGAATCTGATGTACCCTTTTGTATATGTATTGTGTTTGTTTTTCTTAGAGCTTGCTGTTGCCATAGACACCATAACATCATCTCAATTCATCAATAACTCTGAGACCATAATATCCACTGGTGGTGTCTTCGAATTGGGATTCTTTAGTCCGGTTAACACCACCTATCGGTATGTTGGAATATGGAGCAAGGGCAAGATTCCAGCAGATGTTGTATGGGTTGCGAACAGAAACAAACCTCTCAAGGATTTTACGGGGATTGTGACTATTTCTGCAGAAGGAAATCTTGTGGTGTTGAATGGACAGAAAGAGATTATTTGGTCATCAAATGTTTCCATTTCCTATCCAACAAATAGTTGTAGTGTTCAGCTGCTACAGACAGGAAATCTTGTTTTGCGGGATAATATTAGTGGATTGACCTTGTGGAAGAGTTTTCAAAATCCTTCTAATGCATTGTTGGCATGGATGGATCTTAGTGCTAATTCGAGAACAGGTAAGAAAGTGCAGCTGACATCATGGAAGAGCACTTCGGATCCATCCATGGGAAGCTTCTCATGTGGTGTAATACAGACCCGTGTTAGTGCTGAAGTTTTCATTTGGAACAACAGTCGCCCGTATTGGAGAAGTGGACCATGGAATGGTCGGGTCTTTATAGGGGTGCCTTCTATGTACTCTTTTTACAGTGATGGATTTGACGTTGTAGATGATCCAGACGGAACTACTACTTTCCACTTCAAATTTTTCTCTAATGGTTTACACTTTGTTTTGGATCCTCAAGGAAAACTAATATATCGAAACCTAGATGCAGACATCTGGTCAAGCCTTGCATCCAAGTGTGATATTTATGGGTACTGTGGACCATTTGGAATTTGTAATAGCCAAAATTTTCGAATGTGCAGTTGCTTGAGAGGGTTTAAACCCAAAAATAGCATTGAATGGGAGAGCGGAAACTGGACTAGTGGATGTGTAAGGAGTCAACTACTGCAATGTGAAAGAATAAACAGTAGACATCAAAAGGGCAAAGAAGATGGTTTTTTGAAGCTGAAGTATGTGAAAGTGCCAGACTTTGCACAGTGGTCATCCAACCAAGAAAACGATTGCAAACAGGAATGCTTGAAAAATTGCAGTTGTGCAGCTTATGCATTTGGCAGTGGTATTGGTTGTATGTCATGGAGTGGAAACTTAATTGACATGAAACAATATATTCTGAAAGTTGACTTGTGGAGAAATTACGAAAATGTGGTAGATCTTTATATTCGCCTGGCATATTCAGAACTCGGTAATTGTTCTAATCCTTACATTAATTTCTAACAGCAAGAGCCTCCATTGCTATAGCCCTAATTTTCTTTTGTATAAAATTCAGAACAAAAAAGCTCGAATAACAAGTGTTGTTACTGTATTCATTTTGTTGTCACTCATCCTCGAGTGGTTTTTGCTTGATAAATATGCTTCATTTCATTTGCAGAGAGGAGAAAAAAAATGAAAGTGGTGATAATAGTTGCAGGAATTGTGGCAACAATTACCATTGCTGTTTGCACTTATTATTCTTGGAGGTGGATGGCTATATATAGAGGTAATGTGCTCTTCATTCTTTACTTGGAGAACTTGGAGGCACTTCAAGGCCCATTCATAAATTGCTTTTTGAATCTATTTCAGCAAGGAAGGGAAAGAGCAGGGAGATATTGGCTGATACAAAGGATGAAAATATGATCAGAGATCAAACGAACCAGTTTGAACTCCAGGAAGTACCATTATTCCTCTTACAAACACTAGAAGCTGCAACTAATAATTTTCATGTTGATAATAACCTTGGGCGGGGTGGTTTCGGACCAGTATATAGGGTAATACTTGTGCTATAATGTTTCTGTGAATTTTATAGTGAACCCAAGTTGAATAGCTAGTTACTTTTTGCTATTGATTCACAGGGGAAATTACTAGATGGACAGGAAATAGCGGTCAAAAGACTCTCAAGAGACTCTGGACAAGGGCTCAAAGAGTTTATGAATGAGGTTGTGGTGATCTCTAAACTACAGCACCGGAATCTTGTAAGACTTCTTGGTTGCTGTGTAGAAGGAGAAGAAAAGATGTTGATCTACGAGTACATGCCAAAGAAAAGCTTGGATACCGTTCTCTTCAGTAAGAGCATCTGCTTCCCTTAAATTGCCATATTTGCTACGTTTATATTCCTTGCATACCAAGGTCTAGTTGTGCGGATTAGTTTTCATTTGTAGATGAAAAGAACATAACTAAAAAGAACCATGAATCCATGATTAGGGAAAAGCAGGCTCCAGGGCTGCTGGTCGAGCTCTTCCTGAATAAACTGACAAAAAAAACAGTGGAGTTACTACTTTTCGTGACTCAATCCATTGGTTTGTTTTGAATACTATCCAATATTAATCTGTACCTAGATAGTTGATGGACAAGTTCTGGAATGGAATGCATTACCATACTGTCTAACTTTCATAATGAAACCCTTTTTCATACCTCAGCTTCTGGAACTATATCTTGATTAAATTCCTACCAATCTTTCTTTGCTTGCCCCCTGCCACATTGTTTTACTGAATTCAACATATGCCGCACAATAGTTTTTCCAGCAGTATCTTTTTTTTAATAAATATTCCAGCTGTTATGTACTGAAGTTTCTTTTAGCAGGAAATCAATCAATTCACTGCATGTTAATTTTCTCGTCTAGAAACCACAGATAGTATGCTGTCAATTGTGGTCATTGTTTTCTCAAGTCTGCATTGTTTCTTGCCTTTAAAATTGCTCATGATGTAAATGCAACATTGATACATAAGTACCTTACAACTCAAAAATCCTTTAACTAGTATCAAAATTAAACTCCATCAGGTCTGGTTATGAAAAATCACTTACTTTGTGCTTCTGGATACTAACTGCAAAATGGATAAAAAGAACAGCGGCAAAAGGAGATTGAGAAGTCCTGGAAAAAAAAAAGTCTTGAGCTTGGGAGGGAGGTAGGTGGAGAGGCATAATTGATGTTCCAGATCTTTGGATCTATCATGTAAAACTATTAAGATCGGTAGTATGCATTCACGTTAATCTTATGCTTTATTGGTTTCCTATAGACAGAAATAATTCATGTTGATGCACTCTAACGGTACAACTATGGAGTTAGTGTTCTTGTCAAGTTATATTCATTAAATTTGACTACAGCATGCCATTAAATTCTTCTATATGCTGCTTATCCAATTTATTCAGGCTCATCAAAACAAGAATCTCTAGACTGGAGAAAACGATTTGACATTATTGATGGAATTGGTCGAGGACTTATGTACCTCCATAGGGATTCAAGATTGAAAATCATTCATAGGGATCTAAAGGCAAGCAACATATTGTTGGATGAAGACCTGAATCCTAAGATTTCGGACTTTGGGATGGCCAGAATTTTCGGGAAAAATGAAGATCAAGTCAATACACAGACAATCGTTGGGACATAGTAAATACTAGTTACTTTCTATAAATTCAACCATACCATGTCATCTCTGTTTTAACTGAGAAATTTGATTGTTTGATGAAATGCAGTGGCTATATTTCCCCTGAGTATGCAATGGGAGGGCATATTTCGGAAAAATCAGATGTTTTTAGCTTTGGGGTATTGTTGCTGGAAATTATCAGTGGAAGAAAAAACACAAGTTTTTATCATGATGAACAGTCTCTGAGCCTTCTAGGATTTGTAAGTGTTAAGGTGTTTTTCACATTCAGTTACTTGTAATATATAATTTAGTTATGTTGGGTCTTGACAGATAACCGAACATTCATTTACTTTCAGGCCTGGAAATTGTGGAATGAAAGCAACATCATAGCTTTAGTGGATCCATTAATTGGCGATTCACACAATGAAGTGGAAATTGTGAGATGCATACATGTGGGACTATTATGTGTGCAAGAATTCGTGATTGATAGGCCGACCATGTCAACCGTCCTTTCAATGCTTCACAGTGAAATCTTGGATCTTCCTGCTCCAAGACAACCTGCATTTACTGGAAACTGTTTTATTAGGTGCGTGGAGTTCTCTCATCAAAACCAAAAGAAATACTCTCTTAATACTATCACTGTCTCAACTGCTGATGGCAGATAAGAGACAACTAACATTTTGTTGAAGTGGGTTATGGATTATTACATAATTTCCTGTTCTCTACGACTTTGAATGGAAAAAAGAGATTCTATTTATATATGTATGTAATCGGATTTGGGATTCGAATGGGATCTCTGATAAGAGAAAGTCATATATTTCCGTTGAAAATTTCTTAGTAGATTTCTGATAAGCAAGTTCGAGAGAGTCATAAATATTTGCGTTGAAGAATCATAGTTGTTGCCAAAAAATCTTAAAACAAATTTTATATATTTATGTAATCGGACTTGGAATTTAAATGAGAATTTTGATAAGAGATGCTTATATATGTGCGTCGAAGAATCTCAATAGTTTTTGAGGAAAAATCTTTAAGCAATTAAATTTTATATATTTATGTAGTCCGATCGATGTGGGATTTGAATGCGATTTTTGATAAGAGAGAGTCATATATTTGCGGGACACGGGTTCACAATGATTTGTTCATTATAGACGGTTGTTATTGATTCTTAAGCTCAAAAAACATATTTGTTGTGTGTGAGGTACTTGGATTTTGCTTACATGTCATCCGATTGAGTTATGTCAATCCGATGTGAGATTAAAAGTGTTTGACACGACGGTTTCATTTTTTTTTATAAGTAGACAACTCTTTCATGAACCCATCAATCCCCAACTTCTTCATCATTGCATGGAAAAAAAAAAAATCCTCCAACACCACTCCTTTCCATCTTGATTCCATAATATATCAAATGATTGGTGAGTTATTGAAACATTTGAATGTACATGAATGGGTGGACGTCCATTTATATAGATAGATGGAGGAAGTGAAACCAAAAAAGAAAAAGGCATTTTAAAGATGAAATTATGATGGGATTGACCAGGATTAAGCTAGTATTAAAAAGATAAGTAAGGAAGTTGGGTGGTTTTGCTTCGGAAAATTCGTGTCATTTTCTTACCTGAACGAATACTTCTTCCTCGAAGTTGCATGAGAAAGCTACCAAATTTAGGTTGGTCGTGGGAATCATGCTCCTATGAAAACACCCAAGCTTGGCTGGTACTTTCTAGGAAAATACATTTGGAAAGCCGAATAGAATTTTCAATTTTGGGTCTTGGCGTTGTACCAAAAGAGTTTCGGCGCATGGATGTGGCAACTGGCAAGGATAGAGTAATTTCAGATTTGCCATGTTGAGCACTTGAGCCCAACATCCTTTTTTGTTGTGGGGCTGGGCCGACTACATTTTTGATCAGCAGAGATATATGGTGACTTTGGGCCGACAGCCTTTTTTCTTTTGTAGGGCTGAGCCCACTGCTTCAATGATCCGAGATATATTACTATTTTGAAACAGAGCTCGAGCTCGAGCTCGAGCCCCGTGCAAACAATTTTGGAGTACGAAGTAGGATAGAAAATTGGGAAAAACCTCCGATTCAGCGCTTAAGACTTGAGACCGTTCTCACCTCTTTGGAGGTTAGGGTTCTATTCGACTATTACCATGGGTGGGATTGGGACCTGGGTTTATTTGGGTGGGTTGGGGACTGGGGGTGTGGGTGTGGGTGTGGGTTTATTTGCCTGACGCCTTGTGCATAAAAAAAAGTACGGGAAGTAGGATGTTGGGGTGGGGGAGGACAACCGTGGGAGGTGTTTCAGAGGGTTTGAACCAACAAATCGAGAGGATTGGAAAAGTGGGAATTGCTGCATTGGACGTGTTAGAAGAAGAAAATTTCTTTGCGGGAGACTATATTGTTATTATGTCGAAGTGGGTGATAAGGATTCAGCACTATGAAGCTAGAAAAGATTCAAGTGCCAGACTTTGCAGAACGAGTGCTCGAAAAATTGCTCCTGTGTGTGGGTGCAGCATATGCACATGGTCCGGGTCGTTGGTTTTATGGCTTGGACTCGAAGCTTCACTGATGCACTGGAATCTTCAAAAAGATGGGTAAGATCTTTCAATTTCATTCTCTAATAAAGTGGTTAATTATTTCGTCTTTTTATATGATTTTATTGTCATCTTATGGTTCGTTTAATTCTCTAGAAATATTACACTTGGTTTGTTTAATTAGCAAGTAATTTAATATGGATAGAGACGTATAGAGAAGTATTGTCATCTTGTCTTCAACTGTAACAGAAAAGGTCATCTTTTTGCAATGTTTTTGGCAAGATGATGGAGTCCCCATGAGAACCAAAAAGAGAGATTCTATCACCACTGTCACTAATACAGCTGTTGATGACCCATGATGGGTTCTTAAGAAAACTGCTTCTGTTACGTATGAAGTAAATGCCAGGTCAATTATCATTTAGTAATAGAGGATACATCATTCGTGAATCTATTGCCATAATGCAGATTTTTCATTTAATTTGGTTTTGTGCTGTGTAGTAGTTCAATAAGAGAAGAAAAGCTAAAATATATAAATCTTCTGCTTACCATCAACTACATATGCCAATTTTGTCCAACAATTTGCGTGGAAATTCCTTGCAATCTGAACTCAAAAGTCTTTCATAAAAGTTACCGTCTTTGAAAACTGCATATGGAAATGCAGAAGTCAAGTCGATAGTTTGATTTTTTGATCCAATCCTATGACAAGTAAAATCTTTTGATAATTATGTCAATGTTGGAACAGTCATCCATATTATAAATCTGCCTGCAAAGGCAAGTATATCGATAAGAAGTGAATGAAACTTCATAGCTATCCTTGGAATACAATTTCCTTATTCACAATCCAGCTTTAATATTCCTGAAAATAGTAAAGTAATCAGAAATCACCATGAATCTGATGTACATTTTTGTATATATATTATGTTTTTTTTTCTTAGAGCTTGCTGTTGCAATAGACACCATCACATCATCTCAATTCATAAATGATTCTGAGACCATAATATCCACTGGTGGCTTCTTCGAATTGGGATTCTTCAGTCCGGTTAACACGACCAATCGGTATGTTGGAATATGGAGCAATGGCAAGTTTCAAGCAGATGTTGTATGGGTTGCTAACAGAAACAAACCTCTCAAGGATTTTACGGGGATTCTGACTATGTCTGCAGACGGAAATCTTGTGGTGTTGAATGGACAGAAAGAGATTATTTGGTCATCAAATGTTTCCAATCCAACAAATAGTTCTAGGGCGCAGCTACTAGAGACAGGAAACCTTGTTTTGCAGGATAATATTAGTGGATTGACCTTGTGGGAGAGTTTTCAAAATCCTTCTAATACATTATTGGCAGGGATGGATCTTAGTACTAATTCGCGAACAGGTAAGAAAGTGCAACTGACATCATGGAAGTGCCGTTCAGATCCATCCATGGGAAGCTTCTCGTTAGGTATAATAGACACCCATGTTAGCGCTGAAGTTTTCATTTGGAACAACAGTCGCCCATATTGGAGGAGTGGTCCATGGAATGGTCAGGTCTTTATAGGGGTGCCTTCTATGTACTCTTTTTACAGTGATGGATTTGATGTTGTAGATGATCAAGACGGAACTACTACTTTGTCCTCCAATTTTTACTCAACATATAATAGCACATACTTGGTTTTGGATTCTCAAGGAAAACTTATAGAAAGAAAGCGAAACATAGAGGCAAACACCTGGTCAACCTCCGAGTGTGATATTTATGGGTACTGTGGACCCTTTGGAATTTGTAACATCCAAGATTTTCCAATATGCAGTTGCTTGAGAGGGTTTAAACCCAAAAGTAGCATGGAATGGGAGAGTGGGAACTGGAGTAGTGGTTGTGTAAGGAGTCAACCACTGCAATATGAAAGAATAAACAGTGGCCTTCGAGAGGGCAAAGAAGATGGTTTTTTGAAGCTGGAGTACGTAAAAGTGCCAGACTTTGCACGGTGGTCATCTATCCCAGAAATCGATTGCAAACAAGAATGCTTGAAGAATAGCAGTTGTGCAGCCTATGCATTTGACCGTGGTATTGGTTGTATGTCATGGAGTGGAAACTTAGTTGACATAAAACAGTATATTTTGAATGTTGACCTATGGAGAAATTACGAAAATGTGGTAGTTCTTTATATTCGCCTGGCATATTCAGAACTTGGTAATTGTTCTAATCCTTACATGACTTTCTAACAGCTGGAGCCTCCATTGCTATAGCCCTAATTTTCTTTTCTATAAAATTCAGAACATAAAAACGCAAATAACAAATGTTGTTACCATATTCATTTTGTTGTCACTCATCCTCGAGTGGTTTTTGCTTGATATTGCAGAGAAGAAAAAAAACATGGAAGTGGTGATAATAGTTGCAGCAATTGTTGGAACAATTGCCATTGCTATTTGCACTTATTATTCTTGGAGGTGGATGGCTAAATATAGAGGTAATGTGCTCTTCATTCTTTAGTTGGAGAACTTGGAAGCACTTCAAGGTCCATTCATTAATTGTTTTTGAATCTATTTCAGCAAGGAAGGGAAAGAGCAAGGAGATGTTGTTTGATACAAAGGATGAAAATATGATCAGAGATCAAACGAACCACTTTGAACTCCAGGAAGTACCATTATTCCTCTTACAAGAGCTAGCAGCTGCAACTAATAATTTCCATGTTGATAATAAGCTTGGGCAGGGTGGTTTCGGACCAGTATATAGGGTAATACTTGTGCTATAATGTTGCAGTGAATTTCTAGTGAACCTAAGTTGAATAGCTAGTTACTTGTTTCACAGGGAAAATTACATGATGGACAGGAAATAGCGGTCAAAAGACTTTCAAGAGACTCTGGACAAGGACTCAAAGAATTTATGAATGAGGTTGTGGTGATCTCTAAACTACAGCACCGGAATCTTGTAAGACTTCTTGGTTGCTGTGTTGAAGGAGAAGAAAAGATGTTGATCTACGAGTACATGCCAAAGAAAAGCTTGGATACCATTCTCTTCAGTAAGAGCATGTGCTTCCCTTAAATTGCCATATCTGCTACAATTTTATTCCCTGCATATCAAGGTCTAGTAGTGCAGATAAGTATTTATTTATAGACGAAAAGAACAGAACTAAAAAGAACCATGATTAGGGAAAAGCAGACTCCAGAGCAGCCAGCCGAGCTCTTCCTGAATAAGTTGACAAAAAAAACAATGGAGTTACTACTTTTTGGGACCCAATCTATTGTTTTATCTTGAATACTATCCAATCTTAATCTGTTCTTCAGTTTAATGATCTAAAAAGGGATATAGCAGTACCTAGATAGGTGAAGGGCAAGTTCTAGAAGACTGGAATGGAAAGCATTACCATACTGTCTAACTTTCCGAATGAAACCCTTTTCCATACCTCAGCTTCTAGGGCTATATCTTGGTGAAATTCCTACCAATCTTTTTTTGATTGCCCCCAACCACATTGTTCTGCTCACAATAATTTTTCCAGCAGCATGTTTTTAAATAAAAATTCCTGCTATTATGTTCTGAAGTTTCAGTGCATGTTAATTTTCTCGTCTAGAATTCACAGATATTATGCTGTCCATTGTGGTCAATGTTTTCTCAAGTCTGCATTGTTTCTCGCCTTTGAAATTGCTCATGATGTAAATGCAAGATTGATACAAAGGTACCTTCCAACTCAAAAATCCTTTAACTAATGTCCTATTACAATAGGGTTGATATTCAGCCTATTAGAGATGTCAAAATTTTACTCCGTCAGGTCTGGTTATGATGAAATCAATTGCTTTGTGCTTTTGGATACTAACTGCAAAATGGATAAAAAGAATAGCAGCAAAAGGAGATTGAGAAGTCCTCCTGGGAAAAAAAGGTCTTGAGCCTGGGAGGTATTTAAATGAAGAGGCGTAACTGATGTTCCAGATCTTTGGATCTATCATGTAAAACTGTTAGGATTGGTAGTATGCATTCACGTTAATCGTACACTTTACTGGTTTTCTGTTGACAGAAATACTTGATGTTGATGCACTTTTACTGTATAACCATGGAATTACTGTTTTTGTCTTTCTGTTGACAGAAATACTTGATGTTGATGCACTTTTACTGTATAACCATGGAATTACTGTTTTTGTCAAGTTATATTCATTAAATTTGACTCCAGCATACCTGTAAATTCTTCTATATGCTGCTTACTCAATTTATTTAGGTTCATCGAAACAAGAATCTCTGGATTGGAGAAAACGATTCAACATTATTGATGGAATTGGTCGAGGACTTATGTATTTGCACAGGGATTCAAGACTGAAAATTATTCATAGGGATCTGAAGGCAAGTAACATACTGCTGGATGACGAGTTGAATCCTAAGATTTCAGACTTTGGGATGGCCAGAATTTTCAACAAAAATGAAGATAATGTCAATACACAAACAGTCGTTGGGACATAGTAAATACTGGTTACTTTCTACAAATTCGACCATACCATACCATGTCATTTCTATTTTAACTAAGAAATTTGATTGTTCGATGAAATGCAGTGGCTATATTTCCCCTGAGTATGCGATGGGAGGACATATTTCGGAGAAATCTGATGTTTTTAGCTTTGGGGTATTGTTACTGGAGATTATCAGTGGAAGGAAAAACTCAAGTTTTTATCATGATGAACAGTCTCTGAGCCTTCTAGGATTTGTAAGTAGTGTTAAGGTGTTATTCACAATCAGTTACTTGTACTATATAATTTAGTTATCTTGGGTGTTGGCATATAACCGAACGTTCATTTACTTTCAGGCCTGGAAATTGTGGAATGAAAGCAACATTACAGCTTTAGTGGATCCATCAATTGGCGATTCACACAATGAAGTGGAAATTGTGAGATGCTTACATGTGGGATTGTTGTGTGTGCAAGAGTTCGTGATTGATAGGCCAACTATGTCAATGGTCCTTTCAATGCTTCACAGTGAAATCTTGGATCTTCCTGCTCCAAGACAACCTGCATTCACTGGAAGCTGTGTTATTAGGTACATGGAGTCCTCTCTCCTGAACCAAAAGAAATGCTCAGTTAATACCATCACTGTTACAACTGTTGATGGCAGATAAAAGAAAACTGATTTTTTTTGTTAAAACATATTACTTGATCTCTGAAGTAGGTTATCACATAACATTTCTTGTTCTTTATGGCTTTGAATGAATAAAAAGAGATGATCTTTATGGGTTTTTATTATTCAAAATCAATCAATGGAGCAGCTATTTCCTGGAAACCAACTTTCTCAACAAGGCTATTGACTAAGGGGTTCAAAACTCCAAGGATTCTCTTCTCCGGTCATTGTGTTTCATTACAGTCCAAATACAGGGTATGAGGAGGGTCCAAAATTCCAACTTCTTATTCCTTAAAGTCGTCTTGGAAAGTTTCTGTCACATGGAAATATTGTTCTTTTTTTTAAATCATCGAAGGGACTTATCTTTTTTTTTTTTTTAGAATTTGGATGATAATTAGCTGTATACTATGCTATTTTCTATTTTGGATGATAACGAGATGTCTGACGAGAGCAATGAGGAATAGATTAATAGTTTGTGAATCATAGGATAAGTTATTGATATATATAATAGTTAATAATTTGGACAAACTATTGAGTGGCGAAGGTTTTCAGTATCTTATTTTACATCGTTGAAGGAAACATGTAAAGTACATTATATAATAGGTCAAACTCTTATTAACTAGTAACAAATGATTTTTCTTGGCTCTAATTAGTATGAGTTGATGTTGGGCTGTTGGGCTTGAGAAGATAAAGTTGTGTGGGTCTGTATGGACTGGTCCAAAGCGGAGAAAATATTATTAGTATGGATGAACAAGAGTGCTATTAGTGCATAAGAACGAGCTTTATACATAGAATGTGGCCACTTAAATGCTTATTGTCGTCATATTTATGATAAATTTGACAATGACCAAACTTCATCATATGATGAATCATGTCCTCACAATTATATTTCTCATCATAGACTATTATGTAATGCGTTATTGAGTACTACTTTCTTTTTGTGGGTCCCGAATTGGTGTTTAGTATTGGGTTGGAACTTTCCTAGGAAAATACATATGGAAAGCCCAGTACAATTTTGGCGTTGTACGAAAAGAGTTTTGGCCCATGCATGTGGCAAGGATAGAGTGATGTTGCCATGTTGGACTCGAAGCTTCACTGATGCACCCGAATCTTCAAAAATATGAGTAAGATATTTAAATTTAATTGCCTAATAACTTGCACTGGGTTTGTTTAACTAGAAGGTAATTTATATGGATAGAGACGTACATAGAAGTATTGTCATCTTATTTTCATTGGTAACGGAAAAGGTCATCTTTTTGCAATATTTTTTGGCAAGATGATGGAGTCCCCCATGATAACGAAAAAGAGAGATCCTATCAACACTGTCATTATTACAGTTGTTGATGACCCATAATGGGTTCTGAAGAAAACTGCTTCTGTTACATATGTTTCTCCATTATTGAAGTAAAAAATGTCAAGTCAAATATCATTTCGTAATAGAGGATACATCATTCGTGGCTTTATGTTGAATAGATCGCCATAATGCAGATTTTATATTGCAGATTTTACATTTAACTTAGGGGGTTGGGCAGAAGTACAATAATGGTTTTGGTAGTTTTGTACTGTGTAGTAGTTCAATACTAGAAGCAAAGCTAAATATAATACATTGTGGGAGAGTTTTCAAAATCCTTCTAATACATTGTTGGCAGAGATGGAACTTAGTACTAATTCGCATTTCGCGAACACGTAAGAAAGTGCAGCTGACATCATGGAAGAGACCTTCGGATCCATCCATGGGAAGCTTCTCGTTAGGTGTAATAGACACCCGTGTTAGTGCTGAAGTTTTCATTTGGAACAATAGTCGCCCATATTGGAGAAGTGGTCCATGGAATGGTCAGGTCTTTATAGGGGTGCCTTCTATGTATTCTTTCTACACTGGTGGATTTGATGTTGTATTTAATCCAGACGGAACTTCTTCTTTTCTCTTCAATTTTTTCTCAGCATCTAATGGTTCATACTTTGTTTTGGATTCTCAAGGAAAACTTGTAGAAAGACATCGAGACCTAGAGGCAGACACCTGGTCAAGCCTTGTATCCGAGTGTGATATTTATGGGTACTGTGGACCCTTTGGAGTTTGTAATAGCCAAAATTTTCCAATGTGCAGTTGCTTGAGAGGGTTTGAACCCAAAAATAGCATTGAATGGGAGAGTGGAAACTGGACTAGTGGATGTGTGAGGAGTCAACCACTGCAATGTGAAAGAATAAAGAGTGGGCTTCAAGTGGGAAAAGAAGATGGTTTTTTGAAGCTGGAGTACGTGAAAGTGCCAGACTTTGCACAGTGGTCATGTAACCAAGAAAACGATTGCAAACAGGAATGCTTGAAAAATTGCAGTTGTGCAGCTTATGCATTTGACAGTGGTATTGGTTGTATGTCATGGAGTGGAAACTTGATTGACATGAAACAATATATTCCGAATGTTGACCTATGGAGAAATTACGAAAATGTGGTAGATCTTTATATTCGCCTCGCATACTCAGAACTCGGTAATTGTTCTAATCCTTACATGAGTTTCTAACAGCTAGAGCCTCCATTGCCTAAATTTCTTTTCCATACAATTCAGAACATAAAAACGTGAATAACAAGTGTAGTTACCAATTTGTTTTGTGTTCACTCGACTCATCCTCGAGTGGTTTTTGCGTGATAAGTATGCTTCTTTTGATTTGCAGAGAGGAGAAAAAACATGAAAGTGGTGATCGTAGTTGCAGGAATTGTTGGAACAATTACCGTTGCTATTTGCACTTATTATTCTTGGAGGTGGATGGGTAAATATAGAGGTAATGTGCTCTTCATTCTTACTTGGAGAACTTGGAAGCACTTCAAGGCCCATTCATAAATTGCTTTTTGAATCTATTTCAGGAAGGAAGGGAAAGAGCAAGGAGATGTTGTTTGATGCAATCAGAGATCAAACGAACCAATTTGAACTCCAGGAAGTACCATTATTTCTCTTACAAAAGCTAGCAGCTGCAACTAATAATTTCCATGTTGATAATAAGCTTGGGCAGGGTGGTTTCGGACCAGTATATAGGGTAATACTTGTGCTATAATGTTGCAGTGAATTTCATAGTGAACCCAAGTTGAATAGCTAGTTACTGTTTTGCTATTGATTCACAGGGCAAATTACTGGATGGACAGGAAATAGCGGTCAAGACTTTCAAGAGACTCTGGACAAGGGCTCAAAGAATTTATGAATGAGGTTGTGGTGATCTCTAAACTACAGCACCGGAATCTTGTAAGACTTCTTGGTTGCTGTGTAGAAGGAGAAGAAAAGATGTTGATCTACGAGTACATGCCAAAGAAAAGCTTGGATACCGTTCTCTTAAGTAAGAGCATATGCTTCCCTTAAATTGCCATATTTGCTACGTTTATATTCCCTGCATACCAAGGTCTAGTTGTGCGGATTAGTTTTCATTTATAGGTGAAGAGAACATAACTAAAAAGAACCATGAATCCATGATTAGGGAAAAGCAGGCTCCAGGGCTGCTGGCCGAGCTCTTCCTGAATAAACTGGACAAAGAAAACAACGGAGTTACTACGTTTTGTGACTCAATCCATTGGTTTGTTTTGAATACTATCCAATCTTAATCTGTACCTAGATAGGTGATGGACAAGTTCTGGAATGGAATGCATTACCATACTGTCTAACTTTCATAATGAAACCCTTTTTCCATACCTCAGCTTCTAGAGCTATATCTTGATTAAATTCCCACCAATCTTTCTTTACTTTCCCTCTTCCGCATTGTTTTACTGAATTCAACATATGCCGCACAATAGTTTTTCCAGCAGTATCTTTTTTTAATAAATATTCCAGCTGTTATGTACTGAAGTTTCTTTTGGCAGGAAATCAATCAATTCACTGTATGTTAATTTTCTCGTCTAGAAATCACAGATATTATGCTGTCAATTGTGGTCATTGTTTTCTCAAGTCTGCATTGTTTCTTGCCTTTGAAATTGCTGATGATGCAAATGCAACATTTATACATAAGTACCTTCCAACTCAAAAATCCTTTAACTAGTGTCCTATTACAATATGGTTTATATTCAGCCTATTAGAGATGTCAAAATTAAACTCCATCAGGTCTGATTACTAACTGCAAAATGGATAAAAAGAACAGCAGCAAAAGGAGATTGAGAAGTCCTGGGAAAAAAAGGTCTTGAGCTTGGGAGGGAGGTAGATGGAGAGGCATAACTGATGTTCCAGATCTTTGGATCTATCATGTAAAACTATTAAGATCGGTAGTATGCATTCACGTTAATCTTATGCTTTATTGGTTTCCTATGGACAGAAATAATTCATGTTGATGTACTCTTACGGTATAACTATGGAGTTAGTGTTCTTGTCAAGTTATATTCATTAAATTTGACTACAGCATACCATTAAATTCTTCTATATGCTGCTTATCCAATTTATTCAGGCTCATCAAAACAAGAATCTCTGGTTTGGAGAAAACGATTCAACATTATTGATGTAATTGGTCGAGGACTTATGTATCTCCATAGGGATTCAAGATTGAAAATCATTCAGAGGGATCTGAAGGCAAGTAACATATTGTTGGACGCAGAGCTGAATCCTAAGATTTCGGACTTTGGGATGGCCAGAATTTTCGGGAAAATGGCTTCTATTCAAAGAAACTGAAACTATATCAAGTCTATGAGCATTAATGGGAGAACCATTACTCAAGATAGGAACCTGAAACATGAAATCCCAACCTTTTTTAAAGGCCTTTGTGAGGAAAATTTTAACTGGAGACCCTCTTTTGATGACTTGCCTTTATCTTCTTTGAGCATGGAGGAGGCCCAATGGCTTGAAAGACCTTTTGAAGAGGAAGAAGTCAAGGCTGCATTAGACAGTTGTAATGGGGAAAAAGCTCCTGGTCCTAACGGTTTCACCATGGAGTTCTATAAGAGGTTCTGGTTAGTCATCAAGGCTGATATAATGGAGTTTTTCAATGAGTTCCACAAAAATACAGCATTTGTTGACTCTTTGAATACCACTTTTATTACTTTGATTGCTAAGAAAGCTTCAGCTCATGATATCAGAGACTTTAGGCCCATTAGCTTACTGGGCAGTGTGTATAAATGGCTGGCAAAGGTTCTCTCTAAGAGATTACGGGCGGTTCTGGGTGGTATTATCAATGGTGCTCAGCATGCTTACATTAAAGACAGGCAGATTCTTGATGCTTCTTTGATTGCAAATGAGATTGTGGATCTTTATTCTAAGCTCAAGTTATCTGGTGTCTTGTGCAAGTTAGATATGGAGAAAGCCTTCGACAATATGAATTGGAATTTTCTTCTTAAAGTTCTCGAGAGAAAAGGATTTGGGGCAAAATGGATTTCTTGGATCAAGATGTGTCTGACTTCTGCATCTGTCTCTATTTTAGTCAATGGGGCTGCAACTGAGTTCTTTCATTCCTCCAAAGGGGTTAGGCAAGGTGATCCCGTATCGCCCTTCTTATTCATTCTGGGCATGGATATTTTGAGTTGTATGTTGGATAGAGCAGTTTCGTATGGTCTGCTTGATGGAGCCAAGATTGAAGGTAGAGCTAATTCAGTCTCAATTTCAAACCTGTTGTATGCGGATGACACGCTGTGTTTTTGTGGAGGTAGTGTGGAGCAAGTAGCTAATCTTCGTGCCATCCTGCTAGGCTTTGAAGTTATCTCTGGTTTGAAAGTTAATCTGAGTAAGAGTAAAATCATCCCTGTTGGAAACACTCCAAATGCTGAGCTCCTTGCTGAGGTACTTGGGTGTGGAGTCTCCAGCTTGCCTTCAAGCTATCTTGGGCTTCCCTTGGGTGCTAAATATAAAGACCAGAGTATTTGGAATCCCTTGCTGGAAAATTTTGATAAAAAGCTTTCAGGATGGAGGAGGAACTATCTCTCTAAAGCAGGGAGGCTATCTCTCATTAAAAGTACTGTATCTAACCTCCCTGTCTACATGTTGTCTATTCTCCTCATCCCCTCCTCCATTGCTGGTAGGCTTGAGTTAATTATGTGTAGATTCCTTTGGGGCGATTCTATGGAGAGTAGGAAATTTCATTTGGTGAATTGGAATTGTGTTAAGCTCCCAAAAGAGGTTGGAGGCCTAGGGATAAAATGCTTGATCACATTTAATAAGGCCTTATTGGGTAAATGGCTATGGAGGTTTGTCATCAACAAAGAGCAGTTGTGGCGGAAAATTATTGCTTGCAAGTATGGCACTGACATCTATGGATGGTCCACGAAGCAGATTAAAGAACCATATGGCTGCAGTATGTGGAAATATATAATGAAAGGTTGGGAGGCTTGGTCTTCTCTAACCCGCTTCCAAGCTGGCAAGGGCAACTCAATAAGTTTCTGGAACGATCATTGGACAGGAGACACCTCTCTGAAGGACTCTTTTCCTAATTTATACACTTTAGCAGCACAGAAAGATGCTTCAATTATCCAATTACTTCACGTCTCTGCTGGAGGCTTTTCCTGGAATATCAACTTCATTCGTGAGGCACAAGATTGGGAAATGTTGACTTTCACAAACTTCTGGAGCCTTGTCTATAGTGCAAAGATCAATCCTGCTTGTGAGGATAAAATTTGTTGGAAGGTAGCAAAAAACAACCTTTTTTCTGTGAGTTCTTTCTATAAGGAACTTCTGAAAGATAAATTGCACAATGGGCACTCTCAATTCCCTTGGCAATGGCTTTGGAAATCTAAGGCTCCCCCTAAGTGTCTTTTTTTCTGCTGGGAGGCTGTATGGGGTAGAATCCTAACAATGGATAACTTGCAAAGGAGAGGCATTTCGTTGGTAAACCGATGTTGCCTCTGTAAAGCAGGTTTGGAATCTATCAGTCATCTTCTTTTGCACTGCGAGTGGTCTTCTAAAATTTGGGCAAATGTTCTGAGGATGCTGGGCATTTCTTAGGTCACTAATTCTTTTGTGGACAAGGAATTATTGGCTTGGAAGAGCGTGAGCAGGGACAAAAGGCTAGGAAGTTTTATCCAATTAATTCCAATTTTTGTGATGTGGATGCTATGGCAGGAAAGGAATAACAGAGTGTTCAAAAGCAAAGATTCCTCCATAGACACTTTCTTAGTCACTTGGTTTGATTGCCTTGGGTTTTGGGGCACTTCCTTTTCTAGGAACATTTTTGATCATCTGTTTATCTCCCCCTTCTAATTTGTTTGGGTTGCACCCCCTTGGTGCTTGAATAAAAAAAATTTCATTCAAAAAAAGAATTTTCGGGAAAAATGAAGATCAAGTCAATACAAAAATAGTTGTTGGGACATAGTAAATACTGGTTACTTTCTACAAATTCGACCATACCATGTCATCTCTGTTTTAACTAAGAAATTTGACTGTTTGATGAAATGCAGTGGCTATATTTCCCTTGAGTATGCAATGCCAGGGCATATTTCGGAGAAATATGATGTTTTTAGCTTTGGGGTATTGTTATTGGATATTATCAGTGGAAGAAAAAACTCAAGTTTTTATCAGGATGAAGAGTCTTGGAGCCTTCTAGGATTTGTAAGTGTTAAGGTGCTATTCACATTAAGTTACTTGTATGATATACAATTTAGCAGATAATTGAACGTTCGTATACTTTTAGGCCTGGAAATTATGGAATGAAAGCAACATTGCAGCTTTAGTTGATCCATCACTTGGCGATTCACAGAATGAAGTGGAAATTGTGAGATGCATACATGTGGGACTGTTGTGCGTACAAGAATTCGTGATTGATAGACCAACTATGTCAATGGTCGTTTCAATGCTTCACAGTGAAATCTTGGATCCCGCTGGTGTCAATTGGGGGGTCTATGGATTTTTGTTGCTCTCCACGGCGCTTTCGGACTAATCGGTTTCATGTTACGTCAATTTGAACTTGCTCGCTCTGTTCAATTGCGACCTTATAATGCAATTTCATTCTCTGCTCCAATCGCTGTTTTTGTTTCGGTATTCTTGATTTATCCACTAGGTCAGTCTGGTTGGTTTTTTGCACCTAGTTTTGGTGTAGCAGCTATATTTCGATTCATCCTCTTTTTCCAAGGATTTCATAATTGGACATTGAACCCATTTCATATGATGGGGGTTGCTGGTGTATTGGGCGCTGCTCTGCTATGTGCTATTCATGGTGCTACCGTCGAAAATACTTTCTTGCTCCAAGACAACCTGCATTTATTGGAGGCTGTGTTATTAGGGACATGGAGTCCCCTTATCAGAACCAAAAGAAATGCTCTCTGAACACCATCACTACTGTTACAACTGTTGATGGTAGATGAGAGAATTGATTTTTTTTTTGTTGAATTGGGTTATCACATAACATTTCATGTTCTTTATGGCTTTGAATGTAAAAAAAGAGATTCTATTTATATGTTTATGTAATCGGATTTGGGATTTGAATGAGATGTCTGATAAGAGAAAGTCATATATTTGTGTTGAAAAAATCTCATAGTAGATTTATGATAAGCGAAATAGAGAGAGTCATATATATTTGCGTTGAAGAATCATAGTTGTTGTAAAAAAATCTGAAACAAATTTTATATATTTAATTGGATTTCGAATTTGAATGAGAATTCTGATAAGAGATGGTTATATATGTGTGTCCAAGAATCTCAATAGTTTTTGAGGAAAAATCTTTAAACAATTAAATTTTATATATTTATGTAGTCCGATGTGGGATTTAAATGCGATTTCTAATAAGAGAGAGTCATATATTTGTGGGACATAGGCCCATAATGATTTGTTCATTATGGACCGTCGTTGTTGATTCTTAGACTCAGAAAACACGTTTGTTGTGTGAGAGGTACTTGGATTTTACTTATATGTTATTCGATTGAGTTATGTCAATCCGATGTGAGATTAAAAGCCTTGTCACACAACTCTTTCATGAACCCATCAGTTCCCAACTTCTTCATCGTTGCATGAAGAAAAAAAAACGGACAATTGACAGTAACAGCACTTTAGACAACTTAATTGTAAAAAGGTCATGGACATTTTTAAAATTGTAAAAAAGTGCAATTTAAGGGTAATTTGGTCATCTGACTTAAGATATTTTTTAGTTTATACCTATAATACCCTCCTCTTTCTTCTTCTTCTTCTTCTTCTCCCTCCAACTATCCAACTCTAGTGTGTCATCTCTTTCTCTCATTCTTCTCTACTAAAAGTTATCTCCTTCTTTCTCTCCTTCTTCTTCTTCTTCTTCTTCTTCTGGTTCTCGATCTGGTTCTTCGTTGTCTTCTTCTCCGTTTTTGGCCGAGTTTCTCCTCTCTTCATCTCCTTCTTCGTCGTTGCTCAATCTGGACTGCGTCGAGTTGCTCTGCTTCGTTTTTGACAGATCTGGACTATGCTTCGTTGTTCAATCTGGGTTGTGCTTTGTTTTTTTGCAGATCTGGACTCTGGTTCATTTTTTGCAGAGATGTATCGCTATAGTATCACTATAGTATCATTATAGTATCACCAACACCAAAAAACCACTAAAATGATGAAACTAGTATGCATACTTCATCTTCCTAACTACTTTTTCTTTCTTGATTTTCTTTTCTTGGTTACCTCTCTTGTTCGTTTTGAAAAAACATTTACAAGTGCAGAGATGTATCACTATAGTATCACGAACACAAAAAATTCATTAAAATGATACAATTGAACCAATATGCATACTTGTTCTTCCTAATTACTTTTCCTTTCTTGGTTTGTACATCTCTTGCTCGTTTTGGAAAAACATTTACAGCTGCAGAGATGTATCACTATAGTATCACGAACATAAAAAATCCACTAAAATGACATAATTGAACCAGAAAGACATGTAATGCTATCAAATTTACATTCTAACATTTATATCATCATTTTATGAGCCAAAAATATAAATTGAACATTAAATTGGATCTTCTATTTAAAAGTATCACTATTGTATCACAATTCGTGGAGAGAGAAAATCAAAATTGAGGTTATTTTGGTAAAAGATGATCCCCAGTGTACTTTTTTAAAAGGATGTTTTAGTGATTGCACTTTTTTACAATTAAGTATAATCTAGTGTACCGGCATCCAAAAGTCCAAAAAAAAAATCCTGCAATATCCTTGTTTTGTTGTGGGGCTGGGCCGACTACATTTATGATCAACAGAGATATATAGTGACTTTGGGCCGACGACTTTTTTTCTTTTGCAGGGCTGTGCCCAATGACTGCCCACTGCTTCAATGATCCGAGATATATTACTATTTTGAAACAGAGCTCGAGCCCGTGCAAACAATTTTGGAGTACGAAGTAGGATAGGAAATTGGGAAAAACCTCTGATTCAGTGATTAAAGAATTAAGACCATTCTCACCTCTATGGAGGTTAGGGTTCCATTCGACTATTCCCACGGGTGGGATTGGGACCTGGGTTTATTTGGGTGGGATTGGGACTGGGGGTGGGGGTGGGGGTGTGGGTTTATTTGCCTGACGCCTTGTGCATAAAAAAAAGTACGGGAAGTAGGATGTTGGGGGGACAACCGTGGGAGCTGTTTCAGAGGGTTTGAACCAACAAATCGAGAGGATTGGAAAAGTAGGAATTGCTGCATTGGACGTGTTAGAAGAAGAAAATATCTTTGCGGGAGACTATATTGTTATTATGTCGAAGTGGGTGACAAGGATTCAGCACTATGAAGCTAGAAAAGATCCAAGTGCCAGACTTTGCAGAACGAGTGCTCGAAAAATTGCTCCTGTGTGTGGGTGCAGCATATGTACATGGTCCGGGGTATTGGTTTTATGGCTTGGACTCGAAGATTCACTGATGCACTGGAAATCTTCAAAAAGATGGGTAAGATCTTTAAATTTCATTCCCTAGTAAAGTGGTTAATTATTTCGTCTTTTATATGATTTTATTGTCATCTTATGGTTCGTTTAATTCTCTAGAAATATTGCACTTGGTTTGTTTAATTAGCAGGTAATTTAATATGGATAGTGACGTATAGAGAAGTATTGTCATCTTATCTTCAATTGTAACAGAAAAGGTCATCTTCTTGCAATGTTTTGGCAAGATGATGGAGTCCCCATGAGAACCAAAAAGAGAGATTCTATCACCACTGTCACTAATACAGTTGTTGATGGCCCATGATGTTTTCTTAAGAAAACTGCTTACCATCAACTACATATGCCACTTTTGTCCAACAATTTGCGTGGAAATACCTTGCAATCTGAACTCAAAAGTCTTTCATACAAGTTACCGTCATTGAACACTCCATATTTGTAGAAATGCAGAAGTCAAGTCAACAGTTTGATTTTTTGAACCAATCCTATAGCAAGTAATATTTTTTGATAATTATGTCAATGTTGGAACAGTCATCCATATTATAAATCTGCCTGCAACGGCAAGTATATCGATAAGAAGTGAATCAAACTTCATAGCTATCCTTGGAATACAATTTCCTTATCACAATCCAGCTTTACTATTCCTGAAAATACTAAAGTAATCAGAAATCACCATGAATCTGATGTACCTTTTTGTACATATATTATGTTTTTTTTTCTTAGAGCTTGCTGTTGCCATAGACACCATCACATCATCTCAATTCATAACTGACTCTGAGACCTTAATATCCACTGGTGGCCTCTTCGAATTTGGATTCTTCAGTCCGGTTAACACAACCAATCGGTATGTTGGAATATGGACTAATGGCAAGTTTCAAGCAGATGTTGTATGGGTTGCTAACAGAAACAAACCGCTCAAGGACTTTACAGGGATTGTGACTATGTCTGCAGACGGAAATCTTGTGGTGTTGAATGGACAAAAAGAGATTATTTGGTCATCAAATGTTTCCAATCCAACAAATAGTTGTAGTGCTCAGCTGCTAGAGACAGGAAACCTTGTTTTGCGGGATAATATTAGTGGATTGACCTTGTGGGAGAGTTTTCAAAATCCTTCTAATACACGGTTGGCGGGGATGGATCTTAGTACTAACTTGCGAACAGGTAAGAAAGTGCAGGTGACATCATGGAAGAGCCCTTCAGATCCATCCATGGGAAGCTTCTCGATGGGTATAATAGACACCCGTGTTAGTGCTGAAGTTTTCATTTGGAACAACAGTCGCGCATATTGGAGGAGTGGTCCATGGAATGGTCAGGTCTTTATTGGGGTGCCTTCTATGTACTCTTTTTACAGTGATGGATTTGATGTTGTACATGATCCAGACGGAACTATTACTTTGTCCTCCAATTTTTACTCAACATATAATAGTACATACTTGGTTTTGGATTCTCAAGGAAAACTTATAGAAAGAAAGCGAAACATAGAGGCAAACACCTGGTCAACCTCCGAGTGTGATATTTATGGGTACTGTGGACCCTTTGGAATTTGTAATATCCAAGATTTTCCAGTATGCAGTTGCTTGAGAGGGTTTAAACCCAAAAGTGGCATGGAATGGGAGAGTGGGAACTGGAGTAGTGGTTGTGTAAGGAGTCAACCACTGCAATGTGAAAGAATAAACAGTGGCCTTCAAGAGGGCAAAGAAGATGGTTTTTTGAAGCTGGAGTACGTGAAAGTGCCAGACTTTGCACAATGGTCATCCAACCAAGAAAACGAATGCAAACAGGAATGCTCGAAAAATTGCAGTTGTGCAGCTTATGCATTTGACAGTGGTATTGGTTGTATGTCATGGAGTGGAAACTTGATTGACATGAAACAATATATTCCGAATGTTGACCTATGGGGAAATTACGAAAATGTGGTAGATCTTTATATTCGCCTCGCATACTCAGAACTCGGTAATTGTTCTAATCCGTACATGAGTTTCTAACAGCTAGAGCCTCCATTGCTATAGCCCTAAATTTCTTTTCCATACAATTCAGAACATAAAAATGTGAATAACAAGTGTAGTTACCAATTCGTTTTGTGTTCACTCAACTCATCCTCAAGTGGTTTTTGCGTGATAAGTATGCTTCATTTGATTTGCAGGGAGGAAAAAAAACACGAAAGTGGTGATCATAGTTGCAGGAATTGTTGGAACAATTACCGTTGCTATTTGCACTTATTATTCTTGGAGGTGGATGGGTAAATATAGATGCTCTTCATTCTTACTTGGAGAACTTGGAAAGTTGGAAGCACTTCAAGGCCTATTCATAAATTGCTTTTTGAATCTATTTCAGCAAGGAAGGGAAAGAGCAAGGAGATGTTGTTTGATGCAATCAGAGATCAAACGAACCAATTTGAACTCCAGGAAGTACCATTATTCCTCTTACAAAAGCTAGCAGCTGCAACTAATAATTTCCATGTTGATAATAAGCTTGGGCAGGGTGGTTTCGGACCAGTATATAGGGTAATACTTGTGCTGTAATGTTGCAGTGAATTTCATAGTGAACCCAAGTTGAATAGCTAGTTACTTGTTTGCTATTGATTCACAGGGGAAATTACATGATGGACAGGAAATAGCGGTCAAAAGACTTTCAAGAGACTCTGGACAAGGACTCAAAGAATTTATGAATGAGGTTGTGGTGATCTCTAAACTACAGCACCGGAATCTTGTAAGACTTCTTGGTTGCTGTGTTGAAGGAGAAGAAAAGATGTTGATCTACGAGTACATGCCAAAGAAAAGCTTGGATACCGTTCTCTTCAGTAAGAGCATGTGCTTCCCTTAAATTTCCATATCTGCTTCGATTTTATTCCCTGGATATCAAGGTCTAGTAGTGCGGATAAGTATTTATTTATAGATGAAAAGAACAGAACTAAAAAGAACCATGATTAGGGAAAAGCAGACAAGCAGACTCCAGAGCAGCCAGCTGAGCTCTTCCTGAATAAATTGACAAAAAAGGCAATGGAGTTACTACTTTTGTGGTCTCAATCTATTGTTTTATTTTGAATACTATCCAATCTTAATCTGTGCTCACAAGCGATATAGCAGCACCTGGATAGGTGATGGGCAAGCTCTAGAAGACTGGAATGGAAGGCATTACCATACTGTCTGACTTTCCGAATGAAACCCTTTTCCATACCTCAGCTTCCAGGGCTATATCTTGGTGAAATTCCTACCAATCTTTTTTTGATTGCCCCCACCACATTGTTCTGCTCACAATAATTTTTCCAGCAGCATGTTTTTAAATAAATATTCCAGCTGTTATGTTCTGAAGTTTCAGTGCATGTTAATTTTCTGATTTAGAAATCACAGATATTATGCTGTCAATTGTGGTCATTGTTTTCTCAAGTATGCATTGTTTCTCGCCTTTGAAATTGCTCATGAACATTGATGCAAAGGTACCTTCCAACTCAAAAATCCTTTAACTAATGTCCTATTACAATAGGGTTGATCTTCAGCCTATTAGAGATGTCAAAATCAAACTCCGTCAGGTCTGGTTATGATGAAAATCAATTGCTTTGTGCTTTTGGATACTAACTGCAAAATGGATAAAAAGAATAGCAGCAAAAGGAGATTGAGAAGCCCTCCTGGAAAAAAAAAGGTCTTCAGCTTGGGAGGTATTTAAATTGAGAGGCATAACTGATGTTCCAGATCTTTGGATCTATCATGTAAAACTGTTAGGATTGGTAGTATGCATTCGCGTTAATCTTACGCTTTACTGGTTTTCTGTTGACAGAAATACTTGATGTTGATGCACTTTTACAGTGTAACTATGGAATTACTGTTTTTGTTATATTCATTAAATTTGGCTACAGCATACCATTAAATTCTTCTATATGCTGCTTACTCAATTTATTTAGGTTCATCGAAACAAGAATCTCTGGATTGGAGAAAACGATTCAACATTATTGATGGAATTGGTCGAGGACTTATGTATCTCCACAGGGATTCAAGATTGAAAATTATTCATAGGGATCTAAAGGCAAGTAACATACTGTTGGATGAAGAGCTGAATCCCAAGATTTCGGACTTTGGAATGGCCAGAATTTTCATGAAAAATGAAGATCAAGTCAATACACAAATAATCGTTGGGACATAGTAAATACTAGTTGCTTTCTACAAATTCGACCATACAATACCATGTCATTTCTATTTTAACTAAGAAATTTGACTGTTTGATGAAATGCAGTGGCTATATTTCCCCTGAGTATGCGATGGGAGGGCGTATTTCGGAGAAATCTGATGTTTTTAGCTTTGGGGTATTGTTATTGGAGATTATCAGTGGAAGGAAAAACTCAAGTTTTTATCATGATGAACACTCTCTGAGCCTTCTAGGATTTGTAAGTAGTGTTATGTTGTTATTCACATTCAGTTACTTGTACTATATAATTTAGTTATCTTGTGTCTTGGCAGATAACTGAACATTCATTTACTTTCAGGCCTGGAAATTGTGGAATGAAAGCAACATTGTAGCTTTAGTGGATCCATCAATTGGTGATTCACACAATGAAGTGGAAATTGTGAGATGCATACATGTGGGATTGTTGTGTGTGCAAGAGTTCGTGATTGATAGGCCAACTATGTCAATGGTCCTTTCAATGCTTCACAGTGAAATCTTGGATCTTCCTTCTCCAAGACAACCTGCATTCACTGGAAGCTGTGTTATTAGGGACATGGAGTCCTCTCTTCTGAACCAAAAGAAATGCTCAGTTAATACCATCACTGTTACAACTGTTGATGGCAGATAAAAGAGAACTGTATTTTTTTGTTAAACATATTACTTATCTCTGAAGTAGGTTGTCACATAACATTTCTTGTTCTTTATGGCTTTGAATGAATAAAAAGAGATGATCTTTATGGGTTTTTATTATTCCAAATCAATCAATGGAGCAGCTATTTCCTGGAAACCAACTCTCTCAACAAGGCTATTGACTAAGGGGTTCAAAACTCCAAGGATTCTCTTCTCCGGTCATTGTGTTTCATTACAGTCCAAATACAGGGTATGAGGAGGGTCCAAAATTTCAACTTCTTATTCCTTAAAGAAGTCTTGGAAAGTTTCTGTCACATGGAAATATTGTTCTTTTTATTAAATCATCAAAGGGACTTAATCTTTTTTTTTTTTTAGAATTTGGATGATAATTAGATGTATACTATCCTATTTTCTATTTTGGATGATAACGAGATGTCTGACGAGAGCAACGAGGAATAAATTAATAGTTTGTGAATCATAGTATAAGTTATCGATATATATAGAATGTGGCCACTTAAATGCTTATTGTGGTCAAATTTATCATAAATTTGACAATGACCAAACTTCATCATATGATGAATCATGTCGTCACAATAATATTTCTCATCATAGACAATGTAATGCGTTATTGAGTACTACTTTCTTTTTGTGGGTCCCGAATTGGTGTTTAATATTGGGTTGGTACTTTCCTAGGAAAATACACTTGGAAAGCCCAGTATTATTTTGGCGTTGTACGAAAAGAGTTTCGGCCCATGCATGTGGCAAGGATAGAGTCATGTTGCCATGTTGGGCCCAATTGTGAATTTGGGCCGAGGTTATCAATGATCAGATGTATAGACGTGTTGGGCCGACGACCTTTTTTTTTGTAGGGATGAGCCCACGCTTCTATGATCCGAGATGTAATCCTATTTTCAGTATTTTGCAACAGAGCTTGTGCAGTTGTGCCTGTGCAAACAATTTTGAAGTACGGGAAGTAGGATGGGAACCAGTGACAGTGGTTAAGAGTTAAGACCTCTCTCACTTCTTTGGGACCTGGGTTTATCTGGGTGGGTTAGGGACTGGGTGTGTGGGTTTCAGTTGCCTGACGCCTTATGCATAAATGGGAGCTGTTTCAGAGGGTTTGAACCAACAAATCGAGAGGATTGATCGGAAAAGTGGGAATTGCTGCATTGGACGTGTTAGGAGAAGAAAATTTCATTGCGGGAGACTAAATTGTTGTGTCGAAGTGGGTGATGACCATGAGGATGCAGTACTATGAAGCTACAAAAGATTCAAGTGCCAGACTTTGCAGAACAAGTGCTCGAAAAATTGCTCCTGTGTGTGGGTGTGGCGTATACATCATGTTCCGGGGCATTCGTTTTATGGATTGGACTCGAAGCTTCACAGATGCACCCGAATCTTCAAAAATATGAGTAAGATATTTAAATTTAATTGCCTAATAACTTGCACTGGGTTTGTTTAATTGCCGAATCTTCAAAAATATGTTACTCGATTATTGACGTAAAAAATGTCAGGTCAAATATCATTTTGTAATAGAGGATACATTATTCGTGGCTATATGTTGAATAGATCGCCATAATGCAGATTTTATATTGCAGATTTTACATTTAACTTGGGGGGTTGGGCAGAAGTACAATAATGTTTTTGGTAGTTTTGTACTGTGTAGTAGTTCAATACTAGAAGCAAAGCCAAATATAAAAAATTTCTGCTTACATCTATTTATACTGTCATTGAAAACTCCATATGTGTTGAAATGCAGAAGTCAAGTCAATAATTTTATTTTTTGAACCAAACCTCTGGTAGCTACATTACACCTCAATTGCTAAAAAATTTAATAATTATGTCAATGTTGGAATAGTCAACCATATCATAAATCTGCATTCCAAGCGAAATATATCAATAAGAAGTGAACGAATATTTAAAGTTGTCCTTGGAATACAATTTCCTTATTCACAATCCAGCTTTACTATTCCTGAACATAGTCAAGTAATCAGAAATCACCATGAATCTGATGTCCCTTTTTGTATATGTATTGTGTTTGTTTTTCTTAGAGCTTGCTGCTGCCATAGACACAATCACATCATCTCAATTCATCAATGACTCTGAGACCATAATATCCACTGGTGGTTTCTTCGAATTGGGATTCTTCAGTCCGGTTAACACCACTGATCGGTATGTTGGAATATGGAGCAATGGCAAGTTTCATGCAGATGTTGTATGGGTTGCTAACAGAAACAAACCTCTCAAGGATTTTATGGGGATTGTGACTATGTCTGCAGATGGAAATCTTGTGGTGTTGAATGGACAGAAAGAGATTATTTGGTCATCAAATGTTTCCAATTCAACAAATAGTACTAGTGCTCAGCTGCTAGAGACAGGAAACCTTGTTTTGCGGGATACTATTAGTGGATTGACCTTGTGGGCGAGTTTTCAAAATCCTTCTAATACATTGTTGGCAGAGATGGAAGTTAGTACTAATTCGAGAACAGGTAAGAAAGTCCGGCTGACATCATGGAAGAGCCCTTCGGATGCATCCATGGGAAGCTTCTCGTGTGGTGTAATACGCACCCGTGTTAGTGCTGAAGTTTTCATTTGGAACAACAGTCGCCCATATTGGAGGAGTGGTCCATGGAATGGTCAGGTCTTTATGGGGTTGCCTTCTATGTA
This sequence comes from Tripterygium wilfordii, assembly GCF_013401445.1. Classification (NCBI taxonomy): domain Eukaryota; kingdom Viridiplantae; phylum Streptophyta; class Magnoliopsida; order Celastrales; family Celastraceae; genus Tripterygium; species Tripterygium wilfordii. The sequence goes on along the minus strand of NC_052240.1, from coordinate 1,535,135 downwards.
CTCTTTTTACAGTGATGGATTTCATGTTCTAGATGATCCAGATGGAACTACTTCTTTCAACTTCAAATTTTTCTCAGCATCTGATAATCCATACTATGTTTTGGATTCTCAAGGAAAACTTGTAGAAAGATATGCAAACCTAGATGCAGACACCTGGTCAAGCCTTGTATCCGCGTGTGATATTTATGGGTACTGTGGACCCTTTGGAATTTGTAATAGCCAAAATTTTCCAATGTGCAGTTGCTTGAGAGGGTTTGAACCCAAAAATAACATTGAATGGGAGAGTGGAAACTGGACTAGTGGATGCGTAAGGAGTCAACCACTGCAATGTGAAAGAATAAACAGTGGGCTTGAAGAGGGAAAAGACGATGGTTTTTTGAAGCTGGAGTATGTGAAAGTGCCAGACTTTGCACAGTGGTCATCTAACCAAGAAAACGATTGCAAACAGGAATGTTTGAAAAATAGCAGTTGTGCAGCTTATGCATTTAACAGTGGTATTGGTTGTATGTCATGGAGTGGAAACTTAATTGACATAAAACAATATATTTTGAATGTTGACGTATGGAGAAATAACCCAAATGTGGTAGATCTTTATATTCGCCTGGCATATTTGGAACTCGGTATTTGTTCTAATCCTTACATGAGTTTCTAACAGCTAGAGCCTCCATTGCTATAGCCCTAATTTTATTTTCTATAAAATTGAGAACATAAAGACGCGAATAACAAGTGTTGTTACCATATTCCTTTTGTTGTCACTCATCGTCAAGTGGTTTTTGCTTGATAAGTATGCTTCATTTGATTTGCAGAGAGGAAAAAAACCATGGAAGTGGTGATCATAGTTGGAGGAATTGTTGGAACAATTACCATTGCTATTTGCAGTTATTATTCATGGAGGTGGATGGGTAAATATAGAGGTAATGTGCTCTTCATTCTTTACTTGGAGGACTTGGAAGCACTTCAAGGCCCATTCATAAATTGCTTTTTGAATATATTTCAGCAAGGAAGGGAAAGAGCAGAGAGATGTTGTTTGATACAGAGGATGAAAATATGATTAGAGATCAAACGAACCAATTTGAACTCCAGGAAGTACCATTATTCCTCTTACAAAAGCTAGCAGCTGCAACTAATAATTTCCATGTTGATAATAAGCTTGGGCAGGGTGGTTTCGGAGCAGTATATAAGGTAATACGTGTGCTACAATGTTGCAGTGAATTTCATAGTGAACCCAAGTTGAATAGCAAGTTACTGTTTTGCTATTGATTCACAGGGCAAATTACTGGATGGACAGGAAATAGCGGTCAAAAGACTTTCAAGAGACTCTGGACAAGGGCTCAAAGAATTTACGAATGAGGTTGTGGTGATCTCTAAGCTACAGCACCGGAATCTTGTGAGACTTCTTGGTTGCTGTGTTGAAGGAGAAGAAAAGATGTTGATCTACGAGTACATGCCAAAGAAAAGCTTGGATACTGTTCTCTTCAGTAAGAACATCTGCTTCCTTAAATTGCCATATTTGCTACGATGTTATTCCCTGCATATCAAGGTCTAGTTGTCCGGATTGGTATTTATTTATAGATGAAAAGAACATAACTAAAAAGAACCATGATGAGGGAAAAGCAGGCTCCTGGGCAGCTAGCCGAGCTCTTCCTGAAAAAGTTGACAAAAAAGACAATGGAGTCACTACTTGGGACCCAATCCATTGGTTTATTTTGAATGCTATCCAATCTTAATCTGTTCTTCAATTCAATGATTTAACGATGGATATAGCAGAACCTAGATAGGTGATGGGCAAGTTCTAGAATGGAAAGCATTACTATACTGTCTAACTTATTGGGAGAATCCGTGACTTAATAGGGACTGATTCTGCTTACATACACTAGAGTGATAACTTTCCGAATGAAACCCTTTTCCATACCTCAGCTTCTAGAGCTATATCTTGATAAAATTCCTACCAATCTTTTTTTGATTGCCCCCCACCACATTGTTTTGCTGAATTCAACATATGATGCTCAATATTTTTTCCAGCAGTATCTTTTTCAATAAATATTCTAGCTCTTATGTACTGAAGTTTTTTCGAGCAGGAAATAAATCAATTCACTGCATGTTAATTTTTTTGTCTAGAAATCACAGATATTATGCTGTCAATTGTGGTCATTGTTTTCTCAAGCCTGCATTGTTTTTGGCCTTTGAAATTGCTCATAATGTAAATGCAATATTGATATAAAAGTACCTTCCAACTTGAAAATCCCTTAACAAATGTTTTATTACAATATGGTTGATATCAACCTGTCTATTACAAATGTCAAGATTAAATTCCGTCAGGTCTGGTTATGATGAAAAATCACTTGCTTTGTGCTTCCGGATATTAACTGCAAAATGGGTAAAAAAAAAATAGCAGTGAAAGGAGATTGAGAAGTCCTCCTGGAAAGGAAAAGGGTCTTGAGCTTGGCTGGTATTTAGATGGAGAGGCCCGCATAACCAATGTTCCAGATCTTTGGATCTATCATGTAAAACTGTTAGGATTGGTAGCATGCATTCCCATTCATGTTGCACTTTATTGGTTCTCTATAGACAGAATAATTGATGTTGATGCACTTTTATGGTATAACTATGGAATTAGTGTTTTTGTCAAGTTACGTTCATTATTTGACTACAGCATACCATTAAATTCTTCTATATGCTGCTTATCCAATTTATTTAGGTTCATCAAAACAAGAATCTCTGGATTGGAGAAAACGATTCAACATTATTGATGGAATTGGTCGAGGACTTATGTACCTCCACAGGGATTCAAGACTGAAAATCATTCATAGAGATCTGAAGGCAAGTAACATCTTGTTAGATGAAGACCTGAATCCTAAGATTTCAGACTTTGGGATGGCCAGAATTTTCAGGAAAAATGAAGATCAAGTCAATACACAAACAGTTGTTGGGACATAGTAAATACTGGTTACTTTCTACAAATTCAACCATACCACGTTATGTCTGTTTTAACTGAGAAATTTGACTGTTTGATGAAATGCAGTGGCTATATTTCCCCTAAGTATGCAATGGGAGGGCATATTTCGGAGAAATCTGATGTTTTTAGCTTTGGGGTATTGTTGTTGGAAATTATCAGTGGAAGAAAAAATACAAGTTTTTATCATGATGAACAGTCTCTGAGCCTTCTAGGATTCGTAAGTGTTAAGGTGTTTTTCACATTCAGTTACTTGTAATATATAATTTAGTTATCTTGGGTCTTGGCAGATAACCGAACATTCATTTACTTTCAGGCCTGGAAATTGTGGAATGAAAGCAACATCTTAGCTTTAGTGGATCCATCAGTTGGCGATTCACACAATGAAGTGGAAATTGTGAGATGCATACATGTGGGACTGTTATGTGTGCAAGAATTCGTGATTGATAGGCCGACCATGTCAACCGTCCTTTCAATGCTTCACAGTGAAATGTTGGATCTTCCTGCTCCAAGACAACCTGCATTTACTGGAAACTGTCTTATGAGGGACATGGAGTCCCCTCATCAGAACCAAAAGAAATGCTCTGTTAACTCCATCACTGTTACAACCCTTGATGGCAGATAAGAGAATTGATTTTGTTGTTAAAACATATTACTTGATCTCTGAAGTAGGTTATCACAACATTTCCTGTTCTTTATGGCTTTGAATGGACAGAGAGACTCTCTTTTATGGGGTTTTTTTATTCAATATCAATCAATGCAGCAGGTATTTCCAGGAAACCAACTTGCTCGAAAAGACTAGGGGGTCTAAGAGCATCCACAGCAGTAGTAATATAATACAGCACTTCAAAATCATTCTCTCTCTTCTCCTCTTTCCTATGTGGCACAATTTAATTGGATGAGTGAGTCCCATAATAAACACTATTCATCAACACTCCATAAATTTCAACGCTCTATATTCATTTTCTCTATTTTCTCTCTCTTCCTTTTCATCTTCTCTCCCTTTCTTTTCATCTTCTCTCTCTTTCTTTTCATCAACTCTGTCTTTCTTTTAATCTTCTCTTTCTTCATTTTCATCACTTCTCTCTTCATTTTCATCATCTCTCTCTTCACTATTCATCAACTATATATATACTCCAACTCTCAAGTATCATTTTTCCACAACTAAATTTTCAAGTGCCATTTTTCACCCATTGTGTGCATGTAGCGCTATATTTATCAAAAAAGTAACATTTCAAGTACTTGAAATACACACCATTATACCCATTGTGATGGTATAGCACTATATTTATCCAAAAAGTATTGTTAACAATGTTAAATATAGCACCATTGTGGATGCTCTAAGGGGTCCAGGGCATGAGGAGGGTCCAGTATTCCGACAACTTGTTCCTTAAATTAGTATTGGAAAGTTTGTATCACATGGGAATATTGTTCCTTTTCTTTTAGTTCATTTATTGCTACCATTCTATACAACATGGCTTCTGTCTCTTTGGGCTTCAATTTTTTTTTTTCATTAAATTTTTTCTGAGGTGGTTAAAATTTATCCATTAATTGAATTCGACATGCCAACTAATTATTATCATGTTTGAATCTTCGAAGGTAATTGTTACTATATGGATAATTATTTTGAGAACTGTGTTTTTCACTTCATGGTTGTTAAAAGAAGTGAAATAGGAGATGTTAGTTAATAAGTGAATGAGGAGATTGAAACCGCAGGGTAAGAAAAGAATCAAAGATTGAAACTTGAAATGGATTGATTGGTAAGTTGATTAATTATTAATTCCAAAACATATAATCAGAATTACTAGACAAATATAGTTGCTTAAACTATACAACATCCTTCATCGCATGTGAAAATGAAACATGTGATTTGATTTCTACAAAAATATTACTGTCACATCAACAAACATGTGGAAAGCTGGAGATTCCCAACTGGGTTCCAATTTTCTTAACGATTGATTGAGAAAGTCAGTGTAATTAATCACTAATCAAGTAATCAGTGTTTGATTTATTACCAACCACCCATGTAATTGGGTATGCGAAGTAGAAGAAGGAATAGTACTCGGAGTTTGTACTTTTCATTGCCATGTGTTTCAAATCTCTGAATAAAAAATGCTTCGACACCGAACTGAGTATTGGCTTTTCTCCAACATTTCGCATTCGATCAACTCTTCTGGTCAAACGAAGCTTTCAAAGGTCTAAATTCGCAGCCTTGCTATACTATATGCGGATAATACCAAACCCACTAGTTACAGGTAAGGTAGCCACATTCAGACAAACAAAAAAAATAATGCGGGTAACCACCTTTATTGTTCTTCGTTTTTCTTCTTCTTCTTCTTTCCTTTTTTAGATCTTCACCTTTTAGTCCCACTGAATTTCTGTAGATTATAGAAATTGGCCTTGATGGGAATGAACCCTGTTTCTTTGTTTCTTTTATCATTCTTTTGTGTTCTATCTTCTGTTGGTTTGTTTTGCAATGCAAATAACACAATCACGAGAGTTCGACCCATAAGAGAAGGGGAATCCCTGATATCAGAAAATAAAATATTTGAATTGGGTTTCTTCAGTCCTGAAAACTCCACCTTGAGATATGTGGGTATTTGGTACCATAACATTCAGCCTCAAACAGTTGTCTGGGTTGCTAACAGAGAAGCCCCAATTTCAGATGATTCTGGGGTTTTCACTATTGGGGGTGATGGGAATCTGGTGATTTCATCTGCAAATGAGACTCTAGTCTGGTCAAGCCGTGCTTCCATTTTGTCTGGAAATGAAACAACAGCAGTTCTTGCTGATACTGGGAATTTCATTCTGTCAAGGAGTGACAGCATTGGTGATATTGACAAGGCGTACTGGCAGAGCTTTAGAGATCCAACGGATACATTCTTGCCACACATGAGAGCATATGTGCATTCTGATATTGGAGAAATCCGTCCCTTCACCTCATGGAGATCGAGAAACGACCCTTCACTTGGAAACTACTCTATGAGTATTGATTCAAGGGGGGCACCGCAAATAGTGATACTGGATGGATCGAAAAGGCGGTGGAGAAGCGGCCACTGGAATTCCCAGATATTCCTAGGTATCCCTAATATGACACTTGTGGCTAATTACCTTTATGGGTTTAAGCTTAACAATGATGGGTTTGGGAATGTTTACTTCACGTATATTCCGAATGATAGTTCTCATTTGTTAAGGTTTCACTTGAAATGGGATGGAATGGACGAGCAGCTTAGGTGGGATGAAGATGCAAAGCAATGGCAGAAGATGCAATCACAGCCTGCAAATGAATGTGAAATCTACAATTATTGTGGAAATTTTACCACTTGCAGTGTGTTTGATTCTCCTAAATGTAGATGTATGGATGGGTTTGAGCCAACGCGTCAAGAGCAGTGGAGAAGAGGGAATTGGACAGATGGGTGTAAGAGGAAGACACAATCGCAGTGCCAGAGGAACGGTAGTGTGGCAGGGGGAGGTGGTGGGGAGGATGGGTTTAAAGCGTTGACAGGCATGAAATTGCCGGATTTTGCAGATATGGTGCGTCTTACAGCCTCCGAGACGTGTAAGGAACAGTGTTCGGCGAATTGTTCTTGTATCGCATATGCAAACGTTCCTTCCATTGGGTGCTTGATATGGTCTGAGAACTTGGTCGATGTTCAGCATTTTGACAAAGGTGGGAGTTCATTCTTCCTCCGCCTGGCTGACTCTGAGTTAGGTAAGGATTAATGGATTATTGTGTTTGCTGTTGTTTTAGCTCCTTTTTGAATTTTGGTATAATCTGTTATTTAACTTGCATTCTTTAGATCAGTTTGTTCAATGGTTCCTGATAAATTTATAAATGAAAGTGATGTTGATTATGGTACCTACCCACACATGGGAGGCAATTGATGTTGATATATGGCACTTCATATTAGTTCAAGATACCTCTAGAACCATACTTAAAAAATTGATTACATGAAGAAATTTGAGGGAGTGTGAGGGTTTTATAGTTTTGACCAATTGATTGATGTTGATATATTTGTGTTCTTGCTCTTGAAGCCGTTATGAGTATGCAGCAGCCTGCGACGAATGATCCAACATATCAGAATTTCTAATAGCACCATTCTATTTTGATTATTATTTAAGAATGCAAATTGAGTTTTAGTTGGGGAAACAAACTCCACATGGGGAGAGATGGTGACTTGTATAAAAAAAGTAGCAAAATAAGTACGTAGGAGAGTCGAAAGGCCTAAGAGATTACATTATAGGGAAAGATGAAACAAATAAAACTTTAGCAGTTAAGATAGATGCTCTGCCGTTTTTGCTATTTGGCTGAAATTTTGTGACTTTTCTGTGCTTGTTTCTAGGCGGCAAGAGAAAATTATCAACACCTTTGATAGTTGTAATTGCTTTTGCCGGAGTGTTCTTCCTTGGCATATTCATATGGTTCCTGTTGAGGCTGAAAGAAAAGCTGAAAGGTAAGATTTTGGTTAATTACTGGAAAACATGTTTCCAGCGCAGCTAAATAGTATTGACTTAAATTCATTTTTTTTTTTAATTTCTCTTCTCTAGTTTTGCCCGCATCGATTCCACCTTCATTAATAAGGAACAGCGAGATGCCAGTTTTTGAAGTAAGCAAGGAATACTCGACAGATCTTTCAGGACCAGCTGAACTTTTAATGGTAGGGAATGACATTAATGGGCCAGAGTTGCCTATGTTCAGTTTCGATTTTGTAGCAGCTTCTACAAACAATTTTTCCGAAGAAAACAAGCTTGGGCAGGGGGGATTTGGTCCAGTCTACAAGGTTGGTATCGGTGCTAAGCACATCAGAAGTGTAAAGAAGTCTCAGATAAAATTCTAATGAGAAAACTGGATTTTACTTTTGTTTACCAGGGAAAGCTCCCCGGAGGACAGGACGTAGCTGTAAAGAGGCTGTCGAGGAAATCTGGACAAGGGTTGGAGGAGTTCAAGAATGAGATAATACTGATTGCCAAATTACAGCACAGAAACCTTGTTAGGTTATTAGGCTGCTGTATCATGGGGGAAGAAAAGATGCTGCTATATGAATACATGCCGAACAAAAGCTTGGATTGCTTTCTTTTTGGTTAGTTAATTTCTCATCTTATAGTGCAGAATTCTCTTCTTAGTGCAATTTTGAGCAAATTTTGAAGCACAAAATCATGAATTCTTTTGAGTTTTCCATATTAATGGGTCTTGTCCTGAGTCCCTGACAATGTTGTACATTTTGTTGGTTAACATAATGGCAGACCCAGCCCAGCAGACACTCCTAGACTGGAATAAACGCTTCATTATCATATTAGGGATTGCCCGAGGACTCCTTTATCTTCATCGAGATTCAAGACTTAGGATAATTCATCGAGATCTCAAGGCCAGCAACATTTTGTTGGATGAGGACATGAACCCAAAGATTTCAGATTTCGGAATGGCTAGAATATTTGGGGTGAGCGAAAATGAAGCAAATACGAATCGTGTTGTCGGCACGTAGTAAGTAATACATTTCAATACAATTCAGCCTAGTTCTACAATTTTGATTTATCCTAATGCCACTTATTCTTACTTTGAATTCAGTGGGTACATGGCACCTGAATATGCAATGGAGGGTCTATTTTCAGTGAAGTCTGATGTTTATAGCTTTGGTGTATTACTGCTAGAGATTGTGGGTGGCCGGAGGAACACTAGCTTCCGGTTAACTGAACAAATGACCCTTGTAGCTCATGTAAGTACATATGCCTTTTCATTAATCACCTTTTGTTACTCTATGAACCCAAATTATGATGAACTCTTATACTTGAATTTTGGAGCCACAGGCATGGGATCTTTGGAGCGAACGTAAGGCAATGGAGCTCGTTGACCTTTCCATCCAAGAATCTTGCTCTCCAGATGAGGTTTTGAGATGCATACACGTGGGGATGCTGTGCGTACAGGACTCCGCAAGTTCCAGACCATCCATGGACTCTGTCTTACTAATGCTAGAAAGCGAAACTGCAACCCTTCCATTGCCTAGACAACCCACATTTACTTCGATGAGGAGTTCCTTAGACACAGAGACTTTCGCGGAATGTCAAGAATCTCACGAGATTGCATCCTCAAAAGAATTGACAGTTACGATACTGGTTGGAAGATAGATTCGATTCAGTACTTTATCGCATACACGCATATGCCTTCATGTTTAAATACGTATACTGTATAGGCAATGCGTAGCTTCTTTTGTTTCCTTTTCTTTGTTTTCTTTTTGGACAGTGTGAGGAAACAAATTCATTTTGCATGTTCATAACTAAGTATGAATACATAGAAGATTGATTTTTTCATTACAGAACAAACAGAAACTGAGTTGATCCTTGTCTCAAATGCAGGTGTGAGCCCAATGCATGTACAGTTGCAGAGATTCTGAAACCATAGAAAGAAACCATGGGCTGTTCTTTGAAAGCTGGTGCCTGGACTGTTAAAGAGTGAATGTATCCTGCTGTACATCATGGAAATCATGTAAAATATGATATCAGCAAAAACATATGATCTAATGCAGAACGTACAAATTAATCTGACAAGTTATGAGTTAATGAACAAATGTTGTTTGGACAAGAAGATGCCAAGTCATATTGCTTCAACTATATGACAAAAAATGACCCAACATCTGCATTTTTTTCCCATCTCACCTGAAAGTAAAGCTAATTGCATGACTTGGGACATTTCAATAAGCAAAGCAATCTCTTATGTAGGTTGTTGTCATGTTAAGCGTGGAGCAAGCAAAGCTGCTGATGTGTTGGCTCATAAGGCTTTGTTGTGGTCGGAGAGTAGGTAATGGGTTGATGTAAATCCAGGGTTTCTGGACGATGTAATTGTTGCGGATCACAATTCCGTTTTTTCTTAGTGAAGCAGTATTTTCTTCTCAAAAAAAAAAGAAGCAAAGCAATGTGATTGAATAGTTTGAACTCTTTGTAAATGATAATTGATACTCTTATCCAAACTTGACTATCATTTTGAGATATTGTCAGTTTTTCCTAGTCTAAGTCCAAACTCAACCCATCACAGTCTCATCCCATACTCACATTGTTAAAACGTGTCTTATTAAGTCAAGGAAACTCATGAATTTATAATTTATCCATTTTATCGTTATTTTAATAATGTTCGATTTTCCTCAACAAACCTTATAGATTTTCTATACTTGTAATAGTGGAGATATTTTAATGAATCTTGTGGTAGGTCCAATCGTTTCATACTAGATTTCAATGGTGAGTTGTTACTTGTGCTTGCATCTTTTTCACATGGCCATTCTCGTATTAAACCTCTGAATTTGTCAGTTGACTTGATTAAAGTATACTCTGAAACTGAAGGAGAACCGTTGATCTTCTGACAAATAGAGAAGAAGAGAGCATTGTATTAAAGACACAAACAAGAAAAAAGAAGGGCAGCAAAAGTAGACTCTTGAACATGTTTGAGAAGACAGAGGATTGTTCACATTTGTAGATGACCTTCCCTATATGTAAAATACCATGGTTTAAGAGTCTTTAATTGTTGTTTTTTTATTGGTTTTATTTAGTGAAATTTCCAATAATGACTATTATAGCAAAAAGTAATAGTTGAAACTTGAAATTAGAGTGCAAGGTAGGTGACAACCCAACAAGAAGAAGAAGAAGCCCAAGTTAGGCCCAAACTTGTCCATGTCATGTTTTGATTGTTTTCTGTCTACATTAGGGTTAGCCCTTTGGTTTCCACAAATTGGAATTTCGTAAAACAGACCAAGACACTAGAGAAAGCGAAGCAGAGTCAACACAATGTCCTTTCTTCTCTTCCTATCAAACCACACCAAATGTCTCCAGCTTGAATAAACCAAAACATCTTAACTAGAAACCCAGATCGCTTGAGAGAGGAAAAGCCCATTACTGAAGAATGATAGCCAAAACAAGGTTGTTCATCGCTTTTTTTACTCTCATACCCTCCATAGCCATCTCAACAGACACCTTAACCGCAACCCAATCTCTCACAGATAACCAAACTCTCGTCTCTGCAACTGGGGTTTTTGAGTTTGGATTCTTCACACGAGGCGATCCAAGGAAATTTTACTTGGGTGTTTGGTACAAAACCATTCAAGTCAAGACAGTCGTTTGGGTTGCTAATAGAGAGAACCCACTCACAACCTCCTCTGCAATTCTCAAGATCAACAACCAAGGGCTATTTCTTGTTGATGAAGCAGAGAATCTCGTTTGGTCATCAAATGAAACCAAAATCAAGGCTGATAATCCAGTTTTCCAGTTGTTAGATACAGGAAATCTTGTTATAAGAGAAGCAAACGATAATGATCCAGATGGGTATTTGTGGCAGAGCTTTGATTACCCAACTGATACTCTGTTACCATCGCTGAAGCTAGGTTGGGATCTTAGAACCGGTTTGAACAGATACTTAAGTTCATGGAGAAGCAGTGATGATCCTGCTTCTGGTGATTTCTCTTTCAAGATAAATTATCATGGATTCCCAGAAGCATTCTTGTGGGACAGAGAGGTTCGAAAGTATCGAAGCGGGCCATGGAACGGTTTGAGATTCAGTGGTGTGCCAGAAATGAATCCTCTTCCTTACATGCACTTCTCTTTCGTCACTAATCAAGACGAAGTCTACTACACTTTTGAAGTAACAAATAAGAGTTTGTTTTCAAGGTTAGTTATGACTCCATTTGGGGAAATACATAGATTAACATGGATTGAAAGCAAGAAAGAATGGTCAAGATTCTGGTACGCACCAAAAGATCAATGCGACCATTACAACGAATGTGGTCCATACGGTGTTTGTGATTCAAATTCTTCTCCAGTCTGCAAGTGTACAAGAGGGTTTGAGCCTAATAACCCAACAGCTTGGAATTTGAGAGATGGGTCAGGTGGGTGTGTTAGGAAAACGGAGTTGGAGTGTGGGAAAGATAAGTTCTTGCACATGAAGAACGTCAAGTTACCTGATAGTACTAGTTCAGTTGTGGATGCGAATATGAGCCTTAAACAATGTGAAGGTTTGTGTTCCAAGAATTGTTCTTGTACAGCTTATGCTAATTCCAATATCACCAATGGAGGCACAGGTTGTGTTATTTGGACAAATGATCTCTTGGACATGAGACAATATGCAGATGGTGGTCAAGATCTGTATGTTAGATTGGCAGCTTCTGATCTAGGTACACACTCTCTCTCTCTCTCAACCTTCTAATTTCCTTTGTTTTGTTGTGTTTTGGCTCTGTTTTTCTAATGAAAATTTTGTTTTCTCTGTTTTGTTCTGTTTTTCTAATGAAAAGAAAAGTCCCTAAAAATAGAAACCTGGGTGCAACTTCCTAAAAATTAGGGTGTTTAATTTTTTTATTTATTTTTAGGGATCTGTAAAACATACATTCCTCAACCATGTCTGCATTTAATTTGAACCAGAAATTTTTTTTTCCATTTATAACAAAAGACTAAAGTTAAAGGTTGACCACTCTATTAAATCCAAGAAGCTTATTTTTCTTTAAGATGAATTTTGGGAACCCATGACTATTTTATAGGAGTGTGAGAATGAGAGAGAGACTTTCCTTGGAAGTGTAGGTGATGATTTGATCTAAGAACCAACACTAAAAGCTTTACTTTTATGCTGGCAATTGGCACAATTGCTGGTTATAAAACAGAGTGCAATAGCCTGTCACACTAGAAAGTATCAATGTCCTAGAGGGTCTCTCTTTTTTTCCGTAAGAGTTCAATGGGCCCCATGTATTAATTTAGACATTGAAAGGCATAAGTGTGAACTGCATATGTGTCAGTTGCTATGTATCGTAAAATGTTAGTCGTATAATTTATTAGTTAGCCATGAATCCAATGTTGATTAAAGTTGCCTGCTATGGTGAAAATCAGTCAGGTACTGTGACTCTGTGAGAGTAGGGTAGCTTTTCCTTTTCAAGTCCTTGAATGGTTCCCTGATACAATGGCTTGATTAACGTGGGCCAATATGCAACCGACGATACGGCTCTCTAACTCTAATGCGGCAACTGTGGGCCGACATTTTTGACTTGGTGGGTAAAGTTGTTGGGCCAGACCCATGAGCCCCTTTTGACTCTCTAATACTATTACTTGATACCACTTCGAGGGCCGAAAACTCAAAAATCTTGAGTTTTCTTGTGGGGGGGTTGGTTTCCACTGGAATGTTTCACAAATCACAGAACTCACAAATTCAAAGTTGGAAACTTTGAATTTGATTAGCTTTGGAGGGACTGGAAAGGGTTCTTATATATGCCAATGTCATTATCAGGAGCGTCGCCTATGGGTCTACCAAAGAATTTGGCCCTCGTTCCGACTCCCTTGAATAATTTGTGGGTCCTGTGTATAGATGAGGTAGGTAGCCAGAACCAAGTTTTCATGTCATCTGTTGATTTATTTTGTCTGGGGTTTTCTTTTTTCCTTTTTCTTGTTTAAAGCGGCTCTACTTATATTCTGTTCAATTGTGATTATATAAGATCTACTTGGTTGCTTCCACTGTTATGGAGTTGTGTTGTATAAATTCTGTTAGATGTAATTTCTGGGTCGATGTTGCAGCTTTAAGAAATTCTGAATTCTGGATGGTTACACTTTAGAGACTTGTGTAATTCAATTAGGAACATTAAAAACATTTGAAATACCTTAAATTATTGTGGCCAATGAAGATGGATTTGTGAAATGAATTGATGACCAATTTGTACATTTCAGATGATAGAGGGAACATACATCTTGTGGTAATTGGCGTTGCAGTTGGTAGTGCAGTTTTATTTTTGGTGCTGATTGGGTATTTGGCATGGAAGAGGAAGGCATTGCAAAGTATGTGCAAGGGAGAAACTGATAAAAAAGGTACCGTAAACATGATATTTTCCATTATCAGAATTGAGCATGTAAATGAGTTGTGCTGAGAGTTATTTTCTTGTCGTCCTGTATATGAATCAGGTGCACCCGAAAGAAGCCAAGATTATCTGTTAAATGAAGTGGTCATCTCAAGTAAGAGAGACTACTCGAGTGAAAATAATGTTGATGATTTGGAGTTGCCCTTGTTTGATTTCGGTACCATAGTGACAGCTACTGATAACTTCGCTAATGAAAATAAACTGGGACAAGGCGGATTTGGTTGTGTTTACAAGGTGAAATCATACCTTTTCAATTAAAACCCATATGCATAAAAGCACATACCTGTTGGAAAAATCCTGATAAAACAATGTGGCAATGCCAGGGTAGGTTGATAGAAGGTCAAGAAATAGCGGTAAAGAGGCTGTCAAAGAACTCTGGACAAGGAATAGAAGAATTCAAGAACGAGGTCAGGTTAATAGCCAGGCTTCAACATAGAAATTTGGTTCGCTTGCTTGGCTGGTGTGTTGAGAGGGATGAAAAGATGCTGATTTACGAGTACATGGAGAACAGAAGCCTGGATGCTGTTATATTCAGTTAGTCACTCTTGTTTTCTTTTGTGTGTTATACTTCAGTTGAGTTTTCTTGGCATTCATTCATTTGAAATGCTGTTCCAGGTCAATCGAGGAGCTCCTTGTTGAATTGGCCAAGGCGCTTCAACATCATATGTGGGATTGCTCGAGGACTTCTATATCTTCACCAGGATTCCAGATTCAGAATCATCCACAGGGATCTCAAAGCAAGCAATGTTCTACTTGATGGAGAAATGAACCCCAAAATATCAGACTTTGGCATGGCTAGAATTTTTGGTGGAGATCAAACGGAAGTAAATACTAAGAGAGTTGTTGGCACGTAGTAAGTATCATAAACCAGTTTTGCATTAGTGTTGAGATCGACAACAGTTCACTAACCTTTGGCATTTTTTGGTTATTGCTGACATGCAGTGGTTATATGTCTCCTGAGTATGCAATGGACGGTCTCTTCTCTGTGAAGTCTGATGTTTTCAGCTTTGGCGTTCTCCTTTTGGAGATTGTAAGTGGAAAGAAAAATAAGGGATTTTATCATTCAAACAGTGAACTTAATCTTCTTGGACATGTAAGTACAAGTGAACAACTAAACAATCTCCAATGGATCTTTCTTTTCCAGTATTCTTAGTCAGTCTACAAGATTACAACATTATTGACCAAAACCTGACTGATATATTGCAGGCCTGGAGACTATGGAGAGAAGGAAAGGGGCTGGAACTGATAGATCAATCAGTGGGTGAATCATATTCCCCAAATGAAGTTTTAAGGTGCATACAGGTTGCTCTATTATGTGTGCAAGAGCGAGCTGAAGACCGGCCAACCATGGCCTCTGCAGTTTTGATGTTGAGCAGTGAGAGTGCAGCAATGCCGCAGCCTAAAAAGCCCGGGTTCTGTCTCGGAAGGAATCCTATTGAATCCAGTTCATCTTCAAGTAAGCAAGATGAATCATACTCCGTGAACCAAGTGACAGTCACCGCACTACACCCTAGATAGAGTAAGATTAATCCTTATCCGGCGCAGTTGTATATCAAAGACAACGTATGTGGTTTCCTTTGTATATTCTCTGCTGCAATTTTTGCAACAAATTTTGAGGTTGCTATATCTTGATGGGAGTTCTTTGCTATATTGTTTCCGGCTTTGTTTTGACTGACTTAATCCCAGAGACTACAAGTTTTCCATATCAGGACAAACACTAATGTACTAAGACTAGAATTTGATTAGCACTAATGAAATTGAAAGATATATGTAACTGTAGAAACGGGCCACCTGCCATGCACAAGGGGGAAACTCTCATGATTCACGTTCCTGTCTATTCAAGATGAATTGATGATTATGATAATGAAATGTAAAGAACAGACAACCCCACAAGTTGTTCCTTCTGATTGGTTATGGGCATGTCAACGACTTCTCATTGCTCTGTCTCTTTAAGTAATAAGCCAGGGAAACAATAGGTTGAAACTGTTGAACCAATCTAATCCGTTCATCACTTTCTTTGCTCTCCCAAAATAAATCAAAGCCATCACTTTCTTCCACAGCTGTCATG
Source organism: Tripterygium wilfordii (assembly GCF_013401445.1). Taxonomy (NCBI): domain Eukaryota; kingdom Viridiplantae; phylum Streptophyta; class Magnoliopsida; order Celastrales; family Celastraceae; genus Tripterygium; species Tripterygium wilfordii. Next base: position 1,519,246 of record NC_052240.1, on the reverse strand, counting down.
TGATAAATAGCATCCGTGGACTCCACAACAGTTTAATAAGTTAACTGGTGTAAGACACAAGATTGAATACGTTTTCTTTATTGAAGAAGTAAAAGAGGATAAAACTCTCTGATCTTATCTTCTTGATTATTGAATATGATTGATTGATTGTACTCTCTGTATTTTTGATCAGAGTCTCTCATCATATGACAGGTGCCCTCCTACCCGTAGTCAATGCCAGAATTTAACTTGATCATCAATGGTAAGTCAGTTTATTGGAAGGTTAAAGATCCACACTAAAAATCACTACAGTTAGTTCATCTGTAATGACCACTGATACCGCATGGCCCTCGTCCGGTTTATTAGGCATTGGCGTGACAATTGGGGCTTTTAAAACCTCAAACGCTAACATCACTATCACACATTTGTTTTACTTTAATTGTGAGCCATTCAAGCCAAAAGGACCGTTTGACATGAAGCCCAATTTTAATACTCTGTTTTCCTGGAAAACTGGCTTGTAAAAGCAGCAATGCACATAACTACAAGTCTACAACAGTGATTTCATGAAGAAAAAAAAAAGTGGGGAAAAAGAAAAAGGAGAAAAAGTCCTACCCATTCAACTTCCTCTTTGTTTCTATCAAAGTAGCCGACAAAACGTTAACCAGATTTCAAAATCTACAGTCCCTGCTCTCAAAATCCCCAACATACCCTTCTCCACTTCATCTTGAACCCACTGATTCTGTAACGTTAGTTCTTTAATTATGTTATGCTAATTGGGTAATTGCATTGATTTGACAAGGACGTAATAGTCATTTCGGGTGAGTGATTTGGTAGCCTCACGAGCTTAAAGCCGAGGCCTTTATTTCCTTTTCCATTTATCCATGGATGGAGGAAAGTTCTTCTCTGGTTGCTTCCAAAACCTTGCAAAACCCTCCACCAGATACTAGAGAGAGAAAGTGAAACTGGGTTTAGAGAGAAAGTGAAACTGGGTTTTAGAGAGATAAAGTGAGTGAGGAGAAGAAATGGCGATTCAGTTCCCGGACGATTTCAAGTGCCCCATTTCTCTCGAGTTAATGACCGACCCGGTGATTTTAACATCGGGTCACACCTTTGACCGGGCTTCAATCCAACGGTGGCTAGACGCCGGTCATCGGACTTGTCCGATTACCAACCTTGCCCTTCCTGACTACCCATCTCTAATCCCCAACCACGCCCTTCGGAGTCTGATTTCCAACTATAACCTAGTCTCCCCTCTAAATTCACAACCTGACCACCAACCCTCACAAACGTGTTCGCGGTCACGTCCACAGCCGCAGCCGCGAGAATTAATATCCACTCTCACTTCGCGAAGTTCACCTATTGAGACCAAGATTGACTCCCTTGCTCAACTCAACAAACTCTCCAAGCGAGACCCGGCGATTCGTCGCCACTTGACGGAGTCAGGCGCCGTATCGGCTGTTCTCCGCTGCGTTAACTCGCTCGATCCGGCGCTACAGGAGAAAGCCCTCTCTTTGCTACTGCATTTGTCGCTGGATGACGACAATAAAGTGGGTCTTGTTGCTGAGGGTGCGATTGGGCGGGTAGTTGCTGCTCTCAAAAGTGGGTGGCCGGATTGCCGCGCCATAGCTGCGACCATTCTAACGAGCCTTGCGGTTGTGGAGGTGAATAAGGCAACCATTGGTGCTTATACGGACGCAATTAGAAACCTTGTGAGGATTATAAGGTATGGAGAGGGCAGAGAGGTGAAAGAGGCAGCCACTTCTCTTTACGCAATATGCTCTTTCCCTGATAATAGGAGACGTGCGGTGGATTGTGGGGCTGTACCTATTCTGTTTCGGATTGCGGAATTGGGGCTGGAGAGGGCAGTGGAAGTGTTGGGAGTACTGGCAAAATGTAAGGAAGGAAGGGACGAGATGGGGAGGATTGATGGGTGTGTGGGGATGTTGGTGAAGGTGTTGAAGAATGGGAGTGCAAGGGGAGTTCAGTACGCACTCTTGACGTTGGATTTTTTGTGCAGCTATAGCGAGTTAATGTGCAGGGAAGCTGGGAGAGAAGGCGTTTTGGAGATGTGTGTGAGTTTGGTGGAGGATGAGAATGAGAAGATAAGGAGGATTGCTTCAAGTTTAGTGCAGACTCTGAGTGGGAGCCGCTTGATGTAGGGATGAAAGGAGTGAGCTTTTGTGGCAGTGGGGTAGTTGTCGGCCATGGAGGTGAGTTTGGAGGTCTTGCTTTTGGTTGTTGATGGTTGCACGGATAATTTATGTAAAAAAGAACGTAGGTAAAGCAAAGAAAAAAAAAGATAACATTTTGATGGAAATATTGTGTTGTTTGGGTTAATTTTTTGGATTTTGTACATTGAATAAAGGAGTCAAAATTAAGCTCCCCTTTCAATTGAATTGTTTCTCAATTGAAAGTTTTCAAATTGGTTGTAATTTGGTCCAGTTTTAGGGAATTTTCTTGGCTTCAAATCGCATCTCGCTTCAAAAATATTCATATTGCTTTTAATAATGACAAATTACCTAAGTTGGGATAGTTAAACTGGAATGAGATATTTTCCTTTTCCGACCCTGTTAGATAATTTGTGCTGTAGTTTGTATAAGTAGTCTGATACAACTTCATAATATAATTTTATCAAATAGGTTTGAATTGTTTTCCCGAAATCAATTTGTGTGATTGGTGCTGGTATTTCTTCTTGTTTAAGCATTATCTTTTTCTTCAAATTGTATTATTGCTTGCATGCGTTTTGAGTTAAATGATATAATATTCTGTTTCTGCTGTTGCTGCTGATTGCATGAATGATACTCGAATCGTTGTTGGAGTTGCAATTACATTCATAATGTTGTTGACCAACATTGCTCTTCTTCCTTCTTGTACTTGTAATTGCACACAACTTTTAAACCTGGATTTACTTTTAATGTCGTACACTCTGACTGATTAAAAGTGGGTATTATTCCGCGTTTTAGTTTTTGGTTTAGTGGATTGTTACTTATTTTTCAACTGATGTCCCTTCAATTCTTTTAGTGCTACTGCCTGGGAACAGAGATTTGTGAAAATCCTCCCAGTATGCTTAAGTTAGTCGCAGAAATAATATTATAGAGTTGGTAATAATGTCCCTGTGCTTCTTTTTGAAAGTTTTCCAACTTTGGTTGGGTAATAGAGGTCCCTGATCTCGAATTCTTGCATGAAACCCTGATCTACGGGGAGACTTGCTCTGTTTATGACGTTAATGTGATTCCAAATGAAATAAGTTAGACTTGTGATTTTGTGAGGAGAATTCTGGACAAACTTGAAATTTTTTATGATTCAAACACTGACTCTAGTGATGTAATCTTCAGAAGCCTTTCCATCAATAATGCTATTTCAGGGAAATAATGGAGGTTGGAAAGGTTGGGAATGCAAGTTTCCGTGGCATATAGACTGGTTGTTTGGGCAGATTCGGTTGTTATGAGTTTCATAGATTTTTGTCCCCTTTATAGGTTCTTAAAGCTTACATGATCTTTTATTTTCATGCCATTAACTGTTATATTTGGAATGCGCTGATTAAGAGTGGTCCTTTGGACATGAGCATATTATATTGATGCATGTTCTACTTGATGAAGGTGGTTGCTCGATTGGCGAATATTTTGATTCTTCTCCTCTTCAGAGCTTGTTAGCTGTTTGCATCCATTGGCTTGAACTAGTTCTGAATATCATAAAGTGAAAACCTTGTGTAGAGGAGTACTTCTTCCGGGAACATAGCCTTATATAGTGCATACCTTGTATTTGATATTCTTGAATATAGCATATGGATACATTTGAACACTCATTCTACACAGGAATAATTGGATTTTTTTTTTATATGGTACTTGATGAGTTTGTTTCTGTTTTGATTCCTCTGCCACAGAAGATGCAATGAAGCAAAGCTTCTTTCATTGAATATATTTTGAGGCTGCTGGTTTTTGCGGCCAAAGTTGACTAAAGATGATTCTTCAATTAAGACAAATACTCTGCCTTACAGTTGCACTCTTCTTATGAAGGTGGATTAGGTGGCTCTGGACAAGAAAGTGCATCCGGACCCCAAAGCATTCTTCAATCGTCATACTTTGTCCTAGAGATCAATAGAAAAAGAGTTGTTTTTTAAGTGTGGGGCCTACTTTTAGGTAATTATTTGGTCAATGGTGGTTCCTTCAATAAGACTCCATGAAGAAAAAATGAAGCGGGTGGGTCCTTATGTTATCCAGCTTGACCTGCAATCAGTAGGGTTATGAAAACAGAGTCTCGAATGGGACATCTTGAAAGAATTGATTCCTCTAGTGGTGTACACAGCAGCTTGAAGCAAAAGAAAAAGCTTCCATACTACAATCTCATCCTCTGGAAATGCCGACACCGTCCACCCAAAAAAGAAGACAATTTTGAAGGTACAATCATGGAGGAAATGGAAGCTTCATCACACTTTGTAGTTTAAAAAAGAAGGAAAATTATTAGAAGACATGAAAGGCCTCATCCTCCCCCTCTAGCTCCTCTTACAAGCATTAGTTATCAATTAGTTATCATTAGAGTGGGTCATCTTCCACATGCATTAGTGTATTTGGTAAGACAGATAAAAACTAATTCAGACGGGAGACAAAAAAAAATTCCTGTTATGTCTTTCTAAACATGGTCTCATCTGATGATAAGTATACTGATTAGGAAGAGAAGCACGCTTGAAGACAAAGATCATTGATGCCTTCTTTGGATTCCATAAGAAAGAGAAGTAGTTTATGACAATTTTATGTTTTCTTTTACTATAGTAAGCTGTTGGTGGTTAGGACATTCTCACCCTTAAATCAATGTAATTATGCACTAACGATGGTTGAATGTTGTGATTAATTTTAATTATGGAATTTGATTAATTCTTGTTTAACTATTTACCTATGCCAAGAAGGGAGAACATTTCCTATAAATAGCACCTCCTCTGTCGACATTTCAGACTCACAAACAAGAGAAAACAGGGGTGATATTATTGGGAAGAAGGAAAAAAACAGAGACTTCATCAATGGCAACTAAAGTGTATATTGTGTAAGCTCTTCAGTCAGTCTTGTCTCCTTATTCTTTCTTTACTGTTATTTTTCTGTTTTCTTGGGATTTTAATTATGTCATTGAATCACCATTTGGGTGCTACACATTTTCTGTTCTTCCATTGATGTCTTGCAACCCTCCATTTTGTTGCTGGTGATTTTCTTTGTACCGTACATGTAAATCTCACATCTTTGATTTTCTTTCTAGATGTATAGTTCCCTGCAAAAGTCGAATAAATCCTGTAGAAAAGTCAAGTTGCATAATTTTAAGATCTTTTCTCATAACAATGAACCACTTTTCCTCTCTATCCTCAAGCACCATCAACAGCCTAGAGAATTCTTCTTGTTGTCTTATAGTGTGTTTGGATTGAGAAATTTGGGAGAAAGGGAGAGAATCTTCCCCTAATTCTCCCCAAATCCCTCCCTTTAATGATTTCTTTATCTCAATCCTCTTCAAAATCCTCCCCTTAATTTTTTATAAACTATCCAAATAAGGGAATTGGAAGGAAAATATCTTTCCCTTCCCTTCTTTTCCCCTCAAATTCCCTCAATCCAAACACACTATTAAAGTGATAGAGATACAAATGTGAAAAAAATAAAGAAGAGGTATTAGGTTTGATATTGTCAAAGAACTGAAAGCACCTATATTTGGACAAATTGTGATTTCCAGCATATTGGGTAGGAATTAAATTGCTTCCTACTTTTGTTTGAAATATGGTATATTCAGGTTGACTTGTGTGTACGTATTGTTTTTAATCATCAAAGTGTGGAAATTGTAATTTTAGTGTTGTAGTTGAGAGAGAGTGATGGCTCTTCCATGCTTTATATACATATGGTCCTGCAATTCATCATTAAAGGTAAAAAACTTGATGTCCACAAAGACTTTAAATTGCTTTCATTTTTCATCACTTGAAAGGGAATGTTGACATGCTTCTTTGAAAAAAAGATTAACCAACAGTTTAAATTTAATCTCCATGAGTATTCATGCTAATTTAAGTGAAACAGGTACTATTCCATGTATGGACATGTTGCGAAGCTAGCGAAAGAGATAGAGAAAGGCGCTGCATCGATCGAAGGAGTGGAAGCAAAAATATGGCAGGTACCAGAAACGCTAACAGGGGAGGTGCTGGAAAAGATGGGTGCAGCGCCAAAGAGTGATGCACCCATTATCACACCAGATGAGCTTGCTGAGGCAGATGGGTTGCTTCTGGGTTTCCCCACTAGATTTGGTATGATGTCTGCACAGTTCAAGGCATTCATGGATGCAACTGGAGGTCTATGGAAATCACAGACCCTTGCAGGCAAGCCAGCAGGAATTTTCTACAGCACTGGCTCTCAAGGAGGTGGACAAGAAACCACCCCGTAAGTCTCTAATTTTCCTGTGTTCAGTCAAATTCAGTGATGTTTTGAAACTGAATTTGTGAATTATGCAGATTGACAGCCATTACTCAGCTTGTCCACCACGGGATGGTTTTCGTGCCAGTTGGTTATACGTTTGGGGCGGGCATGTTTGAGATGGAGAAGGTGAAGGGTGGCAGTCCATACGGTGCAGGTACGTACGCCGGAGACGGGTCAAGGCAGCCGTCGCAGCTGGAGCTGGAGCTAGCTTTCCACCAGGGGAAGTACTTTGCATTGCAAAGAGACTCAAGGGAACTGCTTGATTTTCTTCGACCTTAATAAAACTAAATTTAATTGTTTTTAATATGTCAAAATGACAGTTATGTCAGTTATTTGCTCCAATGTAATCTGTCTTCTATCACAGTTAAATTGTCCATTCATTGAGGGTTTCTTCGATTCTCATTTCATACACATGTTAATGGGCTATAATATCCACCTACCGAGATGGACCGGCCCATTATTCTTTTCAGGATTATGGGCTAAATGGGCCCAGAAACTTATTGGACCCTAAACCTCAGGCTTCCCCAAAAAAATAGGCCCAAATCAAAGAGAGTGTTTTGACCCGGGTTAAGATATTATCTTAAAATTAGTTCAAAATAATATCCATAACGAAACATCAATAAACTCTCTTGCCCAACTTTGAAAATCTTTATAAGATATTGTTAGTTTTCTCAAGTTTAATTCCAAACTTAACTCATCACATAATTTGCAGAACTTCACAGAAACTTCCAAAGCTCACGTGGTTAAAACGTGTTTCACACGTATGACGTATCTATTAAATATTTATTTTAACGATATGAGAATTTTCCCTATAAAATATATTATAAAGATGCAATATAATTAATAATTAAATTGTTCCCATCTCTTTCTACAAAGAATTTTGTGAGAAAAGGTAGCTCGATAATAACCATCTCATAGTGGTGAATGTGAAGGAATCTATTACGTGCAAGTTTTAAAAACATTTTTGGATGTCAAGAATCGTATGATTTGGTTCTTAAATGGGTTGCAAGATTATATTCAAAGACATAAAAAAAAGAAGAAAAGAAATAACCCTTTTTTTACTTGTGGCAGAAGACGAGAGTATATGTTGATTTCTCCTTTGATTAGCCAAAACAAGAAAAAAGAAAGTCTTTGGTATACTGATTAAAGTAAAGATAGGCAGATAGCAACTGTTGCTTCTGCTGCCGCCGGGGACTACTCATATTTGCTTTTTATTCTTTATTAAGATCGCAACAATGATGCTTTTCCTTTTTCTTTTCTTTTTTGTTATTCCTCTATATGTTCTGTCAACTTTATGTTAAGTAAAATAGAGAATTGAATTCTGTCAATTGAGTACTCAAGATCAGTACCGATCGCAATGCTTGAAGGTACAGTATCATACTTTCTCTCTTCTTCTTTTTTTGTGATAATCGAGAATGATATTAGACAGACAAGCTTGCCCTTTAACTAGTTAATATGGGTGTAAACTCGGACCATAAGGTCAGGTTCGCGTGTTCATAAATTTTTCACATGACAACAGGGTATAAATTGAGTCAAAACTCAACGTATGACAACTAGTGTAATGCTTCTAATGAGAATCGAACTCAATACATCCTTAATCTACACAGTTTGACTCCATAGAAATTAACCGACTAGGCTATTACCCAAATAGTTTATAGTATGATACCCATCAATCCATCAATTCAATTTCAAAAGATGATAAAGCAAGAGAGAGCCAAAGAACACCAATCAAACAATATATTAAATTTATTAAAGTGCTTTTTCCATGATTAGTCGCTTGTCACTTGAAATCTTCAATGTTAAGCTACTTTGCATATTAGCATAGTTGAATATTATTATCTCTTGATATATATCAATTGGGATTTGCATACTTTTTATTTATTTATTTATTGAGTAATATGCTTTGCAATCTTAAATATCATATAATATTTCGAGATTTATTTAGGGAGTGTTTGATAGCAACATCTACGAGAATTATTAGCATGAGAAATTTATTCTTCTTCAATTATAGTATAGTTCTAACATGGTGGATTATCCGATTGATTCTATTGCAAAATTATGTTAATTAACTTGGAAACATTAATCCGGCCTGATTTAAGGAGACTGTCCTTCAAATTAGTGGAGAATTAGATTCAAGTATTAAAAATAGTCATCATGCATAATTAATTAAACAACATCAGTACTCACATTTGCATGAGACAAAATTATTGAGTTTGGCTTGATCTTCACCGTCTGATTATATATATACATGCAATGCACACCCATCATATATTCATATTGCTTCAAATGCACACAACAATTACATGCACGCGCACTCATGCATCTCTCTCTCTCTCTCTCTCTCTCTCTCTATATATATATATATATATATAAAAGAAATGATGAAAACCCTAAAAGCAGGAACAGTGGGCCTTGCCCTTCTGACTTCCACTACCACATTCCAAACACACATAAACAAATATGAAAAAAAAAAAAGTGAATCAAATTAGCTCCACTCACTTTCATTAATAATCTTGGAATAACAAATTACACTAATTCAATACCACAAAATTAAATAATTTGCCTTTGTTTTTCTTTCTTCAAATAATGAAAAGCTGATAGAGAGTGAGAGAGAGAGTAACAGGAACAAATGCCCTTTATCCCCTAATCTGCTAAATTCAGCTCCTAATTAACAACAACAACAGAAGCAATATGTTGTTAAATTATTTTGCTGAATTTAGCACTTGTTCCTGTGCCTAACCCACCTTTAATTTAAACTACAAATTAAAAAAAAATACTTACAAGGTTATTACAAAGAGATATTATTCCTAGCTAATCATTTGCTTTTGTAACTTTGTCTAATTGTCTCTACTACCTGAAAGTTGCACCAAATGTTGGTGTCCAGAAATCAGCATTTGTTTCATTGGCGACTGGGAATGTGCTGGAGATCGGCACCAAACAAAGCCCTCGACTCTTTAGATCTTGCTTTACACCTTCTGGGTCCAATTTATCATGTACTTGTTGTATGGGATAACCATTTGTCATGTAAGGAGTACTTAAAGCCTGAAATATATTTCAATTAAACACAATTTATTCTTCTTTAACCTCGTTAGGACCCATTAGGGTTTCTAGATTAAGTGAAAATTAAAGGAGAATTGTGAAAACATACATTGACTTGATCGTGAAGGAACTTTATGTAATCAATAGCTTCGTGGAGAACCGATGCTGTATCGGTCTGTAATAAGAAGAAGCAATTATCCATTTCTATAACTTCATAGAAATCCTTTTGCAGGATTAAAGTAGAGAAAAATACAAAAAAACTTACCTTTCCGAAAGGTGAAACCAGTTGTTGAAGCGCTGTGATCCTGTCCCCTAGCTTTTCTTTTCGCACCTGGTTATACATAAAAGATATGTATAATTAAACACTTCACATCCATTTCATTTCTCGAACTGAAAACGAAAATTCACAAAAGAAAATAACTAGTCAATATATCATATGGTAATTGTACCTTAAAAGTTGGTAATGGAGATGGTGTCTCAATTCGAGGCCTTTTGAATGCAGGTTCATTGCTCCCTTTCTTAACCGATTCTCGAACTTTTTCAGTGTTGACCTAATTAATTGTTCAAGAGAATCCCAAAACCCTATCAATAAAGCCAAAAGTGGATTCATGAAAAATCACTACTAATATATGAATTACATATATCTATCCACCTTTTCTGTGAGGGTAGAACAATTGGGTTTCTTCTGAAATGTTGTTGGTCCAAGAAAATTTGCTGCTTGTGTTGACTGAAAGAATCCATCTTTGTTGTCATTTAGAGTCCCTGATGAGGCATTCCAAAAGGGTGTGTTGTTCGTGAAGTGTAAGCTTGTGGGTTGTAATTGCTTATAAGGCAATGAGGGCTTCAAGTAATTATTTGGAGACAATTTATGCCAAGAAGAAGTCATCAATTGATCATTAACATCATTCCCATAATTGTTCGTCGCGCCCGGAGAATTCATGTACCGATTGTTGAATAAAGGTTGTTGTGGTACTTGAGGATTATCCACCGGTTCAAACAAACTTTGTATCAATGAAGAAGTACTGTAGCCATAAGAAGCAGCCGCGGACACTGGAAACCCAGAAGACAAGCCTTCACAAGATGTTGTACAATTGTTTGGAGTGTTGATGGAATTCAGTCTTTGTTGATCTAATTCTTGATTCATTGCAGTGAAGTTGTTAAGCACAGAAGAATCTTCTCCGGTATTACTGAAAAATAAAACCCAATTTGTTTGACTTCAAATTACTTTATCAAATAAAAAGAAACAAAAAGTTAATTAATAATCTGAAAAATCTCATTAACAGTTTAGTCTTGTGCACGAGAATTATTTATAATAATTTTTAAAAAAAAGGGTGAACTTACAGTAAAGCTGGGTTCCAATCGGAGGAGGATTGGAGCCCGAAGCCCATCATTTGCAAGGTGGAGTCAATCAAAACACTGCTGCTGCTGCCACCGCTATGATCCGAATCCGTCTGTTGTTGTTGTTGAGGTTTCTGAGATGTTTGAAAGCTATCGGCGGAGAGCGAATTATTGGAGTCCTGATCACAAGATCGCCTTGTAGTTTTCATGTCGAAACCCCATCCCATATCATTGCTAGTAATCGGCGTAGAACACAGCGAGCCTCCCGCGAGCACACTTCTCGATGAATTCATATTCCACCAGCCTCCGTCACAAACACCCGCATGAAATTCCTCTGCCATGACTTAAAAAAAATATGATATCAGCAGTAGTTGTTTAGCTTTGTGAGTGTTGGAGCTTCTCTTGCCATAAAGTGAGTTTTACGTATATCTATATATCTATACACACACACAGATATATAGATAGATAGATATAGTAGATTAGTAATTTTTTTTTTTTGTATGGATAGTAGATTAGTAGTTGATGGGGGTATGGAAATTACAAGAATTAAGTTGACTTTTCAAGGGCTTATTTGGACAAATGAGAGAAGGCATTTTTGAATCATTATTTTAAAATTCTTGGTTTTGTTATCTCCTTTACTTTTTTTGTGTTGATAATTTTGTTTTTTTTTTTAATTTAAAAAAAAGGTTGTTCCTTATGAATAAAGTGATGTGGTATCATGATGACGATGATGAGGAATTCCACGTCACAAATTTGGACCAATAATGGGACTTTGCTTTAAAAAAAAAAAACTGGCTAGGTTCATCAGCTGCAACATTTGGCGCGTCATATTTTTAATAAAATAATTAATGTTATTAATTGAATTTTGCATACAAAAATGATAAAAATTCCAATGATAATCATCCCAAAAACATTCCACCAATGAATGAGTGACACACACTATTTGGAGTGATTTTGAAATGGTTATTGTTGGGATCTCTAGTATTGTTATTGTTTTGCATATGAGAACCAACCTAGAACAAATGAACACCAATAGTACACTTTTTTGATAATCGAGAACGATACCATAAAAATTTATCATTTGACATCCAATATGAACCTAAACAAGAGTAGTACATTTACTCAGCACCAAATTATCCAAACCTTGTTAATTAATGATAATTTAAAAGCAAATAAATTGAGTTGGGGGTCAAATAAATGGTCCATGTTAAGCTAATTAATAGTAGTCAACAAGAGGTCTAGTTCATTCACCAAACAGAGTGTGTTGAAATTCGCTTATATAGACTTACATTTTTTTTTTATTATTGAAAATAACATATATGGATACTGGGTTGACTTAATTAAACGCGTTGAAGAATTAAAAGGCAAGTAAGTTAGGCCACATCCGTGACTTACTGACTTGTGATCTCATATGATCATATTCAGATTCAACAATGCAACAACACTTGACAATTACATTTTCTTACATATCTAATCCGAGATCAAATTTGTCAGCGACCCAACTGTGTTGTGTGTATATATAAATATATACATATTGAAATTCAAAGTTATAAGCTCATATATATATATAGCACCATGCGTGCATGGTGGTTGATTATATCAACTAATAATTGCATGCTTATTATGACCAAAATGTTGATTCTATTGGGGGGTCAACGTGGGGGCCACGCGGCATGCGCGCGTGCTACAGACACCTGGGCCCTCTCTTGGCGTCAAAGCCCGCATCGTTGATCTCTGACTTGTCGACCTCTTCAACCCCTCTTATTACCAAACAGTCAAGTTGATGTATATGATAGGCGGCGCGTGGAGGAGAATGAATATGGACCCGATTACTCTGTATGTATACAGTTGTAGGGATCTCAGCGGGCGGTTCTTGTCCCAGTGATTTTATCAGTTGATGAGTTATATGCACATATATGATTTCATATGTAACACAAGTGCAATATGTGGAGCCCACAAATCACTTGAATCCAATACTTCTAATTTAGTAAATGAGATAATTAGGATGTTTATCATTTTCGATATGTTAGGCTACGTAGGAGAGCGAGGTCGTTCTCTAGCTCTTTGATGCAAAAAACATCGTCACACACCCATCCAAACCCTTTGGATTTTCTACTTGTCTTGTTCTTCCCTTCACAATTCCATTTTATTTCTGAAATTACCATTTTGTAAATTCTTGCATTGCTCATGTCAATCGTCATGCCTTATGACTCTCCACCAAAGTTGTTCAAACTTCTAATTATGATATTAAACACTAATCAGAATTATAATCGGAATTCGTGAGCAACCACTTCCCTTAATACACTCAGTTGACGAATTACTTTGTAAAGATATTGTTCTTCATTTAAAATTAAACCCAACGTACTTACATTATCTTAACAACACGTGCTTGCTAATTTAATCAATATAATTATAGGCTAAGTGAATCCATAAATGCATATTATTCATAGATTCCAAGTGAACTTACATATATACGAGTGTGCATGATGTCATGCTGCGGTAATATTGAGGTGTAGAAGATGAACAGGAAAGGACTCTTGGGCACAGAAGTATAGTGTGGTCCGGATTAAAGTACAATGGGATCATGTGGCAATCAGAATTAGAGGCAAAAAAAAAACGGTGCTAATGGACCCACCAAAGAAAAAAAAAATAGACCAAGGTCGTGTGGTCACGAGTTGACCATCTAGATTGAGTCCATAATGGTCCATATACGTTGCATAAATCGAACGTGACTTGCTAATTTTGTCAACCCAAAGACTCAGTACACACGCACCACGTAAGACTCAGCTGCCCATTATATGAGCAATTGTCACTCTTTTAGATTATATATATATATATATTTGTAATTATGGTCCATTGTAAGTTGCACTTGATTTAGATGTAATCATAATATACTTTAAGGGTGTAGGTTTTCTCTTTTAATTTTCTTCAAAACACAACTGAACTAGTCCCACATATACATATATATATTCATTGTGATCTTTCAGCTATAATTTATTTAAAAATAAATTATTCCACAAAAAGAATGCTAACTGTACTGTTCGCTATTTTAATGGTAAGGCAAACCAATGGTTTGGTGACAATTATTTATTTATCTTTTCTAACAAAAAGAAGAGACAATAATTATAACTTCTATCAATTGTGGATATTATGGCATGCTTAATGAAACATTAATGATTATAGAGGAAATTATTTTATCTCCCTAAACTTGCTTTTCTTTTAATTTCCTGCCGTCCTATTGGTGATTTCTATCATTTCATTTAGGAGTAATTATTAGTGTTTGCTTTAGGATACTTGTTCAAATCCTCACAATCTCCACCTACTCTCCTTCTCTCCCTAATCCCTATTATAATCAATTTTCTTGAATTATGTTATATACCCGATCCTTTTATTCTATGGGGCATCCTTTGTCTAGATTGACTTTTTTATGGGTTGAAAATCATTTTAAATGCATTTTGCACCAAAACAGGAAACCTACTAAATTCCAAACAAACGACAAACGACGAATCACTAATCTTTGTCTTTGTGGACTCTAATTAGTCTTAGGTAGCCCCCTTTGGTAGGCCGGGTTGACATAATACCATTTTTGCACACCGAAAGATAATCAATATTTCAATTTGTATACTATTGTTTATCATGTTTCAATTTGATCACCCAATGATAAAATTGTTTCAACTTGATCTCTCGGTTAGATTTTCTCACTTTGGGGACAGTCAAACTGCACATGTGGCATGTTGATTGTCAAAATATTGATTGTCACATGTGCAGTTTGACTGCCCCAAAGTGGAAAAATCTCTCCGAGAAACAATTTTATCATTTGATGACCAAATTGAAACATTTTAAACAACAATGTGCAAATTGAAACACTGACTATCTTTCGATGTGTAAAAGTGGTATTAACCCCATGGATGATTGACCCATGTTTGATGACCACACCTTTCTTTTTGATAAAGCTGAATTTTATTAATGAACAAAGGAAATATAATAAGATTGATATAACCTAAACATTCTTTAATTTGCAAGTTTATCGCATCTTGGTCCAACATTTATTAATCTTAAACAAGCCTAAAAGAAATTGAAAGAAGATTGATATATCTTTGGACATTGATTGGTACGTGGGGGGTAATTTCTTGTAAACTACTTGTGTTCTTCACGCAACAGATGTGCTGATTGCCCCTTATTCCTAATTTCCTCCAAAGTTAACAGTAGTATTTGACATATTTTCCTTTCTCCTTGATTTTTTTTATAAACCCAACACTTCATTCCATAGTGGCAAATATTACTCCTAGTGTCACGTTAGCAGTCTAAAAATTTACAAACACTAGTAGAGAAATTACAAAACCGAAGAACGAACACTGGACTAACACAGGCAACAACGAGATGTACTTGAATAACATTGTCATCCCGGGCTAAAATTGAACAGACTAAATAAAAACAAAATGCATGGGACACACTATGCACATATTTTTTTGGATCAAGATTCTTTACTTCTCCTTCATCAAGAAAGACCTATCTCCACCAGATCTAGGAGCCCCATTACTGTGTGCCAAATATGTGTCGTTGAAACACACTAGCAAAATCAATGTTGTGAAGAATCCATGACAATTGATGAGAAAAATCAGATTTCATCTCCATAGGAAACACTGTGGTGAAGAAACCTTGCCTATTTCTTATTGAATAGAACAAATATTGTAGACTGAATATACGAACCAACAAAACTAACTAAAAGGGCATATTATAAAAGGTGTATGGACTCCTCCTCCTACTCAGATATGTATTACGAGAGAAACTTTGGTTGAGATAAAACTTTAGAGAGAGAGAGAGAGGAGGCTGCTAGGGTTTGCTAATTATAATCAATATATCCCATTATTATAAATCTCAAATTTGAAAGGGAATTCTAATTTTAATTGGTTAGTGAATCCCCATCATTCTCTCTAATCAATGTTTTAATTTGATTTGTTGCTACGCATGAATGACTGAAAATGTTGTGGGACAAGTCAATTTCGTTGTAATTGATCAACAGACTTTGAAAAAGCACTGAATAAGGAGATAAGAGTTTAGTAGTAGATGTGAAATTGTATTAGGTTAATTTCATGATGATATGATGGAGTTATTAAGAGATGTGTTGGACCTAGCTACTCTTGTTGTTTCTTTTTCTGGTACTGTCATTATAGCCAATAAAACATTATTCCCCACTTGCTTCGATCGATCGTTTGTTCAGACATAATATTTATTTTGATGTTCACCTTGTCCCATATCTAGGGTCACTTAGTACCACAATTTAATTAATCATCGTTCACATTCACGTGTGTTTTCATCTTTTGATGTAAAATCCATATTCTTTCTCTCCTCAAAAGTTATTATTATTTTGGAGATTTAGTTCCTGCTGTGACATGACCTAGAGGCTGATCTTGCATGTCTTGACGTGCGTGTGCATATATATATATATATATATGAAAAAATTAATGTCCGAACATTAGTGAAGTTGGGATGGTTAAGTAACTTACCCTACAAGATAATGGAACCAAACACAGGACAAAGTAGGTAAAGAAGGAGATCCGGCACAACATCTTCTTCTTGTACTATGTGTTTAGGGAACAATTAAGTGTGGGAGTAGACATGATTAGATTTGTATTTGGTGTCTAATATTAACTAAAAATCCTACATCCATCTAACATGACCCACCCAAGTGGTTTATAAGTGAAGCCTAATTCCTCTCACATTGAAGACACGTTTTTTTGAATATAAGTACCCATAGCGATGAATCATGAAGAACAAATTCGTGCGGGCTCGAGGCCTAGAGCATACAATATATCTTCAATCTGTTCGGGCTCGGAATTTCCAACATTCATTACCCGTTTAAGTTAAACAATATGTGACGTAACATGTCATTCCTACTAAGTACCAAAGAGTCAATGAGGCTTTCGTCCAAAAAACAACGTAATATAATGTAACCGGAAGATATCATCATGTATTCAAATTTCCATGCTTGATGTATTAAGTTTATGACTACATGCACATTAGTTTACAAAGCCAACGATGTACCTCTTTCAACAAAGTCAATCACAAAGGGATGAATTAATCATAACATATAAGTACGTATGTGTGTGTATATATAGCTCCAAATTAGGGCAGGTTTGTTTTGATAGACTTCCCTACGTATGGCCAAGGGTGGTTTGTTTTTCTTCCTTGTTTCATGCCTATCCTCTAAACTAATCAAGTTTTGTTTAACTAACCTGATATTAACCTAGATTAATTTGGTCAAATAATTATAAATAAACTAATACTTCGTTCTTTCAGTATTATTAAACAAAAAATTCAGAATAAACTTTCAACATTATATATATATATATAATATGTAAAATACTTTTGCGATCACTCCAAGAGTTGTTTAATCATTGACGTATGTGTTTAATCGTTGACGGATATATCTATTTTTGTAGTGTGATATGATGTGCACCGAACTTTGTAAGTACTGTGACCTAAAAAAACATTTAGTCAATGCAGGTAGCAGTCGATACGGTCCTTAGACAATAGAGAGGGGGTGGCAAAAAGAAAAAATTGATTCCGAGTCAGTTTTGGATTGGACACATCAAAGAGTTTATGAAATATTACATTTTCAAACTTTAATTCAAATTGGATTTCGAATAAAGTTAATTATCCAAACTCGAACTTGTTTAAATCTAGATTGTCCAATTTCCGCTGGGCCACTGAGCTGCATCATAACTCACAAGAATCTTTCTTATTGGCACAAAACAATCCTTTAACTGAAAGCAAGGCCCATTACACATGTTGGATTGGACTGGATTCAGCCGAATGGGCCCAATGGATCTTCAAACACACCCTAAATTTTATCCACTAATTCACCTTATCCTTGACGGCCTACAACACTCTACCAGCCCAGCCCAGCCCATCAGTCCTGTAATGGACTAATTGCTACACTCTCACTTGCACCTAAAACCCTAACCACATCATTCTCTAACCTTCAACAGTTTAACCCTCTTCTCCCAACCCTTCCGCAAACTCCATTCCAGGGCCTTGGTTCGGGCTGCAGTGGATACCGATTACCCGTTGAAGAGAGGCACCCTTAGAATTAGGTTATGGGGAACTACTCGTATTGAAGGCTGAAGCTTTTATGGAGTCTCTGAGTTTCATGTGGCATTTGATTGCTAGAAACAGGAGCTCCAACTTGTGTGATGGCTAGCGTTATGCTTACTCACGTGCTGGAGAGCTTCAACATGTCCTTTCTGAGGGGTGTTTGATTGGCCAGATCGCTTTTGGACGCTACAGGTCACTTTCATAAACCCCATTGATCATTTACACTGTTATAGCTCTTATCTTTTGTGGTGGGGGCACTGATTCTGACTTGCCAACGAAAGATGTACCCCCACTCTTTCAATTGTCTTCATTGTAAGGCAAATGATGTCTGATTTTTGTCACTTTCGTTTCTAGCTTTTTAACCCTCGTGGGGTTTACTGGGCTTGATAAAGTAAACGTCTTGAATCATATGACGTTGAAATCCTTGTCCTGCCATAGGATAAGGGCTTGAGCACATGGACATGATGCTTACCTGTAAATTGAGCAGGCATTGGTTGAATGCAACAAACAGACGATTAGGTGAATTCTTTTGGTTTTTTTGGTAAGGTGGAACCACCTAGTTGTCTACTAGACAATGATAAATCCCACTAGACAATTGATTGATAAATCTCAGGTCAACCCCACAATCCCCATATATCAGTTGAGATATCGGTTGAGACTCGAAGATAACGTGGGGTGGCATTAATACACGTCGAACTGTGCAAGGGCTCATCTTGCAAATTGCGATAATGAAAACCCATGTGACTTGAATCACGACTTCCCACTTGCGTCAAGAGTCACAGCGGTCAAGTTCACCATCTCAATGAACGATCCATCTTATCTTGCGTTGTAAACAAACAACGTAGCTAATAATAGATGTCATTATTTTCTTGTTGCTAGTCAGATAAGGATTGAGTGGGGTGGAATTAAGTTCCTGAGCGAAGATGATGGAACCAACCAGATCTGCAGGAAAGTAAAGTTATTCTCCTTGGTGCGCAGACCCCAGAGTGATTGACAAAGTGAGATTGATTCATAATGGCTTACCAATACTCCAGCTACTATGATGCCAATCCTGGTGAATACAGACTAATTCCTTCGGATACCGATTACAACTCTGCTCCGGTGCAAGCTTCAGTGACTTATCCCGGTTACGGTTACAGCGCACACCAGTTTCATGGGTACGATCCATCTCTCTATTATGATTCTTACAATTCTGGTTCAACTTCATACTACAGAGCTTATGATCATTATCATCCAAGTCAATCAGTGGTTTCATACTCTGCTTACACACCCAGCGAGCCCAAGTATATTGAATACCAACTATCTCAATATGATGCTCATTACAGTTCTTCAACTCAGTTTGTTGTCTCTTACTCTGTCTCGGAGCTCAATAAGGTTGATGATGTGTATGAAGAGTATGACCCAACGCCTTATGGTGGTGGCTATGATCAAGCTTCAACCTATGGAAAACCCCTTCATGCATCTCATGAAATTTGTTATCCTGTGTCATCTATGGCGGATCCGAATGTCCTACCTTCACCTCCTGCCGAAGAAAAAGTTGAAAACTTTCCCAGTGAATCCAAACCAACCCCAACTTCAGCTCCTGTTCCAGAGCAGCAACGGCCAATAGACTCTCATAGAGAAGAAGTAGAAGAACAAGTAATTGACAGCAATTATGGAAGCGGAGATCATGGTTATGACTATTTTAAGCCAGTGAATCAAGTTCCATCTGGGTATGGTCTGGAGGCCATGGACATTTGTGAAAGTTTGTTTGGGTATTGGCCTTGCTTGGCTCGTGCTAAGAGGAATGGTGAAAGCCCACAAGTTTGTGATGAAGTAAGCAATGTCAGTCAGTGGAAAGGAACTGCAGATTATTTGTTTGGAGGTTCATATCCGTATAGTGATAGCAGAGACATGGGAGCCAGTTCTGGATCTGGATATCCAATTATTGGCTATGAAAGGCATCAGGTTAGGTATGATGAGGATTCATGGTTGTACAAATACTAATTTCTTCTGCATTCATCTGTGTTTATTCTTGAAAGGTTGAACTTCGACATTACATTTCAATAAAGCAACTTTTATCAAGATTCAAACTGTAAAGTAGAGAGTATTGATTTGATATGAGAAGAAAATGAAGATATCCCATTGAAGAAACATGAAATGGTGCAGAATTATGTTCTTTACCATGGATATAATGGAACACAATATCATGATTAGACGAATTTGTCTAGATTATGATTATGTTTGAACATAAAGGCTTAAAGCATACGATTTTCTCTTCCAAGCTTTTGAATTGCTTGATGCCAGCGTTTTAAGGCAGTCTAATTTCAACCATTTAGTCATCAAATGGACCCTATCTATATATATATATAAAATACATTAGAACTTGAAGCATTTAGCATTTATACGTAACATTGTACTAAATAGAAAATACGAATCAATTCTTTAACATAACTGTTAGGACGAGTTTTACTTATTTGGACGTCGGGAGTTCTCGAATTCGTATATGAAATTATTATATAAACACATAGCACATGTGATTTACAGATTATCACGCAGGTTCATGAATTTATCACGTGTACACTCAAAATATAGTGACAGTGGACTAAACAATATCACCAAAGAAAATACTCGCAGAACATTGTACTGTAGTTGCCGCCGCCGCCGCCGCCAAATGGAAGAACAAACCGTTGTCTTCCCTTCTGCCATTAGATTCCTTAATTTTGCCACTTCTTTCTATGTTGTGTTGTGATGCACGAAGTTACTATCCTGCCCTCAAAATCGAGACTTCCTCCCAAACAAATTTACCAGATCACCCTCCATTCTTCTTCATCTAGAGATTTGGGTACCATCACAATCTACAAAGTTGGTGCTTGTTTCTCAACAATTGATATCAATTTAGCTCCTTTTCAAGCTAACATGAGCACCAACCTTATCCTTAACGCAGGCGGTATCTAATTTGAAATGGGTGGATAGATAAAGTTAGTACTTTTCTAATATACCCTTTGAGGATCTAGGATACTATTATACAAAGTAAGGGCAGATTAGTCAATTGACATCCGCCCTGGACCCCACCCTCTACGATGATTTTAATGGGAGAGTCAAAATGCCTAGAGATCTCTCATAAATCCTACACATTCATGTTGTTCATATAATCAACAGCAGAAACAATGTTTCAGACGAGTCTGACAACCATGTCTCTCCTCTCTCTCCTCTTCCTCCTCCTTCTCCTCTTCCCTCTCTCCACCACCTCCTCCTCCTCGTCCTCTATACAGGACCTTCTTCAGAGCCAAGGACTTCCAGGTGGTCTGTTCCCAAAAAATGTGAAATCCTACAATTTGGACCAAAATGGGCGGCTGGAGGTGAATCTGGGAGAGCCCTGCTTTGCCAAGTATGACACAAGAGTGTACTTTGACAGTGTTGTGAGAGCCAATTTGAGCTATGGTGGGTTGATGGGTTTGGAGGGTTTGACCCAGGAAGAGCTGTTTCTTTGGTTGCCAGTTAAGGGAATTGTAGTGAGTGATCCATCTTCAGGGTTGATTTTGTTTGATATTGGTGTTGCTCATAAGCAGCTCTCTCTTTCTCTCTTCGAAGACCCTCCTTCTTGCAAGCCTCAAGGTACTTCCTTTTCTCAACTCTCTCTCTCTCTCTCTCTCTAATGGGTATTCAATTTTCAAAACAATTAAGTTAGTTATCTTTCCATTTCACATTTCTCCACTGAATTTCAGTCTTTCTCATCAACCAAACATAAAAAGCGGTTGGATATCCATTTCAATTTTGAATTTTCACAGAAAAGGTATCAAATTTTCTTTTGTTTTTTTTTGGAGTTGGAAAGGCTTTGAAAACAATTGGAATTGAATGTGGAATGCAGGAGTTCTGTTGGAGAAAGTTGCAGTGAAAGAGATGGGATTCCAAATGAGAGAAGGAATATAAATGCTTGCTCTTTTTTGGTTCTTTTTTTTTGGCCTTTTTTTTAAGAGTTCTGAAGAGAAAGTGTGTGGACATCTTGGAGTAAGTATTAATGTTGATAGATGATATTAGCGCTGTAAAAATGGAAATTTGGGGATAATATTTAGCAATAAAATGCTAAATTGTGGGAATTGTTTGTAGTATTTAAATGGAAATATCTTAATTAAATGATTGTGTTTAGCTTTATTTATCTTTTCCTCTTTTTTTTTTTTAGCTTTATTTCAAAGGGTAGACTGTCTTTCTTTTTAAACCAGAAATGGCAAGCTGACTGTATGTGATTTCAAATTTTCAATCAGGTGATTAAGGACTAAATAAATATCATCTTAACATAACTGGTTACTTTTCCTTTCTGAATAACAGAATTTTTGGTAAATATAAACTGAAATGGAGTTGGATCAACTCAGTAAACACAGCTTAACTACCTGCAGATTTAGGAATTTGTGGGTCCTTGTTGTAAGAAAAAGTTATAACCCAATTCATTAGTCCTTTTTCTGGCATTTTCTTTAATGAATCTTTCACAATTTAATCAATTTGCAGTCTTGCTTAATAAAGTGAAGATCTTTAGACCAAACACTGTTTGAGAGGTGCTGGCTGTTTGGAGTTTGGACTTTTACCCTTATAGAAGAAAAACAGAGAATAATCCAACTGTTATAAGTAAAAATGTGATGTATAAATATACATTCCAGAGCCTTAACCCAACAATCTTGTATCCTGAATTTCTTGTTCTTATTGTAATACTGGAATCATATGCGAATGGTGTAGATAGAAAAGCTAAAATACTAGAGAGAACTTCATAGTTGATAAGAAATTGAAAACCAGCAATACTTTCTGGAAGATTTGCTTCTAAGTCCCCCTGATAGCTCCCTGGTTCGGTGAATTGGCAGTTTATCACCATAAATACCCTGAAAACCATTTCACACAAATCATAATCAAACAATAGAGCACAAGGAGTGAGTATTAACTGTATGGTTTACAGAAACAGTTTACGTCCGGTGGATAACTGGGTGGGTTCCATGTTACCGCAACAATTAAACATGTATTTCTACTCTTTTTTTTTTGACAGAGAATACAGAGTACTAATTGTTGTAGAAAGTACAGACTAATTACCTCCACCCAGGATGTAACAAGGAATGCTCCATTAGAGGTAGAAACATTGGTTTCACTAAGATTGAATCCATAAAAAGCCATGTCTTCCAGTAATCTAGTGAACCTGCCTCTTCTCTTTTCAATTATAATCTTCACCTGGAATTTGTCTCCATCAATACCTCTAACCACAACATCTTCCTACAAGACATTAACCAGAAAAAAGAAGATAGAACCAGTTATGCCTTTTTAGGTCCAAAAAGTTGGGGGAAAGAACATAAATTATATATGTGAAAAGATTGAACCTTTATGTCAGATTGCTTCTTCTCCTCTGCAAAAACCTCCTCATCACTCTGTTTCTTGTTGTTTTCTTCTTCAATGGAAACATCCTTTTCAAAAAGCTGGTTACTGAGAACCTTGACAGTGGATTGTAGTTCTTGGATGTAAGTAATGGCATCATCAATGATCAACTAAAATCAGGGGAAAAAACCAAAAACCAGTAATTTGTGTCAACAATTTGTTAATTCTTTTGAATGAAACGAGAAATTGCAAGAAAATTGGGTTAAGGGTTGTTTACATTTGTTATGATGGGAACCTGAGATCGCAATGTCAAGAGCTTATCACTGAGCTTCCGCCTCCTACTCCTTTCAGCGAGGTAGTTCACGGTTGTGACTTTTCGCGGTGTTTGGCTCATCGTTCCCCTGTAGTTTTGTTCTTGAGTTATGTATAATTTATCCATGGCAGAGCCAATGGACTCCATTTTTGTGGGTGAAACTAGAGAGGGAAAGAGGAGCTCTGTTTCTAAACCTAAAACTAAGGCGTTGTTGTGATTGGTTATAAAGATAATCTTCACATGAGAATAACAGCTCTAGCCTACAGAGAAAGAAAGAGAGAATCTTGTGGTTTGTTAAGCCTTCCGTATAGTTTGTTAATAAGCACAGTTTTTGCTTGACATGAGAGAAGTGTGAGTTGCCCAAGTTTGGTCATCCAATATGGGCCTAACTCGGGCCGTCAAATTCAATATGGGCCTAACTCGGGTCATCAAACCCGCACATAAAGCTAGATTTGGTATTTTGGTTTCAATAAAAGAATGACATAATCATAAAAGTGCTATTAATTTTGCCTAGAATGGAAGCCGTTTTGATTAGTTGCACTACAGATGCTCATCCTTTCTGCTTCAGATAACCTGGCATGGACCTGCCATTAAAGAGTTGGAAACGAACTTCAGAGGCAAGCAGAGCTGCTTCAACATAAATCAACAATTTAGCAGAAGAAAATTAGGGTAATAGGCAGCATACCTCAAGATAAATGTCCACTGCTTGGTAAATTCTGTCATTAGAACGTCTTGCAGAATCTGGGATCGCTGAGACTAATGCAGCGAATTTGGAGGGTTTCAGAAACAAATCCGGGGCGACTTCAAAGAGGTACGAGTCCATCAAGCTTGCAACCTTCTTCAATTGACCAAAAGATATCCAACTATTTCCGTCAAAGATAAACGCCTCTACAAGCCTCAAAACCAAATTTACATCAAACATTTGTTCCTTCTCACATGGAGATGTGATGAGTAGGTGATTCACAGTGGCTTGATCCAGTCGCGAACCTATCAGACTCTCCAGCATGACTCTGTGCTGCTCGCTTATTCTCAAGCTCGAAACTAATCTATGTACCTCAAATAAGCCCTTGCAAGAAAGAGAGCTCCGGTCGAGCAAAGAGAGCAGACTGATTACAATCTCTGAGATTTTACACTTGTCAGCTGTCGCAGCGTTATAAAGTCCTGCCTTCAGATAAAAAATAAGGAACTTGTAGATCATAGCCTGGTCTAATCTCTGCGATGTCATCGTATGTATTACCTTCTCAATCAAATCAACTTTTAGAAACAAAAGATCTTCAAACCACCATGTTGTTGGAGAAGCACTGTAATAGTTTCTTCTACTGTCAGTGCTCCTTGTATCACAGGAGCAATGAAAGCTAGAATTTTCAGAGAAAGTTGTATATGGACTTGTGATGATGGGTAAACCAAGCCTTCCGACAAGGCAATCCAAGATTTTCTCGAATAAAATCGAAACATCTTGAGCTGGAAGTAAATCCTGGGAATGTTTCAAAGCAACCACAAGCTCAGACCAACTCCAGTTGCTAATTCCGTCGAGAAAATTTTCGGTTTGTTCCACTAAGTCAAAAGTTGCAGAGCAATCCTTGCCGATCTCCATGAAGTGTGCAGCAGAATGTATTAGAAAAACATTAGATGGAGTTATTGTAATGCTGCCATTGTTGTAGCAATATCTTGACATGAGCTCAAAACCATATGGACCGCCGGGAAAGTCATGGAATATTACTTTCAGCTTTCTTGTGCTGCCTGTCAATTTGGTAAATAACTTGCTGAATCTACCTGAGAAAGAAGCTAGAATTTTCTGCATGACATAGCAGAACAGAAAAATCAGTGAAAAGGCAATTCCCCAACAGGACATTTTTATAGCTCAGTATATACTGGTATTCATGAACAGCCTAGAATGCTTTGAAAAGAAGTGAAATCCCACAAATAATCGACACAATAAGAAAGCACAACGAACTGCATAGTCAACAATAATTCAAGATTGGAAAATATACTAATAAGTGACATATATAGTCTGTAACTCTAGACATGAATATGGCCAGCAGAAACAGAAGAAGGTTTTACCTTGTTAACCATGAAAGTTGCTTCGCCATTGACTTCTACCTCTAGGTCACAGCGTGCTTCCATTGTTGGAATGAACAGAACTACTGGTCTACCTCTTCTGCCCCCAACTAATCAATGGATCATATTATTTTGTTTTAACTGGTTGTTCTTCACCTAACAGCCTTTGCTTTTTTCCGGTACTTATGCCGCCAATGGATCAGTGGACTGACTCAACCATCTAGCCCTCTTAGTGGATTTTGGATCCCACCAACAATCAAGAAATTGACAAGAATGCTTATTAGGGCCCAGAAAGTGGAAAAATCGAAGGCAACTGCGATGAACATGTATAAAAATTTTTTTAAAAAAAGAGCTAATTTTATGCCCGAGCCTGCGAACTACTTCACAAAATAACAGCATGAGTTGACCCTCCAAACCCGTTTCCAAATCAAAGTTGGAATGGAAACAGAGTTTTGTCAGCTTTTAACCACTCATAGAAGATCATGACCATGACTTCTACAATGGCAGCTGTAAAGTAACACTCCTCTTATAAAAAAAAAACATCAAACTAGAAAGAAATATTTTGCAGATTATTAGGACACAACAAATCAATTGTCCTCTAAAAAAAATGAGGAACCATATAATTGTCAAGTAAAGAAACATTGTTAATAAGGAGGCCCCACTCAACGTGGACATCACAATCCCTTTGTACGGCCATAGTTTGCCTGAAAAATCAGTGCGTTGGAAGTCGGGGCCCTCTATGCTTCCCAGCTGTGGGTTCTAAATAATAGAGACGATCTTCTTACCACCAAGTTGCAAACACCTTTGTGCAAAGAAGTATTCAAACCTAGTAGCCATTGATCTTAGGTCTTGCTGTTGGGTCCATAAGTCTTGAAAAAGGCATTTGGGTATTGCCTGGGAGGCCCCTTTGACTAGAATACGGATCAGCTACATTTGGATCTGAAAATGATCTTGAAAATACTTGGGCAAGCTCCACAGCTGAAGCTGCTTTTCCATGGCGCACACCGACTGCATCAGAGGTTGATTTTGGTCCCTCAACAGGCTTTCGCCAAGTTTCTGGAGAAGGCTGCCTCTCCTGCGGCAATTGCTGCTGCTGTCGCCTCTCATTATTAGTACGGTTCTCATTACGCCAGTTCTTCCTCTGTGTAACACCTTTTTCAACATCCGCACCATAATTCTTCCTCTGCATGTCACCACCTCTTTCAACATCTGCACTGTAATCCTTCCTGTCAGATTTCTTCCCTGCTCTCAGATGATGAGTAGCATTATCAGTTCTTTCACTATGGCTTATAGAAACGGTATGCTCAGGACCCCTTTCAGTCTTGAGAATGCTATGTTTACTGCTTCACATCACAGCAAATAACATTTAGCAAAAGACGTTTGTCATTAAACACAACAAAGAAATCAAATTGTAATACACAAAAAGCAAAGGAAGCAAAAAAAGAACTACCCATCAGAATGTTGACCCAAAATATCAGGTCTGGTGATAGCCACATCATCCAACCCTCGCTCCTTGAGAACCTGAGGAGACCAGGAATAGGACATCAAGCTCCATCATCCATAACAAGGAAAAAAAAATAAATATGAAACGTAACCACTCACTTGTTCTCTTGGACGAGCACCACCAAACAAGGCCCTCCTGCATCATTTAAAGATAACATAAGCAAATCTAGTTTTCTTGAGAGGGTCACCTCAGTAGGTATGGTTCGATACATATATAACCTTTCCATTATGTTTCAAATGAATGCCACTATGAAATCAAATAACAGGAGAAAACACATTCTACTGAAGGTTAAGATATTAAACACATTTTACTCCCACCATAAATATCATAATCTCATTTCTAATCCCATCTTCCCTCATATGACCACAAATCCAACGAAACATTCACATTCCTAGTACTACATACACTAAAGGCTAAATGCTCTAAAAAAATTTAATTACTCGAAAAACCTAATTGAATAGCTAATGACTTATTAAAGACAGGCTTTAAATCTACTTCTGTTTGTTTTTGACACACAATGACGTTGCCCTCTCAACTATTTGTTCCCAAGCCACTCAAATATCTCATAGTCTAGTTTTTAGAACATATAAAATAATTTTAATGGACTTGATTGTAATAGATTCATTATAGGAGCAATTATTGGTCATGTTCTTGTTTTATTGCAGATCTCCCTCTAATATACCCAGCATACAAGCAAATAAAAAAAAATACAATACACAAGTCCTTTTCCATTTGACCTAGATACCAAAGATGGGTCACAAGTCACAACCATAATCCTATGCTGCCTTTTTCGGCAAAGGTAATGAAGAAATCTACGATCATTAGTTCATTACCATACTTAGTAGCTAGAATTATTCGCTAAGTTACAACGCCAAGAGTGGGTTTCCAGTCAACGATATATTTACACCCCACGAGTAGAGACATAATGAAATCTCTAAGAGTGTGTATCTACATCCACAATTTTCCAAACTGAAAAAATTTCTTTGGAACTCAAAAACTGGGATATGGATGACAAGTCTCAAATCATATTTACTGACCTTTCCCGTTCATCACTCCCTTCTCCTTGTTGAGGCTGTGATCGTGGCCTTAGATTTAATTTTGGGCGTTCTGCTGCTTGCTTTACACCCACTGAGACGGCTAAACCAGGTTTTACAGGATTTTTGATTCCGTGAAATATGTTAGCAGTTTCAGTGTGACCTTGAGCAGGACTGATAGGCTGTTGGTAACCCTTTATTCAATCATCAAAAAAAATGTGTTCGGTTAATGAATTAAACCAGATAATAATAAAAATTGTTAACAAGTCTCATAGAGTACAAATGTGGATACCTGCTTTTGATCAACAGCAGGAGGTCCGCCACTCTCCAATGGCTTCGTTCTTGGAAGCAACTTCAGTATAGGACGTTGCAAAACTTCAGAAGGCACCGGAGATTGCACATCAGAGGCACCATATTTGCTATTGTTACATGGTGGATGAGAACCATCAGCATAACCTAATGATTTCTTGACTTGTACTTCTGAAGCCAATGGAGACCTGACCCTTTCATGATCCAGAAAGTCCTTTCTAGCAACCTGGACCTCATGATCAGTACTCAGGCCCCACTCCATTTGCCTTGCAAACATCGCATCAGCATACTCTGATCCTCCAACCACATCCACCCTATTGTACATATTATCATCATAACCCTTGGAGAGTAAGCCACTATCTGTCTCCAAATGCTCAACTGTATCAATCTCCACCGGACAAGGAATAGTATTTTTCGACTGCCATCTTCCTGATGAGACTTTCTCAAGCGCACTGGCATGCGCCAACTTCTGAGCAGCACTCTGCCCAGTCCAGGTTGATTGCAGTGAATCAGGAACACCCATGGCCTCCTTCCTCGCCGCCCAAACATTTTGATGAGGCCCACCGACGCTCTGCCCAATATTAGCCCCCACATTCTGTTGATTCATCCCCACATGCGCAGCCTCAGTAACTCTAACAGAGTAAGAACTCACTGCTCCACCCTGCACAACCGGACCCATCCCCTGCCAAGGAGTAACACCACTGGTTGGCGCAGGTTCTGGTCTCAGCTCTGTACGAGTCTGTGGGACACGAAAGCTGTCATCACTAACTGTTCTCCTGGGGGCCGAACCTCCATCCAAGGGTTTACGTTCATCTTCATCAAAATTACGACCAATCTGCGCTGTATGAGTAAGAAACGGGGATTTATCATCGAAATGCCTCGTAGCTGGAGATGAGTGAGGCCGGGCACGATGATCAGGCCGGCCCATCCCCATCGAGTTCCCCCAAGATCCTGATCGGTCATAACCGGAACGATCCACAGGCCTAATAGTTCTAAAGAAAAGCAAAGATTTACGAATTAGGGTCTTACAATTAGTAGATCTAGTCCATTCCATTAATCAAAAATCAAAGAAGCAAACCACTAGGTTTTGTGCGTGAATTGACACAAAACAAAATTAATGGAGGGCACAGATCAAGTCTCCATAAAATCAACAAACCCTCAACCATGATAAAAAAAATTGATTTGAGTTAAATTCAAACAAGAGGGATGGAGGGTAAACTGATACTTACACACCAGGAGCAGACGGAAGTGGCAGATCAGATGGGATGGAACCGCCATGGAAGTCCTTGAGGGTCATAGTGTTGCCCGTGAAAGCCTTCTTCTTCGACATGATTCTCTCTCCTCTTCTCTCTGTCTAGCTCGAGTGCGAGGGAGAGAAAGCGGAGAAGAGGAAGCACCACCTACTTCCGTCAAGACGAGAACTAAAGACGGCGCTTAGATTGGAGAATTCACGGTGGGATTGCCTCTTAACTCACTGAAGGCAATCACTGGGTTCTTGCCCCTGGTCCGCTTGGCCCAATATATCGACGCCACGTGTTATTTTTCATTAGATTTTCGGTGCATCTTTTTTTTTTTTACCTCATAGGTATACATTTGGATATAATTATAGAAGGTGAGCAAAGAAATGTAACTGTCATTTTATTTTTGGACATGTATTAGTCCTTTGGTTATCAATTCTAATTTGCCATATGAGTGTTGTTCCTAAAGGGAATTGAACCCAAAAGTTTTCCAATTACAACACGACATGTAAATTAGGTCAAACTTTAGCGTGTAGCCACAAAGATATTATTTCTAACGGAAATCAAACTCAAGACTTCTAGATTCCATGTGATTTGATTTTAGAGAAATTTCCAAATTAGGTTATCACCGGAGTGATTAAATATAGATATCAATGGGAACAAGCTTAACTAGACATTCTGAAAAGTTGGCAAATCTCCTTTTGTAAATCTACCACAAACAGTGTACTCAAAAGGTTAACCTCCATCAAATTAAACCAAAACAGATCATCATTTTCATCTATACTAAGAAATTTAACGAACAAGACTTCATAGTTCATACTAGTGAAAAAGGTTCAACTAGCACAGAAGCTATCTGTCTTCTCGTCTCGCCGTCTTGAACACCGAATCCATCTCCATGAAGATAAAGGTTGTGCACCATGCGAGCAACATTCATAATGATGTTTGTGCATGGCTGCAACTCTAATGCTGATTGTCCAAAACACTCTGCATTCATTTTCTTCATTGTCTCGTTTATCAAGCCTTTAATGTGTTCCCTAGCAATCGCCTCCGGGACATTGTTTTCTCTCCTGTAATACAAAATCGAGGACGGAGCGTCGCCCCTCTGTAGTTCCGCCTGTTAATCAAGAAATTATGAACAAATTGTGTCTAAACACAATCAGAAAGAAAACATCAATACGAGTCATTGAGAACCTTTTGTTTTAGAGTACTACTCACCGCTGAAGTTCCGAGATCATTGCAGAGTCGGATTACGATGGACAAATTATATACAAGGTCTTCGTTGGTTTCCAGAATTTCCTTTGTGGCTTCATGTAGAGTGGAGAAAAGTAGATGAACAGTTATCAAACTGCCTGATGAGGTGATCCAGGCATTATTCATGTACTCTTTCAAGCTAGGCATATGTCCTGTTTTGTGCCACTTTGCTTCCACAAATAGTGCTTTACAGAAATCTGCCCACTAAATAACAAAAAACAGAAAATTAATAGTTGATTTGTAACAACCCGTTCCTTTGCACTAAATAATACTTTGTCCCACCTAGCATCAGCCCATATTAATTTCAACGGAGAAAAAACGCTTGTTATTAGTTTGGAAGTTTGGCCTACCCTCAAGCTTGACATGACCCAACCCACTCAAGCCGGGTGCTACACGATCCGTTGTTGGGAATAAATTAAATGACAAAATATTAATTGGGAAGATTAAGTACCACTTTCTTTAAGTGAGGTAGCACTTGGTGGCTCCAATTGTTCTCTGTTTGCATTTCTCTTGCAACTTCATTAGTGATACCAATGAGTGCTTGGAAACACAACTTCATACATTCTGGAAGCTGTTGAATTTTGCTTGAATTCCACCTGTTCTAAAAACATTTCACAGTTAGCATTTAATTACTCTTGAAAAAGTCTATGTCAGCTTTATTAATTTCTAGAATTGTCAAGCCTCTTTAGAAGAAAAGCAAGATCTATTCTAAGTCAATTGTATATATAAATGCAAGACCTATTCCAAGTCAATGAATTGGGCTTCCTCTTTAGAAGAAACCAATCCTAATTACCTATCAACGGCAATGGTGAAATGATGCAATTCTTCGAGTGAACCATAAACGTCGTAAACATCATCGATGATCGCGATCATGATTAGTACTTTAGTAAGCCATTTCCTAAGATTGTTGTAATGAGGCTCATAAGCAAATGCTGCAGTGCACATGAAGCATTCGACCAGTCGGTTTCTGGCAAAGCTCAAGTTCTCAATCAGACCCAGATTTTTCCACCATCTCTCACAACAACAACAAAAACTAAGTCACTTCTTTGTTATATATTTTACAATGAATCACAAAAAAATCTATTAAAATTTACCCAGAGAGCTCTCTCAAGTCTTTTTGGAGGGTGTTCTGGACCACATTGAAGTTCAATTTTGCCAATTCAAGTAAACTGTCCTTTTCTATCTGGTGATCATGTCCATCAATGTACCATTTGACATCAAACCACTGCACCCTCCAGTGATATGGAAGCTCCAAAGTATGTACAATTTGCTTGTTAATGCTACTTTCTGTCCTACAACTTCTGGTTTCAAGGATTCCGGTAGAGAAAGCCTTAGCCTCATCAAGTATGTTATCAGCTTCCAGTGCTAGATGTGAGGCCTCAAATAGCTCAATTATTCCTTTTGTATCATCATCACAGCTTATTTTACCCCCAAAAGCACCCTCTTCATCCACAAATACACTAAATACATCTGTAGATATAGACATGTTTCAGATTAATTAGCCATATTGAACTACAATCCAAACAACATAAAAAGATTAGACTATTTGTACCTTGAAAAACTTCATAACCATTCTGCCTGAGGACCTTGAAGCGCAGTGCAGTAGCGTAGAGATCAGCTTCGGTGCTTTGATTTTTTGATGCTATGTTGTCAAGGGCTTCCTTTATTTCCTCTCTGAAGTGGTTGGCTAAACCAAGCTTTTTTATGCTGTCAATAAGCTCTAACTTAGACAATAAGTCATCTGCATCAATAAACAATCTCTTAACATGCTCTTTTAGCTCCCCAAACTGGCTTCTGTACTGCTCTTCCTGCAAAAACAGAACATACATTCCCAAGTTTAGACAATGGTGGATTGACTAACCATATATGTTAACCCCCCAGCTGCGTAAAATTAATCTCTACATCGTAATTGTTGGAAAGAGATTGCAGGAATTCATGGCTCCAGATGTTGGGCCTATAATTCGCGCTACGCCTTTGTTGGAAGGGGTCAGAGGCTTTAGACTTCAACTTGCATTGTAAAAGTTGCTGTGCAGCCATGATAATTGCATAGAGCATTGTTTTAATTTGAATATATATAGAGGGTAATATGAGAGAAGTTGTAATCTGATCAACTATTTGACTTTGAAGGAGCTTGAGATGCCTTACTCACAGGGAAACACTTATGGTGACTCAATTATTATGGTCTATTCAATTTAATCGCCTGTTTCAATTGATCAATTTCGATCAGCCACCACCGGAAAGTGCTTATGTGGCATTTGACTTCTGATTAAAAAGTTTCTTCCTTTTGTTTTTCAGTTTCAGTATACCAGTTTATAGGGGAAGAGGACTAAGTCCAGAAACTTTTAACATTGAAGTTATTATAGATAACAAGCAATGCTTAGAAATAAAGCATTCCATGTGGCCAAGCTACAAGTTTCTTGGTACTTGGAGGTTTCATCTCCCTTACTTCAGCAGTCCCTTAGCTTTCAAGTACTCCACAGTTTGGTCATAAATCTCCTCTATCCCATACTTGAAACTGAAACCTTCATTAACGAGTTTATCCGAAGAGAGCGCTAGCTTGGCATTGGAAGGGAAGTCCCCAAAACTGCAAGCATGGCATGAACAATGATCCAAAAATGTAATTAGTCAATCTGTTCATCAAATGTGACTGCAGTTTGAGTGATATGAAGGCTGAGCGTAGTGTCTTACTCTGTTGGGACTTTGTACTGAGGGTATCTTTTGTTCAGGAACTTAGCAAGCTCGGGAACACTGGTATTAACAGCACAGCATATGTATCGACCAGAAGCCGATTCCTTCTCAGCCAAAAATACATGGGCGCGGACAACGTCCTCCACATGTGTTATTGAAATTGACCCAGACAGCATTTGCATGCCTTTCATAGCATTTATGAGGAATTCATTTCCTGCAAAGAATCAAACTTTGCATTTAACAATGTTATGCACTAGTTACTTCGGCACAGATTACAACAGCAGATGCTATCAAACCAGTGATTAAAGCTGTGGCGAGGCCAACACTGCTGGGAACATCTGTGGTAAGAGAAGGACCAGCCATGAGAGTAGGGATCACAGTAATGAGATCAATGTTTTTTTCTTGAGCAAACTTCCAGGCTGCCTTCTCAGCCAATGTCTTGGAGAGAGGATAACCCTGCAAATCTTAGTGTTTAGATCCCAAGACAGCTTAAATATTGACAGTTTATGTTGTCTGAACTTTCAATAGTAACAAAATTAATACCCAAGTAGGTGGCTTATCAGAACTCAAGAATTCAGTATCAGTCCAGTTCTTCTCATCAACAACCAAGCCTGTAACATCAAGCTTGTTGATGGTAACAGCAGCAGCAGAGGATGTCAAGATGACCCTTTTAACTGTTTTGGCTTTAGCACAAGCTGTCAAGACATTTTCTACTCCTTGGATTGCTGGCTTAATCATATCATTCTACATTTTAAAAAGGGTATTAGAAAAATTAGAACTTTTTCATCTTTCTTGTAACAATGAATACAAGCCATACTAATTTGTACCTCAGGATCTTCAGAAGCAAAGTTGACTGGGGTCGCGACATGGAAAACAAGATCACAACCAGATATTGGGGCATCAAAGCTTTTCGCATCAGTTAAATCTGCTTCGAATATCTTTACTTCTCCCAATTCTTTCAGTGCGGTTAGGGGAGCGATTTTCTTCTGATTGTCTGTGCACAAATGTGGGTGTAAATGCTAAATATATACAAAAAGAACAGGGGTAAAAGTAAAACAGACTATATTTCAACGAAGACATTTCGATCTCTCTCCTAGCATTGACAATAACAGACAAATTGAGGATGATAAGAGAAGAAAATAAGAGATGGAGAAGAGAAGGTGTCACTGACTTGGGTCTCTGACGGTTGTGTTGACAGCATAGCCTTTCTGAAGCAACATCTTCACCATCAGCGATGCCACAAACCCAGTCCCGCCTACGACGCATGCTGTCTTTCCTCCGGTGACTTCGCTTGCCATGCTGTGATGACGACAAGGTCGATTGGATCAAATAATCAGAAAAACACAACACACAGAGAGATTTGTAAGGGTTAGTTGGAGAGTAATGTGTTAATATAGACGTTTGGAATGGAGGAGAAGGAGAAGGAGAAGGTGGGCACGCGACCTCTGTTTCACCAACGATTCAAACCTCGGTTCTTTCTTTAGTACCCAGTTTATGAAATGAAATCGTATGATTGTTGGTAGAGGGTATCAGCTGGAATCACTATACAATCAACATCCCCTTTCTTTCTTGACGCTGACAGAGAAAGTAAATAATTTACCCTAGTAAACTATGATCTTTTGGCTGCTCAATTATTTTGACAAATAGTAAAGTATCAAAGTAGAAAATTGAAACCCACCTAATTCTTCATTCGACAACTAATTGGTAAAATTCGGACCAAGTGGAAGACTCTGCAACCTCATAGATCAGTTGAGACTCGAGGCAAGACCCAATATAGAAAGATAATGTAGGGTAATATTCATACACTATGGACTGAGTAATGTTCCATCTGATAAATTACGATAATGAAAACACCCACGTGTATCATCTCAGTCAATCACATGTTGTTAGAAGGATTCATCTCGATGAACCCTGAAATTGTTTTCAAGCCAATAACTTTAAGAACCAATCATAGTACCACCCAAATAAATCCTTGTAAGTCTTGTTATCTTACTTTGTGAAATTAAGCTTTGATTTGTCATATGTGAAACAATATTCATTCAAGAAATTGTGAAAATTTAGTAAAAGTATTAAGAATCCATAAATTATATCATAAAATTTAGTAAAAAACTAAAAACAGTCATTTATGACGTTTTACTCCAACGTTACCCTAGTATTGGGCATCATCCAGTGATTCATACATGAGCCCAATCAAGATATTGGGCCTACCCCATAAAAAGTGGAAAAAAATATATGAGTAAATTCTGGGCCTGCTTGCATATCTATGACCGACCGATACGGACGGAGTTGGGTTTGATTGTCTTATCAAAAGGAGTAGCTCACAACCTACGAAGAGACACGTGACCGTCTTGTTGTTAGGTGACTGAAATCCAGTTTGTCACCAAGGGCCTGCCCGTTTAGGGTGTTGGGAGGCGTTGGGTTGAGAGGTGTTGGGGAATGTTGGGTTGGGAGGTGTTGGAAAGTGTTTGCACCAACGGTCCCCAACGTCTCAAACAGTCGAGGGTTGAGAGGTGTTCGGGACGAACCCAACCCTCCCCAATACCTCCCAACATCCCAAACGGACAAGCCCCAAAAATTCAGGATTTTGCTCCAACAAAATCGAAATATAAATAAAATAAAAAAATCGATATTTTGGAGTAAAATAAAAGTTAGGATGAATCAATAATTTGAGTGGTATTACATGCAATTAATTTGATATTATTACATTAATACATATGCATTAGGATTTAAGTGAATTGTTAGGCTTTAAATATCTCACACGAAATCTTATTGGCTCAACTATCAACTAGGATACTAGTTGTTGCGTTCCTATTAGTATGGGTATTTGTTTTTGGGATAAGTATTAGTATGCATTTATGAAGATTATAGAAAGGATAATGTTTGAGACTTCAAAATTTGATCCCCAAAAGACCCTCATTTAATATACAGTGTTGGATGTGAAGTGAATCCTACAATGTTTTTAATCAATGGTTATTTTAATGTTACATAGATTTGAAAGACTTTTGAGAGTCAAATTTTTTAGTCTCTAACACTATCCTTATAGAAAGTAGTGATTCAATTGTTATGTATACAGCTTAATCAGTTTACCAATCAATCTGCTCTACCTTCCTTGCTCCCTATGAAAGGAATCAGAATTTACAAAAGTAGAGAAGGGCAAAAGAGAAGAATAAAGAAAAAAATGTGAGGACAAAAGAAGCCTTTTTTTAACCTGGATGAATGAATCACAGCTAATGCCTCACATTTTGTTGCAAATCTACGTACCTGGCCTCAACTTTATTCTTATTCTTCCCTTCAACTTAGAGCTTTTATACACAAGTTCCCTGTCCTTTGTTTGCTTGCATTCTCCTTCATTAGAATCATCCACACCCCTGTTACATACCTGCCAGAATGGTAAAAAATTCTGGGGTTTTGATTTGTATCTTGATCATGATCATGGATGTTGTTGCAGGAATACTTGGCATTGAAGCTGAAATAGCTCAGAACAAGGTAACAGCAGTAACTAATAAGAGTTTTGGCTGGTGGGTATTTTTCCATTAATGGCTCGATTTATGTTGAACAGGTGAAACATTTGAAGATGTGGATTCTTGACTGTAGAGATCCAAGTTACCAAGCTTTTAAGCTAGGGTTATCTGCAGCTGTATTGCTGGCCCTTGCCCATATTATTGCTAATTTACTTGGTGGGTGCACCTGCATTTTTTCGAAAAAAGATTACGATAAGGCTTCCCCTAACAGGCAATTAGCTGTGGCTTCCCTCTTCTTCTCCTGGTAAGTTTCAAGGTTAAGACTCTGCCTTACCTCTGTTTTCTTGAAGGCAAGGATTGAATTTGAAGATGACTTGAACCTTCTGTGAAAAACAGGATTATTTTGGCAATTGGGTTCTCAATGCTCATGATAGGGACATTGGCAAACTCCAAATCAAGAAAATCTTGCGGGATATCCAACCGTAGAATGCTGTCAATTGGGGGCATTCTATGTTTCATTCATGGACTCTTTACTGTTGCATATTATGTGTCTGCCAGAGCTGCGGCTAAAGAACAGAAGTTGAATCCGCCTGCAGGCCATGCTTAAGCATTCTTCAATTTCTTGTTTAAGTTAGTATTTCTATTGTCTATTGTTCATTGCAATGAATAGCACATTGAATCATTGTCTAATTAAATTTGTGAAACAAATTCTCATATGCAGATAGTCAATTAATTGCTTACTTTGTTACTCTGTTCTTTCAACTTTCTCAGCTGAAATAATCTGATTTGATTCGGATTATGAAAATTGAAATCGATAATTAAAAGAGTTACGCAAGAGAGGCAAGTGAATGGAACTAGAAATCATCGCTATCATATTCATTCCGTATCCATCAATGTGCAGAAACCCTAGAATAAAACCCTAAAATTGATAAAACCCTAAAATTCATATGAACATATGAAGAAATAGAAACACTAACCCTAGATCGAATCCTAAACATCTGTTGTAAAACAGAAAGTTTAATCATCATCAGCACGAGCATCCTTGGAGGCGCCAGCCCTCTTAGGCAACAAGGTGCTATGAATGTTAGGCATCACACCGCCATTAGCAATGGTTACATCGCCAAGCAACTTGCTAAGTTCCTCATCGTTCCTGACGGCCAATTGAATGTGCCTTGGAACGATTCGAGTCTTCTTGTTGTCCCTTGCAGCGTTTCCGGCCAACTCCAGCACCTACACGCCACAAATCACCATCATAAGCCAAATCAGTAAAGAACGAGATACGAAATTACATTCCTGTTATTTCTAGTCCACGAGCAACCAAACACTCGACAAACAAAACAAACAGCGTCCAAAATTACCTCAGCGGCTAGGTATTCAAGGACGGCGGCGAGATAGACGGGAGCTCCACCGCCGAGACGTTCAGCATACTTTCCGGCTTTCAAGAAACGTGCAATACGGCCGACAGGGAACTGCAGACCGGCCTTGCTACTCCTGGATTGTGCCTTCTTCACGGCTCCTGCGCCCACTGACTTCCCTCTTCCAGCCATCTTCAACAAGAGAGAGTTCGAGGGTTAATTAATGATATATTGCTACTGAAATTTTTGGGTTTATATAGGATTACCGGGAGCATTGAAGCCAATGAATTTGACTAGCATGGATTGTGATCTGAGACCGTCAGTTTAGATTACTATGAACCGTTGGATCGAGTTTATATTGACTTCTTTCAAAGGTGGGAAACATGTGGATTCTTCTACTACACAAATTGCGCAACGTTTGGGCCACAAGTTTTTGGGCCTTAGTTTTGAGAACCAAAATTTTGGGCCTACAAGCAAGCCCGATCAAAACTTTATACCAAACTAGTAAGAATGGGTGGAAGGAGGCAAAATCCGATGTGGGAATTCTGCAAAGCAAAGAATATAGAACAGGTAGTTCAAGGGCCGTAAAGGACAGATGAACAAGACTCAAGGTACTGAAGTGAAAATCCAACGCGACAAACAAGCGATAGCAGCATTCATACTCAACAACAAAAGTCTCAACTGTAGAACCAGACATGGAAAAAGAATTGATAAGCAAAAATCTACTACTGACACAGGAATTTCACCAACTATAGGAACCTCCACAGCTTCAAGAAACTGAATACCAGATGACCAAATCCTTTTAAGAGGAAGAAGGCTTCTTTTTGATGCCTCTCCTCATGCAAGTAAAGGTAGCAGAAGGTCTCACAGTCATGCTAAAGACCGACTTCAGAGAGTATGATTTCAGTCGCATACACAGAAAACTCAAGAATGACTTCAACAGCAGATGAATATATCTATACTTGTTAAAAACATCTTGAGAAGTTGATAATCAAAATATTGTAAATACTGATCACCTCAATTAGTTTGTCCCACACTTCAGGTTTAATAATCGATCTTGAAGTAATTGGATCATAAGCAAAAGCCACTCAATCCATCCTTAAAAATATCATCACAAACTGTCCATACTTTTTGAGATTCTTCATGTTATATATTCTGAATTTTATCTTTATCCTATATAATATTTGGAAGGAGATTCCTCATTCCCTCCAATATTTTTTCTCATGAGCTTGTAAGAACTTGACTCCCATTTCCAAACAAGTTTAGTCGGACTCCAGTCTTGGAGTCATTATGCATAACTTTTTTAGGTGACCAAAGGCAAGCTTCTAAATTGATCCTGCTCTTTGAATCTTGATAAGTTTCTAACCCGTTACTAATTTCAGTACCTTTCAAGAAATGATTGATGTTTCAAACAACGAAACCAGCAAATAGACAATTGCACACAAGAATATTGTACCTGAAGAAGCAGTAATGTGCAATTTTCTCAACTACAATCCCTTGAACACAGAATGTGGACAATGTATTTTACAAAAACATAAGCGATGCTTACATAAGAGTACAGAATTGCTTTTAGCCAAGCTTGGCAAGAACATCATTCAGAGTAGACACAGTCTTAGCATAGTACTTCTCAGCTTGAGTGGAGCTCTTAGTTTTTGCAGCATAGTCCAGCTGAAAGGGAAAAAAGAAAAAAAAGAGAGCATCAGTTCATGTTGATTTGCACACACACACACACACAATTGAAGAATAATGCGGGATGAATTGACACTCACATCGTCGATGTCTTGGAAGAGCTTCCCTGTGAGATCCTTTAGAGATTGCTTTTCTGCTTTAGTCTTTGAACTGATGACAGTGTTAAGGTCATAACGCAGGTACCCTGCTTTGTTACGGAGATCATTCATGACATATGGCCATGCCTTCTTGTCTATAAACTCCTTCACTTTAATAATGTCTTGAGCTGATTCCTTTGCCCTCTTTGCTGCCTCTACTGGGGTAAGTGGTTGAATGAAGAATCTCTGCTTCAATGG
Source organism: Tripterygium wilfordii (assembly GCF_013401445.1). Taxonomy (NCBI): domain Eukaryota; kingdom Viridiplantae; phylum Streptophyta; class Magnoliopsida; order Celastrales; family Celastraceae; genus Tripterygium; species Tripterygium wilfordii. Next base: position 1,478,792 of record NC_052240.1, on the reverse strand, counting down.
CAGGTCAAAGTCCCTTGCCTCATCAGAGTTCAGAGTCCCAGCTGCCAAATCCCAAAATGGCACCTCAAGTGTGTGATACATTAAGCTTATGTTTCTAGCACTTCTTAAATTCAAATAACTATTGATGCAATTACCATATGAAACGTAGAATCTTTAGGTAATAAAATGATGTCAAAAGACTAAATTTTGTTCAAAATTATACAAAAAAAGTAAAAAGTTCGTATATTGAGAGAGTTGAGTACTTCCTATAATACTCTTTTTATTATTCTTCGAAGTCTTAAGTTTAGGCTTCGTAAAACATTTCGTACTAGAATGATGTTAGAATGATGTGAAGAGAGTTGAACAATTCTAAACCGTTAAAGTCTCGGAGACTGTTCTACTCTATTCAAAGTATCAGTTAGAATATCCAAATTATGGTTCTGGGTATAGTAGCAACTTACGGAGTCCACCAGAGGGAGGGGGTGGTGGGCCGACAGGGATGGATTTAGCAGCAGCGAGCACAGCTTGAACAAAAGACCCAGAAGCCAAACCAGTAGCAACAAGACTAAGCACTGCACGGCGGGTGGTCTCGGGTTCAGCAGGCACCTGTTGTTGCTGACCAGGACCTTGAGCTCGGACACTGAAACTGGGTCTGGTAAAGGCTACCCTGTTGTTTGTTGGCATGTTCAAGCGTGTTGAGCCATTCATCTGGAGGCTGCCTTCAAGGACAACTTGGGATGATCCACGTAAACCAGCCATTGAAGCCATAGCCTGTGCCATGTCCTTGAGCTGAGCTACTTCAATTTTCCAATGAGAGAAATGAATAATAGAATAATAGATAGGTGGATTTATATTTTCTTTCTTTAGTGGATGTTGTTCCTTCAACTCTTCTTGATTTAGGGCAAATCACCTTATCTGCCATTTTCTAGTTGGATAAGTTGGAAATGAAACTGGCTAATAGTTGCTTGACACGTGTCATCCAATTTAATTATATGTGACTTCGTTGGATTGGGTTTTGTTGCTGTTGGCTAGTTTCTTGCCACGTGGACTCTCTAAGAATTTTGGTACTTTGGTTTTTAGCAACAAAATTATGCTTCTAATCTCTTCTACAATTTTTTTTTTTTATATTTTGTGTATGGTGGGATCCGTAATCACTTTCCATGAGCATCGGATAAATTTATCGGATTTGCATACTAACCCATAAATTCTACATGTCAGGTAAACACACAAAAAATCTATGTGTGAGGGCATGTCTCTGGAAAGGATTGAATCTTGATGGAACACATGAAAGTTATTTTTCTATTGGAACGATTTTGACGAATTATGCTAATCTTAAATCACATTAATCCCCAAGCTTTTTTAGGTCTTGCTATTGTTTGTCAATTGGTGGGCCAGCTTGAAGGAAGGAAAAGACAGGAGCAGATACTTCAGCCAGTTGGGCCGGCCTGTTATGTATATAGCCCGACCCAGCAGGCCCATAAAGGAGTCTAAACTCTAAAGTAACTATTATAACGTTGTAAAACAGGAGCGCTGGATCTGGATTCAAATCAATTCAAATTCTTTCCCTCTCCGCTCGAAACCACAGAGCGCATACTTTCCCTTTCTCGCTGTGAGCCCTAACTTTTCGATTTACCAGAATGTGCAGACCTTGAGTTTGTTCGGTGCTCTTTTCGATCTCCAGTAATTTGATTGCAAATTCAACAGGCTCAGATCGGAACTTGATGCAACACCAAGAACTCTATCCGAAGGTTACGTTCTGAAATTTTCAAGTATTTTCTCAGGTTCAGATGATGTCTTCTCGCAATCAAAACAGACCTCCTCGAAGTCCTTCTACTGTAAGTCGTGATTTCTCTCTTCCTCTCTTAAATTCGAGTTTGTTCATTCTAGGTTTTCACTGCGAAAAAATCAATAAGAGAGAACGGAAAAGGAAGGGGAGGGATAAATAGATTGCCGGATTTATGGAATTGGGGCTTTGTTGCTAGGGTTTTAAATTTGAAGTCTATAATTTTCTCTCATTTACTCAGGAGCCAAACAGAACACTTCGTTTGAATTTTGTTGATCTGTGAATTTAGGGTGTGCTTTTCGTGTATATGTTGGGTTTAAATGGGATAGTGACAATACCTTTTGTCGTTGTATGACTTTGACATTTACTTATATGCTTGCTGACTGTGTCTTTTGTGTGGGTTTGTAGAAGAAGGAGGCTGCTGATGGAATTCCACTAGATAAGCGCAGGAGAATAGGAGCAGGAAAGGTGGCAGGAGCAGGAACCACAGGCCGTACACGACAGGCATTTGCTGCTGTTAACAACAGGCAAGATGTTCCAGCTGCTGCTGATGTTGGCAACAATGAGGATTTGCAGAGTGGCAGCTTTGAATTTACAAAAGAGGAAGTGGAAGCGCTATTGTCAGAAAAGCCCAAAGCCAAGAAATTTGATCTTAAGGTTCCATTGGTTTCATGAATGTAATTACGTTTAGAGTGAATCACTTGTCTAGTTTATCTTAATTTTGATTTCCACTATATTGGTTTGTTAGGCCAAATTAGAACAATTGACTGAACATAATAAGAGGCTCAGGCTGTGCGTCAGATGGTTTCAACAAGTTGAGGAAGGTCATATCCTTGAGGTGGGAAAGCTTCAAAATGCGCTGGAATCTTTGGAGAAAAGCTCTGCAGATATGGGTAATTTTACTGCTGGTAGTTTATAATCAGAGATATTCACATTATAGTTGATGGATGTTAATATACACCATTCTCTGGTTGTAGTTGATAAATATTAAATAACAAGTCCACTTGCATTTGCCCAAGATTAATATGTTCCATTAGTAAATTATAGTTGATATTACCCAGCTTTGGTTTTTTTATTTTGCTCAAGTTTCTATTGGTAATAACTATATCACCCTTAATACTTAATAGGGTACTCCATTGATTGGATTTTGTGGTGTTACTTTATTGGAGCCTTTTCTCATTTGGTAAAAGCTTGAGAAACTGTATTATGTCATCAATGACTTAAATTGTTCCTGGCCATGGTGAATTGGTCAGGAATCAGGATATGTTATTAACATTAATGCAAGGTTAAAAGCAACATGATCTTTGGTTGCGATTTTTATATAACGAAAATGGTCACTCTAATTGAAGAGATGACTTTAAGGTGTCGTTTCTTTTGAATTTTTCCCATTTTCTTCTTTGTGATTTATATTATACTACAGAGAAAAAAAGCAGTGTTTACCCATGCCACTGTTGTGTCATGAGCTTCCTTTTGCGAGAGTGATATTATTTATCTTGTAACTGATATATATGAACTTTATGAAAGAAATGGTTATGTAATTTCAGTCTGTTTGTATTCCTTTTAGAGATGGAGATGAAAAGGAAGGAGGCGGGACTTAATGCCACTATTTCAGAGTCAAATAAAGAAATGGCTTTATTACAGGAGAAACTTGCAAAGGAAGAATCTGAAAAGCTGGTAAGGAAGTTGTAAAGGGTGTTATAAGTAATGAATCACTGATATCGTAAATTTGTAATGTATTTTGCAAAATTTATTTTCTTTGACTCTGTTTTTGTCATTTTAACATAGGATGCAATTGATTTCCATAGAAGAGAAAATGAAGCTCGAGTTTCTGCAGAAAAGTTGCTAGAATCGCTCTCGAAAGAGCTTGAGAAAGCCAAGCAAGATATATTAGCTGGCAACCAAAGGGTAAAGTTTAATTAGTTGTTTGAATTATCTCATTTGCTTATGAATGCTGCTATTATTTGTTAGTTACCCAGTAATTGTAACATTTTAACTTGCACATTCTCTTTTGCGCTTCTGTCTCTTGAAGTTTGTTGACTTCCACCTTCAACTTACTGGCAGTATTCCCAAAATTTTCTTAAAATTTGCAGGCTGCCTCACTTGATGACATGTACAAGAGATTACAGGAGTACAACTTGAGTCTACAGCAGTACAATAGCAAACTTCATGCTGAACTCGAAACAGCCCGTGAGTCACTAAAACGAGTAGAAAAGGAGAAATCGACTATAGTGGAGAATCTCAGTACTTTAAGGGGACACTATAATTCATTGCAAGAGCAGTTAAATTCATCACGGGTATGATGATGATACAAATTTCCTTGGCCTTGGCTTTCTTTAGCTTCCAGATAATTTGTTCATTTGGCATATTTTTTCCTCTCTACATGAATTAAATGCGATTGTTGTGAATATGTATGAAGGAGTTTAATTAGGTTATGTAATGTTTATTGAATCTTATGGCATTTGTTTTTGTTTTGTGGATCTTGACTTAAAAGTGTGGTGTATGGCTATATCTTGCCAAAGCTTTAGCAGGAGTTTTTATTGCACTTACTCTTTGTGGCCAAAGTTAAATAGTATTTGGCAGCTGTTTGAAAACTTTGTACTCCTTTGCCTCACTCAACTTGAAATTTGAAAAATGTAGCCCAAAGTTTATGTACATGCCTAATTGATGAAAATATGTTCAGGCTTCACAAGATGAGGCTGTGAATCAGAAAGAATCATTAGCAAATGAGGTTAGATGTCTTCGAGATGAGTTGCATCAAGTGAGAGATGATCGTGATCGCCAAGTAGCACAAGTGCAGGCCTTAACTGCTGATGTAGTACAGTACAAAGAAAAAACGGGCCAATCTTTTGTGGAGTTGGATAACTTGACAACAAAATCGAAATGCTTGGAGGTTTGTAATAAAAACACATATATTTATGAATTATGATTGATATTGCATTGTTGCTGGACTTTATTTTCTACATGTGTGTGTTTCCTTTTGTCGCAGGAGACATGTGCTTCTCAGAGCGAGCGGATTCATATATTAGAGCGTCAAATTGCAGCAGCAAATGAGAAATTAAAGGTAAGACTAAAGTTGTCAAGACAACAGTTATTTGTTTTTAAAATATTTTACAAAAGATTTTTAAAATTCTGCTTCTAGTCGCTTATATTACTTCTTGTGCATGTTTTATATCCGAAATTTACAATAACGGATTTCTTCCAGATGGCTGATTTATCATTCTCAGAAACAAGGACAGGATTTGAAGAGCAGCAGAGGGTCATCCTTGATTTGCAAGATCGCCTTGCAGACAGGGAACGTAAATTGCTTGAAGGAGAAAAACTGAGGAAGAAGTTACACAACACAATCTTGGTAATGCTGTTTGACCACTCTTTTAACTTTACGCAATCCATCAAATATACTAACTAATTTGTGTCTATCTGTGACAGGAACTCAAGGGAAATATTCGCGTGTTTTGTAGGGTGCGGCCTTTATTACCTGAAGATTGTGCCACGACAGAGGTGTCGGTCATCTCATATCCATCCTCAACAGAATCCCTTGGCCGAGGCATTGATCTAATTCAAAGTGGTATGGACACAATATTTAAGAAAAGTTTTAATATCCGATCCATGCCTTAAAAACTTTCACCATTTTTTTATTCTGAGTATGTTGTTGGATTTAAACTCTAATAAAATGTTATGTTACATTGAGCAGGACAAAAATATCCGTTCACATTTGATAAAGTGTTCAATCACGAGGCTTCTCAACAGGACGTCTTTGTTGAGATTTCTCAATTGGTACAGAGTGCTCTTGATGGTTACAAGGTGATTTTTGCTTTTTCTATTACAAATTCAACTGAATTATAGTTGGGTCAGATTATAGCTGAAAGCATTGTTGTTTGAAATGGAACACATTCTAAAATATCAACATAAGTTGAACTCGGTTTAACAGTTCAATAAGGGTACATATGTTTTGGTGTTACAAATGGGAGTATTTATTTTAGTTGTCAACTCAAGTTTTATACCAAGAAAAATACGAGGGATTTTACTTGTAACACGATAATTGTCTGTACATATACTAAAACACCTTGGATGGCTTCTTTCGACAGGTTTGCATATTTGCTTATGGGCAAACAGGTTCTGGAAAAACTTATACAATGATGGGCAGGCCAGAAGCCCCTGAGCAGAGAGGGCTGATCCCGCGGTCATTAGAACAAATATTTCAAAGTAGTCAGGCTCTCATAGCACAGGGCTGGAAGTACAAAATGCAGGTAAACCTCCAAAAAATGAGTTTCTAGTTGATACTTTTAAAATTTATTTCTTAAGTGTTCCCTTGAAAACATTGTAGGCTTCGATGCTGGAAATTTATAATGAAACCATCCGCGATTTGTTGTCAATAAACCGATCAAGCAGTCTTGATATCACACGTGCAGAGAACAGTGTTCCTGGGAAGCAGTACACTATAAAACATGACGCAAATGGAAATACACATGTTACTGACCTTACCATTGTTGATGTAGGCAGTATTGGAGAGATTTCCTCTCTTCTGCGGCAAGCAGCACAAAGCAGGTAACTATTTTAAAATGCTTCTTAGGCTCTACAAGTTATTGTCATGTAACATTATCTGATGGATTGATATTTCAAGGAGAATCTTATGCTTTATGTATTTTACAACTGATTTTATGGCGCAAATCTGTGGCTCAACTCTGAAGTTTAGCAATTTATAGTTATCAGTACGTGAATTAGAAACTAGAAAGTTGACAACGAACTTATGTTACTTGTACCATGGAAGTTTATCATAAACTGTAAGACAGACTCGAACTATTGCCTCCACAGTCTCTAAATAGTCATAAGGACTCATTCCGAATGTAAATTCCATATGCGTGTTGTTATAAATGTTAAGTTAATAGGATGGAGATTTGATCAGAAGTTCTGTTTTCACTGTATTTTTCCAGGTCTGTGGGCAGGACTCATATGAATGAGGAGTCCTCAAGAAGTCATTTCGTCTTCACCTTACGTATATCTGGGGTGAATGAGGTATGATGTTTACATGTTCATCAACTTATTTGCTTGTAGTTCTCTCTGTTAAACGCCTTTTCTTGTTTTTTGTAGGGCACTGAACAACAAGTACAGGGTGTTCTAAATCTTATTGATCTTGCTGGAAGTGAGAGACTCTCGAAGAGTGGATCAACTGGAGACCGACTGAAGGAGACTCAGGTTACTTTCTTTGATATCTCGGTTTTCCAGGGGATGTTTCTTTCATATTTTCCAGTGGACTTTCTTTATACAAATGTTGACCTTTTTATCTTTTCAAACAGGCGATAAACAAAAGTTTGTCTTCTTTGAGCGACGTCATATTTGCCTTGGCAAAAAAGGAAGACCATGTTCCTTTCAGAAATTCAAAGCTAACGTATCTTCTCCAGGTGAATTTCTTGAAATGTCCTGCGTCCCCTTTTTCCAAACTGTTTTGAGTTTTGATATGTAGGGCTGGGAATGATCTGGAAAACAACACCTCCCCCAAATTAAAGCAAAGAAAATACAGAAAAAAAAGTAGTTGGGTTCAATAAGTCTCTAATACATACACAAATATGTTAGACCAGATTTGGATTTTTTTTGTTCCTCATGCCATACAGCTGGCTGAATGGAATGGGGGCCATATTAATATGGTTTTCTGTTTTAAAGTTTGATACTTGGTTTCAACTTTGTATGTGTCTTAACTTCAAAACACTTTGTTACAGCCTTGTCTTGGTGGGGATTCGAAAACTTTAATGTTTGTAAACCTTTCTCCTGATCCCACTTCACTTGGCGAGTCACTCTGTTCCCTACGCTTTGCTGCCAGAGTCAATGCTTGTGAAATCGGGATTCCTCGACGCCAGATGATTTCTCGGCCTGCAGATTCACGACTCAGTTATGGTTGACCGTTGTTCTTATTCTAATCATCACACAGTAACTGTTATCTCCAAGTAGAGTCAGGGTTGCACGTTTGGTTCATCTCATGGAATGCCCACTATTTGTGCCATAGTTTCTGGAGGCATATTAACTGAGCGTGATATATGTATTCTCTGCATTATGGGTAAGAGTAGCATGTTTCTCGCTGCTTTGGTTTAGCAACGTCCTTGAATGTTACATGAAAAATTCAATATTTTGTGAAGATTGGATTACTATATCATCCTGTTGTACTCTTATTGTATCGGAAATCTTGGCTGTTATTCTTCACTTAACGCCAAGATACTCAATTTAAGAGTTTGGAATATTGAAGTCTTTATAATAATTTATGATGATGAGTGAATATGATTTGGATGCTAATTCCTTTATTCTACATTTCTGAAGTTCTGTATGACAACAGGATCCTCAAGTCAGTGGGCTCAAGGAGTGATGGCCTGACGATATAAGATTGTGGGCCTTAATCTACTCATGATAAGTCCGGTTAACATTTAAGCCCATGTTGGTTATAGACCATGGGCCTGGACTGTAGTGATTAGTGAGTATACCTCACCCGGGGGTACTTGTAGTGGGAAATCCTTGAAGTTTTTAGCATCACCATCTGATGTGTTGAATAGTGTGAGACCTACACTGTTTTTTTAAATTTAAAAAACAGATTGGATGGTGTGATGGAACACTGCCTACCCCGGACTCGAGTATACCTCCTCACAAAAAATAAAACAACTTCCCTCCCATATTTTATACACACAAGTATGCCCATTTGACATAACCTAAACCAAACAAGTTGATTCTTTTTTTTTTTTTTGGGTTGAAATCCAATCTGGTCAAAGTATTAAGATACAAGTTTCTACCTTTCTTTGCAAAATGAGTTAGGATTTATGTAATTGTTTTGATGGTGATACAGCAAAAAGAATGATTATTATCAGTTGACATTTGCTTCTGTATGCAGTACAGGTTGCTGTTTGACTTCAATCAATAATCTCAATCTAATTTTGTTTGTTTTTGAACATCTAATCACACTTCATGAAGGTCATTAAGAGATAGATTAACTTATAGCAACTTGTTTTAGTTGATTTCAGTACCTTCCATCATTAGTCCGAATAATGATGACTTTTTGAAGGAATAAAAAACTTCAACAATTATATGATTTGATGAAAGTTGATTGTGATCCAGTTTTATTTAGTAAAAGAAAAGGCACATTCACGATCTCTCTCTCTCTCTCTCCCCCCTTTATCATCCCCATCTCCATCTCCATCTCCATCTCCATAGATTCTCTAGATATGGAACTATTAGTGATAACTCTAATGTTGTTATCTACTACTGCTCTTTCCCTTGCAGACACTAATGTGTTATCTGGATCAGAATGTTCAGAGGCTGATAATGCTGCAACCCAGAATCCATTCCAAACCAATCTCAACAATCTTCTGAATTCACTAACTACAAGTGTACCTCTTCATGGTGGTTTTTACAAAACCACAACAGGGAAAGACTCAGGCAAGATATATGGCCTAGTGCAATGTAGAGGTGACGTTTCCACCACAGATTGCTTGAATTGCTCTAAAAAATCTACCAGTGCTGCTTTGCAAGGCTGTCCGCGGAGCAAGAAGATTAAGGTTTGGTTCACATGGTGCTTCTTACGCTATTCGGACGATAACTTTTTTGGTATTTGGGATCAATCATCCACGGCCTTGACTAATGATACAAATCTTGAAGATCCATCCGTGGTATCACAAGGACTTAATTTTATGACTGAACTTGCATCTACAACAGCGAAGCAGCCTTCGATGTTCGAGACAGCAGTGTTGGATGGTGGAGAAAGTGGGAAGAGGTATGGCATGGGTCAGTGCACAAGGGATATCAGCAGGTCTGACTGCAGCAGCTGCTTGGAAGCACAGTTGGAAACTTTTAGAACCACAATTGGGAATAAAAGAAGTTGGGAGATTTATGGATCAAGTTGTAGCATGTGGTATCATGACTTCCAGTTCTATTTCAACATTTCAACTCCTGCAAATGATGGTGAGTAGTGTTTTCTGTATGTATTTTTCTTCTCTTAATTTGTCTTTCATGAGTTGATGTGTTTTGTCTACTTCGCCAATACAGGGGATAGAAGTATTTCTTTACATGGAGTGGCAATTGGAATGGGTATTGCAGAACTAGTGCTTCTTCTTTGGTGGATCCTCTAGCAAAGAACGAAGTTCTTGACTATTTGTTGAAGAGGAGAACACAAGGTTGTTGTGCAATCCTGAGTACTGAAGTTCTATTCTTTTATTTGATTGATTTTCCTCCCTTGTGGTTGTAAATAATGTTTATGTATAAGGTATGTCATAAACAAGGGTGTGAATGCCCTTGAACACAGTGCCCTCCATGTGTTCAACTGAAACATTTTGCCCTATATGACATTCTTCTCTGTTATTACGGCCTTTTCTTCTGCTATATCTTTGCATGAAAAAGACCATCGACCATAGGAAAAACTATCATCAAATTGTTTCTAAATCGCAGAAGATGACCTAAGATTAGAATCGTGAGGGGGAGAATAAGTGGTGAGGGGCTCTCCCTAGGATTTTTTTTTTTGGGATTATTTACATGTCGCTTGTTAAAAAAACAGGAATTGAAATGTTGGTATTATAAATATCATATTCATAAATTGTTGATCAAAAAGACAACCAAATAAAAGTAAGGGTGTTAAACCAAAAATTTTGGATTTTACTAAAAACGAAACGCCAACCCATTTTGAACAAGTGGCATGAGACCTCAGTTTTTTTGTCCTATGGAATACGCTTTGAAGTGTGAAAATATGTTGAGTGGACCAATTTTTTTGACTCGTAATAAGACTTATTTGCCACTGCCAAGACTTTAGTGTACAGTGTATAGAGGGTTTGATTGCGATTGAATTCGTCATGGGCCCACATCCATTTTTTTTTGTACTGTTTATTCGCCAACTGAAAAACAGATTTTTCCTTTAATGGAATGGAAGCCGTTGGATCAAGAATAGTAATCTTCCAGAATCCGAGCCATTCTCAGCCCTACTCGAGGCTTCGTCTTAGCTGTCGTAACTGTTAAGGTTTAGTCACGAAAAGCCCATTAAAATATCTTAATCAGACACGGCCCAATTATAATCTCCAAAATCTCATGTAAGTAACAGCGGGCGCCAGGATAAAAGCTCAAGGATTAGCCCAAGCCCAAACATGAAAGGCTCGGAGTTCCGGCCCGCTACCGAGTCCTGATTCCCAAATCACATTAAACGGCTAATTAGTAATTACCCAACTTCATCTCAAGCTTCCAACTTTCTGTTTTTCTCTCAAGATCATCCCTTTCCCCGCATTGCCGGATCTTCAGATTACTTGTTAAGAGCTGAGGTTAGTAACAATAATCATCAATTTCTCTGTTCTGTTATCTGAAGTGATAGGTCTATTTCATTGTTGGTGTAGATAGAGGTGAGGAGGTGATTGAGGTTGGTCTGATAGGTGCTGTTTGTGGTGTAGTTCCCCTTGTTTAGGCAATCCTTGTACAGAATTTCTGGCTGAGAAACTGTAGGATGATTTAAATCCACTGCAAAGACTGAGTCTTCCTAAACTATTTTCCTGGTTGAATGATAATCGAAGATCTAGAAAGTGGGAGGTTAAGAATATTGGTATTTTTATATGATTTCGATTCCTGGAAATTATTGGGTTCAAAGCACGCTGATATTGACATGGTTGGCATTGTAGTCTGTAGACCACGCAATTGTCAACTTTGCATAATAGAAAAATGTGGAAATTCCACATTTTTTTCTTCTAATGTTTATAATGAGACATTGAGACTAGCCCAATTCCTGCTAATGGAAAGTGTGTAGAGTTTCCTGGTCCAAGTTTAAGACCTCCACTAATATTAATGGTCATCGTTATGGAAGATTTGTTTCTGGAATGTCTTCGTCAATGCATTATGGTATGATCTACTGTCTAATGGTACTGTCATCTTTCTTTTGATGATTTGCCTCTTAGGTTATATTCAGTTTCTTTGTAGTAATAGGACATAACTTCTCATGGCTGTCATGCTTAAGAAGTATTTATAATAACATAGAAACTATCAGTTCCAAACCTCAAATGAAGCTGGAATTTCTCTGTTCAAAACAGAATAACATTTATGAGTTGGGTGATTTTGTAGAACTGTTATTATCATCTAGTAATATAGATTGATCTAGATACAAGATCGGTACAACACAGATATTCAAACCTTTTAATGTTTAACTAGGAAAACTTTGTAAGAAAAATCAAATTGGTTCCACTTTATTTTACTTGGCTTCTTGATTCTTGAGCCAATGCATCTCCCATATTGAGCATCAGAAACTGAGTACTGAAACCAGAGTGATTAGAGTTATTAAGACATTGCTTCCCTTCCCTGGAAAACCATAAATGAAATCAAATTAGAGAATTGTGTTAGGATTGAGTATTTTAGCAGTAACTCGTTATATATTCCACACACTATTGCTTAGTTAGCTTGTTATTTCAGTATGTTTAAAAGCTTGAAAAATATGTTTTACCTTTTGTAGTTGCTGTGTTCATCGGCGGAGGAGGAGAAACCAGCGTTGATAGTGGTGGTGAATCTGGTGATGGCACATCAGCTGCAATTACGTCATAGAATTGCTCTTTCTCATACCTAAAGTGACAGCTTGGACCTATAACTCTCCCACCTTGCCTCCCATCACAACATTGTGGGAGCAAATTTCTGATGAAAGTCAAGCAGCCACTACAGTCTTCCATGGACAAATCAGGAGTGCACTGAACCAGTCCAAATATAGGTTGTGAGCTTGCTGTGATCGTACTTCCTGTTGCAAACTTAAGACGAGAATCACCCGATGCAGCTTCACTTGTGAGGTTAGCCAACAAGGAGTTCGCTGCCTGATTGAACTCGCTACGCTCTGTGACATTTATCATACTATACATCCAAAAATAAGGCCCAGTTTCCATTCTGCCAAAGATGGAGCGATTTGAGTACCTTAACATACAATTGTCGTACCATACGATGGCCGCCTTCTGGATTGGACAGAGGTTTTTGATGTCTTGGGTGGCGTTACTTATGCAGCTACGACAAATTTCATGCTTAACATCTCCTCTACAGAGTCCGATTGAGTAAACTGTGTCAGGGTTTTCACCAGAAGAGAAATTATAAAATCCATTGCTGATTTCAGTATCAGAGGAGATGGAAGAGAGGACTTGATTCAGGTTTGATTGGTAAGTGCTATTGGTGGTGAAATTACCAGTATCATAACAAAATTGGTAATTTGGCTTGGCAGTGGTGAGAGCAAAGAGCTGTATGAAAATGGCGCAAGAGAGAAATATGGTTCTTGAAGTAGCCATTGGCTTCGCTAACTCTCAACTATCCCCTTTTCTTCAATGATCATCAGGATTGTGTATCCTGCTATTTGTACAAGTCTTGTTTTGGTCCAATAAAAGATGTAGGAAAAGTCATGTGGTCGTGGTCTTCAACTAACTATATCACTTGTTCAAAGCTACTGACTATATACAAGTCTCCTGAGGAAGTAGGAACGCGACTGTAAGGATAAATAATGACAATTCACAAGATTGTTTGGGTCTCGGGGAAGTCAGGGAGTCAGAGGGACAACAATTGATGGGCTAGCCGAGGATAATCTTGAGGGCCTTCTTGGGGTAAGGCCTTTAAGCATCTGTTCTTGATGGGCTTTGGGATCCAAATTCTTTGTGCTGGGCTTTACTTATCTGTTCTTAATGGGCTTGAGACCATATTCATGGAGTCGGAGAATCAAAATTAGGGCACATCAAGCATGGAAGAATGAAGATCAAATAAAGAAATTGATGTTCCTTTTGCTTCTTTCTCATACTCTTCACAAGCAGTACGCTTGTGCCCTTTGAATGTTACGATACTGCCATACTGGTAACTTCACAAGTAATGGTAACTGTAACCTCGGATTTTCTTCTGTGGTTTCCAATTTCTATGCAATGGTGGTTTCTACTCTACTACGGTCGGCCAATACCCTGACAAAGTTACAGTTTTGCGCTTTCTAGAGGAGACGCTTCGTCAGAATCTTGTGTTCGAATCTAACGAAGTTTGATCAGATGTGGGAGGGTTTGATTGACAGACTCGTTGAGAGAGCTTCAATGGGGAATGGGGCCTTCCAGGCTTAAGTTTGCTACTGGGGAAGTGAAATTGAATGAGTTCCAGATCTTTCTCGCAGTGATTGCAACTATTGCCTCAAAGAAAATGTGGGTTACTTTCATAGATGTTGCCATAAGGAGCAAGGAGGTTTTGTTAGAAGACCGAGTCGTATTTTTCGGTGGGGCTTGTATCTCTTCTATAATTATACTACTGCTGATCCTCCGGCACCATCTGTCCAGGGCCGACCAATAAAACAATTATAAACGGTATGTTCTGTACCTCAATTGCCCAATTTCTATATGAATACGATGTAGAATCATCCTCTAACATAGGTAACTGGAACCCATTACTGGCCTTGGGTAACTGGAACACATTACACACCTCACGGGTAAAGCTCCTTGCAGTCTTGTTTAGTCAAGACTACTCTTTTTACATATATAGGCCAACTCTTTGGGTTACATGTAATCTTTGCCCCAACACAAATCTTGCATTTGCATACGCAATAAGAGTATGCCTTACCTTACTAAGGGAAGGAAAGTAAGTAGTATCCTTCATGTGCGATATGATATTGATCCAGTTTACGGCAGCTTTAAAGCAGGAAAGTCATCCAGTTTCGAAGGTCTTTTGCTGGCAGGTCAATAACAATTTCTTATGTGACATTTGGCATCAATCCCATTCTATGTGGTTTCTCATTGGGTCAATAATCCATTCTTTCTTCAGCTGAACAAGACTTAGCCGGCGCGTCTTGTTAGGGCAAATGGCTTGACTTTTGAAGTCTTAAAAGTCTACTGAACTTTAAGGTTTCCATCATTAAAATATTCTTCAGCAAAATATGTTTAAAACAAACTCTATCTTCCCCAACCAAATTACAGGTGAAATTTATCCCTATCAGAGCAGAGAATCATGCAAAATCATATAAAATTCATCTCTCTCTCATTTGCTTTTCATGGCATCAATGTTGCCACTGCCGTTACGTGTTACGACACAGGAAACTTTACAGCTAATAGTACTTATGCGAATAATCGGTACCAAATCCTCTCTTCTCTGGCTCCCAAGGTCTCTGCAAATGGTGGTTTCTTTACCACCAGCGTCGGCCAAGAACCCAACAAAGTATACGCTCTTAGGCTTTGCAGAGGGGATGATACATCAGAGTCTTGTTTCAATTGTGTCAACTCCACCAGTCAACAACTCATTACAGAGTGTCCAAACCAGAAAGAAGCACTTTTTTGGGGAGGTTATCCTCCATGTCTTGTACGCTATGCGAACCGCTCCTTTTTCGGGCAACTGGAGCTCTCTCCTGATGCGGCTGGCTATAATACTGGTGATATATCTTCAGCTAGAACGGAGTTTGATCAGAAATGGAAAGCTTTGATGGAAAGGATGATTGAAAGAGCTTCAAGTGGCTCTTCCAGGATTAAGTATGCAACAGAGGAAGTGAGAGCCACTGTGTTTCATGAGATATATGCACTGATGCGGTGTACTCCGGATCTGTCTCAGAGTGACTGCAAGAAGTGTCTGAGAAAAAACGTAGCGAGATTTCAGAATTGCTGCCATGGAAAGCAAGGAGGTTATGTTTGGAGACCTAACTGTATTTTACGGTGGGATTTGTATCCCTTTTACAATGCTTCTGCGTCTCCTCCATCCCCATCACTCTCTCCTCCATCCCCATCACTCTCTCCTCCATCCCCATCAGTGTCTCCTCCATCTCCATACAGTAATTCTCCTCCAGGGACAACAAATGCAAACGGTATGTCTTGACGTAGTATGGATGGCAGGCAAATTCAATTTGGATTGAGAGCGAAAACAAGAGATTTTGACCCATGTACGCAAAGGCCATAATATTGGCCTCGGTTGTCCGTTTTGGACCCATTATATATAAAATCAATGCTCTTTTCGAGCCCATCACCGTGGTTTAACGCTTTAAGAGCACGTTTCAGGCCCCAAAAATGCCTGTTTCGACATTTTAAGGCCACTTTTAGTAATTTTACAACTTTTAGGACAATTTGATTATTTTTCTATTATAGGTAGGAGTTCCCATTTTTTTTCCCTCTATTGTTTACTACTAGGAGTAGTTTTTATTAGTTAATTGTTATAAATTTTGAGAAGAGTATTGTCTGCAATTTTGCTTGCTTTCTAGGCATTCTTAAGAATGAACGAGTTAGTAGAATGTCATTAGTCATTACCGTAAAGCCCCAATTTCAGTATGAATAGGTTGTAGAATTGCTAAATCATCTTCTAGCTTGTATAAATTGAACACACTTCTGGGCTTGGCAGATGATGATGATGGCAATGGACCTCGTACGGTTGCAGCTATTGTTGTTCCTACAATTACCTTCATCGCATTTGTTGCCCTCACTTGCATCTTTCTGATCCTAAGGAGAAGGAAGCGCTGTCAGGAGGTCAAAAGTAAGTTGAAAGTTTTCTATTTTTGCTTAAAAAGTTGTTTGAGAAAACAAAATTAATTGTTTTGATTTGTGAAGATGGGGATGAAGGTGTGAGTGTGAAATCCTTGCAATTTGACTTGGGGACGATAAGAAATGCAACTGATAACTTTGCTGATGCAAATAAACTTGGACAAGGGGGATTTGGTGCTGTTTACAAGGTAACTGTTGTGTCAATTCCCTAAGATCCAAAATGTCTAGCTCCTCGTCGATGGATGTGGTCTTTAAGTTTCATGGAACTCATGTCTGCAGGGTGCACTTCCAGATGGACAATATGTAGCAGTGAAGAGACTGTCTAGACATTCGAGTCAAGGAGAAGTAGAATTTAAGAATGAGGTGTTGTTAATGACGAGCTTTCTACACAGGAATCTGGTCAGGCTTCATGGTTTCGGCTTTGAAGGAAGGGAAAGGCTTCTGATATATGAGTTTGTGCCTAACTCAAGCCTCGATCACTTCATATTTGGTATGTATTCTGAATTACTGGTTCAGTTCTGGATTTGTTGGATTTTGGGGCTTTGGGAATGCTTGTGTAGATAATCACAGTGTTTGTTCTTTGCTGAAATGCAGATTGCGAGATAGACTATAAATATAAAATGAAACTTGTATTTCTTTTAGTTATTTTCATGATTAGCGATTCATATCTACCAATTTTATTGATATTATGAAATTGTAGATCCAACAAAGCGTGCTTTACTGAGTTGGGAAATGCGCTACAGAATTATCGAGGGCATTGCTCGAGGACTTCTTTACCTTCATGAAGATTCTCGACTGCGAATTATTCATCGCGATCTCAAAGCAGGCAACATAATGTTGGATGAAGAAATGATTCCCAAGATTTCAGATTTTGGAATGGTAAAATTGTTTGAAGCGGATCAAACTCAAGAAAATACAAGCAGAGTCGTGGGCACCTAGTAAGTAAAATAGTCATCATACTGCTACCAATATCAAACAATCAAACAATATCTCTAAGATAATTACAATATATAAGGTGAAAAATAATGTATCTATGTTTACTCATGCCTCACTGTGGTGATAACTAAAATTTATTTTCCAATCACTATGTTCAGTGGATATATGGCTCCTGAGTATGCAATACGCGGACACTTCTCTGTTAAATCTGATGTGTATAGCTTTGGCGTATTGGTTCTGGAGATCATCAGCGGTCAAAAGATCAATCATTTCCGTTATGGGGAAGAGGCTGAGCACCTCCTAACTTTCGTAAGTGTTATATACGAATTTGACAAAAAATAGCGAAGAATTTCTGCTTTAACTTCATGCGAGAACTGGTTTTTTATTGCAGGCTTGGAAAAACTGGAAGGGAGGGACAGTGTCAAATTTGGTAGATCCACTACTGAGGATTGGTTCAAGAAGTGAAATGATGAGTTGTATCCATATTGGACTACTCTGTGTTCAAGAAAATGTAGCCAGTAGACCAACCATGGCTTCAGTTGTTCTAATGCTCAGTAGCTCCTCTGTTTCCCTCTCAGCACCCTTGAGACCTGCGTTTTTCATCGGCACTTTTGTGGATTCTGAGGCATCAGCAGATCAATCAAAAAGTGCATCTGTTAATTTCACCATCAATGAGGCTTCAATCACTGAGGTAGTACCTCGATAATGCGCAAGGATGGAGGCAGTGTCATGAGGTATTATATATACAGGGCAATTCTTCCTACATCTTCGTTCTTTGACAATGAAGCTGGAAAGAAGTTCGTCTCTTAAAGGTACAATTCATTAGTGAATGCAGTTTCTTTAATTATTCTATGTTCATCAAATATACATTTAGTACTAGCTATAAGTGTGCTACCATTATTTCCTAAGCAGGCTTTTCACACCAAGAACAATATTACTAGTTACTCAGACCTCTTGCAGTACTTAGCACGATGATTGTTTGAGTTAGAGATGTTTCTGTGCAGTGAAGTCATTTTTTTCTTATCACTCGTAGTTAGTTAAAAGTTTATCTTTGTCCGGTCCAGTTAAATCTTTGTTAGTTGTTGTGTTCTCCTTATACTTCTATATTTATTAACAGACATAAATGAGTTTGGTGCCTTTTGCTTTGTCATTACTGTGTTAAATTACAATATAGCAATAGTTGTTTACTTATGGCAGTAGTTGCAGAAATACTAGTATAGACCTAGACATTATGGGGAAGCTGGTCATGAAAATTCCAGTTTTTTGCTTTCCTGGGGGCTTCAGGAACCTGGTCAATAAAGCCATGGTGAATTTTGCTTTCAAAAGGGTTTAAAAAGTCTAATAGTCTGGCTAAAGTAATAATATGGAGGTAAAAGAGAATTTAACAAACTACATTTTACACTGTAAAAAGTTAGCTAAATCTACAGCTCCCCAACTAGTTTGCTACGGTGCAGAAAGTAAAGCAGGGGATGATACTAAATTACTAATGATAATACAGCACCGTTTCTGAGCATCTAGACGTAAGCAGAAATTGTTCTTAGTTTCTGTAAACCAAAAAGATGAATTTATACAAGAAGCAGTCTTGAAGGTCAAGCTTTCGCTAGTTTTGATGGGCAACTGAGGGTCATTTGGTGAAGAGTTTATTGAAACATTAGTATAATACTCTGAAGGTCAGTTAATACATTATCATTAACGAGGGTATAACTCAGTGATAGATAAACCATTTATAGACAATGGCCTTGACCTGTCTAGAGAATGATCTCTCCGCAGCCCCACGGTTCGTATACCTGACCTTATTCTGCTGCGAACATGAAGAGCAGGTCTTGTAGGCAGTGGTAATGTAACAGATGAATTGTTAAGCATGAGCACTATTGTGGTCATAGAGGGTCTGCTGGTTGGATCTTCCTCAACACACAATAAGCCAATGTGGAGGCATCTAGTAATTTCGTCCATTGAATAATTATCTCTTAATGCAGGATCCATCAACTCCAATAGTGTCCCATCAGTCCAATGTTTCGATACCTGCCATAATCAGTAGCTAGTGTTTAACAATCTGCAGATTTTATATTCATTTTTCTTCTTTTATGTCAAAGACGACTATAGGCGTATAGCTCAGATGACATTGCTAAGGAATATCAGTTTCACTTACATAGCCTAGAAGGTCCTCATCATTATCTGACTGATAAAAACTGCTGTTTTTTCTGCCGCTGATAATCTCCAGTATTAAGACCCCGAAACTAAACACATCAGACTTCACTGAGAATTGTCCATGCATTGCATACTCCGGGGGCATGTATCCACTACATGTAACCTTGTTAGCATAAAAATCTAGAAAAACTGTAAGTCTATAACACAGCGAAAAAATTTTAAATATGAGAGATTTGGAGGTTCTATACTAACTATGTGCCAACAACTCTGTTTGTAGTTCCTTCACTTTGATCTACTCCAAAAATCCTTGCCATACCAAAGTCTGAAATTTTTGGATTCATGTCTACATCCAATAGGATATTGGCTGCTTTGAGATCGCGATGAATAATTCTAAGCCGAGATTCTTCATGAAGATATAAGAGCCCTCGAGCAGTCCCTCCTATGATTTTGTACCGGGCTGACCAATTCAACAATTCTGCATCTCCTGTATCTAAATTTAGCAAAATAATTTTGGAAAATTACTTTTTTTTAAACAATACAAACATATTAGGTTAGCTTGAAAAAACAGATTACAGATGTATCTAACTACAAAACTTGTCTGTAAAAGGGCCATACCAAATAGGAAGTGGTCAAGACTTTTGTTTGGCACATATTCATAGATGAGTATCTTCTCTTCTCCTTCAAGGCAAAACCCTAATAACTTCACTAGATTTCTATGCTGAAGCTTGGCAACCAGTGCAATCTCATTCTTGAACTCTTCAGAACCTTGTCCAGAGGTTTCTGATAGTCTCTTCACAGCTACGTTTTGACCATTAGAAAATGTGCCCTGAGCAATGTGATCAACTTAAATTAATCTTCAAGATGTTGTGCTACTGTTGCACAAGTTTGAAATTTTAGTTGTCTTACCTTATAGACATTACCAAATCCACCCTGCCCAATCTTGTTCCTTTCAGAGAAGTTATTTGTGGCTGCTTTAATTGTACTCAAATCAAACTGCAGAGATTGCAGGCTCAAGGATTCGTCTTCCCCTATATCAAGCAGATAGCAGCATAACAGCTTTTTTTTTTGGTGGGCATAAGAAAGTCACCTGAATTACATCTCTATTGTTTATTTCGCTTACCAGTTTCCGTTTTCCTTGATTTGCAACACATAAAATAAGAGCACAAGCTAGCTAAAAGCACTGCAATAACAACCGTAGGAACGATGATGATGACAATTGTTTGTAATGAGATATTCCTATTTCCTGCATGAGTATAGTAGAGAGAAATATCAGTGTTAATTAATCAAATTTACTCACTGCATCTTTTTCTGAAGGTCACTGAATCTTAGGCTTACCATTGCGCTTTGTCAAGATCGTTGGTGGCGGTACTGAAGGTGACAAACTTGCAGGAGATGGAGCTGTTGCAGGAGATGGAGCTGGTGCAAAAGCATCAACACCGTAAAACGGGTAACTCTCAAACCTAATGTTGCAACTTGGTTTAAGTACTCTCCCACCCTGCTTTCCAAGACAACATGAAGGGATGTCTCTAACACTCCCCAACAAACATGTATTGCAGTCCACCGGAGAGATGTTTGGCGCGCACTGGACCATCCCATACAACCTGCTGAGGCTTGTCCCGTTCCCTTCTCCAGTAGCAAACAACTCGCTAGACGACACAGCCTGCGTGACAAGCCTGGTCATCAAGCCTCCCACCGTTGAATTAAACTCACCTGGGTTTGTTATGTTATTCATGTTCCACACATATGCTTTTGGAGTTTCTTCCATTCCAGAGGCAATAGACCTGTTCGCGTAATGCAACATACACTCATCATACCATAAAATTGCTTCTTTCACTTTGGGGCAACGATTCACAATGTCTTTACTGGTAACATTGACACAACTCTGGCATAATTCAGAGGATACATCTCCCCTGCATAAGAAGACAGCAGTAGCTGCATTAAGACCTTGGCCTGCGCTTGTATTGTAGAAGCCGCTGCTGTTGATCGCATTTGCATATAGAGAAGTGAGGGTGATATCAAGGTTCATCTCGAAGGGAGTGTTGGTGGGACCTGATCAGAGTCATCAAGACATATGAAATGTGTTCGTCATTTTGGTTTCTTGGTCAAACTTTTTAATTGCGTTTGGACTTATTTGTCAAGGGAAAGACTTATTAGTACATTGTGTTTTCTAAACTCATTGAAAATGTTTTCAATTCGTTTTAGTATGAAAGCAAGGTGTACCATATTCAACGAAGCTACCACCTTGACCCGAAACATAGCAAAAGCTTATGGAATATCAGAGTAATACGACAAGTAAACTTCTTAATATTAATATCTTGCATCATATACCAAACGGTCTGCCTAATTCGGCCAACCAAGTTTGACAATTGGGTTCCAATCAAGTTTGACAAATTGGTTCCATGCTTTTGCTGATGAAGCAGTTAGATATTTATATTCTAACCCAAAGCAGTGAAGTATTTTCTGGAATGAGTAATGTGAGAAAAGTCAGAGATGCCATGGTCGAAGGGCCTGGACTACCTGATTATGACTTGTGCAATAAAAGCTTTTTACTACAGAAGATGGTCATCTTTACTTGTTTATACATGCAAACAAAAATAATTAGAAACAGAGAAAACTAAAGGATGTCAATTTCAATTCAGACTTGGTGCCTTCGGTCTTCTTTTTGCCTTCACACCCAATTTTCATTGTCTGGCAAGTCTTTCTCAGAAAATAGAAGGCTGAATGAAAGAGACCTTCAGCATCAGACTTGGTCGAAATTGCTTCTACAGGGTGTCTTTGCTTTAGTACCCAGTTTCGTAGGGCAGGAGAGGAACAGAGGAGCTCCAATAAGATTGCATCAGTGAAATTGGGAAAAACAAAGACTTTTGATACCGAAGAAGATTAAGCTAATGCTTACTCAATAGTGGTTTTCTTGCCTCCTTAGGAGTCTGGTCTATTGTCTCTGCTTCAGTCCCCTGTTTTGTAGCACAAGAAAGAAACAGAGTAGCCATACACAGAGGAGCTTCAACACCATTGCTTCTGAAATGTAGTGAAACACAGAGAATATGTGATGCTTAAGAACTTTAAACTAAGTTTTCTCGTGGAGGGTTTTATTACTTCACGGTTTCAGCTACTCCCTTGTCTCTGTTTTAGCCCCCCTGTTTGGGAGCATAGAAAGAAAACAGAGTAGCCATGGTAAAACAGAGGAGCTGCAATATAATTGCCTCCATTGGGTAGTTCTGCAGAACAATATATGCACTCACACAATGAATTCCTTATCTAGTGTACCGTGAATAATCTATAAGCCACAGACTTGATAAAACCCAGATGATGCAATAAATGGTCAATGATGCCAGTGCAAGAAAGAACCAAAAATATGATGTTAAGGGAGTAAGGGACTAATATCAAGGTGACCAGGGAGTGCCATTTTCCTTGCAGAGAATATCTTTGGAAGTATTCTCCCTACTAGGCTTTGTGCTGATCTCATGCACTTTCTGCTGCTGCTTAGTAACCCATAAAAGAAGGAAGAAAACAAAACAGCAAACAAAGCAATTACAAATGAGGAATCTCTGCAATTTGAGTTGGGTACAAATACAATTGAAGCTGACACAAAAAATATTTCTGAGACTACAATAACCATCCAGAATTTGTTATGTACTTATGTAAGGAGTCGAATTGGAGGACACCATACTCAGTTTATCTAGGCTGCAATTGAGTAATTGATGCTTCATTATCCGATGATGGCAATGACTTGGTTGTTGATTGAGATGAGTTATGCTCTGTTCTACCATGCAGAAAAGACGCCGGCTGTTGTGGTGAAGGAAGACTAAGAGAGTAATTGTGTAGCATAGACACAAGGTCCACCATTGTGGGTCTCACAGTAGGATCTTCCTGGACGCATAATAACCCCAGATGTATGCATCTAATTACTTCATCTCTTGAATAGGAGTCCCTTAGAGTAGGATCCAACAATTCCAATGGTGTTTCAGCTCTCCAAAGCTTCCAAGCCTGTGATAATTAATCAACTAAATTTAGGGTGCTCCTGCTTTGCTCTCCCGTTCAGGGGTGATTCTGTTACTTGATATAGAAGTTAATAAAATACCTATGGAAAGTTCATACTTACATGGCTTGGTAGGTTCTCAATAACATCTATGTGATAGAAAGAACTGTTCTTCTTTCCAGCAATAATCTCCAGAGCCAAAACTCCAAAACCATAGACATCGGACTTGATAGAAAATTGTCCATGCATCGCATACTCTGGAGACATGTATCCACTAAAAGGAGGTTGAGTTACATTGACAAGTAGCATATGGTACAAAGAGAGTATGATAATCTTCTATCTATATATAAAAGTGCGTGGTTTTCTCGCCACCTCGTGGCGAGTTGTATTTTTTTTTGTACTCTCGCGTCTTGCGTTTTTTTTTTCCCCCTGTCCGTTTGCGTGTGTAATTGGTTTTGTGGGTGACTTATTCATGAAGCTTTTAATCTTTTACACGTCTCTCTCTCCCAAATCGTCGACGAAAATTGCACAGCCAAAAACCTTTCCCTTCCTTCACAGGCCGAATGATTCTGGCACCAATACCGCTGCGGACGGAAATCTGTAAAGATCTTACTCTACTCCCTTCTTTGACTCCTCGGCACCCTCTAACCTTCATTGCCTCACTCAGTTTCATCTCTAGATCTCGAGAGTCAAGACTCCCAAACAGAGAAGAACAACAGTTCAGCAGGTCACGATTCACCTAATTCTTCTTCTGCTACTGCTAAACGCTCTGACTCTGATCCCTCTGCGTTATCCAAGTTAAGCGATCTGTTTGATATTGTGGTTTGTGTTATAATTTATTTTTCTTCTCTTCTTTGTGGTGTTCATTATTCTGGGTTGCATTCCATGTGTTTTGATCTGTTCAATTTCTTTCTCGCACCGCTATCTTTTTTCATCGTCATTCTTTCCCATGTTGTTGGTTTTATTCTCAGGTGTATTTTCTGTCCTGAATGTGTTCGATTTCTTTCCCCTGCAACTATTTTTGGTGGTATTATTTGGAATGTTGTGTTGCCCGATTTTCATTGTTTGAGTGTGGGACGCATCTGTATTTCTTCTCTGTTTGGTTGTTTCTAGGGATTGTGTGTTTGTGACTATCTTTTGTTCTCCTGGTATCCAATGATTCCCTCTGTTTATTTTTATTATTTCCTCTGGCATTTTCCTTCGTTTTTCCTTGCCTTGGTGTTTGGTTTGAGCTGTGGTTGTGGGTTTGATTAGTTGTCTTCTATTTGCTTTTTTAGATTCTTGATTTAATGTCCTGGTTAGTTTAGTGTTGTCCATGTCTGAGCCTGGTTTTTTTCAAGATGTGGTGTTTATCTTCTATTGTTTGGTGTTTCTGATTGGGAGGAGTCTCATGGGGTTTGTCTTTTTTTTTTTTGTCTTCTTTGTTGTCTTCTGTTCTGTTGTGGGATCGTAATAGGTGTTTTTGCTCCTTTGTTACTTTTTCTATGGCCATGTATTTATAATTTGCTTTTGTTGTTCTGGTATTCAATCGCTCCGTGTATTTATTTTTGATTGTTGGTTTATTGTTTGGCTTATGTTTTGGTGTTTTCTTCTTGCAGTGATTTAAACTGGCAAACTAGATCTGCCACCCTAACATATCTGGAAAGTTTTATCTTTAGAATCTACTTTTTTCTGTCTTTACAATTTATCTTTGGCGTCTAAACCCATCAATGACTGAGGTCATTACTTCTAGCATAACTGTCATTATACGTTCGTATGGCTGCATACTGAAAAAACTTGATTATTCGATGTTTTGGTAAATTTGGAGTCAGGTATGAAATATCATGTACGTTTTGTTTTGGATTATTTTTTATGCATGTATATCCAGGTTTTATTTTTTTGTTTTTTTTAACTCAAATAATTGTTGTTTCTCTTCATACTTACATTGCGTTCTTTATTTTTTTATTATTACTTTATTATTTTTCATCTTTGTTTTTATGCGGTTCTAATACGGTGTTTTCTTAGACCGGCCGTTTCCATAAATAGATTTCGTGCCTTTGGTTATTGGTGATGGTGTTTATGTAAGTTGCATCTCATATTTTTTGTACGTTATTTAATATCCATGTTTTAATTGTGTTTTTCTTTTTTTACCAGTTTCTTTGTTGTTTATCTTCATACTTACATTCTTTCATCATTTTTGATAATTACTTTATCTTTCTTATCTTTGTTTTCTCATCCAGGTTTTTTTACCGTGTTTATGTCCGTTTTAATGGGGTGTTTTCTTAGACGGGCCGTTTCCGTGAATAGATTTCATGCATTTGGTTATTGGTGATGGTGTTTATGTATGTAAGTTGCATCTCATATTTTTTGTACGTTATTTAATATCCATGTTTTAATTGTGTTTTTCTTTTTTTACCAGTTTCTTTGTTGTTTATCTTCATACTTACATTCTTTCATCATTTTTGATAATTACTTTATCTTTCTTATCTTTGTTTTCACATCCAGGTTTTTTTACAGTGTTTATGTCCGTTTTAATGGGGTGTTTTCTAAGACGGGCCGTTTCCGTGAATAGATTTCGTGCCTTTGGTTATTGGTGATGGTGTTTATGTAAGTTGCATCTCATATTTTTTGTACGTTATTTAATATCCATGTTTTAATTGTGTTTTTCTTTTTTTACCAGTTTCTTTGTTGTTTATCTTCATACTTACATTCTTTCATCATTTTTGATAATTACTTTATCTTTCTTATCTTTGTTTTCACATCCAGGTTTTTTTACAGTGTTTATGTCCGTTTTAATGGGGTGTTTTCTAAGACGGGCCGTTTCCGTGAGTAGATTTTGTGCCTTTGGTTATTGGTGATGGTGTTTATGTAAGTTGCATCTCATATTTTTTGTGCGTTATTTAATATTCATGTTTTAATTGTGTTTTTCTTTTTTTACCAGTTTCTTTGTTAAATGCTTGGTTTATTGTCCAGGTTTTTTTTTTGGCTGTGTTGATGTTTGTGTTGTTGATTTTATTCTGGGATGGGACGCATCTGTATTTAGATACCATGTCTTTCGTGATTTAGTATGGTTTATGTATGTGTTGTCGTTAGTCGTGATGCACCATAATTCTATAATTTTCCGAAAATAAGAAGTTGGGTTGTGGGATATTTCTTCCTAATATTTGTCGTTCATGTTCTGGATTATCTGGGAGTTCATGCATTTGTAGTTTTGTGTTGTTGATGTCATTCTTGGACGGGACGCGTTCGTATTTAGACTGTATTTGGCTATTTGCCCTCTTTTTGGTTACTTTCTCTCGGGTTACTCTGTAACTTCATATATTTTCACATAGAGATGATTTTTTTTGCAGACTTGCATTGAGTTTATTACTGTGCAGTCTATTAGTAAACATAGACTCCACATTGAATCTATATCCCCTAAGATCATGTTATTTCTCTTGCTGATATAGTTGTATGAAAATTGAATTTTTTTCCTGCATGTTCGATGACATTAAGTAATTTTATGTGTTTGATGGCATTGAATTCTAATAGAATGTTTGTCGAAGAAAGTCCCCATTGTCAACGAAGAGGGAGTTAAGCAGAGATACGCCTTGATTTCCAGAAATCAACCATCGACTTGCATGTGTTAGGCATGACGCCTAGCTAGCATGATTGGGCCCTGTAGTGATAGTAAGTGAAACAGTGAGAATGTTGGTTTACATATAAGAGAATATTGTCGTTGGCCGTTGGGTGAGTCATCAATGGGATGCATTCATTGTGAGTTAATTTTAGTATGTTCAGAGTTTTTTTTCCCATTATTTTTCTTTCTAAGGGTTGCTTTGGAGCTTTGGATTTGAAGCTGCTGGATTGCTGGGCTACGGCCTACAGGTATTTTTTCTTCATTATTCTCTCCTTTCTCGCTATGTAGATGTGTCTCTAACTTCTCATGCCATGCTTCTATTTTTTATTTTGGACGATTTTGGTGAGGTTCCTCCACATATTTTGCTTAGATAATTTGGATGAGAATGATTATTGAATTTTCGAGTCCCTAGCATCCATTTCATATGTTTCTCTGCTTTGTTTTTGATTTCTTACAGTTCTTTGGATCTTCTCCAGTTGTTGTATTTGTTTGATTTGAACTCCGATGATTATGCATGTTCATTACATTTAACTTTGAAAAACTTTGGTTTCTTGCAATTTTTCTGTCTCTTTTCTCTCCCTGAGTTGCTTATCTAGGTTATCACCTAATTCTGGGCCATCTATCTTTTCAGTGTGCTTTAGTTTTTATGGGTTTGCTCTTGACTATGTAAGTTGTGTCTCATATTCTTCATACGTGTCTATCCAAGTTCTAATTGTGTTTTTTCAGGGTTTTTTTTTACTCAAACCAATGTTTCCCTTCATAATATCTTTTACCCTTAGTATAAATAGAATGGTTTAGTTGGGTCTTTAATATCTGAAAGGCTTTTATGTTCTTTGCTCATGCACTGGACCTAAAGTTTTAAGGAGCACAAGACATGGCCTGTCATTGAAAGAGAGTTATTGGTGAAAATTGGGAATCATATTCGTGACTTTTCTCTGTAGTCATATGGTGGTTGTCATTATCATCATCATTTTATTGGATAGTTGAGCAAATAATTTCTACTTTAAAAAAAACAGAGCCACTGGAGCTGGCTACTGGGAGGCCACAGGGAAATACAGAGATGTTTACAGTGCTTCAACAGGTGCTTTACTTGGCATGAAGAATTTTTGGGTATTATCAGCATCTTTCTTACATCCATTTCTTGGTTGTTTCTTTTTAGTTACCATCCAATTCTATAATTTTGTTGTTGCTATCATTACGGAGTAGGTTTGATTCTAATTCGAAAACCCAAGATCGGTCTGAATCAGTATTGGTTATTGGTTTGTAGATTGAATTTCGAGAATTGTCTTAAATCACTTTGCATGATTAGATAGATTTGACTTTCTTTCTATTTGATATGAAATTTTCGTTCTAGATTTAGAGTGATGTTTAATTTTGTGAGGTTTACATCTAGACAAGGGGATATCGAGATAAAGTTCGTGAAAGCTGAGAAATTCTATAGGAATTGAGTTTCAGATGGCTGCAACAATGGAAACTGATGATGACAATGAGAACAATAAAGGTAGTATGTGGGCTTTGGATCAAAAGCTTGATCAACCCATGGATGAGGAGGCTGGCAGTCTCAAGAATATGTGATTTAAATACTTGGGAATTCGATTTATGATTTCTGTGCATGGTTTTAGTTTTAGACTTTCAAGGATTGAATTGGATTAAATTTTCAAAAGTTGCATTTCATTTGTTGAGTTGGTGCATTTCATTTCATCACCTAGCATTGGACATTGTAAACCCAAGATGTATGTGGCGAGGTGGTTCCAGGCGTTGGTAACTCTGCCTTGGGAGAATGAGATAGAGATTCGCCTGTTCAATATGGGGGAGAATATGATGTCTCTGTTTGTGGTGTACAAACTTCGTTTTGAGTTCCGGATCCTTCTAAGTGGGTGGGATTGTGTCAGTGAATTGAAATTTGGATGCTATTTCTGTTTGGGTAAATAAACACCAATTTTCATGTTGATGGTACTATTTTGATTCTTCTATTTGGGTTTGCATTCATCTTCGTTTGCACTTTTTAAATTCCCGTCAAATGATGAATTTTAATATCTATTTGTTAATTTTTTTTCCCCTTTTTTCATTGTAGCTTTTGATCACTGATTGGAAGCTTGCGGTGAGTGGTTTTTTTGTTTTTGTTGTCATTGTAACTGTTTTCATGTTTTTCCTTTTAATTTTCCGGTTTTTGACTTTTCCGTGTGGGGTGTGGGATTGGAATAAATTTGTCGACATGAAAACTTACTCCCCTAAGGTCAGTCCTAGGGGGTCCTGCCTCAAAGTGATGCTGGTACCTTCAATGTTGAGGACATAAGTGAAACCATGGAGATCGTTACTTCGCCAAGTAAAAGAACTTGAGAATGATATGGGGATGATGAACAAGAAGAGCGAGATTGATGGGGATAGAGAGAGGATGTCAATTGGGAGGAGAACAGTAGTGATGGATTGAACATATCAAAGTGGCGCTTAAATGGGATTGGAGCTATTTGTTCCTTTGATGTTGCTGCAGTATCAGCTTCCCAATTTAAGTGCTTTCTTAGTCAACTTCTATACATGAATATTAGTAATTTATTCCATGAAAATTTTGATTAGTATCCTTATTAAGGGAACTGTAATGAAAAGTTGTGGAGGTGAATTTTGGATGAAAATTGAACTGGCTGTGATTTTTTGAAGCATACAAACTTTTGTCATATCATCGATCATTATCTGCCTTCACAACAACATTATCCCGCTGTAACGCGCGGGCTGTCAGCTAGTAATACATAATATGAACATAAGGATTTCGAAACTTACTAAGTTCCAACAATTCTATTTGTGTTTCCTTGAACTTGATCAACTCCGAAAATCCTTGCCATTCCGAAATCTGAGATCTTTGGTTTCATATCTCCATCTAATAATATGTTGCTTGGTTTGAGATCTCTGTGTATAATTCTAAGCCAAGAATCATGGTGCAGATAAAGGATTCCCCGAGCAATCCCTTCAATGATACTGTAACGTCTTAGCCAATCCAACTGACTTTGTTTTTCAGGATCTACAGATTAACTAAAACCAATGTTAAATTCAAGTATGGAGGTTAAGAATTCAATACGTATAATACAATCAGTTTACACATAAAAAAACATTTTGGCAAATGTAGTCAGTCATGCATTGGATACAAATCATACCATATAGAAAAAAGTCTAGACTTTTGTTAGGCACGTATTCGTAGACCAGAATCTTTTCTTCTCCTTCTAAGCAAAATCCCAAAAGCCTGACCAGATTTCTGTGTTGAAGCTTGGCTACCACTACAACCTCATTCTTAAATTCTTCTGCACCTTGTCCAGAACTTCTCGATAGCCTCTTCACTGCTATATCTTGTCCATTGGGAAGTGCCCCCTGGAAATTTAACCCGTTATCAACGGAATAGGCCACTTCGTGTTTCCCAACATCAAGATGGGAAAACAATGACTAAAATATCTAATTACTTACCTTGTAAACCACACCAAATCCACCCTGTCCTAACTTATTATCATCTGAAAACTTTCTTGTTGCGGATTGAATGGTTGCCAAATCAAATTGCAATGACTCTATAGTCGGAATATCATTCCCAGCTACATAATGCAAAAGGAAAACATTTTACGTTCCTCAAAAGATAGAAGAAGAGAGCCAGAGCAATTTAAGAAGACAAGAAAATACAATGCTTCTATTGAGGATGCATGATTATAGAAATTGTGTTCATTACCATTTTTGTATTCCTTTTTGCCTCTCCGGCATAACCACCAGTAACCCACAATGAAAAGCACCATTAATGCAACAATTGCAGCAACAATCTCGACAATTCTCTGCCATGAAGGTAGCCTTTTTCCTGCACAAACAGATGTATCAACTATCTGTCGTGCAAAGTTCATGTGTTCAAATCAGTAATCCACCCCTCCTTCTAAGAGCCAGAACTATTTGCTGATTAATCACTGTTTATCAATCGGGGCACAAGAAAATTGTGGAAAACGAATTAAACTGTACCTTTAGTCATTGAAGGTGAAGGAGGAAGAGCGGCCAATACCGATGCAGGTGGGGAAGCCACAACTGCAGATTGATAATAGAAGCGGTAGTTTTCATACCTGATGTCACAACTAGGCAACAAAAATCTTCCTCCTCGCTTCCCACCACAAAACCTTGGAAGATTCCAAATAGCTACCGCAAGACATCCTTGCAATTAGCCTCAGACAAGTCCTGCGTGCACTGCACAAGTGCATACACCTTCTGCTCCTGCGTAAAATTTGCCTCATTTGTTGCGAGCTTTTTAGTACCAGGTGGATTACTTGCAGCCAGGGTAGCTGTATCATTCATTGTAGCTTCTACAAGCTGGTTGAATCTGTTTGGTTCTGTAACGTTGTCTGAGTTACACATTTGCAGCTGAGGTGTTTCGGTCACAGTAGAGAAGATTGATTGGTTTGAGTAGCGTAGAAAACACTCATCATACCAAATTATGGCTACCTTGTGTACTGGACACTGTACAAGTACATACTGGGTAGCAAAGTTGAGACACTCTTGGCAGACTTGATCAGTTAAATCTCCGCGGCAGAGAAAGAGGCCGTAGACGGTGTCAGATGCCTGGCCAACTGTGGTGTTGTAGAAGCCATTGTTGCCAGTGGCGTTGGAGGCCAGCGAGGAAAGGAGAAGATTGAGATTGTGATTGTAAGTGCTGTTTTGGGTGAAAGTTGTGGTATTTGAACATGAATGGCTAATGTAAAAAGGGTCTGCTTCGATTGCCAGAGCAACCAAAGATAGACACAGAATTGCAATGGAGATTTTGAGTGTGGACATTTGATGGTTGCAAACCCAATTGCTTCCCCTCAAAGTCTTTTTGTTGTAAATAGTTTGGTTTAGCAGATAGGATGCTGGAGAAGATGAAAGGCTGGAAACAAACATATACTTGACGCTATCAAATTATCAATCAATGAAACAATGTCAACAAGCCTTAATATATTTGAATATAATGCATAGTATATCAATTCTTGGAATGTTAAGCGAGAGAGATGGAGTGAGTGACCTCATAAACGTGTAACAATGTGCAAACTCCTCTTGCCTGAAAAAGGGAAAAAAATAATCAACTGGGGTCCACAAAACCAGTCAAACTCAAATGTTTAATATAAATAAGTATTGTTACTTCAATTAAAGAACAATAATTGCAAAAAGTCTACAATGCAAAATGGTAAACATATAAAGAAAGTCCGAATGAACCAGCTTTTTCTCATACCACCTGTCCATTCACCTTGAGAAGATCTATAGAAACATGAACTCAAGACAAAGAAATGTATTTGAATAACAACTAACAAGTACATGAACTGAACTGAAGCATGCTTAAAGCGATAAATGAACCAAAACAATACCCAAAAAAAAAAAGTGAATAAAATATGAGGGTTTACGAGGCAATGGTATGGTGATTGAGGAACAGCTAAGCATGAAAGCTACTGATGCCATTGTTGGTCTGTCAGCTGGATCTTCTTGAACACCATGATAAGGCAATGTGAAGGCATCCCATAACTTCAAGTTTCGAATATCAATCTTCTAAAGCTGGATCGAAAATTCCTGAAGTTGTTCCCATTCTCCAGCGCTTCCATGCCTGCCACATTAAGTACCCAATCTTTATAACGAGTTTCTGTCATTGGGATATATTAATGTTCTTGGCAAGAATGTCAATAATAATGGTTTCAAACTTATATAGCTCAATAGGTCTTCACCACTATCTGATTGATAGAACTGACTGTTTTTCTTGCCACCGACGATTTGCAGAATCAGGACCACAAAACTGAACACATCCGACTTCACTGAGAACCGCCAATGCATTGAATACTCTTGAGACATATAACCACTACATACCAGAACCATCAGTACAATAAGCACATTGGATTAGAAAGTAATGTTAGGAGTATGTTCTCTTCTCCTCACAAGTATTGGCACGCATTAAATAAAATCTTTACCTTTAGAATTGGTTGATGGTGCTCTCTCTGTGGCATTAATCTGATAGAATGGGTCCACTCCAAATCTAACATAGCAGCTGGAAGCAAAACCCTTCCACCTTGTTTTCCAGTACAACAATCTGGAAGAGAACCAATTGCACTTTGAAGACAGCCTGAGATAGATCCAGTGTGCACTGAACCAGATTGTACAGTGTCTGCGAACTAGTAAATCCCTTTTCATCAGTTGCAAAATCTTCTCCAGAATGATCACTCGTAACTTTAGTTGCTATGTAATCCGTTACTGTTGCCAACAACTGATTAAAGCGATCTGGTTCCGCGACATCCTTGGAATCGGGTATATTAAACCCTGGTACAACATCGAAAAGAACGACTGGTTAGAGTAACAAAGCGAGCACTCGTCATCCCATATGTAGGATTCTTCTCTGTTGGGCGGCGTTGAAGTATCTCTTTCGATGCAGTGATGAGACATTCTCGACAAGTACTTGTGTTGACATCGGACATCTCCCCGGCAGAAAGAGAGTCCAAATGCAACATCAAGAGGGGCTTCACCAGCAGTTGTGTTCTAGAATCCATTGCCCGTAGTTGCATTGGACTATTGGAGGAAGGAAAAAGGAGTAGAGAATTGAGATTGGTCTGGTACGCGCTATTGGGTGTGAATGAAGTTTTGTTTCGCAATAGTGAGCACTGTAAGTAGGTGCTGCTTCGGTTGTATAAAGGTCATGGGACAGTCGAGGAATTAATAAGACCATCAATCTCTTGCGTTGGGAATGGTCTACAGGGAAAGTTAGGTTCTCTTAAGGTGATGATTGATGAAAATTGAAGATGAAAGCATGTGCCGTGAAACAGATGACTCAAATTAGGCCCAGGTCAATAAAGCAACTTCAGTTTTTCCATAAGGTGATCAAAATCCATCTGGGTCGACATGGGTCTTTCACAAGAAACACTTCGTCTTTCAGAATAGATCCCTTGTCTCTCTTCTCCCATCGAACAAGGAAACAAGATATTTATTTCCAGTATAAATATAGATACAGACAACTATCTACAAAGTTACTTGGAAATAGTAAGAATGCTGGGGTTACAGGCTCTGTTTGTTACTACTGGATAATTAACACAAGCTCTGGTAGATAAGAATTACAGGGATGACAAGACTTGACAGCCCACAAATAATCTTCAATGAAACGTTTGTGGGTTTATGGATTTAGAGAAGATGCTTAATTTGGATAACACAATTATCAGTTTATCTAGGATACAGTTCCGTAATTGATGCTTCATTGACCGAGAAAAGCGGCAGTGACTCTGACTTGCTTGTGGATTGATCAGTCTCCAGCCCTTTTAAGATCAAGCTCTGATCTGTTCTAGTATGGTGGAAAAATGCTGGCTGTTGAGGTAAAGGTAGAGAGACAGAGTAACTATTGAGCATAAGAACAATTGTTGCCATTGTGGGTCTGTCAGCGGGATCTTCCTGCACGCATAATAACCCAAGATGGATGCATCTCATCACTTCAGTTCGTGAATAAGAGTCTGTTAAAGTCGGATCCAACAATTCCAAAGGTGTCCCTTCACTCCAATGCTTCCAAACCTGCCATGGTAAATCAATTCGACATTAAGGTTTTCAGTTTGTTCTCATTATTAAAGTCGTTCTTTTGAAAGAAAAGCTCTCTTCACTCTCTATCAGTGATGAACTGATGATTATATTAGTCTACAAAGAACTGAACATCATACTCACGTAGCTCACAAGATCATCAGCACCATCTGACTGATAGAAAGAACTGTTTTTCTTCCCAGTTATAATCTCTAGAACTAAAACTCCGAAACTATATACATCGGACTTCACAGAAAATTGTCCATGCATTGCATACTCTGGGGACATGTATCCGCTGAAAAGCCAAGTCAATAGAGCAATGTCAGATATGATACGAACTGAAAGAAAAGATTAATTTATATCCTAAGCTATCTGTTGCCCACTGATGAAAACTGCGTGAACCATACATGGCCGCATCAGTTATAGTATCTGCCACTTATAGAAGGAAGCCAATAGTCAAAATGTACATCACAGGCCATGATGAAGCAGAAAAGTTTAAATTGAACATATTCTACTGATCTTTTATGAACAATTCAGAATATGATTGATGTTAGCAATTGACAGTTTGCGATAATAAGGATAAGAATTTCAAACTCACTAGGTTCCAACAATTCTACTTGTGTTTCCTTGAGTTTGATCAACCCCGAAAATCCTTGCCATTCCGAAATCTGAAATTTTTGGGTTCAAATCTCCATTTAACAATATATTGCTTGCTTTGAGATCTCTATGAATAATTCTTAATCGGGAGTCCTCATGAAGATAAAGAATTCCTCGAGCAATTCCTCCAATGATCTTGTAGCGCCTTGACCAATCCAACTGACTTCGTTTTTCAGGGTCTGCAAATTCATCCATAACAATATCATTATCATGCTGCAGAGAATAAGAATCAAATAGATACAACACACAAATCTACCAAACTTTCTGTAATGACAACAAGGTCAGTAATATTCTTGTATGTATCATACCATACAGAAAATAGTCCAGGCTCTTGTTGGGG
The DNA here is from genome assembly GCF_013401445.1 of Tripterygium wilfordii. Classification (NCBI taxonomy): domain Eukaryota; kingdom Viridiplantae; phylum Streptophyta; class Magnoliopsida; order Celastrales; family Celastraceae; genus Tripterygium; species Tripterygium wilfordii. Next base: position 1,443,404 of record NC_052240.1, on the reverse strand, counting down.
ACAAATTCATAGACAAGTATCTTCTCTTCTCCTTCCAAGCAAAATCCCAACAACCTCACTAAATTTCTGTGTTGAAGGTTGGCTACCAATACAACCTCGTTCTTAAATTCTTCTGCTCCTTGTCCAGAACTTCTCGATAGTCTCTTCACAGCAATATCTAGTCCATTCGGAAGTGTCCCCTGAGAATTTTTCAGCAATCATCACAATAGGCTCTCTAGTACCAGTTCTTGAGTTACTTACAACATCAAGGTGGAAACAAAATTGAAAGACATCTATTTTTCTTACCTTATAAACCACACCGAATCCTCCCTCGCCTAGCTTGTTATCATCAGAAAACTTTGTTGTGGCAGCTTCAATGCTCGCAAAATCAAATTGCAAGGACTCCACAGTTGTCATGTCATTCTCAACTGCATGATACAAATGGTGAATATTCTAACACAAATGAGAACAAAATAAGCTTTTCTTTTATGCGATTCCAAGGCGAGGTCAAATTGCTCCTTACCATCATCCTCTTGAGCAGCACTCTGTTTCTTTTTCGCTCTCTTGCTTAAAATACAGTAGCCAAGAACAAAAAGCACCACAGACACAACAATGGGAGCAACAATTGCGACAATTGTTACGGTTGAGAGTCCACCCTTTCCTGCATAACGAAAATTTGGAATTAATGGGATGCTTCTCTTTCAAGAAGACATCCACACCCAGGCTCCTACAACCATGGTGAGGTCCGATTAGTAGAACTAAAAAAAGCATGGAAGTACAGCAACAAAGAATGCAAATTTTCAGCCTAGAGAGTCCTGATTAATTAGGCATAGCACACCGATATAGATTTGGGCCAAATACGATAAAAGACTTAAAAATTGTAAAGAAAGAAAGAAACTTTTTGAAAGTGGGTTCAAAATTTACCTGTACGACTAGCCGGAGGAGGAAGACCAATCGGAGGAGGAAGAGAAGGAGGTGATGGCGGAAGCGCAGACTCATTATAGAACATGTATGTCTCATACATAACGATACAGCTAGGCGTCAGAGTTCTTGCTCCTATTGCCCCATATTGAAGGTTTGCAATGGCTACCTGGAAACAACTCTGGCAGTTACTAGTAGATAGGTCCTGGGTGCACTGTGCAAGGGTGTACAGAGTATTAAACGACGAGAAATTCGTCGCTCCTGTCGCAAATTTTTTAGCCCCATTTGAAGCCTGAGTCGCTAAACCATTCATCGTGGTTCGGACTAGCTCATTAAAGCTGGTTTGGTTCGTAGCGTTCTGCGTGTTGTACAGACCAAACATACCCCCTCCGTTCACACTATTGAAGAAGTCCCGGTTGGAGTAACGAAGAAGACACTCGTCGTACCAGATTACAGTCACTTTCTCTACAGGACACCTTTGAACTACGTCTTGGGTAGCGAAGGTGACACAGTCTTGGCAGACATCGGTGGAGAGGTCGCCGCGGCAGAGGAAGAGGCCGTAGACGGTGTCAGGGGTTTGGCCGGTGGTAGTGTTGTGGAAACCAGTATTGCTAGTGGAGTTGGAAGCGAGAGAGGAGAGGAGGAGATTGAGATTGGATTGGTAAGTGCTGTTGGGGGTGAAAGTGGTGGTATTTGAACAGATATGGTTGAGGTAATTTGGATCAGCAGCTTTACTGGTAATTGCAAGACCAAGGAAGAACAGAAACAAAACTGTCATGGACAGCAGTCTGAAAAAAGACATTTGAGCTTCCGATCAGGACAAAAATCCTGTCTTTCTTTTCCAGACCCAATTCATGGATTTATAGATGGGAATGGGATTGAGTGGATAGAGTTGCCCTGGCTGGCAATACGTCAATACCGGAGATGAGGACGCAAGTCAACAAAAGCAAAGTCAAGCCACCAGTGTTTAATTGTTTATGTTTTGATACAGACGGTACGAAAAGAACCACCATAACTTAGTCAAATTTGTGGAAAAAAAAAAAAACATTTATTAATCGTCGTTTTCCGATGACATTTATAGATCGATGGAGATGGAGGGGAAACTGAGCAACAGGGTGTGACCCCAATTCCATTGTTGGGAACTTAGGTGATTTGTAATAATGTAAGTGTTAATATCCCTAACAAAATTAATTTTAGGTCTCACCTCTATTATATATAAAAAGTAAATTCAAATACGTATTTTAGTACAGTCACATCAACAAAACACATATTTCAATACAACCGTATCAGTAAAACACAAATTTCTATAAACTTTCTCTTCCCACCCAACATGAAGGCTAACAATATTTTATTCCTCCATATTATCCACAATAAAACTACACCAAAACACAAAATATTAATACATCAATATCAGTAAAACACTTCTCCCAATACAACTATATAAGCAAAACACATTTCACAATACAATCACATCAATAAAAGACAATATCTTTGTTAGTTCAATAACACTTAACCATTGCAAGTAGCCCTTATGAGATTGGGGTCTGTTGGTAATTCTCATAATAGTAGTAGTTAATCTATGTTAGTTTGTTAAGTGTCCGTTATTGGTTTAACTCAGGTTAAGTCGGTGGAGTATTCTGTTAAACTACCGTTAAGTCAAAGTAGTCCAGCTGGCATCTTGTGATTGGTTGCTTGGGGTTTGGTTGTTATATATCAGCAGCCACAGAGAGTATTGTAGCAGTTACGAAAATAATGAAACAGTTCTTCTTGTGTTCTTCTTTCTTGTTTTCTCTGTACATTTCTTCCATTGAATTACCTTGCTAGGGTTTAGGTTCGAAAGGGCTTATTACCCATTTGTACCTGGATCCCCATTATAGTGCAAATTATTTACATTCACCGCGGCGACACACACTGGACAGTGTACAAAAGGATTTACTGATGATGAATTATGAATTGGAACCACTCGACCAACAAAAAACGCAGGTTGTCCAGGTTCAGGGAGTACCACAACATATGACTTCTTCTGCTAGCTCCAATGCTTTTCTTTCCTTCCATAGCCACCAAGCCGGGTAATCCAATCGCAATCCTCACATCTTTATAGTCTTCATTGGACAACCAGGCTGTGGACTTGACAATCTTTATTGTCTTCTTTGGATATTGTTAACACAAGGTTAAATGAACATATAATCTTTACCATTTTGTTCTTCTGCAGTATTGCATTTCTTCTTCTTATGAAACAGATGCCCACGACCAACACCACCATGGAGACATATTGGAACAACAATGGCAATAATCAGATAGATTAAACCTTAGCACAACATCCTCTATAGAAAAGAACGACTGGTTAGAATAACGAAGCAACCAGTCGTCGTTACCAGAACAAACACCATATCAGGAGGGGTTTGACCAGCAGTTTTGTTGTAGAATCGTAGTGTCATTGGAGGAAGGAGAAAGGAGTAGAGAATTGAGATTGTTCTGGTATGTACTATTGGGTGTGAATAAAGTTTTCTTTTAGCAATAGTGAGCACTGTAAGTAGGTGCTGCTTCGGTTGTACGTCTATAAAGCAGAACAAACAGAGAGAGAAGCACAAAAGGTCATGGGACAGTCAAGGAACTGATAAGACTATCAATGATCAATCTCTTCCCTTGGGGAATAGTTTACAGGGAAAGGTCGTTTGTTTTGAGGTCACGATTGACGAAAATTGAAGATGAAAGCATGTGCAGTGAAACAGAGAACTCAAATTAGGCCCAGGTCGATCAAGCAACTTCAGTTTTTCCACAAGGTGATCAAAATCCAGCTGGGCCTTTCACAGTATAACTTAAGCCGATGCAAGGTAAGAAACACTTCCTCTAAATCTTCAGAATAGATCCCTCGTCTCTCTTCCTCTATCGGAAAAAAAGACCAATCTTTATTGCGTGTACAAATATAGATACAGACAACTATAGCTGCTACAAAGTTACTTCGAAATAGTATGGATGCTGGGGGTACAGGCTCTGTTCGTTACTACTGGATTATAACACAATCCCTGCTAGATTAAGCATAAGATTTGACAGCCCACAAATAATCTACAATGAAATGTTTGTGGGTTCTTGGATTTAGAGAAGATGCTTAATTTGGATAACACAATAATCGGTTTATCTAGGATACACTTCCGTAATTGATGCTTCATTGACTGAGAAAGGCGGTACTGACCCTGACTTGCTTGTGGATTGATCAGTCTCCAGCCCTTTTAACATCAAGCTCTGATCTGTTCTAGTATGGTGGAAAAATGCTGGTTGTTGAGGTAAAGGTAGAGAGACAGAGTAACTATTGAGCATAAGAACAATTGTTGCCATTGTGGGTCTGTCAGCGGGATCTTCCTGCACGCATAATAACCCAAGATGGATGCATCGCGTCACTTCAGTTCTTGAATTAGAGTCGGTTAAAGTAGGATCCAACAATTCCATAGGTGTCCCTTCACTCCAATGCTTCCAAACCTGCCATGGTAAATCAATTCAACATTAAGATTTTCTGTTTGTTCTCATTCTTAAAGTCATTCTTTTGAAAGAAAAGCTATCTTCACTCTCTATCAGTGATGAACTGATGATTATATTAGTCTACAAAGAATTGAATATCATACTCACATAGCTCACAAGGTCATCAGCACCATCTGACTGATAGAAAGAACTGTTTTTCTTCCCAGTTATAATCTCTAGAACTAAAATTCCAAAACTATATACATCGGACTTCACAGAAAATTGGCCATGCATTGCATACTCTGGGGACATGTATCCGCTGAAAAGCAAAGTCAATAGAGCAATGTCAGATATGATACGAACTAAAAGAAAAGATTAATTTATATCCTAAGCTATCTGTTGCCTACTGATGAAAACTGCATGAACGGCAGCACCAGTTATAGGATCTGGCACTTATAGAAGGAAGCCCATAGTCAAAATGTACATCACAGGCCATGATGAAGCGGAAAAGTTTAAATTGAACATATTCTACTGATCTTTATGAACAATTCAGAATATAATTGATGTTAGCAATTGACAGTTTGCGATATTAAGGATAAGAATTTCAAACTCACTAGGTTCCAACAATTCTACTCGTGTTTCCTTGAGTTTGATCAACCCCGAAAATTCTAGCCATTCCGAAATCTGAAATTTTTGGGTTCATATCTCCATCTAACAATACATTGCTTGCTTTGAGATCTCTATGAATAATTCTTAATCGGGAGTCCTCATGAAGGTAAAGAATTCCTCGAGCAATTCCTCCAATGATCTTGTAGCGCCTTGACCAATCCAACTGACCTTGTTTTTCAGGGTCTGCAAATTCATCCAAAACAATATCATTGTCATGCTACAGAGAATAAGAATCAAATAGATACAACACATGAATATACCAATCTTTTTGTGATGACAACGAGGTCAGTAATGTTCTTTATGTATCATACCATACAGAAAATAGTCCAGGCTCTTGTTGGGGACAAATTCATAGACAAGTATCTTCTCTTCTCCTTCCAAGCAAAATCCCAACAACCTCACTAAATTTCTGTGTTGAAGTTTGGCTACCAATACAACCTCATTCTTAAATTCTTCTATTCCTTGCCCGGAACTTCTTGATAGCCTCTTCACAGCAATATCTTGTCCATTCGGAAGTGTCCCCTGGAAAATTTTCAGCAATCATCACAATAGGCTCTATTGAGTTACTTACAACATCAAGGTGGAAACAAAATTGAAAGACATCTAGTTTTCTTACCTTATAAACCACACCAAATCCTCCCTCGCCTAGCTTATTATCATCAGAAAACTTTCTTGTGGCAGCTTCAATGCTTGCAAAATCAAGTTGCAAGGACTCCACAGTTGTCATATCATTCTCAACTGCATGACAGAAATGGTGAATATTCTAAGACACGTGAGAACAAAAGAAGCTTTTCTTTTATGGGATTCCAAGGCAAGGTAAAATTGCTCCTTACCATCATCTTCTTGGGTGACACTGTGTTTCTTTTTCGCTCTCCTGCTTAATATACAGTAGCCTATAACGAAAAGCACCACAGAGACAACAATGGGAAGAACAATTGCAACTATTGTTACTGTTGAGAGTCCACCATTTCCTACATAAAGAAAATTTGGAATTAATGGGATTCTTCTCTTCCAAGAACACTGCCACTCCCAGGCTCCTACAGCTATGGTGGGGTCCGATTAATGTGACCCCTATCTTGCCCTGAACTTGAAGCAACTAAATTTTACCTTTCTAATTCCAATTTCATGTTTCAAACTAATAGAACACAAAAAGGCATGGAAGTACAGAAACAAAGAATACACCAATATAGATTTGGGCCAAATAATATCAAAAGAAATTGTGAAGAAAGAAAGAGACTTTCTAAAAAGTGGGTTCAAAATTTACCTCTACCACTGGCCGGAGGAGGAAGACCAGCCGGAGGAGAAAGAGACGGAGGTGATGCCGGAACCGCAGACTGATTATAGAACAGGTATGTCTCAAACCTAACGCTACAGGTAGGCGTCAGAGTTCTTGCTCCTATTGCCCCAAATCGAAGGTTTCCAATGGCAAACTGTAAGCAACTCTGGCAGTTACTAGTAGATAGGTCCTGGGTGCACTGTGCAAGGGTGTACAGAACATTAAACGACGAGAAATTCGTCGCCCCTGTCGCAAATCTTCTAGCACCACTTGAAGCCTGAGTCGCTAAATCATTCATCGTGGTTCGGACTAGGCCATTAAAGCTGGTTTGGTTCGTAGCGTTCTGCGTGTTGTACAGAATAATCGCATCTTCGCTCACACTATCGAAGAAAGACCGATTGGAGTAACGAAGAAGACACTCGTCGTACCAGATTACAGTCACCTTCTCTACAGGACACCTTTGAACTACGTCTTGGGTAGCGAAGGTAACACAGTCTTGGCAGACATCGGTGGAGACGTCGCCACGGCAGAGGAAGAGGCCGTATACAATGTCAGGAGTTTGGCCGGTGGTGGTGTTATGGAAACCATTATTGCTAGTGGAGTTGGAATCGAGAGAGGAGAGGAGAAGATTGAGATTGGATTGGTAAGTGCTATTCGGGGTGAAAGTGGTGGTATTTGAACATTCGTGGGAGATATAATTTGGATCAGCTTCAGTGGTAATTGCAAGACCAAGGAAGAACAGAAACAAAACTGCCATGGACAGTCTGAAAAAAGACATTTTGCCAGCCCAGTTCCTGAGCTTCTCAGATTCCGACCAGGACAAAGATCTTGCCTTTTTTTAAGTTTTCTCAGACCCAGTTTATGGGTTTTTAAATTCAGCAACAGATAGATGGGAATGCAAGACAGAGGTACCTTGACAATACGCCAAACCGGAGATGTGGACGCAAGTCAATAAAAGCAAAGTCAAGCCACCAATGTTTAATTGTTTATGTTTTGATACAGAGAGTACGAAACAGAACCACCATAACTCAGTCAAATTTGTGGAAAATTCAGCAGAGAAGAGAAAAAACGACATTTAGTGAATGACAGAGATGGTCACATGGGGTGGAAACTCAGATCAACCGCAACAGGGTGTGACCCCGATTTGTACCTGGAGCCCATTATTCTGCAAAATATTTACATCACCGAGGCGACACACTGGACTGAGTCATTTCATTTACAGTCACAGAAGGATTTATTGATGATGAGTTATGAATTGCAACCACTCTACCAACAAAGAAGGCAGGTTGTCCAGGTTCAGGGAGTGATATTGAAGAATTCCCTAAGATCACCACAACATATGACATGTTGGGTCTGTCTGCTGGATCTTCCTGCACACATAAGAGCCCAATATGTATGCATCTCAGGACTTCTTCTGGTTGGACTTGGCATGACTCTATCAAAAAAGGGTCTGCGAGCTCCAATGCTTTTCTTTCCTTCCATAGCTGCCAAGCCTGCCAATTCAGGGGGAGTATGTTTTAGGATTTTTGGTAAAGAATTTCATGTGCAAGAGGAAATTTTTTTGCGTACATAAGCTAAGAGCGTTTGAGCATGTTCTGTATGGAAGAAGCCGTTGTTTCGTTTCCCACTTATGATCTCAAGTAGTATGACCCCGAAGCTGAAAACATCAGATTTTGCTGAAAATAGTCCCTCCATTGCATATTCTGGGGCCATATATCCACTGTTTTGAAGTATAAACATAATGGTATTAGACAACTAAGCTAAAAGATTTGACGTAAGTCTAGAAACAATTCATTTATGGGACAGCAAGGACTCACTATGTACCGACGATTCTTCTGGTATTTGCTGTGTTTTGATTTTGACCAAAAATCCTTGCCATGCCAAAGTCTGAAATCTTGGCAGCCATTTCATGGTCCAGTAATTGCTGGGTTTGAGATCCCTATGTATGATTTTAAGCCGGGAGTCCTCGTGAAGGTATAGAAGTCCTCTGGCAATCCCACAAAGAATGTTGTGAAACGTCTTCCAATCGAGTTGTGAGCGTCTTTCAAAGTCTGCATTAGAGAACCAATAGTGAGTCAACCTTACCTGATCACGTCTAAACATGTAATTCTTACAAATCTGCAGATAATGCCGAAAAAATGAATAAATGTGGTTTCAAGACCAAAAGTGAAGATATCCAGGCTTCTGTTGGGCATGAATTCATATATAAGCAGTTTCTCATCTCCCTCTACGCCATATCCCAAAAGTCTCACAAGGTTTCTGTGTTGAAGCTTAGCTATTAATTTGACTTCATTCTTGAACTCCTCTAATCCTTGCCATGAAGTCCTTGACAGCCTTTTAACTGCTACTTCCTTCCCATCTGATAACACCCCCTGAAAAGATTTTCCTGTCAGGCATTGTATTTAGATCTCTAATTGAAGCCACAGTTCAGCGGGGAAAAAAAAAAACCAAAAAAGACATTACCTTGTAAACAGCACCAAACCCACCTTGTCCCAGTTTATTTGAATTGGAAAAGTTATCGGTTGCAGCTATTATGCTAACTAGATCAAAGAACGGAAGTTCCTCAGTATTTGTTAAATCACTTTCTTGTGTTACAGCACCATGAGTGGGGCTCGACAGATCATTTAGAAACGCCTGCTCGCATTTTTCTTTATCTACAATAGATTATTGTCTCAATCATCATTTATAATTTTAACATATCAGTCAGCTAACTAATCTTCGATAACCACGAATATAAATTCACCTTTATCACTCCTTCTATTCCGGATGCAGACAGCAGAAGACCCAATTAGAACAGCAAGTATCAGTGTTGATATACAAGCAATAGCCGCAATAATCCAAGTCTTCAAATTATTCCCTGCTCATCAATTCAGAGAGCTTCTTATAAATAAGTTTGAGAATTTATTTTTTCTTGTCTTTTGCACTAATTTTGATCATCCTGAGATATACCGGTTAGTCTAATCTGAATGTAAATGTCATAAGATTGTCAGGGCAAGCTTCAGCGTACTTACCTTTGGAAGCTGGGTATGTTACCAGAAAACTGGAGGAGTTATAAAAACGGTCGAGCTGAAACCTCGCATTACAGTTCCTACTAAGGACAATTCCACCTTCTCGCAAATAGCAGCACGCGTTGAGATCTCCAAGTGCATTCTTCAAACAAGCAGAACAATCACTTAGTGAGCTGTCCCTAGTACACTGTACAAGACCATATATTGTTTTAGTCCCTGAAAACTTAATTTCTCCAGTTGCAAACATATTCTTCTCAGGAACATTTGCAGCCTCGGAGGAAAGGTTATTCATCAAGTACATTAAAACTTCATTAAAATGAGCAGGATTTGATATATAGCTCTGCTGAGAGTCCCAGTCTGGAAACTTTCCGGTGTAAACCATCGTCAGAAAGAACATCTGGAATGAGTAACGGACTTGGCATTGTTCATACCATATGATTGCTTCTCTGCTCTTGCAAACCTTCAATATCTCCTCACTCGCATTCTTGATGCAGCTATGACAAACTGTGGAGTTTACATCCCCTCTACAAAGTGCCTGCCCATAGACTCTGTCGGGGCTATCTCCAATGAAGGTGTTGTTGAAACCTGTTAGTGAAGTGTTAGATATCAATGACTCAAGTACATGCTTGAGGTTAATCTCGTAAGTGCTGTTGAATTGATAGTTACTAGTATCGTTTGAGCAAAATGTAAAAAGAGGATCCACACCAATTGCAGTGTTGGAAAGCAAGCAGAATGGTGTGATAAAAGAAAACAAAACCAAAGAATATTCAATTTTTTCCATCATTCCTAATATGGTATCAACCACTTTAGACAGAAAAGCCGTTCAGATCAATTAGGAAGAAACACAAATTTTTGAAAGACATTTATGTGCTGATCACAAGGAATAGGCAACCCGGTTAAACAATTGAACATTCACAGAAACTTCCATATCTAACATTGAAACTGGGGAAAGAGCTGGGAGGTTGCAGGGATAGTGATTGGCATTTGAATTTGTGCTGTTGACTAAAAACATTGCTTGATCATAGGCTTAGTACGCGTTTTATGACTGAATTGAATATTCGAGTCATAATTCTTGACTGAATTTGCTAAGCTTACTAATGCAATGCTTTAGGCCTATACCAGAGAAATAACTCTATAAATCAAGGTTGACAACTGAATTCTTTGTTCTTAGATTAATGAAACCTCCAAAAAGTCAAATGTGTTTTTCCAAGAAACCTAGTTTTTTATTAGAGCCAGGGAAGTTTACTGGTTGGTACCGGCTAAAACAAATGACACAAAATTGGTATACTTGCCATCAGAGAAGTAAAATGAGCTATTAATTGACCATAAGGTTTTCTGCTTGATTAGTCCAATTTTCCGAGGCTCAGCAGTTGCTCATTAGCTTTAATTGGTCATGAGCAGCAATACAAAGAGCCGATCAACCTCTCAACATCAAATCCAGCTTCTGAGGGCTGAAGAAATGCTGAGGGTTCATTTCAAATTACTATAAAAAAACTGTGCAGCATCCAAACCAAAAGCAGCCACTTTTGACTTTAGTCAGCAGCTGTGTCTCTTGTCAATTATGTGATCACATTATTGAGGACCATAACCATAAAAAACGATCCATGACAACAGCATAGCTTGGATTACAAGCTACGTCCTAGATTCTGTCTAAAACTTTGACATGGTCATTGTTCATAATATAGTTAGTACATTGGACAACCAGGCTGTTGACTTGACATCTTTATAGTCTTCTTTGGATATTGGCAACACAACTTATCCAATCACAATCCTGAATCAAACTTTCAGTGGCTCAAAACATCTCCTTTTTTTCTTATAAAAATTCAAGAATGCTTAATATGAATTGATGATTTGACTTTTATAATCGCACATAATCACTGTTTGATATCATCTAGCCTGCCTCTACAACTACTAATTTGTTGTTTTGACTTTACATGAGTCAGTCCAAACACTAGAAGTTCATTGTCCTTGCACAAAACCTAGCTTTGAAGGATCAAACATAAGCTAGTTATCGCTTAAGGTTCTAGAGAAGACAAATTATTCACTATCTGAGCATTTTGTTCTCTTTCCAAAACAAAGTATCTACTTTTTTGTAAAAAAACTCTTATCAGTTTCGGTTCTGTTGCTATTTTGTTCTACTCTTCAAAGGTCTCATATTTTATGGACTACTTTAATGTGCTTTCAAATGTTGAGGTTAGCCTTCAAATTGATGCTTTCAGTTAACTAAGTACCTCTTTAATATTTTTTTGGTCAAGTCTACTTATTTTTCAAGAATTTTCCCAGACAAGACTTTCTAGTTGAAATTACCACAAAAGTGGATATTTAGATGAGATCAGATAACTTGCTTTGAGATCCAAGACTTACAACAGAATTCCAGGATTGTCATAAGTCTGGATTCATTCTCACTGCTCACATGCTATCAACACACGCTACATGGAATAAAAATTCTACCTTTATTGGAGTTTTGAATACGCATCACCTTGGAAAACATCTGACGTCGTTAAACTATTAACGGAACGACTCTTTGCAATTTTGCATCTGCACCAAACCTGCCAACAGAGAAGGTAGGTCGTTAAGGTTGAAGCATTACAGCTACAGAGGACATGGTAGGCCTGTCATATGCATCTTGTTGAACACACGAGACAATATGCATATACCTTGAAAATTCATACGGACAATAAGAATCAGCCAACAGCCAACATTGGATCCATCAACTCCACTTCTTTTCCTTCATTCCATAATTGCCAAGCCTACATAATCATCCAGTGAAATACGCAATTCAACAAGAAAACGCAATATTACCTCCAATAAAATTATTGGATAATTTCAGCCAAAAAGTACTTACATATGCTATAAGGCTAGGAGCACGTTTTGTTCTATGGAAGCCAGCGTTCCTTCTGCTTGTTATAATCTCAAGCAATAGAACCCCAAAGCTAAAGATATCCGACTTAGTAGAGTGCAATCCCTCCATAGCATAATCTGGTGCCATGTATCCACTGAAATTATGACGATAAAACAACATTGTCAGTGGCAAGCACCATGATCCAGTAATAGTCGGAAACAGAAAAATCAAGCGTGCCCCAATCAACCTAGAAGCTTTGCTAATGAGGGCTAATCAACAAACATTCGGAAAGCAATATGGATAAGTATGGATTTTTTTAGCCCCAACACGGCCAAAGCCTCCAGACCTGATTTCCAGCATGTCCGTCCCGACGAAGCATACCGTTCCCGACGGCACCTCCAGAAACAGCATTCCAAATTTCTTCATCAAACCTAACACTTACTATCATAGTCCAGCAACACATTGCTGGCGTTCTGTTAACATTCAGTCCCTATGCAGCCATCTTGAAGCTCTACTACTTCGCGCGTCTCTGGCTCGCGTTGTTCTTCCAGAGCCTTCCTAGCCCTAATGGTGGACGAGTCTTCCACTTGAAGATTGGGCCTCATGATGGGTTCTATTACTTGGTCATTCATTGGACTGAATGTGTATTTCATTGGGCTGAAATTTTATGCCCTTGTATTATGGGCCTTCATCTTATGGGCTGTTATTTCTTTAGTCTTTCATTAAATTCATTGATTTATTTCTTCTTTTGTCTCCGTCACATCAGAGATTGTCACCGTTTGTACACAGTACAAACATTTAAATTAAAACTGGCTTTTAGCCATTGTAAAGCTTAAGACAATGAACAACCTCTCTTCTTTCTCTACTCTCTCTAACTTCTTCTTGTTCTTCACTAGCTTACAAAGTAATCTACAAAAACTAATACTTTCAGCATTCAGGTCTCAATGAATGATCTTAACTTGGGATATCTTTTATGGCAGCCTGAAGGCAGGCGCTGCAGTCATCTGCAGACAAGTCTCCAGTGCACTGCATTAAAGTATATAGTGCGTAAGAATCCAAGAAGGGTACTTCTCCAGTTCTCCAGTAGCGTACGCGTTAGCTGAAGACCACGGTCGATCCTAACAAGTTCACGACCTGAACTGTTTACTCAACAAGGCCCACTAGAATCACGACCCCAACAAACCCACGGCCTGAGCTGTCTTAAACATAAGCCCATGGCCCTCGCTGCCAGCCTACAGGCCCGAGATTCAAGTAGCTCCTTCATCAGTCCATCTTTCACTGGCCAGCTCAGCACTCACGTGCCTGTCATAGAAGGGAGCTTTGGGAGGTATTCTGTTTTCCCTCCCTCTCTAAACTCTTCACTGTTCTGCTGCGCTTCTCGGCCAGCATGCTTCGCGGGCTCGGACAAATAGTGATTGCAGATCTTTGGGTCTACAGTGACATTCACAAGAGAATCAAACTGTTTTGGTTGCGAAATATTATTGAAATTATCTTTGCCAATATTCCCTGTGACATCCAAATGGCCGATGAAGTTTTGATTGGAATAACGCAAATGACAAACTTCCTCCCATACGACTGCTTCAGTATCATACGGACGAAGCTGCAAGATGTCTTGTGATGCCATGGTTATGCAGTTAAGGCAGCAGCCAGCAGAAGATTGTCCTTGTTTGCCCCCTCCAAACCCATCTCCTACGACTTCACGAGTAAGGCATTTATTTAAAAGTTTCGTGCTTTATCTCCGTCGCGCAGTTCTTCATGCCACCATTTCTCGGCCTGCTCCTGAAACGAAATTAGTTTGTTGCTGTGATTTCAAGATTAGAGAATGGTGCTGAAAAAGGTGGACATGGTTTCGCAACATGGCGCAATAGAGGTGGAATTCCACAACTCTGCTTGTATTGACCCAACAGTACTTATTGTTCATTCAAACGCGGTTCTTGGCGCAAATGTCAGTGTTGGATCAGGAGCTGTGATCGGACCGGCGGTAACAATCGGTCAATCAACAAATATTGGGTATAATATCTTCTTTGCGTTCCCAATTTCTATTGTTTTATTCTGTCATGAATGTCATCTATATCTATTTACCACTCTGTTTTATACAACCTAAACCCTAGTTTTAGAGATGATTAATAACAGTATTAAGCATTAAGCTGTAGGCATAATTTTTCAGTTTTTGGTAAACCCTTACATTTTTTCACCAGGTATAATGTGTGACTCAGTAATTGCACGATAGGTGATTCTTTTGTGATCCATAATGGAGTATGTATTGGTCAAGAATGTAAGGCTGGATTGCAGTATACTTGTTCTTTATGGTACTTAGAACAAACCACTGGATCATTTATATGGTCGAGTTGTTTTTCAGCATTTGTCTTCTGATACGCAACTTCTTAGGGAACCGGTTCGTGCCCAACTTACAAATTTTTTGACTTCTCTCTGTTCATACTGAAATAGTGCTATTTATCAATTGATATATGATCAGGGGCAATGCTATCAGCAGATGCACAATCCTTACCGCACAACTGGTTCATGTTATTATCAGGCAATGATGATGGATGATTACTTTGAGAATTTGTCTCTCTTATTCAATTAAAACACCACTGCCTATTTCTAAATTTTTTTTATTAGTTTGCTTATTGCAGTGCTCTCCACCTATTTAGATCGTGTTCTTCTTTATAAACTAAGGATTTTATCACAAATGCGATCTGTATAGCCTCATTTCTGTTTCAGATTTTAAAGATGTTATTAAAGTTTATTGATGCATTAATGCTCACTTCCGCCTTTTCTATGAATCCGTTTATGTCTTCACATCCCTTTTGTGAAAAAAAAAGAAGAAGAACAGTTCTTACTTCTTAGCTACTTATGTTCCATAGCCATCTTCTGAACCTACAGGATTTGGTTTTATGTGGATGGGCATGGTGAAGAAGCCTCAGGTTGAAGAATGAGATGCTGTAAGTCAAGCAGCCACCTGATCTGATGCCTAATCAGGTGGAAGATGTCAAAGACGATTGTGTTCTGCCACAACTGGTGAATGCAGGTTGATTAGGGAGTTGTAGGCTGACAGAATCATTGTTAAGCATGACAACTACTGAAGCCATGGTAGGTCTGTCTTCCATATCTTCCTCAACACACAACAACCCAATGTGAATGCATCTAATCACTTCTTGTTCCATACAGGAATCTCTCAATGCTGGATCCATTACTTCCAGGGGTGTTCCACTTCTCCATTTTCTCCAAGCCTGAAACAATACATTACCAGGTAAACTTGTTATGTCTTTCAATTTCTGGAAAAGTACAGGAAGATTTTGATGTTAAACAGCATTATAGAAATTTGCAAAAAGTATTGCATTGTCTAACTTGTACTCACATTGCCTAGGAGGCCTTCGCCACAGCCTGACTCGTAGGACAGGCTGTTTTTCCTACCACTTATAATCTCTAGAATTAGGACACCGAAACTGAAAACATCAGACTTCACTGATATCTTTCCATAGTTTATATACTCCGGAGACATGTAGCCACTACAAATCACCAGTAACAATGCAGTCAGAAATAAACGGCAAAAATGAAACTCCTAGCTTCAATATTGATGACATTTTAGCAGTAGTAGGACCTGTAACTTACTATGTCCCAACAATTCTATTTGTGTTTCCTAGAGTCTCATCTGCGCCGAAAATTCGAGCAGTGCCAAAGTCTGAAATTTTGGGGATCATGTTTTCATCCAGCAGTACATTGCTGGCCTTTAGATCACGATGTATAACTCTAAGTCGGGAATCTTCATGAAGATAAAGAAGCCCTCGAGCAATCCCTAAGATGATCTTGTACCGTCTTGGCCAATTCAACTGTCCCTTTTTTTCTGCATCTATGATATGAAAGAATTGAGACTAAAGACTTAAATTATAAATAGAAAATAAGAGTTCTGATATTGAAAACTATCACTACCACTACCATGTGAGCTTTTTCCATGTCTTCATTCTGTTTTATTCTCTTCAGATTAGATTATATAAATTAATAAACACCACACACTCGGATGTAGAAATGATTCCTCTAGAAATTTTAACCATCAAAAGAAGCCAATTGTCAGGGAATAGATGCAAATCAAGCAATTCTAGATAAAATTTTGAGAGGACAAACCAAAGAGATGGTGGTCAAGGCTTCCATTGGGCACATATTCATATACTAGTATCTTTTCTTCTTTTTCAAAGCATAGTCCCAGTAGCCGCACAAGATTTCTGTGCTGAAGATGGGCCACAGATTCAGCCTCATTCTTGAATTCTTCAACACCTTGCCCTGATTCTTTTGATAGCCTCTTTGCAGCTATTGTTTCTCCATTAGGAAGTATGCCCTGAAAATATACATATATGCTTGTCATAGACTTTGGACATGAATGCTTTATATATAGGCAAAACGGAATATTGATTATTGACACCACTCGTTACCTTGTACACAATACCAAATCCTCCTTCTCCTAACTGGTTATTACCCGAGAAGTGATCTGTTGCAGCTTCAATGGCACTTAATCCAAAGTGAAAGAACTCTATTGTTGAGACTTCACTTCCTACTACCCAATCAAATGGTAAATAAGTTATGAAACCAAATTAAGTTTTTTTTATGTGAACAAAATAAACACTAACTTTTTTCTGTTAGAATTCTCATATACCATTTCCTTCATCTACAAAGTGGAAGTGCTTCTTCCCTTTTTTCGTTCTAAGGAACCAGTAGATTAGACCAGAGAGCACCACCGCCACCACAAAAATTACCGACACAACAACTGAAATAATAATTCGCAGTGAACCTACAAACATTGCAACAAGAACTATATTTAGTTATGGACATACAACAACACCCAATACCCAAAGGGGTGACTTCCTCTAAGCTTACCTGGTGACTGGTGTTATAGAGGACTGTTCATGTGATTTAAACTTGTGATACTTAACTTTTAAGGAGAACAATTTATATTAGTACTGCAGCTTACCTTTTGATTTTGATGAGCTGGTAGTATCATAGAAGATATACTTCTCGTACCTGATGAAACAACTAGGAAACACAACCCTGCCCCCAATTTTTCCCATACAGCAACTTGGAAGGTTTTCAATAGCTTTCCGGAGACATTTTCCGCAGTCACCTGCAGAAATATCTGGTGAGCACTGCACGAAGCTGTAGATATTAGCCTTCTTGAACATAGATTCTGCTGTTACGAACTTCCTTGCTGTATTTGATGCTCTATAAAGCGCAACCACCCGACTAACTAGAGGCTCAAACTTATCCTTCAAGAACTGCATAAACTGATCTGGGTCTTCAATATTTTCTCCATTGTGGGGTAATATAAAAGGCTTTACTTCCATGATAGAGAAGAAACACATATTGGAGTAACGCAACATGCACTGGTCATACCAAATGACTGATGTTTTTTGTGAAGGGCAGCTCTGAGTGATGCTTTTGGTAGCATCTCTAATACATTCTTCACAATGGTTGGGAGTGAGATCTCCTTTGCAAAGAAAGCTACCATAAACCGCGTCCGGCGTGTTTTGGCCGGCAGTGGAGTTGTAAAACCCTGATTGATTCCTAGAGTTCTTCAACAAGGAAGAGAGAACCAGATTGAGATTGGCCTGATAGGTGCTATTTGGAGCAAAGAGAGAATTTCTTGAACAATTGTGGGCTATATTGGTTAAGACAGCTTGAGTTGAAAGGATAAGCAAGTTGGATATGCAGAAAAATAATAAGGGAGTCTCCATGGATTATAATTAAGCTAACTCATGCAATGGATGCTGATGCCTTTATGAAGGTCGTTTATACATATGCCTTTCGAAAAATTACAAGGAAAATATGATTCGTACTGCAGCTTAATAATGAAATGAATCAAGATGCCTTTATATAGCAATTTGATAAACACGTTGGCCGCAGGTTCTTAAAACAGACAAGTGATAGAGAATTCTCTCAAAACTGCTTTTAGACTGCTTTGGCCTCGAGAGATCGTTCATGGCCGCCAAAAGAAAACGCTTGGAAGGATCCGACTTTACATGAACAGCGTAAGAATGCAACTTAGAAATCTGCGACGAGCAAGATAATTGTTTCAGACAAGTATAATAGAGTAAAAAAAGAAAAATCTTGGAAAAAATTTATGGTGATTTGTTGGATTTTGTCAGATACATTGTACAAAAGAAAAGGAAAGTAGATCATTGCATTAATTATTGTCCTAAAAAGAGTTGTTTGAATCCATATGTATGGGAAGTCTACGATCAAATGATAATCTATATAAATCAGGAAGTTGGAATTTTCGAACCCAAATGTAGATGCAGAGAAATCCAAGGAGGCCTGTGGCGGCTAAGGGTCACCGGCCATGAATTTAAGTAGCAATAGATAAATAGTCGACTTGAAGTCAATGTCTTAAAGAGGGAAAATGACACCCACTATGATTCTAACTGACCCACTTCAGATAAAGTAGGAAATAATGCAATGAAAGTACAAAACCAAAAGGTTGCAATGTATGTAAACGCGGAGACAGAGATCGTCTGCCATTCCTTAGTCCTGTCAATGGATGTACAAGCAAGAGCTGTAGTTTTTCTTTCTGTTCACAATATTGATCCAAAGTTAAGTTTCCTTTTTATCAAATCTGAGTTATTTGGTGAATTTTAGGCCCTTAGAACTGGGTTGTTTAAGCTTTAACACTTTTAAAGTTGAAACTGGTGTTGATTCAAACCAGAGTTGGGCTCAATGGTCTAAGGACCAACAACATAGAATTCTCCATGTTTAGCGACAGTTTAACGTCTTTTCAGCCGAAATACACCAACGGAATTCGTGGAAAAGAAACAATTGGAATTAGGTATGTTACAGCAAACGAATTAAGTGAGCCAATGGTCATTAGTCATGGCATCATTAAAGAGAGAAAATGGCGTCCATTATGATACAAAGTTACCTAAACTTATAAAGGTTCACATGATGCAGTAAAATTAAGAATTAAAGGAAGCTTAGAAGAACAAGCTTCAATGGATCTTGAAGCAAGATCAATATCAAAAGAGTGTGTGATCATTTCATGTCAACGTCAATCTGAACAGAGAAGCATTGCCTTACTAACAACTACAAATGCAGTCGCCTGACAAAAAAAAACTACACAAATGCAGTCAAAACATGCTTATCAATCAAACAACAAGAAAATTTGCATTTTCATTTCATGTCAACACCAATCTTTCATGGAAGCTTTCTGTGTCTTTGGAGTAGCATTTGTTGCTAGAGTTAGTATGTCCTTTGATTTTCGTCATAGTAGACGCCAATTTTGAGATTTCAAATTCAAGGCTAACATAGTTGTTTTTGGAAACTTCATTGAGATGTCTAAAGCTGGAGCATAAGCATTAGTCACCTTTTACACAAGGATCTTCGGCCTCAAACTTGGCCATATTACAACAGAGGTCATGCATAACACTATTACAACTTGAAAAACCCAGAAACAGAGAGAAAGTAGTGAACCAAAAGCAAGGACAATAGCTTCCTTTACAGAAAAGTAAAGTTAATATTCGAAGATCAATGAACAAAAAGATTAGCCCCTTCATACTAGCTGTCTAAGTACATCTTGTCCAAAGAATATGATGCAGAGGTCAAGTGAAATAGACTGGGCATCTCTTGTCTTTAGAAGTTGGCAAGATATTGCCATCCGGGCCCACTGCAAGATCACAGTTGGCATGCATCCGATGGTGCTTACTGTCCCACGTGGACACCTTGAATCGAATGGTCGACGTTATATCCAATCGAAACATCACCGATCCTTGACCACGATCATTCAAGAATTCTGTCCAACGCTGACTGTTGACCGTCAAAGTGGCCCCACTCATCTCCTTGTACACGACAACAGTATTCTTCGGCTCCTGATAAAACGGGTCCAATAACGGAGTTGACCCAATCATCTGGTCCTTGTAATAAATCGACCCAGCCATGGAATCATAGTAAATTCCTATATGTTGGTTCGAGTTCCGGACCGTAACATTGAATGTTATTCTGGCATTCTCGAACCCAGTTGGTTGATCCAGACCCGGAACCGAAAACTCATGGATATGAAACCGGGGCCTATGCGGACGCAGACTAAGCCATAAAATAAATGTCACAATACCAAAAATTAATAGAAGGGACAAGAGAATGGAGCATATGGTCTTCGATACCCGGGTTGTGAGGCTTTCCCGGACACGGTGGGCGTAGTAGCGGGCTGTGTGGTGGCGTTGGATCGGCCGGGGCTCCTGTTGAGTGTAATGAACTGGTAACCTGTCTGAATTGTGCATTTTCTTGTGTGGAGGGTTTCAGCAGACTCGTGATGAACAGAAGAACTGGTTCATTGCTTATGTAGGAAGAAGAATGGGAGCTTTGAGTTGGGTGGGAGAAAGAAAAGAATATGCTCGTTGGTTTTTTGTTGAAGCTGATTCTCTAGCTTGCTCATATTTGCACGTAAAATATGATTGGGATCAGAAACCTTGTACAGTTTTTTTTTAACGTGGTATGTCTTTTTTTGTTTATGTAGGAGAAAAATAAGGTATATACGTTACCTGCAGTGTATGTAAAGAATAGATACGAAAACATGCTAAAGATTTCTTTCTTCCTCGCGACATTTTACCAATCCCACCCGCTATTGATAAAGAAGTGGGCCGAGCCCACTCTTAAGACCGAACCCATTCTTAAAGCCCGTCAGCTAAGAATGGAGAAATTGGAACTAATCAAACCGGCCCGAGGGCAAGTAGTATGACTGTATGAGAGTGAGTTTCGCCAGCTAGAGAAGTGGGCTGAACCCACTATTAAAGCCCATCAGATAAAAGAGGAAAATGGGCCGAACCTACTCATGAAGCCCATTAGCTAAAAGCGTAAGATTCCAACCTTAATATGCCAAATCGTCATAGGTCATATCTTCTTTGTGACATCATTCGTCTCCTTAATTTGATACTCCAATGTGATTTATTGCTTGAGAGGCAGGTATTATTTGCACCTTCAATGTCAAATAATAATAAACTATTGGTACTACAGCTGTATATGATCACCTAATCCTTATTGTAGTACACCCATTGGCTTAATTATGCTTAATTAATCTCCATGTTCCATAATCCAGGCCGCGTTGTCCGATTTACTTAGTCGCAAATTGCATCTGAAAGTAACATCCTAACTGGATGGATATGGCTTTTTTAAAGTAAAAACAAACAGTCATGGAGTTGGCTTAAGAATTACTCAATCTTGTGGAACATGCATGTAGGCATGCAGCTAGTATATTATATTTGTGGATCTCTCATGCTTTGTATGAGAGAGTTATTTACCGTCGGCGTACGTATGACTAAAATCATGCCAGACATTACCAGTTCTTTTATCATTTTTTTTAGAACATCATACAAGTTTGTCTTTTTTATATTCGATATGAGCATAAACTTGGGTCGTCAGGACTACATCCACAGTAGTTTCCTACCTGACAAGTGACGACAGGCCTACCTGACAAGTGACGACAGGGTAAATTGGGTCAAAACCCAACACACAATTACAAGGGTATTGCTCCTAGTGGGCCGAGTCTATACGGTTTGACTCCAGAGATATTCACTACTAAACTATCACCCAAGTTGTCAGAAATATATCACAAGTCATGACTAACAATTTTGGCATGAACTTCGGGTAGAAGTTGCAGATACGATTTGAGAAAAGGATGTCTAAACAAGTAGTACTGTCATGGAAATTCTGAAATTGTGATGTTTGATGCAATATGACAAAAGAATTTGAACATCAATACTCAAAAGAGGCATCAAGAAACTCAAGGAAATTGTTAAAAATAAATAGGCAAACATTACAACATCAAGAAAACAGTACAACCCAACCATGTAATTCACGCAGTAATCAATCTTTACTTAGTTAACCTTGGTGCAAACTCTTCTGATTTCGCCGGCCTTGCCAGTAAGAACCTCAATCCTGCCCATTTTCACCATGGACACACCAAAGTCCATCAAGAAATCGGATTCATGAGAAGTGGCCTGAAGTACATAAGCTCTGGTCTCACTGTTGTCAAGGAGAGCTGAATCAGAGTTAAATAGGCCCCTTCGTTTAGCCACAAGATTATAGTAGCTTGTATCAAATGTTTTAAAGCTTCCCGGGTCCATCTCAAGTCGAGATTTTAAATCTCCAGGCTTGCACTTACTCTTCAAACGTATTGCATAGTTAGGGTCTAATGTAGGATCAGTGTCTCCCTTCCCAGTAAAGTTGTAAAGCCGAGGACTGACAGCTGCACAGACAGAAGTCCCAATTGTGTGCGAACCTGGCAAGTCGAATTTCAGTAATTAGTACATATGATTAGAAGTAATGAAACATAACTATCCAGTTCGTACTTTGTTTTTTGATTACCTGATAGCACCACTAAGTCCTTAACAGTTAGACCTCTCAGTTGAAATCCTGTTATCAATTGAGTAATGTTTGCAAAAGGTGGGAAAAGGTTCAGTAAAGCTTCTGTTATATTTGAGACCCTGCCATCTCTTCGTCCAGTTTCAACTTTCCAGGTTTCTCCTCCAGTCTGCGAAGATAAGCTCTATTTAGTATCTCTGTTCTACAAAATTGATTGGAATTAAGGCTTCTTTAAGGAGAATTTAATTACCGCAACTGTGACGTCCCTGGCAGCTATGGCTAAGAGATCAGCACATGAAACCACTCCAGGACATGCCTTCTCTAATGCTGACTTGACTTTATCAATGATGGCAAAACCTATAATGCTTTGATTTGGAATTGCATCTCTTTCAGCTTGCTTGGTAGGAGACTCCAACAGCAGTGAACCATCACAACCCTGAAAGAAAAAATTATATACAAATGTTTTTAGTTCGACAAGACAAATGAAGAAGCTTAGGAAGTTATGATAATTTGTTTAACCAATAAGGCGTAACTAGTCGCATACCCTGACGAAACAATCATGAAAATGCATTCTCAATATAGGACCAGAAAGTGTAGGTGCTATTGACAAGGCGTCGCCAATAACCTTCTCAACAATGGCCTCGGCTTGTGGGCATGTCTTCTCATAGAAACCCACTTTCAATCCGTCTGCATCACAGAGATTGAAGACAGACAACAGAAATATTGATAGGAGAAACAAACCAGAGAAAGCTTTCGAAGTAGCCATGTTAAAAGACAAGATTCAGAACTCAATATAATTTCCCTAGCTAAAAGATGATATATATATAGGTGCATTTTAACTCTAATCTATTGACTGAGTGCCAAACAAGTTATGGAATGGCTGTCATCCCATTTTGTATGATCTGTTTTTCTCTGAATATATAATGAACAAACAGCAATCTCGATAAGAATGCTTCAACACCAATCAAATTGATGCAGTTGACTTTCAGAAAATGAACCAAATAGAGTTGACTTGATCTTCTTATAGCACATATGGCAGTAATCAAATATGAAGTTGATAATGTTTCAAATAGCTTAGCTTTCATGAATCATGCTCCAACTGTGAACAAAACCATTTTTCTAGTGCCAGCAGCCCATTTATGGGATATTATCTTATTTCAAACATCCAAATTATTTTCATTTCTTTGTTCTGAGAGAAAGAGACGTGCCACCAGGTCCACAGATGTGTTCTTTATTCTCTTCTTTTTGGACAACCATGTCATCGTGTATGAATTTATCAACAGCACTAAACTGGCAAGAAAATTTCTTTCTCAACAACTACATATTATGAACCAAGAGAATAAATAAAACATCCAAAGTTGATAATATTGACCTCTTCATGGTAGTGAAATAGTCCCAAATAAGCACTAATTTCCACAAGAAATGCATCCTCCACATCAATTTTAGGGCTTTTAACACAATCAAGGTTGGGGGTACTTCATATGGGAACTCCTAAGCTTCAAGATCAAAACCAATAATACAAACTCTAACGTAAATATTGAAAAAACTGGAAGGGTGATAAATGTATATATATACCTTCGAATGCAGATGCACATTGAAGAAAAAACTAACACCCCATGACCCGACCACATGGATGCCACAACAGGACCTTCCGATGTCGGAGCCTCGGGGTGGTTCCTCAGAATTCGTCGAAACTCCCACTCTGAGACCACCCCATCCTCTCCTGGGCCGACTCCAACCGCTTTGGGTCCTTAACCTTCCATACAAAGGCAGGCCCAAAACTAACTTTCTGGCCCATATAACCTTACTCTTTGGGCTATGCAGTGCATCATGGGCCTCCGGCCTTGATGTGTGGCCCTCTGCATTGGGTGGCACACTTGACAGTTGACACTACATCATACATGTCTATTTCAATGGCCCATTGGCAAGTTCAGGGAGTTTTGTGATTTTTCTTTGCAGCTTTAACTAATAACGAGTTTGGAGAACAAAAATTTTCTTCACATTGCTCAAAAGAAAAAAGTACCAAAGATCCAGAGAAGTAACATAGCTGAGAAGAAACCCAAAAGAAAAATAAAAACTCATGAATTGCACTTCTTCACTACTCCTAGAAAAGGAGAGCCAATCCCAGTTTTCCATTACTCTCCCTGAAAGACCAAACTTGGATTGTGTCACCTTGTTTCAGTCCATATGTCTTCCTCACTTTAGCCCAATTAGACCCCAACACATATCCATTCCTCTCTCCTTCCCTGAAGCCAATTTCACAAATCTTGAAGTCAGGACCGATGAATTTGACATCAAACCTTCCCCGGTTCGACATCTTGCGTTTCTCTTCATCAGTCAAAAACTGTATGGACTTGACTGCATTCCTGCTTATTAACATCCTGTAAGAGTTCACATCACTATTTACTAAACGTTTTTCCAAAAGCATCTGTAAATCGGTTCCTCCAATAGAAGCTATGAATAACTCAAGACTCAGAGTACGAACCCTCTGGCTCTTGATCACCTCGATAAGACAATTCTGTGTGAACTCATATGTGCATATTTCATTTTCTTGATCAAGAATTTCTCCTTTGAGCAGCAGTTCTTGTGAGGACACAGGGATTTCTTGGGTTTCTTGAATTTTTTCCATAATGCACCTCACTGTATCCACAATCTTGACTTCCATTTTCATTTGTCCATCATCTGGAAGCTTAATACAGATGTCCACGATCGAGAGTTGCAGAAGAATTGATGCAGCCCGAGTAGGGACTGACCCTCAAACCAGCAAACTAGTACTGCTACAGCGTCACTGGGGCATTTTATCAAACACTTGAGGTGCTATTCACCCACACAACTAACAGCAAGCTTAGCAACAAGGAAAGTTCACCCCAATATATCTAAGCTCCAACACCATCACAAGATCATCTCAGTTTAACCATACAAACTAGTCTCCAACAAACATGTACATGTCCATCGAAAATCAACAACCTAAACACAATAAGTAGGAAGTTTACAAAATCAAGATAGAAGGAAGATTACCACCCAACGGGGCAAACCCCAACTTTCGATCGAACACTTGTGCAAGAAGGAGAAAACCCAAACTACCAAGGAAACTAAAAACAACCGTTCACAAAATATCCAAACTGCTTCTTCCTTCAACCGACCCTCCTTTTGTAACACCAGCAGTGGGAGCCCTCCAAGGGCTAGTTAACATGGGCCTAGGCTTTAAGAACTTACCAACCCAAGTTGTTACATATTTTCACTACCAAATGGGCTTTACAAGCACAAGCCCACTGCATCAAGAATGTTGTCGTTATCGATAGAATTCACACTAGCTTCATCTTCAAGAATTACAAGCCCAGCTCTTGATAGAATTTGTCTATCTAGCAAGAACCCCATCTGATCATAGATTTTCCTCTTAACGTCAGAGATTTTGTCAGAATCTTTAACTTCGACATGGAAATTCATATCAAAATAAGAAACACCGAGAGTTCTGGTAGCCATCTGAAAAACTAACGAGAGAAAATGAAGGAGAGAAACGAATGACAAGGACTAAAAGCAGAAACAGAGTATAACAGAAGCAGAGTATTGCAAATTCTTTTCATAACAAGAAACATCAAGCTTTCTGGTAGCCATTGCAAACATAACGAGAGAAAAACGAAGGAGAGAAAAACGAGAGAATCACTGAGAGCGGGAACAGAGTATGAGAGACAGTAGTTGAAAGGTCATATATATATATATATATATATATATATATATATGCAATATAAACAACTAGTGTTTTGACTCTTACAATACATGAATAATAAAAAAATTATAACTTACTAAAGTACAGTATGAGAGAGAGAGAGAGAGAGAGAGTCTGGGAATGGTCCAAAGTTAAGCTTACGCTATTTTTTAAAAATTATTTATAAAAGGAGGGTTTCCCCTGAACATGAGCGTAATGCATTTGTAGGGAATTTCTTGGAAGGACGTAGATGATCATATATAAAATATTTCATAAAATCCATGAAAAAGTAAGGGGTAAATACCATGCAATTGCTTGGCATAACATTTACAGGAAGACCACCTATTGCAAACTCTGTCAAAAGGAAAAGGTCAAACTAAAAAAAATAAAATGAAATTAGAGTGTTCTCATGGACGGTTTGCTATCAACAGAGCAAATATTTTCTTTGGTTTCTTCGTCTTTCCCCCACCTGAAAAGCAGAGAAATAAAAATTATATTTAAAAAAAAATGTAAGTGTAATTCGTGTACTACCTGTGTTGTCCGAAAGATGTGGGACTTAAAAGTCTTATTTATAAGGCTACAAAGCCCATCCTAACACATAACAAGGCATTTTCCTAGGCTTGAGTGGGTTGGGCTTAGCCCACCTGCTTGGGCCTAAGGAGAAACAAAGCTATGCGGGTCCGATATATCCACGGGAACCGGATAACCCAAAGCGGACAATATTGTTTGTGTGAATGGGGGTGTGGATTTACAACAACCTGAGCAATCTGCATGTTTCAGGAACATTTAATCTTGACGCCAAAAAAAAAATGAAAAATAAAATACGGAGGATCAACAACTCTTTTAAAAAACATCTGACAATTATTTGTCCTTAGAATCTAGGCAATTGCAGACGGTGGGCGTCAACTTCAACCTCGACAAATTATGTGGGTCCTGTTCAACCCAACAAATTACATAGGTCCTATTCAACCCAATCTACTTACAATACAAACGGGTCAGACCAAACATAAAAGCCCACAGAGGCTATGTCCACGAAGCCCAATGGCAATCAAATCAGAACATACAGTCCAAAAAGGACTTGGTCTAGAAAAGATAATACAAAACCGATACAATACAAGCAATCGATATAAGAAGGCTAAACCGATAACTAAGGGACGAAGCCGAAGATAAGTTAGTTTCTCGTTAAATGGTAACAGTCGAAACTACTGCAAACTCCTCCAAACTACCGTAAACTCCTCCAAACTGCTATGAACTTCTCCAATTACCACAACTGCTGATAACTGCTCAAGAAAAGCATAAAAGGAGTTCATTATGACAAGGAAGGAGAGGCTTTTGGTTGGAGACTTTGATTTCTTATTCACTTTGTAATCTCAAGTGATAATAAAAATATCATATCATTCTGCACCATCGACCTACGCTCTACGCCGAACCACGTAAAATCTCTCTATCTTGTCTTATATTTACCCAATCATTGTCAAACAATTCGATTGTCGATAATTTACATCAATAATTTAGCTCGCCATATAGGGGAATAATGTTATCAAAATAGCAAACTCAGAAGATTCATGGGGATGATGCTGTAAACGAGAAGATGAGAGCTTTGATTCAACGCTTCGACGAATACGAAAGAAGAGTCCAACAGTTGGAGCAAGAAAACTTGACCGTTCGAAGAGATAATCAAAAGCTATTTGATCTTATGAACCAAGCTTCAAGTCTTCACATAACCAGAACCATTTCTGCAAATATTGTTCCAAGCACTTCTACTCGATCCAATGATGGGCAAATGACGCAAATTCCCAACGCAAGCATTCCTTTGCCAATGGCATAACACCTTGAATTTTTATTTATTTTTAGTTAAGTGAGAGTGGGAGCTCGAATACTTAAAGAAAACGATTTCAAGGGATTCCAACAGAAGTGATTGACAACGTTATGACTAACTGGAGGCTCTAAGAAAGAGACAAATCTTTCTAATTCCCAAATTTTTCCCCCTTTTGAGCTTTATGACTAAAATTTATGAACTTTAAAATGGGCCGAGATTGGTTTTAATATCTAAGATTGGCTAGTATAACTAATATTTTGCAAAATTTTGAGGGTTTGGAAGATAGTTGAGGTCACCCCACCCAGGATCACCACTATTTTTTATAGAATGGTTTCGATCTTCACAAACTTGACATGATTCTAATATTTGCTCAAGAGTGTTGAATATTGCCAGCGTGATTGAGGTTTGGGAGAGGAAGCTTGGTGCGAAAAGTGAGAAGAGAGAAGAAAGGAAAATAAAACATTGATTTTATTCTTTCAAGGTGCGGAGGGGACTCCCCATAACCCATACTGAGGGATGGGTTGGACCGTTGGAGGCTTGGTAGCTGCTCTGACTCTCTGAGCCTCTGACCACACCATCGTCTCCTGTGCCTACTCTAATTGCTGTGGGTTCTTAACCTTCCATACAAAGGCAGGCCCAATATCTCATATTTATCTTTGGGCTATGGTGCAGTATGAGCCTCTGGCCTTGATGTGTGGCTCTCTGCATTGTGTAGTACAGTACAGTACACTACATCATATTCATACATGTCTATTTCAATGGCCCATTGGCCATTAGCAATTTTAGGGAGTTATTTGATTACTTCTTTACAGTTTTAACTAAGAACCAGCTTGGAGAACAAATTTTACGTGTCTAATGTGTACCAATATGAATTTCTCTTCTTCACTTCACATTACTCAAAAGAAAAAGTAACAAAGATCCAAAGACATAACATGGCAGAGAAGAAACCCAAAACTTAAAAGACCCCCCAGTTTTCACTACTCCTTGCAAAGGAGAGCCAATCCCAGTTTCCCATTATCCCTGAACGACCAAAGTTGGACTGTGTCGCCTTGTTTCAGTTCATAGATCTTTCTCACTTTAGCCCATTTAGACCCCAACAAATATCCCAAGCTGTCACGTTGCCTGAAACCCATTTCACCAATTTTGAAATCAGGACCGATGAATTTGGCATCAATGTTTCCCTTGTTCTGGAGCATCTGTTTCTCTTCATCAGTCAGAAACTTTATGGACTTCATTGCATTCCCGCTTATTGACATCATGTAAGATGTCATATCAGTATACGTTAACTTTTTTTCCATAATCATCTGTAGGTCGGTTCCTCCAATAGATGCTATGAATAACTCAAGACTCGGAGTACGAACCCTCTGTCTCTTCACTGAAGTTTCATGCTTTAAATCTTTCTCGACTTGTTCTTCGCCAATCTTGGTGTGCTGGATCAAATTAACCTTGATAAGACAATTCTGTGTGAACTCATATGTGCATATTTCATTTTCTTGATCAAGAATTTCTCCTTTGAGCAGCAGTTCTTGTGAGGACACAGGGATTTCTCGGGCTTCTTGAATTTTTTCCATAATGCACCTCACTGTATCCACAACCTTGACTTCCATATTCATTTCTTCATCATCTGGAAGCTTAATCCGGATGTCCACGATGAAGAGTTGCAGAATAATGTTGTCGGTATCGATAGAACTCACACTGGCTTCATCTTCAAGAATTTCAAGCCAAGGTCTTGCTAGAATTTGTCTATCTATCAAGAACCCCGTCTGATCATGGATTTTCCTCTTAACGTCAGAGATTTTTTCAGAATCTTTAACCTCAACATGGAAATTCATATCAAAATAAGAAACACCGAGAGTTCTGGTAGCCATTGTGAGGCTAACAAGAGAGAGGATGAGAGAAACGAACGGCAGAGACTAACAGAGGAAACAGAGTATAACAGGAACAGAGTATTGGAAATTCATATGATTACAAGAAACATCAAGCTTTCTGGTAGCCATTGCAAACACAACGAGAGAAAAACGAAGGAGAGAAAAGAAAGAGAATTACTAAGAACGGAACAGAGTATGAGAAATACAGGATTTGAAACTTGAAAGGTCATATATATATACTCTGTTACATTAAATTATTAATAATACCTTCCCACGCCTGAGTCTTGCTTCTTATTAGTGCGACCCAATAGTTCAAGCAGGGCCTGAGCCCAACTTCAAATGGGCCTATTATTTGAAGCCACAGAAGGCCAGGGCCCAATCTAAATGGGCTTATCATTTGAAGCTACAACACATACAACACATACTTTAAGGGTATCAGAAGCACTACATGTTCATAATTTATACACCCATAATGTGTCCATAACTAGGTGACATGGGAAAATGTGGGAGCCATAACTAAGTGGCATGAGGAAAAGTTTGAGGATCATTTAGAGTTAGCATGCCACCTAAATTATGGACAATTATGAATATCAAAATTATGGACACATCATTTTGGTTAAGTAAGGTATATTCATTGAGTTTACAAAGATTCAGAGCTGACAGCACATACCACTTCAGGTAAAGATTTCAAGTGAGTGAAAGAAAGATTTATGTCCTAAGAGGGAATAGTGAAAGCTTCATTAGGACTTGCTATAGATGAATAAAGAATAAAGGAAGGAGGAAAAGAATAGCTGACACAATGAATCACCCAACCTAAAAATTTCAAGAAACACTTCGACTCAACAACTTTAAAGTTTAAAGTGGCTTCATCCACATGAAATTTCCATTACTCTAAATTGCGACGGTCTTCAATCCAACATTCAGAGCTTATCTGCAACTGCTCATGTTTACAGCTCCATTCATTGCATCTTTAAAGACCAGAATAATCTACAGTTCACTTAAAAAGTTACAAAATGCCTAACCTAAAGATGTTAGATACTTCAAATGGATTCACATGGAACCTCTGCTACTTTGATGGAATTCATATCAACATCTCTATTTCGTAGCTGCTCACGTCATCTCTCTTGTTTAAATTATTGATCTTCCTCGAGTAACTAATGCATTTCTTGAATTAAACAAAAGAAAGCCTTGATACAACAAGAAGATGGTCCAGGTTTATATTTAACTACTTAAGGACCAGGCTAATATAAAAAAAAAGTGCACAGTATGTGGCCAATCATTATAAACAATTATAAGAGTCAATTCCATTACGCTATATTCTTCGTATCATTCGACCTATACAATCACAAGAACACTATGAAAGGGGTTCTATACCGTTTAAGATGAGCATGGGATCCTCGCACATTCCTTCATCTCAATACAGTTTGGAGATCCGTGGCATCGAACACTTATGTTTCCGGTCATGGTAAAGCCTCAATATAACTGCAGCAGTTTCTTCAATTGCTTTACCTGTCACCTCTGTGAATCAAACACAAGAAAAAGGTTGGCCAAGATTCAATCATAAGAGACACCCAATCCAAAAAGACTTTAATTGTGAATACATTTGTTTACTGTCTCCTAGTTGTTAGTCCAAGTCTAGACTAGCCAATAATTTTTGTACTCATCTCAAACCAGTGAGCCATCAAAACATGATATAAAACGAAGGCAAATTAAGAAATATTGCATAATGAAGGTGCCTTACCAATAACAGGCCAAATAGGATTTTGAGCAAAAATTCTGGCAGCAAATTCTAACTCCTCTTTCACATGATCCATCTTCGAATAATTACTCATCATCCATTCACTAAAGCCCAAAGTTTTAGCTCGCGCTCTTCTAATTGTTTGTAAGACTACAGGATTTATTGTCAATGCAAAAACTTTTTTGGGGTCTGCATCGAAGAGGCTACATGGCAAACCCACACCCATTACAATTGGGACATTTGCCACTTTATATCCTTTTTGCGCCAAGTAAATTGATAACGGTGTCTTTCCAGTTCGTGAGACACCAGTAAGAATGATGTCAGCCTTATCCAAGTTTTGAGGTAACGCTCCATCATCTTGCTTGATGGTGAATTCAATTGCCTCAATTCGTTGAAAATATTCGTCTGAAAGGGGGAAATTCCTGCCTGGAGCACCACGGGGTAGACCTGATGGCGAGACACCTAGATGAGAAGCAATGGCCTCAGTGATTGGCCCAAGTATGTCAGTAGACTCTAAACCCCATAACCTGCAGGCATGTCTGGCAGACTCGGCCATGAATGGATCAGCCAAAGTGTATACTAGCATTGCACCTTCTTTGGCGGCTTGCTTTACAATTTCCATTAACCGCTCTACATCATCAATCTTCAAAGTGCAAACATTGCAAATTATTACTTTAACATAGTAGATGCAATAGCCTAATAGTTTGAATGTATTCAAGCAACAGTTCAAGGAATATTGCCATGTCGTAGATAAAATTATTCATTCCATTGCAAGTTCACAAAACAAAACTGTGACTCATAGAACACCATCTTCCACATTCTAAATGCAACCAAAGAAAGAGCCTTTTGTTATGTCTACCCTTCTAGGCAGTTAGTTATGCTTTAATTTGTTATCTTATCACAACTAGCCACAACTTAAGTTTTCCGAGCCATTGACTTATTGCTCCTACTCGCATAAGCCATCTATACCAATTTATTACGTGATTGAACACAATTAACTTCAAATAGCTAACTTTAATCCAAATTTCTTAACTTTGGAATGTGTGATAAAATCAATGATTTAGCCAATTCAAAAGTGAATTAGGTCCCATATTCGAAAGCAAATTGAACTTATTAGCACCACAAAAGAAGTTCATTATCTACTCTACTACACAGCTAAATATTAACACACAACACAAACTAGTAGATAAACGATAGTGAAAATATGCTCACCCCGGAGAATAAATGGGTATTTACTGCACAATTACGATCCACCAAGCAGTGCTCGAACTGCCCTAGCGCGGCGTTGACTGAGTGCTCCACGGTCCATCCAGTTCCGTCAGAAACCATGTATATCGACTTGCCCTCCATCTTCTCCAGATCTTCATCGTCGCCGTCCGTTGGCGAGACAGCAGCAGAAGTAAATTCAATGTTAGACGCGCTCTCTCTGGACTGAAGCGGATGTTTCGCTTCCACTGTCGCCTCCCGGTGGCCAAGGCGATCCAATTTGCGGCCCGACCGAATAGAACGGGTTCGAGACCACCGTTTCAATTGGGCGCTCCCTTTGAGCTTCCGGGACTGTGACTCGGACTCGGATTCGTACTGTTTAGCTTCACAATTAGCCGAGCTCAGCGTGAGGCGGAGGTCCGGCAGGCCCAATGTGCAACAGGCCATCATTGCCGTTTTTGCAGTTGCGTTACTGGGAGCCAGTTTAAGTACGCAATTGGTCTTTAACATTACTAGTGTTCCACTGTTCCTTTTCAAATAGGCCAAGGTGTCTTTTAGGCCCATTAGTTAAGTGTCGGCTTGGGCGGACTCTTAACACAGTGGCACCAAAAAACCTAAGAGCCCAGCCCATATCTAACTCGCTTATGAATTGGGCTGGACTTAAAAGATATTTTGGGCCCATGAAATGACCAACTGATCTATTTATTAATAGGTGGGTCGGGTCGGTCGACAACGATTCCAACTTCAGCGAGGGATACTTTCGTAACTCTGCACAAGCACTTTCCTCTCGGGCTCTCCCAACTCCCAAGTGGGCCAAGTCAACAAAGCCATCTCGACAGTTGGGTTATTCTCTGGAGCTGAGGAGGAGACAGGTAGCGATGGCACCGGCGGCGATTCGGTGTTGCGCAGTTGTTTTAGCTCTAACGATCTTCCTCCTCATCTCTCCGTCACTTGCCATCTACTGCGACGAAGATGATTGCTATGATCTACTCGGGTAAGCTATCTTCCAAATTTGCCATCAAGTTTATTTTCCAATATTAGTTTAGCGGATTTATCAATACTTTGCATCCCTTAGGGTTTCTCAAAATGCTAATGCCTCGGAGATCAAGAAATCGTACTACAAACTTTCGTTGAAATAGTAAGTGTGTTCGATTACGCATTACCATATTTAACTTGAACAAGAGCTGCAATTGCTTTACTGATTGTGATTCTATTTTCTGTTTGTGGTCAGTCACCCGGATAAAAATCCTGATCCGGATTCGAAGAAGCTTTTTGTGAAAATCGCTAATGCTTATGAGGTGATTGAGATTCCTATAAAGCTATTTTTAGTTCTGTTTATGTTTTACTATGTTGCGTTGTGGTAAATTGGATATGTTGTTTGTAGATTTTGAAAGATGAAGCCTCGCGAGAGCAGTATGATTATGCAATTGCACATCCAGAGGAGGTTTGTTGAACTTTCTATTCATATTTTTGTTTGTGTTATGCCATTGGAAGATGTATGAATTGTCTGTCATACAGAATATGAATCTCGTTTATCAATCTGAAAATATGTATGTCTTGGTAGGCTTTATATTGAAGGCACAGCATCTTACCAGTCATAATTTATTAGTTTCCTGTTTTTGAATTTTGCATTTCTGACACTGCCTTGCTCCGTGCCTGCTCCCGTGGTGCTTGAACATTTTAAGACTAGCTTACAGAATTGGCTTGCATAAGTTTGACAGATTTGAAACCATTCTGAGCAACTATAGGTGGGGTGAATTCATAAAAGTTTGCTCATGTTTTGAGTGGAAGACCACTCTACTTGAATTGGTTAATTTTTTCCAAACTTCCAAAACTCCAAGAACTATTTCTTATCTAGTGAATTCTCTTAGGTTGCTGATGACCTTAATTGCATCAACATTTTTATGAGATTACTCTTCTTCTTTTTTAAATTAAAGAAAATATAATTTCTGAGATTTTTCTAGTAATTATTACACCAGTTCGTACTATTGGGACTTTCTATTGCTTTCTGTGTATAACACTTGGGCTTTCTTTGAACTTCTCCGATGAATTTTGCTTAAGAAATATGCTGAACTTCCTTGTGACTTCTTGATATGATGAATCACTAATACCCCTAAGATGTTGGGGTTCACCTGGTTGTCTATAAGGGGCTTCCAAACAACTTTTTTGTTTTTGAGTGTGGAAATCTAAGCTTGAAGTGGTATGAGATGATTCCGAAAATTTTTATGTTTTTGGAGTGGAAATCTGAGCTGGAAGTGCCATATGTAATCTCAATACTTGAGTTCATGTTGTGCAAGTGTGCATCTCTCCCCTCTCTCATGTATGGTGTGCACTTTGAGAAAAAGTCTGATTAGAGAGTAACTCATACCTGAAATTTTCTTGGATCTTTAAATCAATGAATATCAGATTTTTTAAAACTCCATCTGAGCATCTGCTTAACTTACAATTTTACCTTATCTTGTAGGTATTCTACAATACAGCTCGCTACTATCATGCGTATTATGGACACAAGACGGTGAGATTTAGTATTTTTCTTGTTTGAATTGTCCTTCTATATAGATGAAGTTTTTAGCAGCACATCATTTTTTAACACCTATCTTTCGTGCTCTTATTTTGTAGGACCCTCGTGCCGTCCTTGTTGGACTTCTTTTGATTCTCTCAGCTTTTCAGTATCTTAACCAGCATACTAGGTATAATCAGGTACAATGATATAACAAGTTCTCCTTAATTCATAAAAACGGCAGTACAGTAAATTCTGGATCAACAGTTTATTTTAACACTCTGATATGGGCCAAGTAATATTGCTTCTATTTGTTGCAAGTTATTGGTGCTTCTGTAGTTACAATGTTACGTAAGAAATTGAATTATAGTGCTGTGAGAATTTACCAGTATGTCTTTTAATTAATGTTTAAGGTCTGAAGTTGGATAAGGATGTCATCTAGAATATTTCAATTGTAGCTTTCCTTACATTGTTTTCTTTTCATCCCTTTCAAAGTTGTAAATTGTAATAGATGCATGGTGCTTTTTATTTTTTTATATTTTTATATCTCTTCTTTTGTGACAGGCTGTGGAAACCGTAAAGAAAACTCCTGCCTACAGAAACAAACTGCGAGCATTGGAACTTGAGCGCAGTGGTGGCATTGCAAGTAAGAAGAAAGGTCACAAGCAGATGGACAAGTACACACTTATTCTGATTTTTTTTCTACATGAGATAGACAATAGAAATGAAATTTTGTTACATCAAATGTAAATGTTGATCAACTTGTAAATATGTAATGTTATCGTCAAATGTTTCTTGTTATCTTTTTTTCCTTCAATCATTACATTCTGCTACCAAAGTCTACAAAATGATCAATATTTTCTTTTTTTGTAGAAACATGGAGGAAGATCTCAGCAAAGAACTTGTTCTGGATATAAAGGGTGCTGAAAGACCCTCCATTTGGTACCTTATTGGTGTCCAGTTTGTACTTCTCCCTTACACAATTAGCAAGGTTTGAAACCCACCTTGTTGGCTAAGTACAGCTACAAATTTTTTCTGTTTTTTTTTTCTTCTAAAGGATTGCACAGCCATAATTTTAGATAAGAATTAATCAACAATATAAGTGATGCTAATAGTTAACCAATTTAAATGTTCTTCTGTTGTTGTTTGTGAATGATGCTTGGCTTAGAATCTATACATAAGTTCAACTAACGGCAATAACTAATTTATTTTCTGTCAATGTAGCTGTTATTGTGGAATGGGAGTTGGTTCCTGAGGTACAAGATCAAAAAAGCTCCATATTCTTGGGAAGATGCTTCTTACCTGACACAAAGTTCCCTTAGAGTGCCTCTTGACGCATGGAGAAACATTGGTAATTATTTATATTCCTCCTATTTCCCCCATCCTTTTTTTTTTAATCTCTTCTATTTTAGACCACCTGAATTTCCTTGTTTATTGAGAGGGGACTTTATCTGAGGTTAAATCAAGGCATTGGGCAGTATATGCTAGGCATTTGCTCTGCTACCAAAATTTTATTGGTTGCATATATCCTATCTATCTTTTTTCGGCCATTTGGTATTCCAACATTTTCCAAGTGCGAGGTACTATTTATATAATGTAACAACAGTAATTCTCCCTACTGCTCAAGGATGTTGAAACCTGGTACTTAATCTCGGAGTTTGATTCTTTACCGCATTGGACATACTTTAGGACTGCAAAACTCTCATACTTGTATAAATTATTAATCATTGCTTTGTGTTGTTGGGATAGATGAATCAACAAAGGAAGATCTTGTTGGGAGACGTTTATGGGAGAAGTCCAACTTGGAGAATTACCTGGCGGAAATGCGTAAAGAATCCAAGCGCAGAAGATAGTGAATAATGATGGGGGCTCTTTCATACCCTTTTATATACCGATAACACATTTTTTCAGTCAAAATCTTCTGATATACGTGAGTTAACCTGAACTGTACTAAATAGGTGAGCTGCGGGAGAATTTAATAGTACTGTGATGGATATTGAGAGTTGCCAAATTATTAATTTACAAACCTCGGAATGTGAAGCTTCATGGGTAGGTTTTATAAGATGATTGTGGTCTGTGGATGTAGTTTATTACTCCAATAACTTACTATATTCATTTTTTTTTAGTAAGTAACTTATTATATTATGAAAAATTCTCACATGGGCATTGGGACCACGCATTTGTTGTGGAATTTACAGCATGCATCTATGATTGAGAAATGAGCATTTGTTGTGGAATTTACTGCATGCATCTATGATTGAAAAACGATAGCGCATGTGAAAAGTACTTTGATGTTTATATGAAAGAGTGCTCCCATATTTGTGACCGACCGCTTTATGGTCTATAATCTGTATGGCCGTATGGGTTATGAATGCCACTTTTGGGGCCCAAGCCGATCCGACCTGAACTGGGCTTTGGTAACAAGAATTTTATTTTAACTTTTTAAGAGCACACCTAGTTGGGTCTTTTGGGCCTATTCTATTCTGGCCCAACTGGGCTTTATTCCATTCGGGGCTAAAGCGGTGCGTTTTTTACTGAAACTCCCTCTTCCTAAACCCGGCCTCTCTTTGCAAACAAAGCACTCTCCGTCTCATGCAGCACAAAATCCGCATCAATGGCTGCTCACTTGCAGGTACGTTCACAAATTCCCTTCTTCTCTTCTTCATAAAACTAATAAATTTTGAGAATATATACTTTTATCTGCACTCTTATGAAAGGTTGGCTATTTGGTTCATCTCAATCAAAATCTCGAGGAAGACACCTCATCAGCGAAGCTTCCACTCTCGCCGGGCACAAACAACATTGGTCGCACCAATATCTCTGTAACAGACAAGCGGATCAGCCGGAAGCACCTCTCTCTCATCGCCTCCACCGACGGCTCTGCGAATTTGACCGTGGTCTGTGTATCTCCCTTGTTCTCTCAATTCAAATACTTAGTTTTCGGAGTAGCTGTGTTTACTGTTTACTGAATTTTTTAGGAAGGCATCAATCCGGTTGTGGTATTATCAGGGAATGAGAGGAAGAAGCTGAGCTCTGGAGAGAATTTGTTGATTCGTAGTGGTGATATTATAGAGTTGATCCCTGGCCATCACTTCTTCAAGTATGTTGCATCATTAGCTGTTGGTGATAAAAATGCGCAGAAAAGGGCTTTTAGTTCAACTGATCAAAGAGAGGAGCTTACTCCGAAGAAGTTGCGGCAAAGACGGGAGGATAAAGCTATATCTTCCAGGAACTCCCAGGTTATTAGTTTATGATTCATAATTTCATTTATTGGATTCGGACTTCAGTTTGATATGTGTATAATGGACAGCAGAACAATATAGCAGGAAATAGTGAAGAGGCAATGCGCCATTTTCATGTATCTTGTGATAAGTTGCCTCACACATTTCGACTTTTACAAGTGCAAGGGCTACCGGCATGGGCAAATACCTCTTGTGTTTCTATTGAGGACGTGATTCAGGTAGCTGTACTGCTTTCAATATTGAGTTTCTAAATTTGAATTTTTTGGCCTGTGAGTATTTTCAACTGCTGGCTAAATTCCTGGATAATAAAAAAAAGTTGCTTGATTATTTGTTTCTTTTGTAGGGAGATATCCTTGTAGCGATCCTTTCTAATTACATGGTGGATATTGATTGGTTAATACCTGGTAAGTTATGCTAGGCTCTGTTTTTGTCTTCGTTTGCTTAGAGGACTTTTTTAATTATTTTCAGTCATTAAGAAACTCAAATTTTTTGATGCTGGTTGCTATAAAAGAGGAAAGTGCTTCTTGTCAGATTTCTGGCTTGCTTTATAGATGAATATGGAATGTAGATCGGTAGATGCACTTCGGCTAAAATCTGTCTTCAATATTTGATATTGCTTTTTTTGGGTGCAAAGGAAAAGAACTGATTAGTTTTGCATCATAAGTCTGTTTAGATCGCTTTTGAAGAGTGTAATTCATGATCATTTATTCTATGGATCCCACTTCTGGATTTTTGTTTTCGGCATATTTCTCATGCGCAGTTTTGTTGGGCTTCACTGGTTCCTATTACCTAATAGAACAGGTCTTGGGATTAATTGCAGACGTTATTGGTGCTATTTTCCACTTTAGGTTTTTTTTTTCATGCTTCCATTACAATTACCAGTCACACTTTGCATTACTTGGACTATCAATCTGGTTTTATGGAGATTCGAGAATTGTCTTTACTGTGCCATATATAATGTTTCTTGCTCATGAATTTATTTGCGCAATGTGATTAGAACTGTTCTATTTGGAGCCTCTTGATTCTAAAGCTTTCCCATCTCCCTCTTTTCTGGCCCAGCATGTCCAACACTTGCAAAAATACCTCATGTGATGGTCATACATGGCGAAGGTGATGGTACACTGGAGCATATGAAGGTTTACCTTGTCTTTAGCTTTTTCCTGAGTTCCGTTGTTGCTTTTAGGCGTGATTTTGGTTTGACATTGTTAACTTTGGTCATATGCTAGAGAAAGACGCCTGCAAATTGGATTGTCCACAAGCCCCCATTGCCCATTTCATATGGTACACACCATTCAAAGGCCATGATTCTGGTCTATCCTCGAGGTGTGAGAATTATTGTGCATACTGCAAACTTAATATATGTTGACTGGAACAACAAAAGCCAAGGTCTGTGGATGCAAGATTTCCCGTGGAAGGATGAAAACAATCCAAGCAAAATATGTGAATTTGAAAATGACTTGACTGATTATCTCAGTGCACTGAAGGTACTAACACATTAGCGAATATGTGAAAGAAGTCTGAGAAGGCAATTTAATTCTTGATGCACTTTTATTCTGTCTGGATAGGTTTTTCCTTCTTTTCCCATAATCTTTTGTTTTTCCTGTGTGCATTCTCTTACGTCAGTCTCTT
Organism: Tripterygium wilfordii; assembly: GCF_013401445.1. Classification (NCBI taxonomy): domain Eukaryota; kingdom Viridiplantae; phylum Streptophyta; class Magnoliopsida; order Celastrales; family Celastraceae; genus Tripterygium; species Tripterygium wilfordii. The sequence goes on along the minus strand of NC_052240.1, from coordinate 1,403,207 downwards.
GCTCTAGTTTATCTATGCATGTGCTGTGCTTCATATAACAATTGTAATCATGATAATACTTATTGGCCTCACCGGATCCACGGGTTTTTTTTATTGGTATCATGTTGTAGTGGTAGCATGCAGGCTTCCCTGCAGTATACTGAATTTCAAGTAATTTTCCAAAAGAATACTAGTGAAAAATATGTGTACTTATCAAGATGAGATTATTGTGTATATTTTTATTTTTGAATGAAATTTGGCATGGAAACAGATGTTTATTGTGTCCTGCTTTCTATTGAAATCAGTTTGGCAGCATAATAGTGCTAATTTATTTTTATCGATTTTCCTGAATTTTACTTTTTACAGTGGCCTGCATTCACTGTTAAACTACCAATGATTGGAAGCTTCAATATAAATCCATCTTTTTTCAAGAAGTTTGATTACAGTGATGCAGTGGTATACTTCTTGTCCCTTCCATATTTTGGATTTCTGTCTGAAATGTTATCTCACTTTTTCTTTTTGCTTTTTTTTCCCTAATAATCTATTTGATCTTAGGGAGAGTAAAATTTTCTGCCTATCTTACTACTTTGAGGGGACTTCCTATAATTCGCAGGTCAGATTAGTTGCGTCTGTCCCTGGTTATCACACAGGTACCAATGTCAGAAAATGGGGACACATGAAGCTACGGACTATTCTCCAGGAGTGTATTTTCAACAAAGAGTTCCAGAATGCTCCATTTGTTTATCAGGTATGAGTTGACTGCTTCTTGGTTTATATCTCTCAATGAGGGGAGTTGGATGTTAACAGTGCCCTCAGTGATTGATCCTTCTAATTGAAGGCTGTATTCAGCCTCGTTCCTATGCAATTTATGTCTTTTTGTGTGATTTGGATATTATCGTGTTACTTGATTCTTTTTCAATTGATACATTTTTCATATCATATGCTTGCTTAATGAATGACTGATTGTACCATGTGACGTGGCGATTATGGTAAAATTCACCTTAGCAGCCTAGGTCACTTAAGAGTTGAGACTTAAGAGGTCTCTTAATAGGAAAGTATGTTGAATTTGATATGCAGTTAACATTATTTATCTCCCAATGCAAGAGTAAGCAAATTTGTGGCCTGCAATGTGTCTTAGTTTGGAACTTTGTATTGAATTTCAGAAACATCTGGAATAATTATGGAAGGAGGTGGTTATCTATATGGGTTTTTTTTTTTTTTTTTTTATGAAAAAGGAATATGGTGTGAATATTGCTCATCTTGAGGGTGTTTGACTTAATTCACGCTGTATACTTGTGCTCTCTCAGTTCTCCTCACTTGGTTCACTGGATGAGAAGTGGATGGCTGAGCTGGCATCCTCAATGTCATCAGGAATTACTGAAGATAAAAAACCTCTTGGTCTGGGAGAGCCACTGATTGTATGGCCTACAGTAGAGGATGTCAGATGCTCTTTAGAGGTAATTGCATTTATGCAAACATTTTTTTTTATCACACCCTCTTCGTCACTCAGAATGTTGTGATTATCTTCCAAATCCTTTCCATGGTTCAAACACCGCCTTTCGCGGAATATTTGGTTGATTTATATTTCAAAACAGTTGATCCTTATTGGGTGTGATGTATAATGTATAAACAATATAGTAGCAACTGTAAATGATAACCTTAGTCAACCTCAAATAGTAGGATGATGCAAAAAAATATTTGCAATAAGTTCATGAGTATATAACCTTTCTAGAGTTTTGACAATAGCCATCGCTGGTCCAAGTATTGGGGTGCGTCCTGTGCTTGTGTTTTCCCTCGTTTGTTAATTTTCTGAATCATTTAAGTCTTGGATTTTTTTTTTCTTTTATTCGTCCCCAGGGTTATGCAGCGGGGAATGCAGTTCCAAGCCCCCTAAAAAATGTGGAGAAAGAATTTTTGAAGAAGTATTGGGCAAAATGGAAGGCAAGCCATGCCGGCCGCTGGTATATTAGTAGTTTTTACCTGTTCGAATTGTTAATTTACTTTGCTACACAAAGTCACTGAAAAAGGTTTGTTTAGTTTTTGCTGTTGTATGTAATGTAGCAATATTGTTTTCTTCTTTTGGATGGATATGCTTTGAGTATAAAAACCAACCTGTCAATGTGGCTATCATTTCCTATAAAAAAAGATGGGCGTGAGCACGTAATGTTAAATTCAATTTTGGATTTATTGTTGTTGTTTTAATTCTTTTATTTCTTTAGTAGATTTAAGAATGATGAATTTATTCAAAATTCTTATTTTTCATTTGACTTATCGAGAGTTTCTTCTTCTTCCCTCATATTAACTTTATGCTTGCAATATTTCAGTCGCGCAATGCCTCATATAAAGACATACACACGTTATAGTGGTCAAGAACTTGCGTAAGTGTTGCACCATTTTCTATTGAGTCAGTGTTTACCATTGATAATATGCCTATTTCTGCTGGTGCAACAGTGTAAGATGTAATATTCCTACAGCAGGCACCCCAACCCACTATGTTGTTTTAGTGCTGATTTTGTGTTTTTTTTTCCCCAACAGCTGGTTCCTCCTAACCTCAGCTAATCTCAGCAAAGCCGCATGGGGAGCTCTCCAAAAAAGCAACTCTCAGTTGATGATTCGTTCATATGAGGTATGTAAATCCATAGTTTAAATCAACTAAATTGATAACGTTCCATCTCACTGGAAGGAATCGCTTGTTTCAGATGACAGACCGACATATTCATGCACTTCAGGAATTCTATATTTTCGAGCTTACTTTTATGGGATCAAATTAGATTCATTCTTCCAAATTTTGTCTCCTTCTAACCATTGACACTTCATATTCTTTACGCTTTCCTTTTCTCATATTCTTGCGTAATATTTTCCAGCTTGGGGTGTTGTTTTTGCCATCTGTAATCCAAAGCAATGGACACGTTTTTTCTTGTACAAATGAATATTCAAAGGTATTGGCTGTACCCTGTTTCCTTCAATATCTAATATTCAGGAAAGATAAGAACTCTGGTTACTGTGTAAAATTTCAGAAACAAATTGGATCGAAGGAAAATGATGATGTTCAGAAAGCCAAACTAGTGACTCTGAATTGGCAAGGAAGCAAGTCTTCGCAGTCTGCATCTGAAGTTACTGTATTGCCTGTGCCTTACGAGCTCCCGCCTCAACGATACTCTTCTGAAGGTTGTGAATTGTGCTCTCGCAATGCTGCGGATTTACTAATTCCATTTATCTAACGGCTTTGCTTTTTCTACAGATGTTCCATGGTCTTGGGATCGACGTTATAACAAGAAAGATGTGTGTGGCCAAGTTTGGCCACGTCGTGTTCAGCTGTATTCTTCTCAAGACTAATAAGCTCTCTAACATTTGAATCTCTGTACATGGAATGCTGTCTTAGTTCTGTTGCGTGAGTTATATTGCACTATTATATGATTGATGTTGAAGCGTGCACCTTTCCCACCATATGATGCATCTAAAGGGAGTTTTTTAGCAAAATAACATTTTAATTAAAATTAAATACCGGATTAGCACCAGAAAATAATTATTCACTATCTGTAGCATTTGACACCACCAATAAACTTCTCTCTTTTTTGCTTAGTCAGGGAATCATAACAAGACAACGCTGTTCCTTGAATATGTACCTACGAATCAACAATTACTGAAGAGAACGGAGCAAACGACAAAACCATCCCGACATGTCAATGGGTAAAACGAGGTTTATTGTTTATACGTTTCTTAAGTGTCAAAAATATCTCTTTCCATTATTTGTCATATCATAAGATGTTCAGTGGACAAAACACATGCATAAGATTAAGGTCCATAAATATCTGCATTGAGAGCTGCTTAGCATGGTCATCAACTTCCGTTCTTCATCTTTTGCTCCATCTCTGTGAAGGAATGAAGATCACCATCCATTCTCTCACTGGAAAAAAATTCACGGTTGAGGCTAGGATTAATAACTTCATTGGCGATGTGAAGTTAATGATTTATGAAGAGGAAAGAATCCCACCATGGGAGATGAGGCTAGTCTATCTTGGTAAGCAACTTGAAGACTGCCGTACATTGGCCGACTACGGAATTTATGGTGGTGTTATTCGTTACATTCCTCGCCTTCGTGGTGGGGCTGATGTGGTTGAACTAGCTAAAATCGAAACTTATGTGCTGTTAGCTCCACTCTTGCAAGCTTTTCTTGTTTTATTCGGTTCATTTAGGCGTAGATGTCACAACTGGAAGTTGCAATTGTGTTTGTGGATAGCCTATGTTCTCTCTACATATCTGATATCGTACACGACGGATATGATGCTATCAGTTTCTTTCAGAAATGGATTATTTCCTTTATGGGGAGCATTGTTGTTCATTATGCTTGGAGGAGCTGATTCTATGTCTGCGTACAATATTGATGATAATGAGTCTGGAAAGATATATAATTTGGATATTCTACTTGGGTTGTTTTCAGTGATCTGGTTGCTTGCGATGTATAAGAATGAAATGTTGAAGCTGCCACTATGTCTCTTTTTGCTTCTCATTGGGATCAAGTGTTGGGAGAGAGCTCAGACTTTTATGTCAGCAAGCAAAAGGTATGGTTTGGCAAAAAATACGAAAGTGATTGCAGATTTCATGAAGTATGAGCACGAGTTAAGTAGTCATGTTGCAGAAAATGATATTTCCATGGCAAGATACAATTATCTTGTGCGAGGAGAAGACACGGAAAGGGTAACGGTGGTTCCACCGCGATATGAAAAGCGCCTTGAGATTACTGATAAAGTTGTTACAATCAGCAAGATCTGGCAGTGCCAAGGCAGTCTTTTCCATCGTGATAATGCTCAGAGAGACCCGGCAGAGCTGCTCAAAGACATTTGCCTGTCTTTTGCATTGTTCAAGCTTCTCTGCTGCAGATTTGCTGGATACGACTTGCCTGAGTACTCAGAAGAGAAGTCATATCGACTCATTCGATTCGGGTTGCTTTCTGGTATTCGTACTGATTATGAAAGACCTTTCAGAGTAATTGAGGTAGAACTTGCATTTCTTCATGATTTTTTCTACACAAAATATCCTACTATCTTTCGTAGGGGTCTGCCATATTACAAGACTTTTGAGATTATCATTCTGATCGCCGCTTCATTGATCGTAATATCCAACCTTAAAAGCTATCAACCACCTGATGGATACTTGAGCCTTCCTACTGTTTTTGGTCAGACTATTGATATTCTTGTGACCTTTACAGTGATAGTGGTGATCAGTTTCATCCAAACTGTGGAGCTTGTTTTCATTTTATTTTCAGATTGGACAAAAGTGATGTTAGTCTGTGATTATGTTCAGAATCCTAAATGGCAAAACAACAAATTCATCGAAAGAGTGATAAAATACATCTGCAACAGACGACTGTCAAAGCCGTGGGAACGAATGCTTGGCCAGTACTCTCTTCTTGAATCTTTTGATCATGATCCTAACAACTTCATGTATAATTTTTTCACTGCTGCTTTCATTGATATTCCTCGGAAAGGTCAGATAGAAAGTGATCGTATCAAATTGCCTGATGAAGTGAAGAGGCACATTTTACGTTCTCTGGCACTGTCTCGCTGCAAAGTATCAGACGGATTCATGAGCTCCTTGGGGCAACATGGAGGTTCAGATTTCTCACTTGTTCATGATATCTTGGTATGGCATATAGCCACCAGTCTTTGCGAGATAGAATCATTAAAATCAGACTGGAGAATAGGAAGGGAGGCGGATTTCCTTGTAGCAACTAGCTTATCCAAGTACCGTGCCTATTTGGTGGCATTTTGTCCAAGATTGATACCTAATCATGCTTATTCTACAGAATTTGTTTTTGACCAGGTAGTTTGTGAAGCAAGAGATATTCTCAGAGGACGCAAATCCTTGTCAAGTAGGTATCGAGGAATGATGAGATTAGCTGCTCGTGGTGGGCAGGGAGAGACTATAATGAGAAAGGGTGCTTTGCTTGGGAAGCATTTGATAGAATCATTTGAACAGGAGTGGAGGAGATGGGAAGCATTGGCTGAAGTTTGGACAAAGAAGATATTGCTTGTTGCAACATCAGATGATGAGACAGCCCATGCAGAACACCTAGCCAAGGGTGGGGAGTTTGTGACACACTTGTGGGCTTTGCTCTATCATGCAAGTGCAACCAAGCCAGACAAAGCAACTTCGAATCTTTGACTCAATGTTCTCTATTGTTGGATGAATTACTGTTTTTTCCCCTTCAACCCTGTTCTTGATTCTCCACCATGGTTTGTGAACATTGGTTTCCACTCCTTTAGTTTTGTCATCAAGGATAATTCAACATAGATACAAGTATTTGTCACAGCCTTATAACGCTTATGCTATCGTATTCCTCAACGAATTCTCATATCACCAAACATTGTATTTGGAATACATTGTTCCTGTCATAATTATTTCACCAACCAAACATCCAAATCTTTGGAATTCTCATTTTCATTTATGTTCCTATTTTTATTCATATTCTCGATCCACGACTAACCAAATATAACGTTAGAATCTTCAAATACCTAGTAGATGAATTTGGAATGCTTGTCTAGAAAATAACATCCATTCAAAGACTAGACCAGTTCAGAGGGGATAACTACAAGATGCGAAGGTGACCTTCCAAGAAATAAAACACTCAAATGGGGGATGCTTTTTTTTATTTGGCAAAGCAATTAAAAATCCCTTTTTGATTTTTGATTTTTGTTTTTTGTGGTCACAACTCTAGATGATTTAGCGTTGGCCCTTTCAACTTTAAAAAAGCAAAAAATAACAAAGAGAAGAGACAAAGCCCACTTGCATAAAATATATTCAATGGGCCCCAGCGATGAAACTTTGGCCCATTCATTGAATCCAGCGAAAACGACGATAAGCTTCTCTTTCGCGTACAAGCAACGCAGTCCCACCCCAACGTAACGGCCCCGTCAAATGTGTGGGTCTTTTTCAAAATGGTTTGCTTGCTCGGTCAAGTTGCTGCGAGGGAAACGGCCACCTACTCCGTCAAATCAGAACTGTGATTTAACGTCATTAAAAGGGGGTCGTGAATACCGTATCCGAAAAAGACTGGCCAACTAACTTCCCTATTTCTACGAAGAAATACACCTAAGATTAGACACGCGTCACAAAATCATTCGTTAGCCTCGTCACGGCACCACCGTTTCCTTGAACAAGTGGGCTATCTTATTTACTATAAATAAAGAAACGAGATACATCTCTTCTACATTGCTCAGATCTCTCTCCTATCGTGCGCGAAAGAAAACTTCTGAAACTCTCTCAAGGTCAGTTTCTGTTCATGTTTCTTTCTTCTATTCTGTAGTTTTCTTTCTCGGAAGCCCAAACAGTTTAGATCTGAATCACTTTTTTTGTCTAAGAAAACTTTTGATTGATTTAGATATAGATCTGAGTTTTTATGAGAGGAATCTGGATCTGGATCAAGTTATTTTTTGATTAATGTTTGTACCGGTTATTTGATTGTGAAAGTGTATGGTAGATGTGGATATGTTCGATGATTTTGTCGATTGTATTATGTTGAATCGTTTTTGTTTTGTGTTATCAGATGCAGATCTTTGTTAAGACTCTAACCGGAAAGACCATCACTCTCGAGGTCGAGAGTTCAGACACCATAGACAACGTTAAGGCTAAGATCCAGGACAAGGAAGGAATTCCTCCAGATCAGCAGCGTCTGATCTTCGCCGGAAAGCAGCTTGAGGATGGCCGTACCCTCGCTGACTACAACATCCAGAAGGAGTCCACCCTCCATCTTGTGCTCCGCCTCCGTGGTGGTATGCAGATCTTCGTCAAGACTCTCACCGGCAAGACGATTATCCTCGAGGTTGAGAGCTCCGACACCATTGACAACGTGAAGGCCAAGATCCAGGACAAGGAAGGTATCCCTCCGGATCAGCAGCGTTTGATCTTCGCCGGAAAGCAGCTTGAGGACGGCCGCACCCTTGCCGACTACAATATCCAGAAGGAGTCCACCCTCCATCTTGTGCTCCGTCTCCGTGGTGGCATGCAGATCTTTGTTAAGACCCTCACCGGCAAGACTATCACGCTGGAGGTGGAGAGCTCCGACACCATTGATAACGTGAAAGCAAAAATCCAGGATAAGGAGGGCATACCACCAGACCAGCAGAGGCTTATCTTTGCCGGCAAGCAGCTGGAGGATGGACGCACCTTGGCGGATTACAACATCCAGAAGGAGTCAACACTGCATCTGGTGCTTCGTCTGCGTGGTGGTATGCAGATTTTCGTGAAGACATTGACTGGAAAGACCATCACCCTTGAAGTGGAAAGCAGTGACACCATTGATAATGTCAAGGCTAAGATTCAGGATAAGGAGGGTATTCCACCTGACCAGCAGAGGTTGATTTTTGCAGGGAAGCAGCTGGAAGATGGAAGGACCCTGGCTGATTACAACATTCAGAAGGAGTCGACTCTTCACCTTGTCCTGCGTCTGCGTGGTGGTTTCTAAATCCTTTCAGGATGTCCTGGTGTTTTATGGTTCTAATTTATGTTTTTTTAAGTATTTCTAAATGTTTTCATGAACTGGTTATATGAGAGTTTCGAATGTCTCTCATCTTTTTATTGTTGTGTGAAAAGGCCCTCTTAAGGTCTTGTTAAATAAATCTGTGTTTGTGTCCAACTGCTATTGTTCCTGAAATTCTATTGTGGGAAACAACGATTTGATCTAAAAGTACTTATTTTTACTAGTTTTAATTGAAACACTATCCACAGTGATGCTATCAAGCACTTCAAAATTATTCTCTCTCCTCCTTTATCCTACGTGGCACAATTTAATTGGATGATTAAATCTCACAATATACACTATTCATCAACACTTCATACATTCCAACACTCCATACTCACTTTCTCTATTTTCTCTCTCTTTCTTTTTATCATCTCTTTCTTCCTTTTCATATCTCTCTTCCTTTTCATCTTCTCTTTCTTCCTTTTTATCATCTCTCTTCCTTTTCATCACCTCTTTCTTCCTTTTTATCATCTCTCTTCACTATTCATCAACTATATACATACTCCAACTCTCAAGTATCATTTTTCCACAACTAAATTTTCAAGCGTCATTTTTCACCCATTGTGTGCATGTAGCGCTATACTTATCAAAAAAGTAACATTTCAAGTACTTAAAATACACTCCATTATATCCATTGTGAACATCTAGCACTTAACTTATCTTCAAAAGTATCATATCAAGTACTTCAAAATCATATCTTCAAAAGTATCATATCAAGAAAGTATCGTATCTTAAGAGGACTAGTTTTAAATGAAACACTATCCCTGGAGAGAAGTCATTTCATAAAAGAAGAAAGCCAGCCAACGGTTAACGGTAGAAGGTACTTATTATAATTGAAACAAGAAAACTAGGTAGCTGCTCAAAGCCAAACTCTGTACCTATCCGAAAAATCTAGCGATCTTCGAGCAAAGGCAATGCGTTGTATGGTATGGTTACATTTCCGTGAAGTATAGTGATAACGCACCTCAACCAACTGAAGCCATATGATACTTCATTTGAATTCAAAGCAGCAACCAAGACGGAGGAGTCGTCAGTCTCCACTTCTATGTTTCGAATCCATCCACTTTCTCCACAAATTTGTAATCCCCTCAGCTAGCGATTTCTTTAAACTCCTCCATAATCCACACCTAAGTAGCAAGTTCCTCACACCTCAATAACCATCCGCAGTATTTTACATTACCGATTCCTGACTCAACTAAAAAAAAAACATCATCTAAGTTATTGTTCAATCACTGTTTAATCCCTGCAAAACCCTATAAATTCCACCAAAATGACTCAGGTGAACATCATCGCTAAGAATTTCATGGACATTGAGGCATCTCTGCCCGCCATGAAGCTTGCAAAGTTATACCTAGTATGCTGGTTGATGTACTGAAATGCTGAGAGAGTTGGAAGAATAACAAGCACAATAGGAGACGCGAGGTATTAAAAAAAAAATGATGTGCTAAGATGCTATGACTAACTTGGCTTATACAGACAAACCTATATTCAGATTGGATATAGATGTTGCACGACAGACCGTTCACGGCTCATATATCTTCTAATGACATGAAACAATTAAATAAAAAAATGTGAAAAGAAGGTTCAATGAACCTCTTGGATGAGCAATGGCATAATCATATATCACTTCATCATTAAAATCTGCAAATAAGATATTAGATTCACCACAACATGCAACGTGTTAAACACAAAAATGACTAAAAATAGCTTTATAAAAATCTCAAATCACCTCATAAGCTTCTGGAATTATCATCTATTCCTGATCCATGTTTTCATCTAGGTGAATGACTTTAAACAGAAAATATAATCACAATCAGTGATTTTTTTGCATTTCTTGCTTCAAGTTAAAATTAAAGCAGAGGAAATCCTTACTATTCCAATGATAGCTGAAACTTCAAGATGGCTATGTTTGAAGAAGAGAGTGCTTCTCTCGTAGAAATAGGAAATCATCCCTCGCTTTGTTTTTGTTGGGACTTGGGAATGGGTTTTCTAGTTACTATCCAAGCAGTCATTAGAGCTGCAATGAAAAAATGAGTCCCCATCAGAGAAGTCACTCTCTCCATCTTGTCAATGGACTTGGGATGCAGCAGAGATGGATTTCTCAGAAGTATATGTAAATTAAATGCAGCAACCAGCTAAGGAAATGAGTAGCTCAACAAATTAATCATACAGAAATGTGAGCTCTAGCTCAGTCATTCTGAATGTGCTTTGATAATTATCATCTTAGTAGAGTAACATTATGAACAAGTGTGGCCAATAGCCAACTAAACTCTTGGCTTACTCAAACAGGAGTTTTGGGCAAATCTATAGCAGAGAGCAGCTTAAACATGTGAAAGAAAGGCAAATGTCCATGATTATCCCATTTAGTCAACATTTGAAGACTCCAAAACGACAAAAGGGTAATGAGCCTTTAACACAGACCCAAATATACATAGATCCATAATACATTGTCAAGAGTTTCAATTTAAAGTTGAACTAAGAAATTGTGAATCACATCGCACACTAAGCACTAGTTTCTGTGAAGGTACTGTGTTAGCTATAGATGAGTCATAAATATTAGGTTTGCATATATGTAAAATGAGTGAAATTCTATAAATGAAAAACTCTATATATCAAAGGTGTAACAAATTTATAAAATTTAATATTAGCTCGAGAAAATTAGATCGAAGAAAGCTTTAGCAAAATTATTAAATTAAAATTAACTAGATTATTTACTAAATGAGCAGATTCATTGAGCACTCATACAGACTTAGTTCATTTATAATTCCAAGGTTGTCCTTACTATAAATATTTTTTGATATCTATCTATCTATCTATACATATATAACAATGGAGTCCTCTAGCGGAAATCCAGCCTCCTCAAGACTCCACGTCAGATTTAGGACTCTGTCTGTGTTGGCCACGTAAAAATTTTCTTTAACAAAAAAAACACAGGTTTAGACTGTTTAGCTACAGTTATTGTTGCCGTGAGGGATTCATCCCCTTTGCCCATCTCTTCACGCCTTCTCTATCGATTCATGCACTGAAGCGTTTCAGTCCAGGTACATTTCACCGTCGATTTTGAAGGTGATGAAGAGACCAATAGGGTGCCGAAACTTTCACCTCTGTTGGGATTAAAATATTCATATGCTTCCCGTATAGGTCATTGGGGTTCATGCGGTTTGAGTCCTAAATCTTCATATATGGGTCTCTCGGTTAGCAGTTACATGTTATGTCGATTGAAACTTCTTTAATATAGTTAAATTAGCCATATGTATAGTGTTTATTTCTGCCCTAATTTTTCCATTTGCTGGGTTCCCCATTGAAATATTTAAATGTTCAGATCTTAACCCAGATTGAATTTTAGATGTACGTAATTTGACCAAACCCGGATTGAATTAAATCCATACAAGTAAATCAAACAATAACCTAATCCGGATTAGCATTTGGACCAGCGAATCGGACAAGATTTCTGTTTTTGAACCCGGATCCAATTTTAAACCTGACAAAATTTTTATGTTTGGGTCCAAATGTACATATAACATGTTCAAACTCGATTCAATCCGGATCGGAAAAATTCAGTCATTCAGACCGAAGAGAATTTAGTAACTCCTAATTTTAATATCAAATTATTTGTATAATAATTCTACCCGAAAGCACTACATGTCCATAATTTTGATGTTCATAAGTGTTCATAATCTAGGTGACCGTCTAATACAAAATGGTCCCCACACTTCTTCTCATGCCATCTAGATTATGGACACCAAAATTATGGACACTTATCTTTTTGGAATTCTACCACTAACATTAATTTGAGAATAGGTCGTATGTTGCGAATCTTTATCAAACAATCAAATTATATTCGAACTTTAATTTCCATTAAAACCTCTCTTTCGGAAAAATAGGGTATGGAGTTCTGCACTTAATTATACTAGGGTTTTTAACCCTTATATACCAGCTACCTAGGTACTCAAAAATATAATTTTATCCCCATACAAAAATAATCAACCCTCATTAGTAATACCGCTCCATACTGCTCATCAGTAATACCGCTCCATATTGCGGGGCCTCACCCCCACACCCCGGGGCCCATACTAACAGTAGTGAACAACTAGTGATCACGATAGGAAGTCGAATACAACTTCCCCTTTCCTCAAAGCTTTTAGGTAATAGATAAAACTTCTAATATGAATCATTATTTAATAGAGACTTATCAAAAAGATGTCGTTTTAGGGCAAGAAATGTGTTTGGACGTGCCAGTAGATTGGAAACTGTACATCTTGAAAGAAAAAAATTAGAGTTGTTTACATAGGAGGCTCTGACATTCGATTTTTTACGGAGAAGAAATTAACATCATTCTAGATTAATATCTCCCATGGAATATTAATACTAATACTAATCAAAGAACCTGACTTTGGATTTCTCACTCCACTCAAGAGTGAAAATTTGTCTGAAGGAAATGTCATCATTACCAAGGTTCTCCAACCTAATTTCACGTTTCAAAAGGATAAGCCGTGTCACCTAAGAAGGAGGATGCTTGGAAATGCTGCATCTAGATACCAGATAATGAGGAATTGGACCAGTGTGATAAAAAATAAAAGTAACTCATTAATGCTTAATTCTAAGATCAAAATTTGGAGCTTTATAGTGTGTTTGGATTGAGAGATTTGGAAGGAAGGGAAGAGAAGAGAAGGGCCCTTAATTCTCTCCAAATCTCTCCTTTTAATTAAATCTTTATCTTAATCCTCTTTGTCAAAGATATCAACAAAATCTTTGATATCTTTGACAAATGAACAAAATCTTTGAATTTGTCAAAGATATCTACAAAATATCAATGATATCTTTGACAAATCAACAAAATCTTTGAATTTGTCAAAGATATCAACAACATCTTTGATTTACTTTATTGACATTATTTTTCTTACTTTTCCTTTCTAACGCCTATATAAAGGCATGTTGTACACAATCAACATATAGTGAAATACAGATCTTTTACTTCTCTAACATATCCGATCTTTTACTTCTCTAACATATCCTTTCACTTCTCTAACATGGTATCGGAGCCACTCCTGTTGAGGCACTCAAGAGTAGTGTACGTACTACCATTGATACAGCACATATTATTACAGCCTTGGTCCAACACTCCTTAGGTGGGATCTTGGTTTTGGGTCCGTCCCCAGTCGGTTGCGGTCTCCTTTGAGATGTTCTTCTCTTTTCTTGAGTTTTGGTGTCCTCCGTGGCGGTGCTCCTTCCGCCGTTAGTCGTGCTCTTCCAGGGGTACTCCTTTGCTCGGGCCCCTAGCTAGACCCGATTGCTTCTTCTGCCTTTTCATCAGTTTGAGCATGGTTCCTCGCAGTTCGTTCCTTTGGCCTCCTGCTGCCGTATGGTGGTGTCCATGTTTCTGGCTGCTTTTCCCTACTGTTTATACCATCGCTCTTGGTGCTAAGATCTCGGTCCTCTCTTGGAGTCCTTTTACTGCGTTTTTAAGGCTTCTCTAGAGATGGGTCCCTTCTCGGAGTTTTGCTGCTGTTAATCTTACTATTTGCCCTCTTTGGTCCCATTCCGGATTTCTGCGTGCAGTCTTGGTGTTCCTTTGTCTGCTCTCTTGGGTTCCCATGTGGATTTTTTCTTGCTTTTTGGTAGCCTCGATTCTCAGAGCTGGATCCCCATCCTTTTGTGTTTGGGTTTTGGTGCGTGTCGCCGGACTGCTCCTTTTTTGGCTTCTCGGTTTGTTGGTTTCTTTCTATTCAATTCTGTCAAAGATATCAACAAAATCTTTGATATCTTTGAAATTTATCTTTGACAATATCCACTCTTGACCAACCTGCTGATCTCTTCACCAAGCCACTCCTGCCAGGTCGTTTCAGAGACTTAGTTTCCAAACTCAAGCTTACTTCTACTGCACCAACTTGAGTTTGAGGGGGGATGTCAAAGATATCAACAAAATCTTTGATATCTTTGACAAATGAACAAAATCTTTGAATTTGTCAAAGATATCTACAAAATATCAATGATATCTTTGACAAATCAACAAAATCTTTGAATTTGTCAAAGATATCAACAACATCTTTGATTTACTTTATTGACATTATTTTTCTTACTTTTCCTTTCTAACGCCTATATAAAGGCATGTTGTACACAATCAACATATAGTGAAATACAGATCTTTTACTTCTCTAACATATCCGATCTTTTACTTCTCTAACATATCCTTTCACTTCTCTAACACTCTTTAAAACCATCTCTTTAATTTTTTTATAAACTATTCAAACAAGAGAATTGGAAGGAAACTCCATTTCCTTTTCCTTCCCTTCCCTTCCCCTCAAATTCATCAATCCAAACACACTATTAAGGTGCAAGGAGGAGAGCTAGCAATGACAGTAGTTAAGATGGCGGATTTACCAACATCAACCTCTGCACAGGATTTCGCAGGATCAACATCCGCACCACAAGAGATGGAGAATTTGGTAGGATCAACATCTGCACCACAAGAGGTGGCTGATATGCCACCATCAACATATGCACCACCAGAGTGACAGGGGTACATATATATTCATCTTACATGCACAGACATGAATAGCAAGTTCTCTAGTATTCCATATGTTAAGTTTTCTGGTTTGTTGTTTTCTCATCGAGAGATTTTTTGTTTTGTACTTCCAAATTAGATGAATATATTGCTTTGCTTGTAGAACTTGTTGGAAGGAAATAAATACATTTGTGGCACATGGGGAACAACCATAGGAGCAAATGAATAGTATAGGGAAGCCAAAAAAGAAGAGCACCTTCTAAAGTTCTAAAGAGAAAGAATGGGTCCTTTGTTATAAATAGGCTAACACGATGGTATATTTTGTACAGAAGTGCCCAATTTTCCAAATTAACACAGAAAAAGAGGAAAAAAACAAGCGTTTTAGAAATGGGAAAAAAAAGATAGTACAAGGTTGATAGAACTACACCAGCAACTTACAGACCAATTTAATGCCTAGAAATGCAAGCTGTTACCATCTCACGTGTCCTGATGGACTCAAGCGCAATTCTTTCTTGTTCCGTTTGCTAGCTCTCAGGCCTAGAAAAGCTAGCCTGAGCTACGAGCACCGTCCATTTCGAATTTCTTTAGCAACCTAAAATCTCAATTTTGAAATGATACAAATAACTCGGTTTCATAAAAACGTAAATAAAAAATACAAATAAATACTATTTTTTATTTTTATTTTCTTTTTTCAAAAAATCAAAATCAAAAATTGAAAACAATAATACCAAACAAATCCTTAGTGTTTCACATTTTCTCTCCAAGATTTTAGAAAATATGAACCGGAGAAGAAGAATCCAGTCAGACAGAATATTATTATTAAATGAAGTGAACAAGTGATCTTGCCAGCAAGACCAACGATAGCTGGCAATTGATATTCATCATTGACTTCCGGTCAAAAGTTCAAAAAAAAAAAGAAAAAAAGATTAAAGACAAAACATTCACACTTCGTGGTTGTCCATAATGAAAATTCCTATTCCCAAATTATCCCAGGATGAAGGTTGTCATATGGTTATGGAGCTAAAGTACTGAAAATGGACTAATAAATACAGTTTTTTGGGATGATGACAGAAATTGAAGTCCAAGGGAGTAACATATTCAGTCAAATACTGCAAACAATTTTGTCCTCTCTCTATCCAGTAAAATTTGCCCGCATTTTAAGACAACTGCTGACATTATTTTAGTGAGGGGGTCCTTAATAAGACATAAAATGACCTGAAAGACCGCGCTTTGCTCCTTGAACAACCAAAGCAACTAAGCAAGAACCCACATTGTGAACCCTCTTAAGCCACCGCCTAATATTCTTTTCTTTTTCTTTTTTTCATTTCAAATCCCTCTCACGCTCTTCGTTTGGTTGGCTTTTGACATCTTATCTTCTTTCATGGCTCCCCACCTTCTTTTCTCTCATTATTGAATCTGCCAAACACACAATGGCTTCATAAATTCTTTAGCTTTAATGGGTTTTTCTTTTTGTTAGCGTACAATCGCTTTTGGGTATCAAAGGGAAGCCTTTCTTCCGCCTTTTTGCATGTTTTGCGATTCATGGGGAGTTATAATAGCATTATGGAGTATGGATTCTGGAAAGTATGATTGCTGGAGATGGAGATTGAATTGCTTCTCTGTTGAGCCCTCCACCTGTTTGTATAATTGTCCCCACTCTGTAAAGGCAACATTTTGTCCTCTTTATTGCATTTTATAATCCTTGATTTTTCACGAACTTATTGGATGTCCTGTTTTTGGTACAAAAAGAACTGTAATAGCTAGATACCAATCTTCTTTCACGGGGAAAACAGTCCATAGACCACATGCATTTAATCTTGTCTGAAACGCTGTAACTTTTTTTTGTTGGCATCTATGCTCAACCTTTTTTACTTTGCGTAATGGCTGATAGCAGGCAAAAGAACAATCTATGCACGTTTGTTTGGCATCTTCTCATCTCTGTCTCATTCCTTGATAAAAGGCCTGTTGCATTGGGTTTGGATTGGAATTCCTGCCATGGCAACCAAGATCAAAGGCATCTACAAAGGATTCAAGTTCATCTCCCAAATCTTTGGTAAGCCCATGTTAGGTATTACATTATGCAGATTTGTGGCGTTCTGTCTTGTCTTTGGTAATGGGTTTGGTTAGTGTAGCTAAGATGAGAAATTTGTGTTCTATGTAGTTGTGAAGGATCGAGAGATGGAAATTGGGTACCCTACAGATGTTAAGCATGTGGCACACATTGGCTGGGATGGTCCTTCTGGAAGTGCACCCAGTTGGGTAGGTTGTTCACAAATAGCTCCTCTTCTGTTAGCTCCGGCCTCGTATTTTTTTTGCCTTATTTTGCTTTCTTTTATGAATGTTGCAGATGAATGACTTTAATTCGGCTCCTGATTTTTCAACATCAATTGGTAACCCAAGAGAATCCAGTACCGCGGCTATTTCATCTTGTTCCTCTCAAGGTATGAGGTTTTCCCCTCTCTTTCTTCTAAGCAAAGCTTCGTGAATGCATAATCGGACAAGGGCAAACCATTCACCTTTTCAATCAGATTGTCGAAGGAACTGCAGACTAATGTCTGTTTCAATTAATTAGATGTTAGGTAGACGAATCCTTTTGAACCAGATTCTTTGCCCCTAGCATGATGAGTTTGGCCGTTCTGTCACGAGACAACACTTACTATAACTAGGGGAATCTATGGACACATCTCATGGCCACTCAAAGCTGCCATGAGATGTTCACTTTTTTTATGGGCATGAGATGTTCACAATATCTTCACATTTTCTGACAGATTTTGATCAAGCTGGGAGGCGCCAATCTGATATGTTTCAAGATATTCCAACCACAAATATTCCTAATGTTCCAAAGAAACAAAAGAGGAAAAAGAAGTCTACCTCCTCCCTAAAATCTTCTTCATCTTCAAGATCGTCGCGAATAGCAAAGTCTAAGTCTACACTCCATGAACTGGAGCCAACACGAGTGTAACATGGTGTTTCACTGAAAAGCTGTGAAGAATAATTCAAAACGTGTCAATGTGCATTGCAGGGATTGCAGCAATCCACTTCTCGTGAAGAAACTTGTGTATATTAGCTATTGAGGGATATTTCAATTGCAGATGGAGGAAGGGGAAATTGGTTCGAGGCTAGATGTGTGAGATTGAAAGAGAACAATGCCTTTTGGGGTTCACACTAAGGCAGACGCAAAGTTTTGGTTTTATAGTGGCAGATAAATCATAAATGTGAAGAGATGTGGATTGTTAAGTTGTGCTGGAGGAAAATTCTGTGTGTTCAAATGGACATGAACAAGAATTCTAGGTGATACTCTTTGGTTTATTTTTTGACTAGGAATTCTTGGGATCCTCATTAACTAGTCATTGACAATTGTTAAGAATTTTAATGAATCGACGTTCAAAAGTTATTCTGAATGCTAGAAAGTTTTGTTCATTGTATTTTGTTGGCTCAAATATCTGACAACTTTGGTGCAATTTTTTTTTTATATTGCTAGTTTGGTTTCTGGGGTGGAATGTGGGATAAGGCCTGCATATATCATGTTTTTCTCCGACCTCGCCCACTGCAGGAGCAATGTACACGAGAGTTGTTTACCTCCCATACCTTCATGTGAAATGTCCAAATGATGACCGATGAGATCTTCCTCAGGTGTCGAGAAACAGCACAATATGCTGTTTAACCTTTACCCAAAATCTTCCATGCACTCCTCCTGCATATAGTTTTCTGCAGACTTATTTGATTTCTTCAAATCAATTCATTTTGTAAAATCATCAATAGTTGGAACCAAGAGTAGTTTCTTGCTAGTGGAAATTTTAAAAATGGTCTAAGAAATATAAAGCTACTGTCTTTTTGGCACAAACAATCAATGAATCATGGAATGAGAGGACAGAGGGAAAATTCCAATTTCCAAATGCCAATTCTATGTGTTTCCCATTTGTTTTCAGAACTATTGAACCTGCTCTGCTATATTATGCTTCTCACTGCCCATAACTTAACGTTCAGTCTTCATAGGGCTAGCAAAATTAGTAACCACATCTGCTTCTGCCATAAAGTATTTCTAGTCAATAAGAAAATGAAAGCTATGACTGTTACAGGGTAGAGACACAGAGAAGCTATTGAAGCCTGGAGGACCTTAATAAGACAGAGGCTGATAAAATGCAGATAAGGCCAAAATTGTCATTTTGCTTTACACCAGATTTACAAAACTTAAACGACCGTTAACCACTTGTCTTTCCTAATAACCGCCAAATACATCGCACCATTTAGAGGAGGAGGTTTTAGTTGACGTATTCTCCACTAAATTTATCAGTGGATCTCCAAATCACACACACTCTGTCTCTCTCTCTCTCTGCTGTTCACCGGGTGTGGAAATTACCCTGAACCAATTCACAATCATGTTCTAGACATCAATGTTCCTTTCTTTGAAATTTTAGCTTATTACATCCAGGAAGTTATGATCTTGTTATGGAGATCTTTGGCATTCATTTTCCTTTTGCTTTTCTTCACAAAAGACTTGTGCACCGCCCAAGATTACGACGAAGAAGAGCCACCGCCAGCCCCGCCTAAGGCCTTAGATACCTGCAACGGAATTTTCTTGACGTATGACTTCATTTCGCGGACGAAAGAGTATCCGAAAGTGAAGAATGTATCAGCACAAGCATGGTCCTTCAATGCAACAGCAACTATAATGAATACAGGCACGGCTGAGCTTAAAGCATGGAAAATGTTTATTGGGTTTCAACATAGGGAGATTCTAGTCAATGCAGGTGGAGCAGTTTTGGTGAATGGTGATGATTTTCCAGCTCCTGTTGGTAATGGGAGCTACCTTTCTGGATACCCTCAATCCGATCTGAAAACATCGATTGATACAGCGGGAGATTTTAGCCAAATTCAGGCTAGAATTGAGTTAAGTGGCACCCAGTTTGGTTTGAAGGCAGCTGCTATTCCAATGCCTAAAACAATCAAACTTGTTAACGATGGATTCAAA
Organism: Tripterygium wilfordii; assembly: GCF_013401445.1. NCBI lineage: Eukaryota > Viridiplantae > Streptophyta > Magnoliopsida > Celastrales > Celastraceae > Tripterygium > Tripterygium wilfordii. Next base: position 1,383,230 of record NC_052240.1, on the reverse strand, counting down.
TGTCCAGCACCGACTCATAAGAGTAAGTACTCGACGCCATCGTCTCTTCCTTTGCTTTCTTGTTATCAAACATATTGAATATTTTCTCTTCATTTCATCTACAGAGACCTCAATGTATGTATGTTGCGTCAAGGATCCGAAATTCAAAGTCAAGAAGGTAACAACAAAGTTCTTGCCAAGACAGAAGGGTGATCTTTCCATTTCTTATGATATCATACAAGCCTATGAGAACAACTATTTTGCACAAATCACCATAGAGAATGATCACCCGTTAGGACGTCTCGATCACTGGAACTTGACATGGGAGTGGATGAGAGGTGAATTCATATACTCCATGAAAGGAGCCTACACAAGAGAAATAGACTATTCGGATTGCATATATGGTCCTCAAGGACAATACTATGGACAAATGGACTTCTCTAAAGTCCTGAATTGCCAAAAGAAGCCAATAATTTCTGATTTGCCTCGCGAGAGATATAACGACACCCAAGTTGGAAAGATTCCTTATTGTTGCAGAAATGGTAGTCTCTTGCCATCTCTAATGGACGCGAGTGAATCGAAGGCTGTTTTTCAGATGCAAGTGTTTAAACTTCCTCCTGATTTGAATCGAACGGCTCTGTATCCACCGGAGAAATGGAAAATTGTTGGTGTTCTTAATCCAAATTATAAATGTGGCCCTGCAATAAGAGTTGATCCAACAGAATTTCCTGATTCAAGCGGACTTCAGGCTATAAGCTTAGCAATTGCTAGTTGGCAAGTAGTCTGCAACATCTCCAAGCCAACAAGAAGTAATTCTAGATGCTGTGTTTCCTTCTCTTCATACTACAATGAATCCGTCATACCTTGCAATACATGTGCCTGTGGATGTCCTGACAAAACAAAATGCAATCCAGATGCACAAGCAATGCTCGTCCCACCGGAAACTCTCCTCGTTCCCTACGAAAACCGGACAGAGAAGACCTTAGCTTGGGCAAAGCTGAAGCATTTTCACATCCCTAAACCTCTACCTTGTGGTGATAACTGTGGCGTCAGCATAAACTGGCATGTCTCCACAGACTACAGGAACGGATGGACTGCTCGAATCACCCTGTTCAACTGGGAAGAAATCAATTTCGAGAACTGGTTCGTGGCGATTCAATTCAAAAGATCTGGTCGCGGTTATCAAAAGGCCTACTCTTTCAATGGCACATTCCTTCCACAGCTTAACAACACAATCTTCTTACAAGGCATGCCAGGGATGGTTTATTTAATGGGAGAGACAAATGGAACAGACCCAGGTGATCCGAGAGTACCTGGGAAGCAACAGACTGTTATTTCTTTCACAAAAAAAGGTATCTCAAGACTCAATATACCAAAAGGAGATGGTTTTCCGACAAGACTATTGTTCAATGGGGAGGAATGTTCACTTCCTACACAATTTCCAACAGGAGGAGCTGCAAATAGGTATCATGTAGGTTTTGTACAAGTTCTACTCACATTTGTAATAATCTTGATGATTACAAAGGTTTTGTAGAAGCATTGTTACTCTCTTTAATCTAGAGTTTCTTTTGGTAGAAAACTAGGTAAATATTTTCTTTTCATTATCCTACGGGTGTATACTGAGTAAATTTATGGACCTGCACAATAACTCGTAAATCACTTGTGTCAGACAAATACATAATAATTTTATGTATTTCAGACATAATAATTTTATGTACGAGTTCGGTATGAAACAAAGAAGGAGCACTCCATCCTAACCTACTAAATTAGGATGTGATTCTTGAATGTTGGATTTATTTGATTGACCATAAAGTCATAAACATGCCCCTTCTCGAGTCTAGAAGCTTAATTATTTAAGACAGATCTTTTGGATTATAACAAGAGTACAAGACATAATTAATTGTCTTAAAAAAACAAAAATAAAAATTGTGAGATCAGTTGTCCTGGGACCCTTTAGTAAAGCCCATTGAAATAAATAAACCAGGATCTCCTCCTGCGGTCCAACCCATAAGGCGCTTTGTTGCTTAGCTGTATCCAGCATGCACTCCCATGCGTGTGACGTGTCTTTTATTTAAGCTAAATTATATCACAGAAAATTTGTCTGCCTGAAGAATTGAAAAGAATATGAATATCACATACATTTTGCAGGCCTGATCTCCTGCTAAATTGCGAATGCATAAATAGTGAATTACATGAATAATCAAAGCATTGTTTTTTTACTTTGTATGTCACAAAAAATAAAATTAATTAAAATTGTGGGGAGAAAGAGATAATTAGATAAGCGAGAGGTTGAACTACAGGTGTCTAGCAATGATAGGTATTTCAACAACTAATATCATAGTTATTACAACTGCTGAGTTAAACGAATAAAATTTTATGTGGATCATGATAGATCTAGGCGTATACAAGAGGGGGGATGAATTGTGTCCTCAAATTACAAATTAGAAATCCCCTTTAAAAATTCAATAAAATTAATGTCAATTTAACTAATAACACACAATTTGGACTCTAATGATTATCCTAATGTGATACAATAATATGAATGATTGAATATCAAATAATCAAGAATTGTAGAACCAGATTTTTCAAACAACACCTTGCGCACAGATTTTGCAACACAGACTAGTGGTTCAGAAAATTCTGCAATCAAAACACTTAATCAATCAGCAAGCAAGCAATGCAATCAAGAAAGTCCACACAACAATTTATAGTAGTTCGGAGACTCTTCTCCTACATCTACTACCTAGGTTCACCAACCTAGGATTTTCCAACCTCCACTAAGGATGTGGTTTTCACAAGAGCTCCACAAAACTCGTAAGGGTTTTTAGGTCACCCTTGAAACTGAAGATTTCAAGACAATCTTCAAACTTTACAACCAAGGGTTTCAAGCACTCCCTCAAACTCAACCTCAACAAGGTTTGTACCCAATGAATAGATTTTTACAAGTGTTTGGTACAAATGGTTCACTCAAGGTTTGCACTAAACAAATGGGGTTGAGGAACCCTCAAGAATCACAATATCACCTCACGAGTTGGATAGAAAATGAAGAATAATGAGGATTTTCGAATCTGAAAATAAGAAGCCAAATGAGAAGCACTCCCTCTTTGCAAAAGCAAAATAGTGAGGAAGCCTTTAGAGTGGCTTGGGTAGAAGCTTGGATTCAATGACACAAACTAGCTTGACAACTTTGAGAGCAAGAATTTCTTCAATATAATTTTTGGCTTCTCCTCTGGAATGAGGAAGAACCCCTCTTCATAATTTACCAAGCTCTTGTGATTTCCACCATTGGATCTTTTTCTATCTTCAAATCTCGACCTTCAATTACATGTGCAGATCTCGGCCATTGAATGAATAGATCATTAAATCTTGACCTTACAATATGTAGCCGTTGCACTTGCATCATTTTCCAAGTCTAGCTTTGCAAGATTTAATGTCATGTGCACTTGCAGCCATCTTTGACCATTTGATCAAACTTACACCAAATCTTGGCCTTGGTATCTCCAACGATTTTGCCATCTTTGACCATTTGATCAAACTTGTCCCAAATCTTGGCCTTGGGACCTCCAACGATTTTGCCATCTTTGACCATTTGATCAAACTTGCCCCAAATCTTGACCCTTCAAGTCTTGTTGTAATCTGATACATTCATAATTCAAAACAATTCAATCTCGGCCATAGATTAGTGTACCGTTGAAGCTTGTAGTCTTCAAGAATATCTTCATAATCTAAGTCTTGTCTGGTTGCAAAAACATACTTTCTCATCTCTTACAAATTTCAACCATTGCATTTGTCCTTTAGCTTCATCAATTGTATTGTCACAAAAAAATCTGATCATTAACCTCAATAAAGGAAGCATGTGCAAGATCTAGTTTGATAAAGACAAGAGATCCTTCACATGACCATACATGTCCCTCCAATCTTTAAGCAAGCTTCTCTACAACTTTGTACAGACTACAGACCTAGGATCAAGATCATTCTTGGGTAGTTGGAATACATTACTCCTCATAACTGAACTCCCAATTGATTGTTCCTACAAAGAATTTTGGTGTATGACACCTCATTTGGCTTGTAAGCTTGTAAAAGCTTAATGCCTTGCACTTAGGTCAATCAATAGAAATAGGATTCAATAAATTCTAATTTATGTATGATAAATCATACTAAGCACATTAGAATGTACATGTCAAATTTCAAAGCCATATTCCTTCATATGGTCATTCAATATAGAAGAGAAAGCTCAACTAGCATAGTTTCAAGTTTTCACAGATGCAACAACTTCGAACGTAAAATTGAACAGTAAGAAGATGAAATTTGATCATTTACTCTGCATATAATGTGTTCATTTATGTCTTAACTAAATTTTGGTTGAGGAACCACATTGATCAGAATTCATATGATTAAGTTATGACATTTAGAAGTTAGCTTGTGCACACTGACTTTTCAACAGTTTTAAATGCACAAGACATATCAGGTTCCAGGCCACTCAAGTCACTCAAAATATGATGAATCATGATTATAAATGTATTTTATGATGTGCAAATGTGATTTCATGATTATCTTAATTCAATAGTATATTCTCAAAAATTAAGCATGATTATCAATACATATCAATTCACTTGCTTGACATATTTACAAATTCATTAAATAATCAAATAGTATGAGATGGTGAATCATCAAAATTATACATGTAGAACCTATGGTCCAACAGATCATTGGATCATGTGCGTCCAAGTCAACAAATGAGATAACTAGTACACCAACTGTTGAGAATCTTTATCATTTTTGAACTTTTTTTACAATAAATTCCATTGTATTAAAAATAGCATAGTTAATTTTTTTAAAAGAAATAATGTGTTTTTATTGAGTTTACTAGTCCATCTATATTTTTTTTGTCTCAAACAAATTAAAATCAAATTCATTGCATGAGAGACACAGAATGTTTTGAGTTTATATTCAACGGTCTATAATTTTCATATTTAATTTAATTTTTTTAGAACAAAAAATATATCATCAGACTCGTAAACTATATCAAAACACATTTTTTTTAATGGATTTATAGTGGGAACTGCTGTAAATCCAGCAACTCATGAACTGCCACTATACATTCTGAGTGAAACAATATGAGAACCGTGAGAAAGGAGGGCTTGCACACATGCATGTACTAATAAATACTCACTGCGTGCATAGGCTGAGTAGTTCAGAGAGACATTAATGGACCATCTTGGGTGCTGAGGATGCGAGTGCTGTTGGGCACTTGGGCTGTCTTTGGCTTAAGAGAGTAAAAAATGAGGCATAATATATATTTCCATCATAATAATCATGTGATAAAGCTGAAGAATTGGAGCAATGGAACAAACCATTGAATTGGAGATTAAAATTATTATTATTGCCCTAAATCTTGAATATATTAATTATATGAAACACAACTCCAATTCATTTATTTTTGATTTTGAATGAAATATAATTTTTTTTAATTAATATTCACATTAGCTGACTAGCTTGACTTTATGGTTTCTTTTATAACTAATAATAAAGAAACTATATAAGTTTATCATTTAGATATTCGATATGAGCTTAAACTCATATCGTTAGACTCGTGCGCACATAAATTTATCATATGATGACACGATAAGTTTGGTCAAAGCTCAACGCGTGACCATAATAATATTACATTATTACTCCCAATAGAAATTGAACTAAAGGGTTAATGAGTTTATATAATTTGACCCTATAAAGATTCACCACTAAAAATGAGTACTTTATGGCAATTAACTTATATATGAAACATAAATGTAAAAAAGGCTGTATGTACAAATATATATACGAATTTTATTTAATTTATGATTATGTAGGATTTGTTTATTATATAGGAAAGTGATTTGTGCACAAAATCTTCTGCTTTTCCAATTAAATTATATTTTTCTAAATAAGGAATAAATATATAAGTTGGTTGATATGTGTATCGAAATCCAAATAAAGCTAGCCTTACCTTATATAATTAGTCACATCTTGTTGATGGATTGGATAAAATTTGCCAACTATATCCCTTAAAAGCAATGAAATTCCAATAAAGTGTGTCATCCTGATGAATTGCTTGGCGACGAGAAATTACATTAATGAAAAGGAAATGATGAATAAGGTCTATTCTCATGGATAGGAAATGCAATGCACGATTAATTCGTCTATAAGGAATTTATTGATTAATTTTCACGAAGCCAAATATCCAATTCCATGATTAAAGAAATTGGCTTTTATAGTTTTAAATTTTAATTTAGAATAGTTTTTTTAAGAAAACCCATCTTTGGAATAAATAAGCAGGACAATTCATAAATCAATTTTCAACCAGAAAATAAAACACAAGCTCAAAAAATGAGCTGATTGTCCTGACTTAATTGGTTTAGCTTGGCTTGTTTACACAACTTTATTTCTAGAAAATAATGGTAACTAGGTACTAAGCATAATATGGAAACTATTTGTAGCAAATTAATTTGATTATTATTATTATTCAATTGTGTTCATTTATTTATTTTGTAGTTATATTGTAACCATACAAAATATTGTAAGTTAAAAGGAAATTTTTTTTTAACCTATAACGATATCTGAAGAAAAAAAGAGATCGAAGAGAAATAAATTGGTATTATATCATATTATTTTTGTATTACAGACCTATCATATATATGTACAGAATATCAATATATCTCTCCTTAAAGTCAGCGACAACTATCCCTTGACTTCCGTAGCCTCCAATATTGAAATCTGTGAGATATTTCCACCTCCAATATCGACTTCTGTGCATCCTCCAATAATATCATATAAATTTGTCATTTGGACATTTAATATAAACCTAAACTTGAATAATCAGACTCATGCCCACATAAATTTGCTACCTAACTAACTATATAGGAAAAACTATAAATGAAAGATATGATAACATATTTTAATTACATATATATTTGAGCATGCCATTGCCATGTATGCAAGTCATTTATAGCTCCACGTTTTACCATGCATGCACATATACATCGAAATATCGAATCAGTATCAGATATACACAAACACAAGCATGCTCTATGGGTATTGGAACTTGAATGATTTTGACATGCAAAAAGTTACAAAATTAATGTGTGTATATGTACATTAGGATTAACACTAGTGAAAACGGTTAATGAGAAAATTACTGGAGAGTCAAACCATTAGAGGAATTTTAAACAGGCCAGAGACTCTCTCTCTCTCTCATATTTACACCTCTCTCACACCACCATAAATGCTATTACACCCTCTCAGTCTCAATACTCCCTGCAATAACTCCCTCCTTCGCTGTCACATCCTCTCACCCTTGTTTCCCTTTCTTCTTCTCCTCCCTATCCACCTCTTCAAAGCCCCCTCCCCCTCCCTCTATCTTTTTTCGTCCTCCGTTTAATTTCTTTCTCTCACCAAAATTCCCTCTAAAACGTCCCTGAAAAATAAGCACTTATTTGCAGGAGTACCAGTGACGCCAAAACCTTCTACTCTCACAAGCTTATGACTTCAAATCATCTGTTCAAGTGAGTCCCTTACACCCATGTATCAAAACCCGATTCTTCTTTTATGATTTTACACTTGAATTTTGAAGATAATTATCGCTTATATTGTATTATTTGCAAACACGCGCACACACACACAGAGAGAGAGAGAGAGTAGGGATCATCAGCTTCATCTTAGTGGGGCGTTACAAACCTCTGTAGAGTTGAAATTGGGTTTTTGTCAAAGTGGGGTTCTTGAAGAGTCAACCATTTTTGTCAGGTTTTCTCTTAACACGTAAGGTCACAAGGGTTGAAGACTTTTCTAGATAGACCAAAAAACACACTAAAGTCTTTTATGTTCTTTAATTAACCACCTGTAATAATCCCCAGTTAGTCTTTTCGCAGAACACATTTCACAAGAGTTTGAAAACCCACCAACCACCCTATTAAAACCCCACAAACCCTAAGAAACCAAACAGCTTCTACGACGATGATTCTTGTTTAATCCGGTGCCACAGCAGTTTGAAGGATCCACAAGGTTAGGACAGTGTTTTAATATTCCCTCTTTATACACATTTGTTTTAAAAAGAGAGTTGGATTTATCACTATAGCTGACACTGTATATAAGGTAATTAATCCTTCTGGATATGGAAGAAAATTCATACTTTTCAAGAGTGATGGGGAGAGAAACTTGAATATAAATCACTTGCACTATATAGCTTACATGTACTCCATTTGTACATCTATTTTATGTGCTCTTTGTTTTTTTTAATGGGTTCAGGTAGAAATATTAATATATATATATATGCATAGAGATTATTTATTTGTTTTGTTTTCTATCTACTTAGTTTCTCCAGTGGTTCACTATTTCACTTTATATGTTTCCCTTTTCGGTTTTATTGGTAGGTTTCTTGCAAACCTGTAGAAGAGACATACACAAATAGATTCAAAGTTTCCAAGGAATATATATTAATTGCTCAAAATGTTCCAACCAAACATTTTTGAGGGTCATGATCACATGTTCGATATGACCCCAAAAACCTCTGAGAGCGAATTGGGGAGGATGAGAGATGAAGATTACGAGAATAGATCAGGGACTGAAACCACCGATGCTCCATCCGGAGATGAGCAAGATCCTAGCGGCCACCGCGCTAAGAGGAAGCGCTACCATCGCCACACGCAGCGCCAAATCCAAGAAATGGAAGCGTAAGTGCGCGCATTCGTTTCCTTGACTAAGAACCTAGTGTTTGCCTGAGACTCCGACATCATCTATTTATTTAATTGACATTTCTTCTAATGTATATCTATGAATTTTTTTTGTATAAATTGTTTTATGATCAGTTTCTTCAAGGAGTGTCCACACCCGGATGATAAACAAAGGAAGGAGCTAAGCCGAGAGCTAGGGTTAGAACCTTTACAAGTCAAATTTTGGTTCCAAAACAAGCGCACACAAATGAAGGTAGATTATCTATGTATAATAATATATATGTATTTGAAGTTTGACTTAAAACGTTTTGAACATTTGTTAAGGGTGAAAAACATGTGATTGTTCAAAGAGATTATTATTGTTTTTGTTTGTATTGAGTCATCTTGTCTTTTATCAAATTAAGCTTAAGCTGCTGTGTTGTAGTACTATATGTTGACCATTGTTTCTTATAGGCGCGAATTGAACACCATCAAAATCAAATTTTGAAGGCTGAGAACGATAAGCTTTGTGCGGCCAACTCTAAGTACAAGGAAGCCTTAGGCAATGCAACATGCCCTAACTGTGGTGGACCTGCCACTATTGGTGAAATTTCCTTTGATGAGCAGCATTTGAGGATCGAGAATGCTCGTTTAAGAGATGAGGTTAATTTTCAAATATTGCTTGATGCAATTAAGCATGTACATAGGATCATGAGTACTGAACAAATTATGTTGTTGGCCACAGATTGATAGGATATCAAGCATTGCTTCAAAGTATGTTGGAAAGCCATTATCTTCATTTTCCAACATTTCCCAATTGCCTTCCCCTTCGCTTGATCTTGGGTTTGGCAACTTTGGGACTCAATCGGGCTTGGTAGGTGAAATGTATGGAGCTGGTGATCCCCTTAAAATAATGGCTGTGCAAACTGAGGCTGACAAGCAAGTGATTGTTGAGCTTGCTATTGCAGCAATGGAGGAACTAATGAGAATTGCTCAGGCTGGAGAACCATTGTGGATTCCCAATGAGAACAATACCGAAGTGTTGAATGAAGATGAGTATGTTAGAACTTTTCCAAGGGGAATCGGGCCAAAACCGTTGGGATTAAGATCTGAAGCTTCGAGGGAGTCTGCGGTTGTTATCATGAATCATGTTAGCCTTGTTGAGATGCTCATGGATGTGGTAGGCATTCTAATTATAGTTTGGAACATTCATATATTATTTTTCAAAATCTTATGTAGATTTACCTTATGAAAACAATGTGTTTCAGAACCAATGGTCAAGTGTTTTCTGTGGTGTCTTATCAAGAGCGTATACCCTAGAAGTTCTATCAATAGGAGTGGCAGGGAACTACAATGGAGCCTTGCAAGTGGTAATCCATTAAGAAGTTCCAAAATCTCTTCTTTCTATATATCTAGCTAAATAGCAACAATAGCTTTCTTTTTTATGCGATACTATTAATGGTTCACTACTTTCTTGAAGCTTAATTACATCTTATGATCTGATTTTGACAGATGACTGCTGAATTCCAAGTTCCTTCACCTCTTGTTCCGACTCGAGAGTATTATTTTCTGAGGTACTCTAAACAACACCCCGATGGTACTTGGGCAGTAGTTGATGTTTCCTTGGACAGTTTACGCCCTATTCCAATGTCTGGGGGTCGAAGAAGGCCATCAGGTTGTCTGATCCAAGAATTGCCAAATGGTTACTCTAAGGTAATAATTTCACTGTGTAGACTACTAAATATCACATGAAGTTTTTTGATTGATAGTGAAACCATCTATTGATCACCACTTTTAGGTTATTTGGGTTGAGCATGTAGAAGTGGATGATAAATCTGTTCAAAGTATATATGAACCTCTAGTCAATTCCGGTCTTGCATTTGGAGCGAAACGCTGGCTGGCCACCTTAGATCGACAATGTGAACGCATTGCAAGTTCACTTGCCAGCAACTTTCCTACAGAAGATCTCTGTAATATCACTCCTTCATTTTCTTCTATTACATTACATCACACACACATTTGTTTTTGTGTTTTTAATGGTTGCCTTATGGTCAACTCTAATTTATTGAACAGTGATAACAAGTCCTGAAGGAAGAAAGAGTATGTTGAAGCTTGCAGAAAGGATGATAATGAGCTTTAGCAGTGGTGTTAGTGCTTCTACTGCACATTCTTGGACAACAATATCAGCTACTGGTTCTGATGATGTAAGAGTCATGACCAGAAAAAGTTTGGATGAACCAGGCAGGCCTCCGGGTATCGTGCTTTGCGCTGCAACTTCCTTCTGGATTCCAGTTCCCCCCAAAAGAGTCTTTGATTTCCTTAGAAACGAGAACTCGCGAAGTGAGGTACATACATACATCTCCAAGTCCTAGAACAATTTTAAGACCTTAGAATGTATGATAATTTAAAACATTCATTTACATTTGTAGTGGGATATTCTTTCAAATGGCGGCCTAGTTGTAGAGATGTCACACATCGCCAATGGTCGCGATCCGGCCAATTGTGTCTCCCTTCTTCGCGTTAATGTAAGTTCATTATCTCACATTACTCATTATCTGGACATACACCAGTAACAAACCAATAATAACTAATATATATGATGCAGAGTGCGAATTCGAGCCAGAGCAACATGCTGATACTACAAGAGAGTTGCAGTGATTCAATAGGGTCATATGTAATCTATGCGCCAGTCGACATTGTTTCGATGGATGTGGTCTTAGGCGGCGGGGATCCAGATTATGTGGCACTCCTGCCATCAGGTTTTGCAATATTTCCCGATGGACCCGGATTGAACAATCATGGAGGAATTCTTGATGATGTTGGGAGTAATGGAGGGTCTCTACTGACAGTGGCGTTTCAGATCTTGGTTGATTCAGTGCCAACTGCCAAACTGTCTCTTGGATCAGTTGCAACAGTGAACAATCTAATTAAGTGCACAGTTGAAAGGATCAAGGCTGCCGTCTAAAGAGAATACTCATTCTCAGTCCAAGTCATACACAATGGAGCCCATTCACAACAGCTAGCTATCATTTGTAATCATTTATCAATGGAGCCGCTAGCTATCATTTGTAATCATTTGTTATTTGTAATCATTTGTTTATTTGTTACCGTTGTAGTTATTTTCTGTACATATACTCAAACCTTGCTCTATTGTAAAGTAGCAAAAGCAATCAATTCTAAACTCTTTTATGGTATCGGAGCAGGACAACTCTCCAGAAACCAATTCTTCTTTTTCCTCCATGGCATCAAAAACAAACCGCTCACATGGAGATGGATCTGCGTTAATCGCAGCAAATGGCAAACCTGTGGTAGCCATTAATGCAAATTCCCAGCTTGCCCAAAAGCTGAAGCCCACCAATTTCACTTTGTGGAGAGTTCAGCTTGTTACAGTGCTGCGAGGATACAGACTTATGGGTTTTGTAGATGGAAGCACTCTCTGTCCACCCAAATCAGACTTTGCTGAGTTTGACTATTGGGATCGTCAAGACAGTCTCCTTCTCAATGCCATTGTAGCTTCTCTTCATGAGACTGTCTCACCGCTCTTGGGTGATGTATCCACAAGTGCTGAAGCTTGGAAGAAGCTTCACCAACTTTATGCTAATCAATCCAGATCCAGAAAGATCCAGCTACGACAACAGCTTCATAATCTTCAACGAGGCAACCGAACAATGGAAGAGTACCTTCACTACGTCAGGCAAATTGCTGACGAACTTGCACTAGTCAAAAATGCGGTTGATGATGATGATCTTGTACTCTACATCCTTGATGGTTTGGGTGCCGAGTACAAAGGTATTGTAGAAGCGATTCGAGGTCGTGAAAATCCCATATCTTTTGAGGATCTCCATGATCGTCTTGTCAGTCAAGAGGCTTATCTAAAGAAATTGGAGGAGAACCAGTCCATTAATGTGGCCACTGCTCACTACTCTCAAAAACAACATACACATAGATCTCAGAATTCTGGGCACTCCTTTAACAACTCACAAACGAGGTCCTTCCCTCCTCATCAACACAATGGAGGGGGAAATGGTAGCCTAAAATCACATCAGCAAACTCTTGGTGGATCTGGTTCTCATCACTTCAATAACAATGGTTTTCGACAACGGCCTCGTGTCATGTGCCAGATCTGTGAAAAACCTGGGCATTCAGCCAGAGTTTGTAGGAAACTCAAATCGTTTGTCACTGAGTATGCACCTAGTGCTAATTATGCTTCCAGTTCAGTTGGATCTGCTCCCTCTACTGTGCAACCGTGGCTGGTGGATTCAGGTGCAAGCCACCACATGACACATGATCTTGGAAATCTTTCAATTCACTCTGAATACGATGGGACAGATGAAGTAAAAATCGGTGATGGATCAGGTTTGCATGTCACTCATGAAGGGTCTTGTAATCTTCACACACGACTTCACAAATTTACACTTGCACACACTCTATGTGTTCCTGCCATTAAGAAGAATTTGATTTCAGTACACCAGTTTACTAAATCCAATAATGTGTTTATTGAGTTTCACCCTAACTATTTTGTTGTGAAGTCTCAGAATTCAGGGCTCCCTCTGGCTCGGGGCAGATGCATTGATGGCATATACCAATTCACTCCTTCTCTACCTATCTCAGCTCATTTTGCTCAAAAGACAAGTCTCAATATCTGGCATCAACGCCTTGGTCATCCCAATCACACTGCCTTACAATCTCTGTTGAATTCAATTCCAATTTCCTATTCTAAGCATGAAAGATTTTCTGATTGTAACTCTTGCAGTATCAATAAAAGTCATCAGTTGCCTTTTAAGTCTTCAACTCTGTCTTCATCTGCTCCTCTTGAAATTGTGTTCTCTGACGTTTGGGGACCAGCTGCTACACCTTCAATCTTTGGTCACAAATACTATTTGCTTTTTGTGGACCAGTTTACTCGTTATACTTGGATTTTTCCCTTGGTTCAAAAATCTAATACAATGTCTGTTTTTTTGCAATTCAAGAACATTGATGAAAATCGCTTTACTACCAAAATCAAAACCCTCTATACCGATAATGGAGGTGAATTTCTCAAGCTAAAATCTACACTCTCCCAACTTGGAATCTCATGGATGCAATCCCCTCCTTACACTCCTCAACACGTAGGACTAGTGGAGCGAAAACATCGCCACATTGTAGAGACCGGAAAAACTCTCCTATCTCAGGCCAACCTTCCATTCTCCTTTTGGTCTCTTGCTTTTGAAACAACTACTTATCTGATTAATCGTCAACCTTTAACCCCTCTCAAACACCATTCTCCTTACCAGCTACTTTTTCAACAACTACCGAATTACCATAAGTTAAAAATTTTTGGGTGTTTATGCTACCCCTGGCTTCGGCCTTATACCAAAAGCAAGCTTGACCCTCGCTCCACTCCTTGCATTTTTGTTGGCTACTGTACTTCACAAAGCTCATTCAAGTGTTATGATCCTCAGACCAAGCGTCTTTATCTTTCTCGTCACGTTGTGTTCAAAGAACACCTCTTTCCTGGCATCTCAACCTCTTGTCCTCCTCCATGTGATTCCTCCGATGTTATCTATCAAGGACAATTGCCCAACCCCAACCATCTTACCTCCCTCCCTGCCTCTTCCTCCTTAGATTTATCCTCTCCACCTTCCCCATTATCAGCCTCTCATGATCCTCTTCGTCCTACTGGTTCCCCATCTAACTCATCTTCTTCTAGTCCCCTTATTGTTGCTGAACCCATCTCCTCTACACCTCTTCCTGCATCTCTTCCTCCCACTCCTCCTCGTACTCACTCCATGGTCACACGATCTCCTGAACCACATTCAGTCCGTGAAGCACTTAAAAGCCCCCATTGGACAGCAGCAATGACAGAGGAAATCCAAGCCTTACAAAACCACCACACATGGACCTTAATTCCTCTTGATTCCACTCATCACCCTATTGGATCCAAATGGGTATTTCGCCTCAAACGAAATCCCGATGGCACTATAAATCGCTACAAAGCTCGATTAGTTGCTCAGGGTTTTCTTCAACGCCCTGGGTTTGATTACTCTCAAACCTTTAGTCCGGTGGTCAAGCCAACCACTATTCGTCTTATTTTCTCTATTGCTATTATGAAAAACTGGCCTCTTAAACAACTCGATGTCAATAATGCCTTCCTAAATGGCACATTGACTGAAACTGTTCTCATGAAACAACCCCCCGGATTTGTCGATCAGCAATTTCCTCATCACTTATGCCTTTTACGCAAGTCTTTATACGGTCTCAAACAAGCTCCCAGAGCTTGGTTCACCGCTCTCCGCACCACGCTGCTTCACTTGGGTTTTGTTAACTCTAGAGCTGACTGCTCACTCTTTATTTACACATCTACTTCCGCTGTTCTTTATTTATTGGTTTATGTTGATGATATTATTCTAACTGGCTCTAGTTTATCTTTAATTCACAGAATTACTGCAGCTCTCGCCGGTAAATTCTCTCTCAAAGAGCTTGGTGATCTCTCTTATTTTCTTGGTATTGAAGTTGTTCGCACTACTGCTGGTCTCTTTCTCTGTCAACAGAAGTATATTCATGATATTCTCCACCGTTCTACTATGCTGGATTCTAAACCTGTTGCGACACCCTTACCTTCAAACTTCAGTCTCTCACAATTCTCTGGCTCTGCCATATCTGATGCATCCCTCTATCGTCAGCTCGTTGGCGCTCTTCAGTACCTGTCTCTCACACGCCCCGATATAAGCTTCGCCATTAACAGACTCGCTCAATATCTCTCTCGTCCTACCACTTCTCATTGGCTCACTCTCAAACGCTTGCTGCGATATCTCAAAGGCACTTGTCATCATGGAATTTTTCTCCCATTGGATTGCTCTCTGAAACTCAGAGCATTCTCTGACTCTGATTGGGCCGGTAACCCTGACGATCGCTCATCTGTCTCCTCTTATATAATTTTTCTCGGTCACAGTCCCATCTCTTGGCGCTCTCGCAAACAACGTGCAATTGCTCGCTCATCTACTGAAGCGGAATACCGCTCCCTTGCTTCTACAGCTTCTGAAGTTCTTTGGATTTCCAGTCTTCTCCATGAATTGCACCTTCCTATCCTTGCTCGGCCTGCTCTTTACTGTGACAACCTTGGTGCCACGCATCTCAGTCTCAATCCTGTCATGCACTCCCGAATGAAACATATAGCCATTGATCTACATTTCCTACGTGATCTCGTCAACAAGAAAGCTATTTCTGTGCAGCACATTGACACTCACAATCAACTCGCAGATATTCTCACGAAATCCCTTCCGCGATCACGCTTCTCTGCTATCAGGTTCAAGATCAGCATCCGTGATGGATCCTTGATCTTGCGGAGGCGTAAAGAGAATACTCATTCTCAGTCCAAGTCAAACACAATGGAGCCTATTCACAACAGCTAGCTATCATTTGTAATCATTTATCAATGGAGCCGCTAGCTATCATTTGTAATCATTTGTTATTTGTAATCATTTGTTTATTTGTTACCGTTGTAGTTCTTTTCTGTACATATACTCAAACCTTGCTCTATTGTAAAGTAGCAAAAGCAATCAATTCTAAACTCTTTTACCGTCATGTGTACTGACAATGCATGACTGGTGAAGAAGAAGAATGGCAAGGAAGATATGGTGGTTTGCTTTTCAAATACAGGGTCAGAGATGGGAGAAAGTCAAGAACGCACCTTGCATGATCCTTGCCTTTGGAGGTTCGGGCATTGACTTTGCTGGTCTTTGTGCTTTTTAGTTTGGACTGTTGACTGTTTTCTGGGTCTCTTTATTGACAAAAGTTAGTCAATTTCTGTTTCAATATTCATGCTTTGGATTGAATAGTTCTTTGCATGGTTTTATTTTATTTTCGAGAAAAAAAAACTCTATAAAAATTGGAAAAAGCTTAAGGGATTATATATTGAGTGATCCCACGATTACAACTCACATTCAAGCTAAACAATCTTTATTTGATATCATTGTTAAGAAACACTAATGAACTTTTTTGTCCAAAATTGACTATCATTGTAATATATTGTTTGTCTTCCCTAGTCCTAGCTCAACCTATTACATGACTTTCAAGATCTTTCAAATATCTCATTACTTTAAAATGTTTCTTGCTAAGTTTTAAAAAACTAATGGACTTATACAAATTTAAAAAATAGGTAACTTTAGTCACAACCCTGTTTTTTCTAAAGACACCACAATCTAAGTTGACCATCCCTTGTAAAAATCAGTTGACGGGATGTCTTTAGAAAACATCGGAGTGTGACTAAAGCTACCCTTAAAAAACCATGGAATTGGAAGCTTTAGCTCTTACATAAAGCCCAGAAGACGAGCCCAGGCCTGTTTCGTCCTTAGTCCATGGAAGCTTTAGCTCTTACATAAGGCCCATTAGACGAGCCCAGGCCTGTTTAGACTTTCGACCTTACATGGAGGCTAGAGCTGAGTTGGGGTAGCCCGGCCTGTTCTATTATTGGACCATAGACACCATGGAATTGGAAGCTTTAGCTCATACAAAAAAGCTCAGTAGACGAGCCCAGGCCTGTCTCGGCCTTAAATAGAGATGAGTTGGAGTAGCCCCGCCTGTTTGGACTATTATCGGACCATAGACGCAATCGTCTACCCAGTTTAGAATTAGATAGACGATTCTGACTCTGGTTAATATGTAAAGCTGGACAACCAGCATTGTTGATAAGCCTTCAAAAAGTCCCGCTCAAGAATATCAAACAAATAAAATCACAAGGGAAAAAAAAACTCTTTCATTATTAAAATCCCGCAACATTGGACAAAAAACATGTCTGAGCTGAAAGTCTGAAACATTACTTCACCTGAAGTACTTCTTAATTACAATGACCTTACTAAACAGTCTGTTGGAAAGCAAGAGATAAGGGGGGCAGGCAGATCACCAGAGTCAATGATGATACTTCTACTCCTTCAACAGATTGCAGATGAAGTATCAGCTATTGATGGGTTATAGCTCTGGGCATCCACCTGCAGAATGTCAAAAGCCAACAACAAAACCATATTTGCATCAACTCCAACAGACTGAAAATCATAATCCTATACTCCGGGTTCTTCCAGTCTCAGGGATTCCATCACAAAGGTAATACAACTCCCATAAAATGTATTTTGACAAGTAACCGCACTTAAATACCCTCGGGAGGTTTTGACAGCAAAAAAAACGAGCAGTTACCAAATTCTGAAGAGGCGTTTTCAGAACAATTGTAGCCTTTCCCTGCAAGATGGTATAAATGATACAAGTCCAACTATACATATACATGAATCTAGCAGGAACCAAGATACAAGGCCCACGCTACTGTAAGAACAAGTATAGAGAAGATGATAAGACTAAGATGAAGAAAACTGAAATGAAGGTACAGAGACTTAGGAGCTGATCTAATAAAGTTAGCTGCGCATTCGTTTCCTTTGACTACCCTCTTCATTATTTCCCTGCATATCAGAAGGATGAAAGAAATGATTTAAATAAAAAAAAATTATCAACATTCATAAGATAACACATAAATGATAATTAATATCAACAAATTGCTCTACATTATTTGTAATGCTCCCTAAATTATAGAAGTTAGGAGACTCCACTTTGCCTTAAATAACCTCACACTTGAATGAACTATCCATCAAAGTTGCATCTTCAATACGGCAGTTTTCACAGACCAATGATGCTACTGTTAATCCAATCATTACATTCACATCCATAAAATGTCATGTTCATCTATATTTGAATTTAAACTTATTCAGGCAATTTGATATTTCAAAAGAAAGTTCAGTAAGATGATGGCAGGAGCACTTCATCACAAGAACATCAGCCACAAGACAGAAGTTGGGTTCTTTGGAGAGAAATATCAAAGTTCATGTTCATCACTGAACAGGAAAGACGCATCCCTCCTTTTCTTAATTTCTAGGTCTCTCCGAGCTAAAGTAAACAAAACTGAAACTAATAGTTCACATGCACGGTGCACCGACAATGAATGATCATTGACAGATTATATTTTTATCCAGAAGGACAAATCAAGTAGACAAGAGTAACTACATAAAATAAATGGCAATTCCAACATGAGAATAACACCACATGAACACAAAGAATCAAACTAGATAATAAACATGATAATAAAGGAACACATACCCCGTCATCATGTCCAAAATCTTCAGGGGGAACTATACTAGAATCTGGCCTACACTTAGCATGAACTATAGGACCGGCCTGAGACCCATCAACACTAGATGTTGAGCCATTCGGTGCATTCAAGTAGACAGCCCCTTTATACATCCATTCCTCAGTCTCATCACTGTAAAATTCCTCAAATGGTTCTCCACACAGCGCACATAAATTGTGATCTTCATCAGCTGGCACGGCTAATTCTTCATCATCCTTCTTTTCCTCAACAGTCTGGGTTGGCAAAAACCCAGGAACTGCTTCAGTTCCGAGTGCCTCTGCACCGCTGAGCCACATACTTGTACTGACAAACCACTTACGAGAAGGTTTCTGCTTACGGTTCTTAGAATTTCGGTTCTTAGTCACATGCCAATCCATATGGCTACTGTGTTGTTCTTGACACCTAAACCGAAGGCCACATGTTGTGCACTGCCTAGGAAGATCACCGTATAAAGCATTTATAGCGGACTCATAACGCACTTTGAGAAGGTCAGCATTAAATTCAAGTCCCACTGGCTCCTATATATTAATTTCTAGGTTAAGGCAAAACTCAAGATCACAAAAGGTGTATTAAAAAAATATTACAAGGAGATGACATTAAAAAAATTACCTGTACAGGGTTTTGTCCTGTCAATGAGATTAAACCTTGAGCCATCAATGTACTAATAAGACCAGAATATGCACTACCCGGAAGCTGATTAGAGGCAATTGAACCAGTAACTTGTAGGTTGGTTATCATTTGAGAAGAAGGAGGGGGACGTGAAGGCAGGGGAGGGACTCCTCTCCATTGTGGGTAAAAGGAGCTGTTAGGAATGTTGTGTGCTACTAAAGGAAGCTGCACTGTGGGTATTGGATTTGTTGGCACCATACTTATGGCAGCATTATGCCCCTGTAGGTTGTATCCACGATATAAAGGTGGTGCCGATGAGAATCGTGGAGCTGATGGTGAAACAGAGGGAAAATTTTCTCGAGCCTCCCGGGATGCAATAAATTGTGGCTGTAAAGGAGCACCTTCTTGTGCCTGGTTTTGCAGGTTCATAGAAGCATGTTGATCAATCAATGAAGGTGGCTTTGTCGAGCTCATCCCTTTGCTTCCAAAACCATTATACTGCTGCTCAGGCCTAAACAATGATTTGTTTAAGCCTTGATTCATCACAGTATTACCAGAATTTGTATAATCAATATGTGTCTGCATGGGAGGAATAGTGGGGGAACGAGGCGGATGAAAGTTATGTACATTAACAGGAGGCCACGCTCCTGTTGATGATGGTACGACTGACTGGCTGCCAACAGTTAGAGAATCATGATGAGAAGAACCCATTCCTGATGCCACAACTGAAGGCCTGACATGTTGTGTGTCAGCATCTGGAACCTTGTCAAAAAGAGAAGCAAAATATTCACCACCTGAAGAAGATATACCGTTTGCTGAAAAAGGCATCTACAAATCTCTTACCCTTCCTTTGGCATTAAGGTGGTGTGATGACTGAGAAAAGTGGTGAGGAAAATTCCAGGCTTCTTGAGAATAGCGAGCACCGCTAACCCTGTTAGGCTCACTTGGGAATCTATTTATCTTATCTGGTAATCCACGAGCGGACTGCAGGAAACACATGACAACAACAATGCAATATCAATGCTGGAAGTTAATTTCATTCTCTCCTTTAAATAAAGAACTATTGTAAATTAAATGCATACAAGACTGGTTTTGTTTGCTGAATGATATATATCATTCTCTCAAAGCCAGTCCTTGAATATAAAGTATAAACCCTCGAAAAACACAAACTACAGTAATCTCACTCTTGAAAGTTTGATCAGTTAATCAACTATATAAATATCAAATGAAATATCTTTAAAGGTATAAAAAAAACACATAATAGGTTGGAAAATAGCAAATGTTACCATACATAAAATCTCAACATGGCCAAGAAGAGGATACTGACCCTAAAACCATAACTTAATGATGATAAATGTTATGAAAAACAGTGAACTCAACAAAAAGAGTAAAATGCACAACAATACCCTGCAGTTAGATAAGGAAAACTTTTAAAAGCAAGAAATCAATCTATACCCTAAAAAGAAATTAATAAAATGGACAGATAAAACAAAACGATCCTTATGGCAACTAAAAGTTAAACATCGTGAAATTAACAACATATACAGGATAGATAATGACTCCTATAGTTAAGTAAAACTGTTGCACAAAATAGCATAATGTCAGCCCCTGAAAAAATGCTTAGCATGCATACGCGAAAAGGATAGAATGAACAAAATGTGGAAACACACACTTACATTGGGAACGGCATCCTCAGTGACATTAGAAGAACCATGCAATATACGTTGCTGCAACTGACCAGACCGGTCGTTCCTAATACGAGATTCCAATGGAGCAGCACTAGCACCCAACTTCCCAAAGCCAGGTCTAGCCCCCACACCTCCTAAAGTTGGAACAGATGAACGCAAGAAATCATTACTCCTACCACGACCTGTTAAAGTAGGGCTCATATCCTCCCAGTCAAATTCCTCTTCCTCAGTATGTTGCCATGATCTTGAACCCACCTTATCGCCCTCCGCCTCCAGACTGTTTGAGGTACCTTTTCCCCTGTCAGTCCCATATGCATCGATCAAAGCTCTAGGTCCTGGATGATCTTTTCCATTGCTAAGGCTGTACCTGAAAGAAGCTCCCGCTGGGTAACGGCCTCCATCAGTATAGTGTCTTCTTTGCCATTCATTTGTCTCCTCATCTCCCCCAATTCCTTTGCCAAACCCATAATTAATTGCTGCTCGATTAGAAGGAGAGGCTACCTCAATAAACCTTCGAGGAGAATTATCTACTGAATATTCATCAGCTTCTAAAGATAAAGGCACGTCAGCTCCAATTCTTGAAGGCGACAAAGGCCTGGAAAGCCTCGATGTCGACGACAGACGCATTTTATTAACATCAGTAAGACCCAAACTTCCAGTTGATTTCAATCTTTGGGCTCCAACCTGTGTAGTTATGTGTCCTGCATGATCAGAATCGCACTCATCATCTCCAATGGAAGGCTTCTGATTATACATGTTCAAAGTCAACGAAGCGCCTCTTGCACGTTGAATGCTGCTCTGCATTACCATTTCAGTATCTTATGTCAGCATTGTCTACCCAGTTCGCATACATGATTATAAACACACGACCTAATTATCAACTGGTGAATATATTCAATACACCATCATCTGGAAAATATAGGATACATCATTTTAGCTGCTTTTCTAATCAGATACAGAAATACTAAAGTCATAAAACTTCCAGCATAAAGATAAAGTTGATAACTCCCTTTTTCTAGACCACCATAAAAATAGTATATTGAGAACAAAAACAGGTCATGACTCATGAGTCAGCAGGAAAAAAATAAATAATCCAGAACAAATACTGCATATGTACTTCAAGTGAAAATAATTTTTAATAAGATGCAAAGGAAACTTATGATGAATCTGATTTATCATCATTCAAGGCTTTCTGAAGTGTTATTTCCATTATTTCTTATCAAAGATTTTCATGAAAATGGTGGTCCATTTCAAACCTTGTATAAGGATCTACAAACAGACTAATCAAACTCAGTGAGCTTAACTAATGCCCAAATTTCAATATAGCATTTATATAGACAGATTTGTATATGGCATCTAAGGGACAAAGTAATTGAAACAGGAAGTGCATTCACAGGCTAACAGCAGCTCTATCAAGCAAAATGTAATAGCATGTTATTTACCTTTTTCTAAATAGGCAAGCAAACTTACTAATAATGTACTTTTAATCTAAGGCTCTGAGCAATAAAGAAACTCGCTTTAGACTATGACCACGTAAGATATTAGATGGATGTCTTCCTCATTTCCTACATCTCAAAAATGCAAGTTCACTGACAGTAAAGACATCTACATTAATTTTCATGTTAATATTAATCTCCAAATGCACACACATAAACATACACATGCACTTCAATCAAAACACCATAGGCCCATTCAGAGACAAAACTGCTATATCCTTTTGTTTCAGAATACATTTTGCCTTTGCATTCCCAGAACGGCAGAACGAATACTAATTGTTTGTTGCTATAGCAAGAGGAAGCCTGAATATCTGGACCAAAGCATCATAAACAAAGAGGTTGAGTTTACAAATTTAACTAGACCACTTTCTTACAAAATAAACGTACGCGAACAGTAATTAGATGGACCCTAACAAATTATAAAGGAAGTCCCCCCTTAGGAAATCCAAAACATGAATTTTCACCTACAAGGATTCAAATTTAAGAAGCAGCATAACCATGGATTTCTGGGAGAAACGTAAAAGAAAGACAGATTGTTAGAAATCTTACAGTATCTGCAGCTGAATGGTCCAACTGCCGTAGGTACTTAGGATTAACATGTATGCCATGGGTTGGCCGAGGGGACTCAAAAGACCTCAATGGAGTCAACCCCGAGGACTGATTATTGACTGATGAAGAAAACTGCAGTTGGGTCTCAATCTTGCGAAGTACTGAAGGTGGAAACACTTTTGACCACGTGCCAAAAAGGTGGCGCATTGAAGGATGCAGGTTAGGATGAACTTGCCTGTATGCCTCACAAAAAACCTAGCAAAACAAAATGATGGCAACTATGTCAAAAATCACAAGAAAATAATGATAAATTACCACAACCAGGCATAATGTCGAATTCACTCACCTCAGGTAAATGGGAAGAGAAGTACCTAACATATTCTCGGCCAATGTTCTTGACAATACTGTCTAAAAGATATAAGGAAGGAAGCTTTTGATCAACTGGAGCCTGCAAAAGAAAAGTATTATTATCAATGAAACACTGTATAACTATAACCACTACAGCTCAAAAAGGATACCGTCAAATTTCGGTCTCTTCTAGTGTTGCTAATCAAGTTACAAATTCAGTGGGCATTTGTTATTTGAGGCCCACGTTTGAGAAAATCTAGCATGTTAATTAACAATGATGATTTTTCATTCTCTGTTGAAACCTTTAAAAAAAAGGGGGGGGGGGATTTCATTAGGATTCAAGAAACTTTGAAATCCAAGAGACATAGAATCCTCCTTTCCCCATCAAACAAAATCGAAACAATAAGCAACAAGGCCTAAGCAGTACCTCGATAATCCGGGCACAAATGGCATCCGCAATGCCCTCCCCATGCTCCCGCTGCTCACCGGCTATAATAGTCAAATCGGTAATTATCGGTTTTGAATTGAAAGTAAGCTCGCCAAGCACTAACTCGTAGAGTTGCACTATCTCCTCCATGCTCGGAGGCGGCACCCCATCGTCCTGGCTCGAGAACAAGGCGTCATTGCCGCGCTGCTTGTGGAGAGCCCTGAACCGGTCAAGTATCGGCGTCGACTGCGTCGGTTTCAGAGGGACTTCAATGGGCATGGCTGAGGTGGCGCCTGTGTTGGGGAACGAGAAGTTTCTAGGGTTTTCTCGGGAAACAAGGATTTTCCCAGATTCCATTCAGAGAGACCAATAGTTAAACAAAATTAGGGTTTCGAACCCTAATGAATGAGGATCCGTGTCCAGCATCGAATTCTCGGGCTCAAAATTGAAACCGGAGCGTGCTTAGGAGAAGGAGACTGGCGTGATTTTGGTGCGGGTGGCTTCCTCGTGAGAGGAAACTGTGAACCGTACTTCGCTTTCATTGGAGGCATGTTACGATGCGCTTCAATCCGACGGTCGATATGAACGGGGACGACCAAACGGTGTGGGCTCCAAAATAAGGAACTCATGTTAATGATTAAAATTGGGCCAACCCAAATAAGTAGAGGCCCAATAAAATTGAAACCTCACGTTAGTGATATCGATATGATTTTCCATACGAAACCGAAATTGATCGGATCATCAGATGATTAAATTGACACAATTTCACGGTGAATGATCAAATTATAACATAATTTTTTTTAACGGGCAAAGGGATTCAAATCCCGATCACAAAAGTAATACATATCATTATCATCACTCTAAGAACTCGGGTGTTAATCATATCAACCGGATGTGAAAGAGATTATTCCTGATTAGAGTCTCTCACTAATAATGAAAGCCAAAAACTTAATCAGCTGTTAGTGGTCAAGTGAATAAACAAATAAACCGAGAGAAAATTTGAATTAACTTCTGAACATGTCAGTTTGCATTGCCAATGTTAAAAACATGAATCATATAATATTGTTCCTAAAAAAAACTGAAAACAATTCAATCACTGAATGCCCAACTGATCTCACGGCGAACCTCTTCCTCTTCTTCAGGAGTATAATCATTCTTGATGTGAAAAATCTTCCTCATCTCCTCCGGAGACCGTTCCTTCATCATGTTCGCCACAGTTTGGCAGGTCAAGTCCAGCAGTCCCTTGATGTTCAAGTAATTTGCAGCCCAAATCAGATCAATAAGTGTAGCTAGGTCCACTTTTGCGAACTCCGCGTCCCAGTTTTTCAGACCTTCATCCTCGGACGACGACGAATCGACGTGCTTCTTGCAATACTCGATTACTTTCGCAAGAATCGTGCTCGTCACGTTGGGTGTAGGGATGCCGTTGTCGCCACACTCGTCCTCGATCATGTGCTTCACAGTTTGAGATTTCAGAGCCACCGCCTCTTCCACCTCAAATCGCTCACCGTCGGAACTGATTAGAGTAATTTTCTTCGAAGAAGCCATGTGAAGAAATTTATCGAATACCGAATCTCTCTTGCCTCTGAAACAACGATGGGAAAGCAGTCAGAATTGTGGGAAACCAAGGTCTCTCTCTTAATTTATAGGACTTACGAAAGTGGGTATTTCCTATTTGGATTCGGAGTGGGCCGAATGGCCCAATGTCGACATTCGTAGGAAAAAAATACAGTTCCCTTTCCCTATTCGGATTCGGAGTGGGTCCCCTTGTTCAATGGGCCTCCGTAGCGGCATGATCCACCTCCACATGCTGGGCTTGTAGTGGGCTTCGGCCCGATTTCAGCTTCGTTTCCGTTGTCTTCCCCCCCCCCCCCCCCGTTCCTCCTCCTTTTCAAATGTGCTTAAAAAAAGAAGTCTCCCGTCACTTCGCCGACGGCATATGAGAGGTTCGCCCTTCCATCTGTCTCTCCAGTTCCGATCGTTTTGACCTGTGCATGCTTGAGGTTACAAACTGCATTTCTTTTGTATATGCATAATCACGCGGATTTTTAGTGGTCATTTGGAAGAGAAGTTTGCAAATTTACAAGTTTTGATTAGTGTGTTTTGAGTATTCCGTGTAAACTGACTAGATGACTTGGTTAGAGATTATTTGTTATATTTATACGAAAAAATGAATCTTGAGAACTTCTGTGACTGTGAATCTGTGATAGTGATACTTGCACACAGACAGATTAACTAAACCCTAACAGTATGCATTATGCTGTTTTTTGTGCTTGCAGGATTATATATCCTCACGATTCTTTTGACGTTATCCTTAGAATTCATGCTTTCTTGATGTTTTTTAGCTATAAGGATTAAGGAGATTAATTTGTGCATCACATTAGCTCTAGGGGTGAGCCGAAAAACTTACCTTTTGGGATTGTTTACCCTGTCCGGGCTTTAAAACATCATTTGTAAGAATTTTTTAGTGTCCACACATTTTCTAGTTTTCGCAGAAACAGGCTTCTCCTAATGTGCATTGTTTCCTTTCCTAGACCCTAGTCTCTCCCATCTTTCCACTTTCTTGGCAAAGCACCTCCCAGTAGATTTGAGATGGCAGAACTTTAATTATTCAATATGCTTAGTTGCTGTTGGTATGCTTCAAAACCACATAGGCAAGATGGATCCAAATTCTTTCTTTTTTTTGCTTTACTTCTTAACTTTTCAACTTCCATTACAATAAATGGGAGTTCTTTACACAAAAATTATGTAGGCATGAGTGATGTTTGATAAATTATAGGTGTTGTTAGAAATGCATTTCATTCTCTGTTCTCTTAGGACCATATATGATACCCCAAGAAATTAAATTCAATGTGGAAATCATCACTTGCTTGAAGTTCTTATATTGTGTTGGTGCGAAATGTCTCCTCTGCTAGTTAAATTTTTATCATTGAAATTATGTTTTTAATTAACCTATGCATATATCCATTCAGACCTAAGGGCAATGCTTCTTTTTTTTATAGGTAAATTCTACATGCTAGTGGAGATCATCTGAAAATGGGTGTAATAAATGAATTTAAAAGGCATAAAACTGGTGAAGGGCAAGATGTGGTTGAGTGTAAAAAAAGCTTATGCGAATTACCTGAGGCGGTTCTCCAACACATCCTCTCTTTCCTTCCAATGAAAGAATCTGTAAGAACAAGTGTTCTATCAAAAAGATGGGAATATCTCTGGACTTCCATTCCTGAGCTCGATTTCGCTGAAAATAAAGCCCCTCTGGGATTGGATGAATATAAAGCCAATAGAACCATGTTCATGGATTTTGTGGATAGAGCAATTTCTCTCCGTGACTCCAATATAAGTGGATTTTATCTCTGTTGCCATGTGCTAGGTGATGCAATTCGCATTAGAAGATAGATCTCTGCTGTCGTGAGGCGCAATGTTCGAGTTGCCTGTCTTTTCCTCGGGGAACTGCAACAAACCTTTTCAGTTGCCTCATTGCTTTTTCACTTGTGCTTCGCTTATTGTATTACGTATACATGTCTCCGACACTCTGACACTCCCTCCTTCAATTTGGTTCTCAAGTCTCAAGGCTGTGCGTATTTGTTGCCCGCTGCCCGCTGCCCGCTGCTTGAAGAGCTCACTATAAGCGAATGCGGTTGGGAGAATGTCAAGGCTGTGCGTATTTGTTGTCCAAACCTCCAGCGCTTGTACATACATGAGATGTGCGTTGATGGCTGCCCTTGGGATGAATCGGAAGATTGCCAAGTCATGATATCTGGTAGTTCTCTCAAGGAATTCTGTTACTTGGGCGACTTCATGAATGACTTATGCTTTTATGACTGTTCCCCGTTAGAAAATTTGAAGATTCGAATATATAATTGGGATCAAAGGGCTAGAACAGTTTCCAGACGTTTATATAAGCTTCTAAGTGGGCTGTCTGATGTGAAAAGGCTAAAGTTTGCAAGTCCTGCTATTGAGGTATTTGCTTTCTCTTGTCACTAACACGAGATTAGAGTTCTTGTCATCAATTGTTCAATTCCCCGGGAAGCTTTATATGATATATTGTTCTCCCTGCTACCGTTTTGTCCCGCTGTAGGTACTAAATTATGATGCAGCACTTCTAGACTCTCTGCCCTTGTTCAGTAATCTGTCCTTTCTGGGATTGAATTATGGGCTGGTAAATCTTGATTCTAAAGCCCTACTAAAGATACTTCAAAACTCACCGAAGCTTGAAACTCTTCAATTTTCTAAGGTTAATTTACAAACCTCTATAATTGTTACTATTCTGCTGGTACTGTAGTTTAAGTGACTCGCATATTTTGATTTTATAGGGGATCAACCTTTCTTCAGACTTCGACAAAAACAGAGGGATATTGGATCCAGTGCCTGCGTGTTTCTTGTCACACCTAAAAACCATTGAAGTTTGCAAATGTGATGGAAATAAAGATCTTTACGTGGATGTGGTACAGATATTACTCAAGAAAGTAGTGATTTTGGACAAGTTAGTTTTATATTGTCGCCGATCTACATGGACTCCCGACGAGATGGAGAAGATTCGCAAAGAACTCCCTAGAGCATCCCAGGTTCTTCAAATGGAACTCATGTAACCTTTTGTCAAATTATTAACCTGAAAGTCATCGTGAAAAGCATTTTGTTGCAGCCTCTGAAGCCTGCAATGATGGGGCTAGTTATGTCATTGTAGGCACAGGAAGTTTGGAAAGCTTCTTACTTGGATTTATGTATGTAAAAGTTACGGAATTGCGACATTGTTAGCATGTTATGGAGTGTTTGTGTTATGGATTTGGTGGTAATCATTCATCGATAGAGAGCCATTTAGCCATGTAGTTCTCTCTAGTCTTGGCTCCCATCGACACGTCATCAAACCAAAGGTAGATTAGACGGTCTACAAAAACTAAATTTTATTTAGTGAAAATAGTGTATTCCTATCTGTCAATGAGACATGGAAAACGAAATAAACGTTGGAAATTAAATCTAAGTTGCACTAAAAACAAGCAAGTTGACAAAAGTGCTTCCCCAGGTGTGTGTGTCCTTTTCAGAAGGATATTTTCCTTGCAATCGATCAATTGTAAAAGGCTGATTTCAATACATATTATTACTTTGTCTTGTTCAATTTACGGTGCAGAATTTGTGTGTAGTGGTTTGAGTGCATTTCATGGTTTGTAACGTCAACCTTGGTGGGCTTGAATTGAATCTACCAATTATATAAAATAAAAATAAAAATCGACGGCTGAAAGAAGTCTGAAATGATGTAGGGTGGGACAGAGTGATATGGGGCAAGAAAATAAATATCTCAAGACATATTCGATTATTGATTTCCACTATGATAGAAATTTGAACAACAACTAAGCACTCAAAATGCCAAGTTGTTGAGTATATATGAGAGACAAATGATTCAAATTGTTCTGTTGAGTAATATTATGCTAATTTGGTCATTTTTAAACTTGATTGTTATAGATGACATAAAATCAGAGCCAAAAATAATTTAGTCTCTCATTATTTTGTTAAGGCAATCTGGTCTTCAATATCCATAATATAGGTAGAAATACAAACATTAAAGCACAATAAGATATAAGAGATGATATAGTTTTTGTTATCTCCATTCCTATTAATTAATGAATTCTCACGTACCAAACACTGGAATACAATGTTATTACTACAATTTCTTCACCAACCAAACATCGAAATTCTTGAGATTCATATTCCTATCCCCTTTCTCGTTCATGTTCTTTGTTCTCGTTCATGTTTCCTTTCTCGTTCATGTTCTTTGTTCTCGTTCATGTTTCCGTTCTCACCACTAACCAAAAATGACATTATTGTTTTCTCTATTTTTCTGATTTTCTGGTTATTTATATAATAATTAAAATTCTAACGGCAACAAGTACAGAACAAAGCAGAGACAAAAAAGGATATGTATTTGTAATATCAAGGTAAAATCAAATTGTCAGCTGTCACCACCCATGTCCCATGCAGTCATGCAATGAAATGGCAGCACATGGTGCTCATGCACTGTTCACGTCCTCACTATATAAGTCCTCTCTTCCCCAACCTTACCTCCGTAGGACTGGAGTCGCCCGTTCCTGGCTGACTAGCTAGCTCTTCACACTTTCCCTCACTTTCTTGGTGAAATCTCTTGAGAGATTCACCGAAAAATCCTCAGGATTTTCTACATTCTCAGTTTCCCAGGTAACCAAACAGAGGAATACTCGTTTTTGACGCCATGATCCATTCAATCAAGCACGCACAATACTCTCTAGCAGCCTCAGACTTCCTGCCCAAAAGGCGCGGACTGGTTAAACCCCAATTTTCTCCACTACCCATTATACGAAACGCGCTACAAGGCCTTAATCATTCACTCACTCCGCCAAAACCATTACGTGTTTCTTCAATTGAGAACTTTTCGCTTACAATAACAAAGACCCAGAAGCGCACAACAACAACAGAGTGCAAAGCCTATGAGGCTGACCGGTCGCGCCCGATTGACGTCAAGATTGAGTTGCTGGACGAGCAGGCGCGATTGGATGCGGCACAGAGGATCAAAATCGGGATCTATTTTGCGACCTGGTGGTCTTTGAATGTTGTGTTCAATATATACAATAAGAAGGTTTTGAATGCGTTTCCTTATCCATGGCTTACTTCGACGCTCTCGCTCGCTTGTGGGTCTCTCATGATGTTAATTTCATGGGTCACGAGGATCACTGATGCCCCGAAGACTGATTTCGAGTTTTGGAAGACCCTCTTCCCGGTAAGTGTTCTTTTTCTCATTATTATTTTTTTTTTTTGAAATTTTGGGTAATATTGTGCTTGGCTGCTGAGAAAGTACAGGGGAAAGAAATTAGAATTGGAGTTAATGCTGCATTAGGGGTTATTTGGGAGTATGAAAATTTTGAACCTAAGAAGAAATAGTGAACCTGAAAGGAATTTAGTTTGTTTATGTTTCTTTTTCCCCCTTCCTTGTTATGAGTCTTTGTTAGATTAGAGAGAAGAATTGGAAACAAATTTTGATTAGAGTGTTTTGGATTAATTACATTTCTGTTTTTACAAAAGTCTTTTCCCTTTTGGCTTTCATCGGAAAAGAATTCGCTTTAGTGTTCTCTTGGCCGAGGATTTGAGTATTTGGGATTTGAATTCTGATTTGTGTTTTTCTGTATGTCCTCTGTGAGTAGGTTGCAGTGGCACATACAATTGGGCATGTGGCTGCAACTGTAAGCATGTCAAAGGTTGCAGTTTCATTCACCCACATCATCAAGAGTGGTGAGCCTGCTTTCAGTGTCCTGGTTTCATGGTTTCTATTGGGAGAGACTTTTCCAGGGCCTGTCTACTGGTCACTTTTGCCTATCATTGGAGGTTGCGCACTTGCTGCCATTACTGAGCTCAACTTCAACATGATTGGTAAGTTAGCTTTTTCTGCAATGAAATTTTCAATCGATGGACTTGTACGTTGACCTTTTGTGGCATTATGAGAAAATTAAAGGGTGTTGATTGTGATGTGTTTCAGGTTTTATGGGTGCTATGATATCGAACTTGGCATTTGTTTTCCGGAACATTTTCTCAAAGAAGGGGATGAAGGGGAACTCTGTCAGTGGGATGAACTACTACGGCTGTCTGTCCGTGTTGTCACTATTGATTCTCACGCCATTTGCCATTGCGGTTGAGGGACCACAAGTGTGGGCTGCTGGCTGGCAGAATGCTGTAGCTCAAATTGGACCCAACTTCGTTTGGTAATGACACTGACTTGCAGCTTTGCTTCGATTTGTTTACTGATACGAGTTATTGCTAAGGTGCATTTACTTTGCTTACTAACAATTGTGGTTTTAATGGTATTCAGGTGGGTGGCTGCCCAAAGTATCTTCTACCACCTGTATAATCAGGTTTCATACATGTCTCTTGATCAGATATCACCCTTGACATTTAGCATTGGTAACACAATGAAGCGGATATCTGTAATAGTCTCATCCATCATTGTCTTCCACACCCCAGTTCGACCCATCAATACCCTTGGTGCCACCATAGCAATTCTTGGTACCTTCCTTTATTCACAGGTATATATATTCACTCTTCTATGTAGACTGAAGTTTTGACAGTGCAAAATTCACTCAAGATTTCCTTGGGACCAAAATCTATTTTAGTATATGAGGACAGATTTGTCTTTGGATGCACTTTTCTTATGCCACTTGTTTGTATTGAGAGAAAAAACAATGCAGAATAGTAATAGTAGCCTCTCAATTTCTCCTAAGGCCATTGAAAGTTCAAATAGAATACCAAATTGATCACGTTCCCTGCCCTGCTGGGTCCAACTGAATTCGAGTCCTGAACCATTAGGTGTTTGCAAGTTGCAATTGAGAAACTTGGGCTGCCTCTAGGCCTTGGCCCATTTCAAAGGATTAGCTCAACCTAGAAACGACGCTATATCGGAGATGATGTGCAGGTTTCAAGTTTTCAACTTTCAAGACCTTTAAGTTCATGCAAAATTGACTTGTTTGGTCGTTTTTGAGCAGGCAAAGCTGTGAGGAGACCTGAGTTTGTAGGATTCGGTTGTAAATTATATGAAAATGAGTCGACGATGAAGAACGTACTTTGGCTGAGATTGAGTAGTAGTGGGCATTTAATTAGAAACTGCAGGTAATGGCCGTTAATCAGCCCCGGTACTGGTGGCAATAGCCAGGTGATAGTTTTGTTCAGGAGGAAGATGGAGCATTTTCTTTAGATCGGTGTAAAAATGGTATCTGGAGGTGATTATTGTTCCCTTTTGACATGCACCAATGGCCTTGTTGTAGCTAATAAGAATAATGTAAGAGGCATATTAATGAAATGAGTTTCTTTGTTGATGTAGTTCCCCTGTGAGATGCTTAATGAAGATAGAAACATGAAATTAACCACTCAATTCCTTTCTATCCTAAATCTTGCCTAGTTCTATTAAAGCTCTATGCAAACTTTCTTCTACTTTGCCTGTTGCTCAATGAAGCATTTGAATATAGTGGATTTCAGAATCTACTTTGAAATTTTAACTGCTATGGTATTGTTCATGAGATTTGACTTCGGCTTGAAATGTTTTGGACTTGGTTGGTCTGAATCATAATGACAATAGTATGATTCTGAGATCATAATGTGCAACCTGCATGGGCTTGTCTTGGCTTGGCCCGGCCCATTAATGTGTCTTTTTCTATCTTTTTTTTTTCTAAAAAAACCCTTGCCTTCTATTATTCCCGTACATGAGGGGCAAAAACAGTACCTGACTTTGTACTCTCTGAAATTACAATTATTCAGTGATGAGCACTGCTGGTAGTGGTATCACATGCCTAACAGAGTACTAGTGGTACCATGTGCATGGTTGTGATTCATTTACTCTTTTAATAATCTGATTTTATATCGTCAGTTAAACTTGAACCTTTTTGTGCGTTAATCATATATTTTTTTATACAAACAATATGGAGGTTGGTTACTGCTTCCCCATTGTGAAAGCTGCTTTCAGCTAATCAGCTGTTATAATGCTTGGGAAAAGATATTTGCCCATGTTTTTTGGTTTTACGAAGCTATCTCTGATTTCGTTACGCCTGATTGCTCCTACTATTTTCTCTGAGATTGAGAATTATTCTTTGACCTTATGGGTAATTTGATACTAGAAAGAGTGATGGAGAAAAAGAATCTCCTGTCAATATCTGTGGCACAGGATATGCAGAATTCACAGAACAACCACATTTTAGATATTCTACTCTTTCTGATCCTTGATTGACTTTATACTCATATATGTGGTGATCAATCGTGATGTCTAATTGATGTGTTAGTGCATAGTAGTGCCAGCTTCTATAAAAGAAGTTAATGTTGATGTTTCTGGACCATTTGTGCTGATTTATCACTTCTAGTCATATATGCTTTCAGTATTCCTCGCTTTTATTTGGGCATCATTTCACTGATTCGTTGTTTGTTACGTCACGTAGCAGGCCAGATTTATAATTGTAGGTTTCTGTCACTTTATGTACATGACGAAGATATGTTGATTCTTGTGAAGGTATTGGTGAATGGAAACTAAAAGAAAAGTCAAATTATGACCCCAAATAATGTTGTTTATGAGCCCAATAGTCAATAAAATCTATTCATATTGAGCTTAAAAAACCTACTGATTGTAATATTTCTTTCAATTTTCCTCTGTTATTCTTGTAAATGATACAAGTGGCCGTAGCCCGTAAGCAAAGAACTTCTTTTGAGTGTTGGTGTTTCAAGATTCCTGTTAACAAAATCTGGTGTCAGTTTCTTCGTTATTGTACTTGAACCTGTCAAATGTGAGTTGTGTACTTGATATGTTGAAATATATAGCATTTTCTTGATACATCTTAATGGTGATGACAAATTATGCATCAAGAGACTTATTCTGTTTGCATTCTCTCTGCAGAACTCCATAATTTGTTTTTTTTTTTTCTGGTGGAGTGGAAGATTTGTCCTTGTTTATTGTCAATTTGTCATGGACCATTTTATTTTATTTCAAGCTTTCTTTGTATTTGGGTTCTGCTCTTCAATTCTGGTATATTGTAATCCCATATCTGTGAAAGGGAGTTCAGACATTTCTCAATTTGCAAGAAACTTCCTCTTTGGGGCTGCATCTTCTGCTTATCAGGTCACCTTGCCTTTATATATCTCTCACACTTCAAATTGTTCAATATTGAACAATTTTTCTACTTATGCCATAGTTCCATTCACTGCTACTCTCTTTCATATGTGTGCAGTTTGAAGGAGCTTTCTCGACTGATGGTAAAGGTCTCAACAACTGGGACATTTTCGCTCATAAGCCTGGTTAGATTGCTAATTTGAAGCTTTGGTGCTTCTCTGAGTGTGTGTGTGTGTGTGTTCTCTTACCTTTACATAGTTTGCCTTCTTTTTTTCTCTTCCTTTTTCTTGTAGTAAGAGTCTGTGTGCATTTTAGGAAAAATTGTGGATGGAAGCAATGGAGATGTTGCCGTTGATCAGTATCATCAATATCTGGTAAATTGGTGTAAGAAGTCCTTCGACAGTTGGAAAATTCCTAACTTCTACTCTGATTGTTCTCTGTTAACTTTTTTAATTCCAGACAACACTTCTACTGGAAAGTAATTGCAACACAATTATGCTATTTTTAGAATATGGGACCAGAATGATTTTTAATGTGAAAGCTGCAGTCTACATCCTCTTAATTTGGGACGTGACCTACCCCAAGATGCTTATTTGATACAATTGATTGGAAGATTTTGAACCCTACCAGTCATTGTCATGAACCTTTAGTTTGATTGCACTTCCATTTTCTTTGATAATCAATAATAAAATATTTTTGGTGGCATACTTCACCAACTGATATACCTCTTCATGATTCAATTAGACAAGAGGAAATCATTCATATGTTCATTTCTTTATTCTTTGAAAGATAATGAAAAGAGATATGACCTGTCCAGTGATACCTGGGGATCACAGATAATGCCAGGAAAGTTGAGCAAAACTCATGATTATGCAGTTTGTTCAATAATCAGTGATAGCAGAAATATCATAACCGATTGTTACACTGCATAGAATGTGAGCTTATCATTTTATTGTGTGATGGTATGAGGGAGTAGGAAGATCTTCATCTGATGGACTATGTTGGAATCAATAGCTACCGGTTCTCTATATCATGGGCAAGAATACTACCAGGTGAGTTATTTGTCTTCTTAAGGAACTAACTTCTCAGTTATTTGAAGACTGTGTCAACTGACTCAATTCCATCTTTAACTTTCATTTTAATTATTGTATTCAGGGGGAAGATTTGGACTAGTCAATCAGGCAGGCGTTGACTATTATAACAAGGTCATTGATGCTCTTCTGCAGAGAGGCCAGTCTGCCTAGATTTGTATTTGGGTTTATTCAAGTGATTCACTCTGCATAGACAATACTAATTACTGCATTTAAAGGCAGATTATGATCAAATTTGATTACCAAAACCATCACTGGCTCATTGAACCTTTTTTTTTTTCCCTGTACATTTGATTCAGGAATTGAGCCCTTTGTGACATTGAGTCATTATGACATTCCTCAGGAGCTGGAAGACCGATATGGGGCTTGGTTAAGTGCTGAAGTGCAGTATGCTGCTGTTATTTATGCATCCTTCCTTAGTCCTGCGGCTGCAATGTTGTTCTTCCATATGCTTATGATGTATCTTTGCTTCTAATATGAACTATACATTTCTCAGGAAGGACTTCAAGTATTATGCGGATTTATGTTTCAAATTTTTCGGAGCTCGAGTCAAGTACTGGGTCACCTTCAATGAGCCCAATGTTGTAGCCATTCGTGGTTATAGGTCAGGGACTTATCCACCATCTCGTTGCTCCGGAGCATTTGGGAATTGCAGTGTTGGAGACTCAGAAAAGGAACCTTTCACTGCAGCTCACAATATGATCATATCACATTCTGCTGCTGTCAGTCTATACAGAGCAAAATACCAGGTACCCCAATATAGATTTGATCCCAAATTGGCAAAATCATAGTATTGATAAAGTAAGTTCTTCCTAAATTTCTCATTTTCATCTTAATACCGAGTATAAACAGGAATGCAAAATATAGTAATTGTTTTCTAAAGCACTGGATTTTCTATCCGATTTCAGAAGGAACAAGGAGGTAATATTGGAGTTATTATGAATGCAATGTGGCTTGAACCCATCAGCAATTCCTCAGAAGACAAAGTAGCAGCTGAGAGAGCTCTAGCTTTTTATATGAACTGGTAGGCATATCTCCTTCATACATTCATGTTAAGAATGACTTCTCAAGTTCTTTTGTGGAATACCTTGATTGTTATAAGCATCTTAACTACATAGTAGAGGCGTCTCTTGACTATCTCAATTTTTTGGCTAGGTTCTTAGACCCAATGATACTAGGAAAATATCCTGCAGAAATGAATCATATTCTAGGTTCTGATTTGCCCGCATTTTCGAAAAAGGAAATTGAGAACCTGAAGAATGGAGTAGACTTCGTTGGCATCAATCACTATACCAGCTTTTACATAAAGGACTGCATATACTCAGCATGTGAGCCTGGACCAGGAGTTTCCAAGATAGAAGGTCTCGCTTTTCGTACTGCACAAAAGGATGGTGTCTGCATTGGACAACCTGTATGTATATATCTAACATTCATATCCGTAACATATCTTCTCTATAGGGGGGAAAACTCAAGCTTTCTGCTTATAATGTAGACTGCAGTTGACTGGATAAATGCCTATCCTCAAGGACTGGAAAACACAGTGATGTACATAAAGGAGAGATACAATAACATACCGATGTTCATTACAGAAAATGGTTAGCGGGCAAGCAAATTATATAGCTTCTGACGAGATTCATTTCTTAAAAAATTTCACTCATAATAACACGCTCATCCCTTGCAGGAGTTGGTCAGCAGGACAATCCCAATTCCACCATTGAAGCTTCAATCAATGATGTGGAGAGAATCAATTATATTGGAAACTACTTGGATGCTCTATCAAGAGCAATAAGGTACTTACAGGCTCTCATAAGCTATTTACATTTGCTTCAAGTCACTTGGCCTTGTTCTTGCACTGTATTTTTGTCTGCCAAACTTTTGGAGATTAAGAACTTTTATAACATGATCAGGAAAGGAGCCAATGTAAGAGGTTATTTTGCTTGGTCATTGCTTGACAACTTTGAGTGGTTATCCGGATATACGACACGGTTTGGGCTGTACCATGTCAATATGGTCACCCTCAAGAGAACTGCTAGACTTTCAGTAACTTGGTACAAACAGTTCATAGCCAACCACACAGCTTCATGGAATGCTTGGGCAGGCTAGGCTGTAATTGAGCAAGTTCACAAAAGGACTAGTTATGACCAATTAGAGACAAGGTCCAGTTGCTTGTGTATAGTAATTGTGTCCCCTCTTTCAGAATCTATGATTATTTATGTTACTGAATATATATATATATATCTGATTATTTCCTAGTCAAAGGTGATTTCCGAAGGAAGTACATGTGAGATATATTCACAAACATATATTGGATTTTCGATCAGGATGAATTTAATTTTTATTTTGAATAAAAAATATATTGTTGCAAAGCATTATCAAAACACAGGAGAGTTCCTTTTTATTGGCAGCATTATTAAAGCAATAAATGTATGTTTTAATCCACAACTACCACTTGGCAGCTCCATTTATGACCACAAATAGGATCAGTCTAGGACACAGTTTTCCTCCAATTGCATAAGTTTGCAAACCAGAATGCTTTGTAGTTTTTTAGCTCATCTGTCAACAGTCAACTAGACAGCACAGCAAGCTCCATAAAGATTGGCAGTTTGGCACTACATAAATTTGTGGGTCACTACCACCACCCAACGCTGTGACTGGGAAAAA
This sequence comes from Tripterygium wilfordii, assembly GCF_013401445.1. Taxonomy (NCBI): domain Eukaryota; kingdom Viridiplantae; phylum Streptophyta; class Magnoliopsida; order Celastrales; family Celastraceae; genus Tripterygium; species Tripterygium wilfordii. The sequence continues at coordinate 1,344,948 of NC_052240.1, read as the reverse complement.
GAAACTTTAATTATGCCCATACATATGAATATGAAAGCCACTACAATTTTGTTTTCTTAAAAATAATCATGAATGCGTTTTCGTCAAATTTACAATCCAACCATATAATTTTTATCTCAAACAAAAATTAAATTCAAAATAAAAAAAAATATGCAAATTCTCAACCGTTCAGTGTAAACCCGAAATATTTTATGTTATATTTATATTCAATTTAATATTTGTTTAGGACAAAAAATTTTATTATTTTGAAATACAGTTAAAAAATATATTTTTCATTGAAATCGAATCTTGGACACGTATGTCTAACCCAATCGATTGTCAACTGAACCACCTCTCATTGGTAGAACACTTTTTATTAGTACTTGCATAGGTTAAGTGGATTGCACTTTCAAGCATTTATAAGTTAATTGGTGTAATTAATATGTTATATATTTGGATTTCAATTGAAAGATAAATATAACTAATCAACTTCTTTTATTGCATACATTAAACTTTCTCGCCCACAACAATTGCTTGATTAAAGAAAACAAAGAGTAAAAAACAACCAAAGGTCTCGGTCAATTCACTTATTACCGAGGTAAAATAACTGCTTTCAGAGGATTCTTCATCACAACAGTAAATTGAAAGGTCTCTGTCGGGTCGGGTGGATTATTCGGTGCGGGCACCCACTTAAAAGCATGGACCAATCTCGCAAGCAACATATTAACGTGCAAGACACCAAGAACCATACCCGGACAACTGCGCCGTCCGGCACCAAATGGCAGCATCTTCACTCCACGTGTCCCTGTCATGTCCACGTCAACACCATCGCCATCCAAGAACCTATCGGGTCGGAACACACCCGGATCCTTCCAAACATTCGGATCCTCAGCCACCCAAGCTGTGTAAAACTCCACATTCGCATCCGCCGGAATTGTATACCCACCGAGCTCAGTCTCCTTCGTCGGCGCGTGAGATAACACGAAATGTCCTGGCGGGTGTCGCCGTAAGGTCTCTTTAACAACCGTCCCGAGATACGTCATTTTCTCGATGTCATCTTCGTTAATCTCTCCATCTTTGCCAACAAAATCGACAATTTCGTCGTACAATTTTTGTTGAATATCTTGATTTTGAACCAGTTCATACAAAGCCCATTCCACAACCGTCGCACTCGTGTCAGTTCCGGCGATAATCAATTCCGTCACCAGTGTCACTAGTTCTTCATCTCCCAAACACGTCCGACCCGGTGCCTCTAGCCCAAACAGAGAATCAATATAGGCAGCACCAATCGGGCTAGCCATGTCCAGGCTAGGAACTCCATTACCCTCCACAAAGGCTCTTCGATTCTTCACCAGTGGAACCAAGCACTCCATTTGTCTCCTTCGTAACGCCTTCGCTTCCTTCATATGTCGCCGAAACAATGGCGCAAGAACAGGGAAGAAATCCGGGAGCTTCGGCGTCGTCATTAACATAACCTCCGTCGTCACATTCTCAATTTTCTTGATTTCTTCCTCTGACATCTTGATTCCAAAACAAATACACACCAAAATACCGCAGATGGTCCGTCTACAGTTCCTCATCACTTCAACGACGCCGTTTTCATCCGCTTCTTTCTGGAGCCACTTCAAGAGATTCTCCATGGCCCAATTTCGAATCCACCCACATTGCTTGATTCTGACAGGGTTAATCAACTCACTGACGAAGTTCCTACGCAGTGTTCTCCACAGAGGTCCGTAGAGACCCGAGTTGATGGCGCACTTTCCAACACTGAACAAATTCCGGATCGGGGAGTCAGCGGGTCGGCTCGCGAATGTTGGGCCTCTTTGGATTAGGGCCTCGTGGAGCAGATCAGAGCTGGTGACGATAACAAGATTGCGTTGGCCCATTTTCATGGTGAATATTGGGCCGTACTTTGCACGCAGATCACGCACCACAAACACAAAATGACGTCCCCCGAGGATCACCTGGCCCAAGTTACCCACTAGAGGCCACCCTGGAGGTCCCGGCGGGAGATTCTTGGGTCCTCCGCCGGTGACCGACCATCGTCGCCACCAGAAACGGAGGAAGATGAGGGAGAAAAGAAGGAGGAGAAGGCCTGTGACGTCCATTATTGAAGGGGAAGATGAGAAAATTCTAGTTGGGTTGTGACACGGGTGTAGCTTATAAACATACAGAGAGAATTCAATTTTCTTTATAGAAAATATACTACAAAATTTCTCAACTAACCTCATTTACTCTCTTCTGTCATATACAATAAATGCAGGTCCGTGACTTCTTTTATTTATAGAATCGATGGCAAAATCTTAATTTCAAAGAATAATGTGATTTGGGTAGTTCTTACAGGGACTTTCTTCTTGGGTAAATGTTGATGGGGGGCTTAAATGTGGAGCCTTTTCCATATTCAGATCATTCACATCAATGATTCTAAACAAAAACTCTAAATTTACAATAAAAGTACATTTTTCACAGATTTACTGTTTCTCTAACAGTAACACCATGCAACAAGCAACAAAAACTCTAAATCATACTCTTAATAATTTAAATATTCATTTCTGCAACACTTTTTATGATTTAACATTAATATTTTTCTAAAATTATATATCACGTAAATAGTTACAGTATTTATTTTATTCAATATTTTATATTTTTTGTGTCAAGAAGATTTAATATGTAATTTGTGAAATCATTAAATTAAAAAAAATATGAACAAAAAATAAAGTAATTGAGTGTGACAGCGTGATACCAAAGAGGTAAAATATATAGAAGGAAAAAAAATAAAGTATAAAACAACTATAAAAGAGTTAAAAACTTTAATTTCTGCGGGACCCACATCAATAAAAAATTTTCAAATAACCTATCGTTTGCTACAGTTGCACAACGAATATAGAGTTTTACTGTACCACACAAAAAATTTACAGTTCCATTTGCAGTCACTTATGTGGAGTAATTTTTCACTATAAAGGACAAACGTGAGACTCTAAATTTGGAGTCCAGTATCGGTATCCCTGTGGATGGTCTTAGGAGGTTTTAAGTGTAATGTCAAACTCCCATTGTTTGCTTTTCTTGACATAATAATATTAGTGGAAGCAGAGAGGGTTGGATTGCCATTGTTGGTGGACTGGTGGTGATCCATGTCTCTGCCAATTAGTGACTTTGTGGGGTCCTTGCGTTCAATGACCGTAAAATAGGGCCAGGAGAACGACTTCGTATGTAGGGCATATGATGGAATCTAACAACCACCACCACCACTTCGCGATATCATGATTGATGAATTTATCTGGGGTCAAAGAGTATGGATTGGAATAGTCATGAGTTTGATTTCCATTGAGAATAATATTTTTGTGGCCAGACTTTGGCTCAACTTACCCGTCGTCACTTCTGTGCGCATGAGTCTGACGGCTCGAGTTTAAATTCATATCGAATGTCTAAAGACAAAACTTGAAGGTCCTAAGTTCTATTTCCATTGAGAACAATACTCTTATGCTCACGCGTCAGACTTTGGCTCAGCTTACCTTGTTGTCATTTCTATGCATGCAGGTTTTACGGTCCAAATTTAGACCCGTTTCGAATATTCAAAGGTAAAACTTGTGTGATGTCGTAATCGATCGATAAAAAAGAAAATGAATCTAACAAGTGATCTCCAATTTCCATTTCGGGCAAGTATGAAATAGAAATTAAGGTACTTTAATGGATTTGCAGTTATTTAACTTATTTCTATCTCTTTTTCTTTTGTAAGTTCAAATGGGACATTACACTTTGAAGATATACGTGTAATAAAACGAAACTAGCTAGTTTTGTGTGGTTGCTTATTACATCTCACCCAACCAGGAATCAAATGTAAACTTTGCACAGTTTTGACTACTGAAAATCTCCAAATTCACTCCATCAGTATATTGAATACATAACCACACATGGATGCCCAAGTTGGTTGGGAATCAATCCAATTGGGAAACTTAAATCCAACTATTCACATCAACGCTTTACGACACATCATATACTAAGAGAGTATGGGAAGATCCAAATATCTGGAACTTATATGCGTCAAACGCTGATGAGATAGCTCGTCGTACAATACTCGATAATACAAGAGAATAAAATGATTCAAATACTCATACTATTTATAAAAAGGATAAATATCTCAAAAGGTTTTATGCCAAAAACATCTCAACAATGCGTGACACTCATTCATTAAGTGTGATGAAATCATAGCAATGACCCTATTCATACATTGATGGAATGCTTTTGGGAAGGGTAGAACTTCCACTATTTAAAGTGTATTATACATTGAAATTCATTTACTTCCCTGCCTATATTTTTGTCCTTATTAATAGTAATTACCTGGTTGGGTGAAATAGCCCATTGAATCTGTAATATACCATCAAATTCATATGAACCAATTAATGCACCAAGTTGTAAGCTCTTTGGGGAGGGAGGGGGCAACTTAGATTCAATTATTGGCTTCCACAAAAAAAGATGATCTTGGACCTAAACCACCAACGCTTCATTCATGATTTCTCTTTCTTCCAACCTTGGTTGCATCATTGATTACACGCCCCCCCACCGTCCAATGCTCACCAATCAATTACTGGACCAAGACCGTTTTATACTCCACAGTTCACAGCTCTATCTGGTCCCACAACATCAATGGTGCACAGAGGCCTTTGTAAACTATTTACAAGTCTAATGGGCATAATTAGAAGAGGTATGGCGCAGACCCATAGGCCCAGTACCATCCAAAACTACACAAAACATTAGAAGTCAGTAACCCAACAACGCAAATTAGTACAGAGGCCCCCAGTTACTTCGCGTTTTTTTTTTGGGCCAGTAGTCTTATATTGCTTGGGGCCTAATTGGGTTGATTATTTGGTTAAGTGTTATGGTGGGCCGGGCTTGTTTGAGCCCAGCCCTTTCAACGCTTCATGTCAAATCTTATTCAATATACCTGCGGCAGAGATCTGCCTCGATTGCTAGGAAACCCTAGTTTTAGCTTTTAAGTTTATCTGTTTGTGTGATAAAGCATTCAAATTTACTGCAAATTGAGAGAGTAGAAGATGGCAAACAATTGTATATTGGCGCCCATATACAACATAGGTCCCAGAGGTCCTGCAGCTTATATGATTAGTACACTGTTATTAGATGGAATTCATGACCGGAACATATGAACATCTGCCAAATAGCAGAGGTGCGTGCAAGGCTAAGAAATTTCAACAAATCCCATCAGCATTCAAATGCTTGCCCAACAAAAAAGAACAGACTAAATATTGAATTTCACAAAATTGCATACCAAGTAATCCTTCCTACTGCGGCAAACCAGCTTCAATTTCATTCCACATTTCTGAGGTCTTTGGGAACTTCTCCTTCATTTGCCCTACAAGCTCCCGAGCTTCTTCCACTTTGGAACTGCTGGCAAGCCCATTTACAAGCAACTTCATTGTCGTAAAATTAGGCACCCAATTCTTCTCAATGCTCTCTTTACAACATTTCAGAGCCGACTCATAATCTTTATCTTGGCACATATAGTGAACCAGGGTAAAATAGCATTCACTATCTGGTTTGCAACCCTTGTCAGCCATTTCCTTAAACAGCTTCTTGGCTGTCTCCAAATCACCTCCCCTGCAAAACCCATGAATCAAATGATGATATGTTACGGAGTTCGGCTTCATATCCCTGGACAACATCTCATCAAGCAAAGCCTTTGCTTCACCAGTCTTCTTCAGCTTACATAGACTGTGGATTCTAACGTTATAGGTACCAACCCCCGCGTGTATCCCATACTTCTCCTTCATCATCTCCAACATTTGCCGGACATCATCAATCTTCTCCTCTCTATAAAATCCAGCTAGAATAATCCCAAAAGTCGCCGCATTTGGGGTCACTTTCTTCCTACCCATCTCTGCCAGTACTGAATAGACCGAGCTTGCAGAACCCGACTCGCAGAACGCCTTGATCACTGTATTATACGTCTCCAAATTAGGGGCGACCCCATAAGTTTTAGGGAACTCGACGAAAATCCGGTTCACCTCTTTGTAATCCTTTGATACCACGCATGAGAAGAGCAACGCATTCAACATCTTGACTGAAGGACGGGAAGAACCAAGCTCGTGATATTCCTTGAAGGTCCGGATGGCGTGGTCGAGCATTTTGGCCTGGCCATAAAGCACGATTGAGTGAGCTGCGAAGCGCTCGGTCTTCAAATCGGGCCGGGTCTTGAGCTCATCAAGGAAGCTGCGGATGGCGTCGAAACGGTTAGACTCGGATAGCTTGGAGACCGCGATCGAGAAGGCAACGCGGTCCAGGTGAGACTCTGGGGTAAGTGAGGCGGCGCGGCAGATCTCTATGATTCGGTCCGGGTTAGACTCGGATTTGAGAAGGGTTAAAGCGGCGCGTGACTTCTGCTTGGAGGAGAGTGGAGTTGAGGAATCGGGGGCTAGAATTGTGGAGAATTTGCGGCGATGAAGAAAGTTTACGCGCAATCGAGAGAACATAGCCATTAGTGAAACACAGAGAGATTGAAATGAGTGCGAATTTTTTAGTTCAGAGAGACAGAGCGAGTGTTAGGGTTTTACATATAAAACGATAAACGATGGTTGATGGGGTTCGAGATTTTGGTCCAGCCCAAATAGAAATAAGGCCCAAGGTTACATCAGGGATGAGCTGAGCTCAAACGAAAAATCCAGATAGCCCAAATGGATGAAATGCATCCCGTCCTTTTCATGGATGTGGTCCATTGGGCCGAAAAATCAGCCCAAACATTTTATTTTCAAATTTCAAAACACGAGCTTCCGGAGAACTCCCTCACGTGCCTAGCACGCCCCCCATCGGAACGTTACCGCTTTCCTCCCTTCAACCAACATTTCAAATTTCAAATTTCAAAAACCATCGTCTCCATCTCGTTCTCTCGCAGACAAAATTCTCCGAACACTCTTCTGCTAGAAACGACGACGTTATGGACGTCAACCACCACCCGTGCCCCTCACCGTCACCTTACCTACCGTGTTCTTCTTCCGCTTCGCTTCTGAAAGATATATCAAATTTCAAAACCCCTAAACGCCCCTCCCAAGCATCCAAACTTACCTCCCCGTCCTCTCAATTTTTCACTGCATCCAAACAAACACCGCGGTCTACGTCTTCTTCTTTTAGACGAGGTCGACCCTCTCTTGCTCCTTCCTCATCCCGGCACAAGACTGCTGCTGCCCGGAGGATCAAGGCCTTCGAGCTCGAGCAGTCCAAGTCTTCACGCAAGGCTCAAATCGTAAAGGAACAGTCGCTTAAGTCTCTCTCCAAGTCCCTCACCGTCTGGCTTAATTTTCTGTTAGAAAATCCAAGGTCTTGTGGGTGTGATTTGACGGTAGATTGTGATCGCAATGTGGGTAAGGGGAAGAGGGAAGGTGGGCTCGGAGGTGAGTTAGAGGTTGGAGTTGATGTGGCATGGCGGAACCCGAAGCGGCAGAGGGATTTGACATGGCGGGGAGATGATGCAGGGAGTAGGGAGGGGTTTTCGAATTCGATATACTTGCCATTGAAGAATTCACTGAAGGACGTATGCAGTTTCGATGATTTGACAGAGCGAATGCAAGTCTATTTGAGCTTACGTAGTTGCAAGGAGATTCTTGATGTGATGACTCGTGTGGCTAAGGTTTGATTAACATATGATCCTCTTTTTTTTTTTTTTTTGTAGTCATGTAGGATGTCATGCTAGAGTGCTTGATTTCACATATTGTTCTTAATATAAAGCAGCTTTAGAAAGCTTGATTATATGATTTTTATTTTGAACTTTGATGCAAATATTTTCTCTATGTTTTGGAGGAGATGGTGTCAAACTATTCTAGTTAATGTCCTGACATTTTAAAATGAATTTGATCATTTGGGAGAGCTTGTGGTAGCATTTTCAGGCTATTTTTACTTATATGTTATTATTGTGTAGTATCTCAGGATGATCAAATCCAAATCACAATTTGTATTGAATGATAAATAATTGTGTTTCCTAATGTTAATAATCACTATTTCCATTTTTGACTCAGAACATTGATGAGGGAAGGTTGAAAATGAAGTCACATTGCCCCATTGTAACAGACTTTGGAATGAAGGAGAAAGCCACTAAGATCCTCATGTCTTATAATCCTATATGGCTCCGGATAGGGTTGTATATAATCTTTGGTGGTGCGTCCTTGTTGATTGATGGAGATGATAAATCTGATGAAGCTATTACATTCTTGAAAATGATAATCGAAAGGCAGCTTTTCTCACATTCAGGACTGGCAAAAGCTTATGCCTATAACAAAAAGGTTGAGGGTCTATATAGACCAGGTTACTACGAAATTTTGGGGGATATCATATTGAAGAGGATTCTGATGCTGGTTCTCACACTTGATAGAGCTAAATGCCAGAGCAGTCTTCCTGTCAAGTTCGGAATTGATGGAGTGGATGGGGGTTCGCCTCTTCTATTTACATTGCAATCTGGTATTAAATCAAGTTGTCAAGTGATTCACGGTAATTGTTTGCTCATTCCTTTTTGCAGTGTTGTAACAAATATTTCACAACCGTACTCCTCTTTTAACAGCAAATTAACATTTCATATTTGATGGGTAACAGACCTTTTATCTTCAGACGTAATGCATGGAGAAGGTAATCTTCTTGCACATCTAGTGATCATAGGGTATGAAGTATCCCATGAACAGGTATGTGGTTCAACATAGGTATTGTGATTATTGGTATACATGCTTTCATAATGAGGTGTGATCAATATATACTATAGGCGCAGTAATCTAAATAACGTACTAATTTAACATCATATTCATATGGTTCAGTGCCCCCTTGTCGAGTATGACTTCACAGTGACAGATTTATTTGTTGATCTCCAAGATGGCATACGGCTTTGTAGAGCCATTCAACTCTTGCTACATGATCAGTCTATTTTTCCAGTTAGGTTTTAAGTTCATTTATTTTTAATAATAATGTGATTAGTGGTGTTCTTCACTTTAGAAGATTTTAGAAGTCAGTTTGAGATTGTATATTGTTGTATGATTGAGCAGAAACTGGTGGTTCCCTCGGATTCTCGTAAGAAGAATTTGGCAAATTGTGGAATTGCACTTCAATGTTTAAAGCAGGTTGGTGCTACAATATTTGATGAGGATGGAGTAATGATTATGGCAGAGGATATTGTCAATGGAGACAAGGAGCTCACATTATCCTTGCTTTGGAATGTTTTTGTTCACTTGCAGGTGAGTTGGTTTCTTATCTTTAATCCATATTTCATGCCCTTAGTATTGTATGATTCATGACTGACTAACTGACTGTTTCTGTTCATTCCACTGATGCTATTACGTATGCTTTTACTTTTCATTGAACCTACAGCTGCCACTTCTGATCAACAAGACAATCTTAGCCGAGGAAATTTTGAAAATTCAAGGATTTAATGTGGTATGTTTTCAAAGACATGTGATTCGTCTCACTTATTATGTCAAATTCAATACATTATGTATGATATACATTCGACTAGGTGATATAATTCTACCTCTTAAGTCGTAGAAAAATTCGGCCTCTAATCAAAAGGAGGATGGTGAGATTTATCTATTTTTTGGTGTTATTTCTTGCCTTTTCCGTTTGTTTATATATTATTTTCAGAGCTGCAGTTGCATTTGAGGTATTTTTTTATCCTTTTGTGTTGCATAGGATCCTTTGGATAGCAGCAGTTCTACCTCTTTAGACATGCTTTTGAACTGGATCAGGGTATTTGCTCTACTTCTAAAGTTTTGTTGTATTTTCGTGTATTGTCTTTGAAATCCTTTTCGTTTTCTCCTTTTGCTTTGACAATCAAGGGCTATCATATTACTGGTCATAATGTCATATGTTCCTGAGGTTTACATGTTATTGAGGAAATTATGAGTCACTCAATGCTTACCATTTTGTACACTTCATGTGCATCTTTGTGCGTGATGTTTTTTTAGTATGCCTTCAGTGCTTTCTCTTTCTTTTTTAAATCCATTTGTTGGATCTCATGTGTCATCATCGTATTGATTTTCGGACATATATATTTACATAAGCCACTGTGCTTCATTGCTTTTGCAGGCCATTTGTGAAAAATACGATTTCAAAATTGACAACTTTTCTTCGTTAGTTGATGGAAAGGCCATATGGTGCTTGCTTGACTTTTACTTCCGTAAGGAACTCTTTTGTTCCTGTTCTCTTAAGGTTAAATATTCTTCTTTCCCTTCCCATTTTGCTAGTATTTTACTTCTGCGCATCCTTCTTCCCTTGACTCATACTGTTTATATTTGTCCATAGGATACTTATGATATGAAAGGTGAAAAATCCATTATGTCGGATGCTGATTATACAGATGCAGTACACAATTATATGTTATCACAGAAACTGGCTTCATTGTCAGGCAATTTCCCAGAGGTAAAGGCTTGTTGATGTCTATGCTTACTGTTAAGCTTGAGATGCTACCAATAATAGATCCTTGAATTTTACTTCGAGGCATATTATGCCTTAAATGGAAATGCATTAAATAAAAAAGATTTGTTCTCCCCTTGGGAAGGACAGTTCTGAAAGCAAACCTTAACATTAGGATGCTATTAGGTTGGGCATACTGGTTAGCTGAATAAAAGATCATTCATAACTGTATAGACAAACATAAATATGTTTTGAGTGCGTCAATTTACAGTATTTAGCACAATGAGGTAAAATGTTATGCAATGATCAGAGTTTTCTTACAGGTTATGCAAATCAGTGACTTACTTGAACATAATGGTGCTGTCAGTGATCGGAGTATTGTACTTCTTTTGGTGTTCCTTGCATCCCAACTGATTGTAAAGAAAAGTGTGGTAATGCTGATATTCCTTCTTCTTTGTTCGTTTTAATATATTTATCACTTGTCCAAAGAAAGAACGAAGAAGTTAAAAGCACCATGCTAGTTCATAAATGGTTTGGTCATTGTTAAGAAGTTTTCTCAAAAACTTTAATATCTCCCAGGAGCAGCTGAATTTTCACAAATTGCTGGGCTGTGATTGTCAAAGTCCAGATAGTAGGAAACATTTAAGCACTGGAAGGTGGTTTGTGAATTCTGAACCAAGAGTAGAGCAAGAAAATACAGATGGGTTCAGCAGTGAAGGTTCTCATTGTCTTTTAGTGTCAGTTCTTAAGTTATCGTGTTTTGGCCAAACCTATATTTCAGCTTCACATGTAGTTGAAATTCCTCAAAGGGCATAGGTTCATTTCTCTAAGTGGAAACCTCTTATTAAAATGCTAAAGGTTAAAGTAATCAGATAAATTTATATTCTACTTTCCGAGCTATGGCATCAGTAAAGTTTCAGTTGAAACTTGAAACAGATTATTGGTCAACCTCTACTATATTGCTGCAAAACTTTTCTGTTTTTATCATCTCAAGAGCTGGGTTTTGTTATTTGAGTTCACATTTATAATCAAAAGTCATTGGGAAATGGACGTGTGATAATTGCTTTTATAAGTTGGAAAAAAGCTTGAGTTGTCAATTTTTTTCCTTTCTGATCTCCATTGACAGATGCTGCTAGAAGGTTTAAAGCAATTCAGGCTTGGTGGCAAGATATGGCTGACCAGAACTACAAATGTGTTGTAAAACCTGCTGTTTCTGTTTTGCAGTCCTCAAACAGAAAAAGTGTAGCTGACATAATTCAAAGAGGTTATTGCTTTTGTCGATACTATCGAAGATCCTTCATGTCTAGATTTTTATAGTTGTTGCAATTATCGGTTTATTAATATAATATGACATATCATCTACTAATGGAATCATCTTGTGCTTATAGATTATCTATGAGCAAGTCAGTGGAATTGGTTTGTTCTATTAATTTGGCGTAATCGTAAGTTAGGCAGGGGCTGGGTTTTTGGAGTGGGGTTACTCTTGTGTTGCCACTCAAGTATTTATTCTTAGCTGGCTCATTTATTTCCATGGCTTGGAATCTTCGTGTTAAAGACTTGTGAACTTATGTTCTTTTCTTGCTTAATCATTTGTTGACAATATTCTGGTCAATAACCTTTTCCTAACCTAGAAATCATGGCAAAATGCTTCCAGAAAATGCAGCAAAAACCATACAGTCGATGTTTAGGCAATTAACAGTACGTCGGAAGTTTTTGAAGACAATGAGTGCAGTTTATTATCTTCAAACTGTTTTCCGGGCATGTTTAATGGTGAAGCAGAAAGCCTTCTGTAACAAGATCAGAGCCTTTAGTGTTCAGGAGTTTTCATGTGGTACTTTTCTTCTCCAGTAGTTCAATTATAACTTTATAAGCCTTTTGTGCAAATTTAACAGGTCACTGATTTGGCTCGTCTGTCTGACTGTTTCATTGCCCATGCAGAAAGGGGGAAATTTCCAGAAACATTTGGAAGATATGTCCAATACATTGTGGACAGACGTTCTTTTGTTGAGTTAAAAAGATCGGTGTTGGTAATCCAGAGAGCAGCTAGGATTTGGATATCCCGAACACATGGGGCCAGAAGTACTATAACCTACAATGTATCTTCTGCTGACCCAGTTAATGCTGGCAATGCTACTCAGAAATATATTCATGGTCTGGCATCAAGGTCTATACATGTTGGGGTGGCCTCTCGGGTAGAGCAAGTTTCACTTATGCGCCAACCAAAGGTTCCAAGTGATCTTGAGATTGGAGCAGCAGTTAAAATTCAGAATTTTTGGAAGTATCACATTTACCACAAGTCTCTTAACTATCGGCACCTTGCAGCAACTAAAATTCAAAGTCATTTTCGGGGCTGGCTGTGGAGAAGGAGATTTCTTACCCAAGGCCGAGAGTTTTCCATAGTCAAAATTCAAAGTGCTTTTCGAGGCTTAAGAGGTTGGAGGGCTTACCAACAACACAAAAATGCAAGCAACTCAGTCGTTGTTATTCAGTCCCACATACGTGGATGGAGTGCACGGAGGGATGCTCGGAGAAATATGTATCTTTGGAAAAATCACATTGACCACAAGTCTCTTAACTATCAGCACGCAGCAACTAAAATTCAAAGTCATTTTCGGGGTTGGCTGTGGAGAAGGAGATTTCTTACTCGAGAGTTTTCCATAGTCAAAATTCAAAGCGCTTTTAGAGGCTTTAGATGTTGGAGGGCTTACCAACTACACAAAAATGCAAGCAACTCAGTCATCGTTATTCAGTCCCACATACGTGGATGGAGTGCACGGAGGGTTGCTCAGAGAAATATGTATCTCGTTTCTATAATTCAAGTAAAATTTTACTTTTCTGATTGACATATTTACTTGTTTTCATCCTTTAATCCTTGCAATTTCAATCTGGTTATCTGGATACAGACTTGCACAAAATTTAAATGGTTTCTTCCTTTTGTTACCGAACCAAACTCCATTACATGACTTTATCTAGAATGTTGGTTGTGAAAAGTAAAAGCATTTTAGGAGATAGGAATTGTAGCACAATGCCATATTATTCTGGTTATCTTACATTGCATGACTAATTTGAATAATGGCTTATTTATTCGTTTTGAGTTATTACTGGTTGTAGCTACTTTATGAAGATGTTGTAGTTTTTGCATCCGTTAGTACTCACTTTTACTTCTTTCGTTTCACCTGTAATCTTTTAATTTTGTACTTTATTCAAATGACTTCAGAGATGCTGGCGTAGCCGGTTGATAAGGAGAGAGTTTTTATTGCAAAGAGAAGCTGCAATAAAGATTCAAAGCAACATTCGACGCCTTAGGTGCTGGCAGATATTTCGATCTCACCAACAAGCTGCCATTAGAATTCAGCAGTTTGTGAGGGGGCATATTACTCGAAAGAGGCTCTTAGGTAGTCATAATTTTTTAGTGCTTGTTTGTTTTTTTGTCATGTTCTCACCCCAAGTGTTTTTTTTTTTTTTTTTTTTTTGCAATTTGAGTTATGCATTCCTAAAATTATAGATATCTATATCCGTTTTTTCCCAGAAAGTTTGAAAGCTATATGTCCTTTTCTTGTTTGATGTAGGGGCTTCTTCTTTTTGGGTGGCTACCCCTTCTCATCGTAAGCTCCAGTACAATAAAAGCAGAGTTTTCTATCAGAGTTCTGCAATAAAAGCAGTACTATGTTCAGTTTTAAAACTTCAAAGGTGGTGGAAAGCTGTTTTGTTGCTTAAACTGCAGTCAGCTGTTATTATTCAGTCTCATTTTCGAGGTTGGATAACCAGGCAAAAGTTCAACCAAAGGAAAGCTATTTTGTTGCTTAAACTGCAGTCGGCTGTTATTATTCAGTCTCATTTTCGAGGTTGGATTAGCAGGCAAAACTTCAACCGAATGAAAGCTGTTTTGTTGCTTAAACTGCAGTCGGCTGTTATTATTCAGTCTCATTTTCGAGGTTGGATTACCAGGCAAAAGTTCAACCGAAGAAGGCTCCATGTTGTTATCATCCAAGTAAGATGTCTGCTATCTCTAACTAGTTTTTATTATTGTAGTAAGATATGGAATGTTGGGATCAGACACATGTCTGCTGCCACTTACAATGATCAAATTTTATCTTATGGTTAATGGTTAGTAGCACTTTACGAAAAAAATTGATGTTTGTTGAATGTGATTGTGAGAAGCGCTGCCTATACTCTATAGAATATCTAACTGAGGCCTTGCTGGAATATTGCAAAATTGTGTCACGGCCAGAGTTTGTGTCTTCCTAGGTGCACTAGAAACACTGGTACACCTCTGTTAACACTTACAAATAAGAAGATTGAAAGTGATGGACTTTTGCGATTCCCATTTGTGGTCGAAAGTTCAGTTAAAGCATAGGAAAATCATAGTCACTAGTTGGATAATTGCTGAGGGGGGACTGTGAACACATTATCATCTGGATCTAAGCTTATTTCACCATTTTAATCCTTCTCTACCTTTTAGTGCTTTTGCATAATATTTGCTGTTTTCTAAGTTTTGAAAATTCTGACAGTCATATTGGAGGGGTTACTTGGCACGAAAGGAATCAAGCAGGCATCTACTGGATTTGCGCTTGAGAGTGCAAAAGTCTGCTATAAATGTTGATGACAGCATGCGCATAATTAACAGGCTCATCCATGCACTTAAGGAACTACAGAGCATAAAAAGCGTCAGTGGCGTTCTTCACATTTGTACAACTTTGGGTAAGAATAATTGTTATGGGGTTCACTTTCTGGAACATGATGCTCTATTAACTTTTGATTTGTCTACCTTAAATTTGTTCTTCACAATGCCCACACGGGCTTTCTTGAGAAAATTCCCATCCCACAATGTACTTAGGGTCTAATTGAGTAACCCTGTGGAAAAATGTTATGCCCCTGAATGATCCATAATTTCTCTCATGGATACTTCTGTTTTATTATTGAACAACGATATCCTAAAATATAGGTTTTGCGTGCATATACTCATCACAAGGTTTCCCTTGCAGACATGACGACAGGGTATTCAGAGAAGTGCTGTGAGGAGCTCGTGGCTGCAGGGGCAGTTGAGACTTTACTGAAGCTTATTCGGTCAGTAAGTCGAAGTATACCTGACCAGGAAGTTCTCAAGCATGCCCTTTCAACTCTAAGAAACCTTGCCCGGTTTACTCATCTGACTGAAGTTCTAATTGACAGTCGGGGATCGGTAGAAATAATTCTTTGGGAGTTTCTCAGGTTCCTTGTTTTTTCGTTTTCTTCCTTTTTCCTTAATTTCGCGTTGAGAATTACGTTAAGAATGTTCCGTTCCATCTTTCAGGAATAAGGATGCATATTTCATTGCTCATGAGATTCTGAAGAAGATATGTTCAAATCACAAAGGGGTTGAAGCTTTGCGCAAGTCTCCATCTCTGTTGAAAAGGCTTCATAGTCTTGTTGATGAATTAACGAGGAAAGCAAACATTGAAAAGAGGTCAGATTTTGGTTCTATGCATTGTTCAGTTTTTGCTGTTGCACTTGGTTTGAATCCAGTAAGAGCTTTGGTGATTTACATATTATAATCATAACTAGCATGACTAAAATCACTATGACACTACCTTATCAGGAAAGCTAGAGGTGTAGCTGCAAGAGACAATACTGAGAGAAGATTAAGAGCGGCTGTTGAACTCCTGCAACTTGCAACTGGCAGCTCTTAATTAATTGCACTCACTATTTAGGGGGAGAAATTAGTGTTAGGGACTTGGGGTTGTTTTTTTCTTTTTTTCCTGGATTGCCACTGAATTCACACGTTCAGTGGGATGACAAGGCGTTTATCTTGGAGCAAAGACTGACAATGGTTGTTAGGGTTTCTGTAATGTGCATATCTCTGCAAGTTTGATGGCTGGTATGTCCATAGAAGTTCTACAAACTAGAGGTGGTGTGGAGAATTATTGAAGTTACCAACTCTTCATCTTTGCTTGTTATTGTGTTCCTCTGGTCTTTGTAGCAAGATAGGGTCAAGTGCCATTAGAGGAAATGATGCTCATTAAAAGAGTTGATGGTTAATTGCATAGTCAGAAAATGTAACAAGAAAATTTCATCTCTGCAAGCGAAGATGATATTTCAGCACAAAATTTATCAGATCCGAGAACGGTCACATTGGCTCACTAAACAAAGCTTTTTATATATTGAGTACAAAACAAGCAACATTTTCCTACAGACAACACCACAGTGTGGCTTCATGAGAGTGAAGGTAAATCATAAAAAGAAATGATAAAAGAAAGCTTACTTGCAGTAGAACCAGTAAAAGTTAAAAAAACACTTGAAAGAAAATCTGCTTTATAATAATATCTCATTGAGAATCACCATGAACTGAAGCCATCACCAAGAAAGCTTAATTATGGTAGGAAAGCTTAATTATGATTCCATATTTTAAAATCATGTATTTACCCCAAGCACAAAACCGTTGCTATACGAAGGGAGATTGCTAGATGCTCCATTAGTCCTCACAGGAGAGCGAAATGGATTTGGTGTCACCGGATGAGTGATATGCAATCCAGCACCACGAAGAATCTGCTTGGCATTTGCCAATGAAATTTCAGACTGATCCGTGAAGAAGGCTGGAGCGTCGATGGATTTGATCAAATCAAGAGCTCCTCCCCAGCTTGCATAGCTATCCAATCTACAGTTGAGTGCAATTATAATGTGGGGAGATGGCAAATAGGCGGCTTCATCCTGATAAACACCCCTCACAAGATTCACCCTCACTCTGCTACTTATTCCTGAAGTTGTACCTGACAGATTGGTTGGAACTTCAGGTCCCACCATCACTATTTGCATATTGCCCCATCCGTTCAGCAAATGACCTATTTCGGCAAAGGCTGGCATCCAATCCAACTCTCCTTCAGGTCCAAGGTAATGAATAATAACCTCCTTCCCTTTAAGTAAAAGGTTCTTTGAACTGATACTGAGGGCTGTTAAAATGTAGTAGACTGTCAATGGGTGGGAAAGAATGTCAGCTACAGGGCTTGACAATGGCAATGACCGCAGGTTATAATACTCTGACCAAGCAGAAAGCAGGAGTGGGCTTGAGATCCCATCTCTTATATGATCGTGAAATGGTGAATCACTAGGGAATTCTCCATTGTCTAGCCCACCCCACGAATCCCACAACCCGCCTTTAATAGGAAGGAGACCAAATGGACAGTGAGAATAGCAACTACAGTTTCTCCTCCACATGCCTTTCTGATGGATTCCAAACAATTCAAGCCATTTGCAAGGCTGGTCAGCAAAGCAGGGGAACACAAAAATTTTCATTGCCAGTTCTTCTTCTCTTTCCATCATAGCCTTGTAAACCCCACACATGCTTTTATGTGTTTCTTTCCAGTGCTGCTTCTGACATTGAGAACCACAGTAGACCACTGCTCGACACCGCCCACAGCAAAGAGACTGTTCTCCTTGAACTTCTCTCTCACACCTTGCACATTGTTTCAAGCCACCATTTGAGGTTATTTTGACATCAACAAAGAACTCTTCCTTCGGGGGTTCTGCGTACTTGGTAGGTGTTGAGCTTGTCTTTTCCACATAAGCCTGACCTGGTGGATGTGTAACAGTAACTGCAACAAGGTCGTAACCTTTGACCATTTCTTGAGGCCACTGAACATCCACTGTCTCAATAAATGGATCGAAACAGATCAACCTTGACCACTTTGAGCCACCTTCATTATCTACCTGAAGCAGGGGGTGCACTAGAGATATGGCTCTCATGAATGCATACAGAAACCTAAGCTCTTCAAGAGTTGGATTCCGAAACACAAGCTCACCCGAAGATGTGCAACGAGCAACATCAATTACAGGAAATCTGTCACTCCCCGAAACTTCCAACGACAAAGACTTGATCATTCTCCGATAAGAAGGAAACATCAACGACTCCGATTCATATGTCACTCTCAAAAGCTCAACATTTGGAATCCGGATTGTCTCTCTTGGCCCTGTCATCCTCTTAGCATCATTCTCACTCCGAAACATGTGAAACCCAACATCCCCACCATCCCCTCCAATGAACTGAACACATTGGAACAATTGTTTGTTGCTTGACCAGTCTGAATCCTTGCCAATACGAACACCAAAAAGATGCCCTGGACGTAACTTTTTCCATGGATCAGTCCTATATAGAGCTGCTGCGGCTCTATACATGGACTTGATGAAATTAGGAGCAATGCTATCAACCTTCATTAGGCATGTCCCAGATCCAGGACCAAGTCCAGGACCACACCCAAATTGCTCATGGAATCTACCAAACAGATTCTTCAAATGCACATCCATGATGGCCTTTATAATCAGATCTAAAACTCCAAAATTCAGCACCACCAGTAACCTAAAAATGCCGCAAAACCCTTCTTGTTACTGCATAAATCTAATAACAAAATTCAAAAGAGACTGAGAATTTCACCTCAACAGGTACACAGTATTGGCAAAATCCGTTTCTTAATCAAAATTGCAAAAACAGCATTCACAAACAAAGAACTTGAATGTCAAAAATAAAATTCAAGAAGGGGGTTACACCCTTTTCCGTGAATGTGATCGATACCGATGAAATCCAATCAGAATAACCTTTAAAAGCTACAGAGGCTGGATCATATCAAACAAACTGGAAAAATGACATAGAATATCAAAAGACGCTTATGTACTCGAAGAAACGAAGAGTGTTCTGTACCTGCTCGTGTATTGATGAATCAGGGCTCCATCTCAGAATCCAGACCCCGAAGAGGAGAGTGTTGCAGAATGCAGAGTGAGTGACTGAATAGGAAGGCGAGAGATCTGGTGCATTGACTGCCATGTAAAACTTTTTAAGGAAAAATATATTTGACGGTAACTAAGAGGAAAATTTTTCATTGACGGTACATGATGGTAGGATGATTAGGATCAACGGCCCAAAAAGAAGATGGGTCCACAAAGTTACATCTCGGTGCTTGTAGAGAAACATTACCCCACTCGACAGCCTATTCAACATCTGCCATGCCACAGACTACGTGTCCCATAAAAGTTCAAAGCTTTAATCAATTCTCTCGCGGCTCGCCCCGATCTCATATTCCCTGTCGCGCTATCTGTGATTAGGGTTTTCTTTTTTCCTTCTCTTTGTCGCCGTCATGATGCAGCAGCCAGGAGCCGGTGCGGTGCCACCACAGATGGGCCAACAGTATCAACAGCAAGCACCGCAGCCTGCGCCCTACATGATGATGATGCCACCGCAAACCCAACCCCCACACATGTGGGGCCCTCAGCCGCCGCATCATGCGGCTGTGCCTCCTCAGCAACAACTGCAACAGCAGCAGTCCCAGCAACCACAACAGCAACAGGGCCAGCCCACCAGCGCTGATGAGGTTCGCACGCTTTGGATCGGGGACTTGCAGTATTATATGGACGAGAACTTTCTGCTCAACTGTTTTTCTCATACCGGAGAGGTAGTCTAAATATGATTTCATACATATTTATTTGCTGATTTATTTTGCAACTGATTGAATAAAGATATGTTCTTCCTTTTTTTCATGTTTAAGACTTTGAATACGTTTTCACAGAGGGAAAATTTCGCGCGGATTGGTAGTTGTTTGGTTTCTGCTTTGGTGTTTATTAGTCATGCCTGTTTTAGAGTAAACTTAGTTTGAGATCTTCTTGTTCTCTTGGTTCTTTTGATGCTTGTTCCTTGTCACATTCTATGGAGTGAATTTTTTTTAGAGATTGTTTGCGGTGTTTTTGAAGCTGCTGATATTATACGAATGGAGAATAAAGGATGGATTACCCAAGCTAATTGATTAGGATGAAGAACTATAGGCAAAGGATTCATCTTGATTACATATGTTGGATGTGCATATTTGATTTGATATCTATCCTGCTTTCGGTGTTTTAACACGCTCACTTCTCTTGCACAATTGATAATATGAACCGTTCATATCTTAATATGATTATTTGTTCGGTGAAGGAAATTTTCTTTTGCTTAATATGGATATTTACCTTTTACGGAACAGATTTTCTCGCTTACGAAGTAGACAGTAAAATTTAGCATGATCGTTTACACTGGAAAAGCATGAGTCTAGCTCAAACCATGACGCTTTTTGCCTTGGAATCAGTCGTAGTAGATAATTTGTAGAGTTGCTCTTGCATCATGCTAATGGCCATCTTCCATTAATCAAGACCATCTTCCATTAATCAAGTTATAAAATTTTTACGTCAGCTATGTGTTAATAAACTATCAGACTTGCCTTTTGGTGTTTTCTGTTATTGAACTGCGATGCACCTGCAGGTTTCTTCTGTGAAAGTTATCCGTAATAAGCAAACTGGTCAAATTGAGGGTTATGGATTCATAGAGTTTATCAATCATGCTGCTGCGGAGAGAGTACTGCAAACATATAATGGTGCCCCCATGCCAAACGTTGAGCAGAATTTCAGGCTGAACTGGGCATCTTTCGGTGGAGGTGAGAAGCGGTCTGATAATACCCCTGATCACACTATATTTGTGGGTGACTTGGCTACTGATGTTACGGATTACATGTTACAAGAGACGTTCAGGGGCCGCTATTCCTCTGTTAAGGGTGCAAAGGTTGTGATCGATAGGCTCACTGGACGGACTAAGGGGTATGGATTTGTACGATTTGGAGATGAAAGTGAACAGCAACGTGCAATGACTGAAATGAATGGTGTTTTCTGCTCAAGTAGACCTATGAGAACTGGACCAGCCACAAACAAGAATACCATGGGTGCTCAGCAGTACCCTAAAGGTACCTTTGTCGTAATTGTTCATTTTACTATTCAGATATTACAATTTCTTGGTTTGGGTGCCAATTCTATATGTTTGGTATTAGTTGAATTTGATTCTGATTTTTTTTTAGAGCTTGCCACGGTTTAGATGCTATCATCATTACTTTTGATGCTAAGTTCTCAATACTATTCTTAAATTGATGATTAGTTATTTCTGTTGTCTTTTCTAATACTTTCTGTCATCCTTAAGTTTGCTTCCTCTCAGTTACATTCTTAAAAGCCAAGCAGCAGTTTCCAAAGTCATTTCCTTCCTGTACTTTCCTTAAAATTTGGGCAATAAATGCTATCGAATTTTAAAACTTTTAAAAACTTATAAAACTCCTGTTATCTCAGAGCAGGGAGTCAAGAGGCTCTATCATCTTGAGGCCTGGAATTGAGTTCAGCTGAAAGGGTTACCCTTTAGTTCGTGGCCTCACTTAGGTCAGTGTTTTCGGATTATTTCTTGTCCTTTATCTGAGATTTGTGTGGCATTCGTTATGCTACATTTTTTTGGTACCTTTCATTCGTCCTATGGAATAGCTGTCAGCCTCGTTGCAATTTTTTTACTTTTATTGGTTCTGAAAGATACACAAGTCAGGTAACTTTTTTCAGTTACTAGTGAGAGAATTTAGGTATTTTAGCTTTCCCCCTCCTGTTGGTTTCTCGTTCTTAGGTCAGAATTGTTCATTTCACTGTTCGCTCAAGTTATTTCTTTTTGTTTGTTTGTTTCCATTTTGGATTTTTTTTCCCCGATGGTAGTTCCCGTGGCAGCTTTTGATCTGTGCTTCTAGATTTTTTTCTGGATCATGTATTATTACTGTCAATGAGAAGTTTCTAGTATGGACAGTGAAGGTCTGAAACTTCACTTAGCATGGTGCTTACCTGTACAAGGCCAAACAAAGCTTAATCTTGCTTGGTACACCTGTAAAGTCTATGTCTTCTCAAAGCTTATTCAGCATGGCTCTCTTGTGTCTCCTGGTCTCTTGGTTGCACCATCTGTTTACCCGGGGGAAGAGAAGGGGAGGGGAATTGACATAGCTGGAGTATTTACTATGCCTAGTTGAATAGTACCATGTTACGGTTGTGCCATCTTTTATCGAGTGATGTAGTAATTCTTTTCAAGAAGTGGTGAACTGTGTTTGCTAATTATGGGCATAGTTGTTAATAATTCTAGTTTTGGTGCTTATATTCTTTCATGTTTTTATTAGATTTGTTTGATTGATTTCCTACTGGCTGCTTCCTTTTATAGTCTTGATTCAGTTGAGAATCGAACACACCGTATTAAACTAATATAGAGCATTGCATATTTTGGCTGTTAAAATTATAATAAATCAAAATATCCAAGTGTTGAACCATTCATAGGGCTTTTTAGGTAATTTTTTTTTACTGTATGGAACCACATTTGTTCTCGGTATTCTCATAGTCCAATTTCCTGATGTTTCTATGCTTTGGCAATTTTTTTCTATGAGCTGATGTACAAGTTGAGTGTACTGTTGATGCTATTTTGGCCTATGTAAGTTCATAGGAACTTTCGTGATCCTCTGTTCACGTGTTCTGCAGTTTCTATAAGCTTATTTGGTATGTCGGGCAAAAAACTGCAATGGCGAGTTATGCTTTTTTCTGCCAGCATGTGGTCTCTTTATATAAGGGATACCATCTTTTTTTCATTCCTTTCATTGTATTATACTTTGTATGCAGGTTCATATCAGAATTCACAAGGCACTCCAAATGAAAATGATCCAAATAATACAACTGTGGGTCCTATTTACTTACCATTTGGAAATTATGTTTACTCACTTCTAGTTGGGATTTTGACTTAAAGTTGATGCAGATTTTTGTTGGTGGGGTGGACTCTAATGTCACTGAGGACCATTTGAGACAACTTTTTAGCCCATATGGCGAGTTAGTACATGTGAAGATTCCACCAGGCAAGCGATGTGCTTTTGTTCAATTTGCTGACAGGTGAGTTCATCTGCTTAATATTACTAATGAGTTTATAAAGGAAAAATGCTGGTCTAATGGTGTTGTACCGGGAATACTCGACGCAACAGAAGCTGTGCTGAGGAAGCATTGCGAGTGGTAAATGGAACTCAGCTGGGTGGAACCAATATACGGCTATCGTGGGGGCGCAGTCCTGCGAACAAGCAGGTTGATTAGATAACTTGACATACTGTTTTAAGTGTCGCGTTGTGGTGTGTCCCAATTGATCTTTATTGACTTGTGCATTTGTTGTGTTGTTCAGACTCAGCAAGATCCAAGCCAGTGGGGTAGCGGATACTATGGATATGCACAACAAGGATATGAAAATTATGGGTATGGAGCTTCTGCTGCACCCCCGGACCCGAACATGTACTATGGAGGCTATTCTGGGTATGGAAATTATCAGCAGCCCCAGCAGAATCAGCAGCAGCAGGTGGGATATAGCTGAAAAGTTTTGGTAATATAATAGTGTGGTATTGCCCATAGTAAGACATCCAAATGATGCTCTACTCTATCCCCCTCCTGGACTGATTCTATGGGGGAGAACCATAAGTTGTTTATGTTATTCTCTTGCCAGAGAACCTCGTTTGTTAAAGATTTGAGTGTTGATTTTGAAATTCTGTTTTTTTATCTTTGGCTCTCTTCATTGACGTGGTTAACACACTGTCCTATCTTGTTATTGGATGATGATACATTTATATTCACTAGCAGCAATTGTTGGCGAGTCTTGTTTGCCGTGAATGGCTTGGCATATTGGGTGGCTACGTCAGTTGAAATGCTCCTTGTAATGAAGGATTGCTTCCTTTCTAATCAAACAATACAATTATCATGGTTCTGTTACATGATTACGGTTACATTGTTAAAAGAAATGACGACAGAGAACTATATGAAGCACAAACGGAACAAAGTTCTAATCTGGTCTTTTCAAGTTGAAGCAGTTATCTGAAGCTTGGCCGAACAACTCCTGGACAAGTTTCAATTCCTTCTCTGGCAACATAGAAACCATAAGTACCGTCAGAAAAGACGAACTAAATTGCAGAGTTTGAAAATAAGAATGTGCAGAGAGGAACATAGATTGGGATAGAAACATGGACAATCAGAAAAAGAAAAGGAAATTTTATTATTCATACAATTCTCTTCAAATTTCACAACAGGTGGTATGCGAGCCACCAGAATCTATAAGATGTACAGTGATTAACATTTCTCAATTCTCATACATGATCCCACTGTTCTAACCTGCTAATCTGCAATTGCGGGGATTTGCAGAGGATTTCATCTTTGATATATGGCCTTGAATTCATTCCAAATATAGTGAAACACCAACCAATATACTAGGATTCATTTTGAACCTCGTTTATTTTGTTTGTCCTTGACTACAGTTGCTACTCCCTTGTGCGGTTTTAGACTCTATTACCAGGTACCAGCTTGTTAACAAATTTAAAGCGAGCGAAAAATATGTTCTTTAAAGCAGAGAAAGCTACTGCAAAATACTAAGAGTACAACTTATCCAAAAAGAAACTGGGAAGGAGGGCAATTTACCGGCAGCTTCCAGTTGCTTTTCAAGTTCTTGGCCAACAGCATCATTTTCAGCCTGAACAATGAGTCCCATGGATTGTTTTAAGTAATTAAGACACTATGCAACAATCTATGAACTATCAGACAAAGATCAGCAAATCAGTCTGTTATCTGGACAAACCTGGAGCTCTGCAATCCTTTTCAACTGAGCCTCTTCACCTCCCTCGGACAAAGGAAGTGCCGCAACCAATGCATCAAACTGAACAAAGAAAACAGTAGTGTATCATACAACCAACTCAAACTTACATTTTTACATTTTGAGTCCAGATAACTAATACTTAATGACAAGCACCATCTCCTGTAAACCATACTTAATTGGAATCTGCTAACGAACTTTATCTCTAGAAAAATACGTGAAATCAACTCATAATTCATAGGTAAAGGTAAAGGTAAACAACACTCGTGCACAAGGCTTCCACAATGGGCAAATCAAATCAAAACAAATGAACTGACCCCATAACAACTAGTTTGCGGTGAAGTACTTTATGCCAGTTATGGTGATTACTCCGAAACCAAACCAGGAACTGACCCCATGATAACTAGTTTGCAGTGAAGTAACTTGACCACTAGATCAGGGGTCTGCCCTTTACAAAAAATGCATACCAGCACAAAATATTAACAAACATTTTCAAATATGGTTCAAGGGCAATGTTGAATAGCAAGAATGCAGTAAAACTTTTTTGGTGACAAAAAGGATGCAGACATATTGCTCCAAAAGGCTACTGATTTAAAAGAAACTGCTGAATAGTGAATACGGATACGCACTGACCTGCTTAGCAGCCTTTACCAGAGCAGCACTCATAATCTTGGGTTGCTCAGCAAAACTTGTTGCATCTTCTGTAGGATTAGCTGGTGGTGGCTCAGGATAATTAGGAGACAGTCGAACAGAAGGAGAATCCCTCTGCAGTGCCCCAAAAGTATTAAAGGCATCAGCTGCAATTGCATTGACTTGTTCTTGTAATTGGGAAATTATGTCCATCTTTGTAACTTCTACCTGAATAAAGGAATCAACGGTTCTCATTATAAAATCCATCAATCTTAACACAAAAACCTAGTTGCATAAAACTAAGACCCGTGAAGCACCAATGAACAAAATGCAGAACCTACACTGATGCCAAAACCGCGAGTAGATAACAATTCATATTTCAGCGAATCCCTAGACTAACAAATGACTCATAAACCCTTAATGGGGCAGTCCTGATAATGAAGCAATTGACTAGTAGATGACCAAGAAATCGAAAGTCTCAAACTTGCACAACTGGAAAAGGCGCAAGACCAAGAATTGGAAATTAAAGGTGAGGAATCTTCGTATAGGAATTGAATTCACCATGAAAGTAAAAGATCATGCCCTAAAACATGCAATTACTAGCAGAAGAAGAGACATTAACCTCTTTCGTGAAAATTGATGTCGCGGACGATGAGAGCGAGAGGGACGGGTACGAAGCTAAAGAAACAACGATCGCAAAGATTTGAGAGGGGGTCTGTGGATTTCACAAGCTCTTGGGCCTGAGCCCAGGTTCAGGCCCGGGAATAATTTAGGATTAAGAACAAATAAAGCCCACAAATTCCACAAGATATTGGGCTTGAGCCTGGGCCGAGCTCAATGGTTGATTCTTGGATTGGCGGTGATCCATCCGGATTGTTGATGATCTTGTTGAGGTTTTCCTTTCTTTCTATCCACTCGGTGCGTGTTTGACACAGGACTCCAAATCATAGCAAAAATTTAACGACCATCTCCTCCTTTCGTTTCTCGGCCTCTATTTGCAGCCACAACCATGGCTTCTCTGCTAGCTAACGGCATCTCAAGCTTCTCTCCCCAACCTGTATCTGATCCACAGAAGCTGTACAAGACGTTACCTTTTCATCTAAAACTGGATTCTGTGAGACCCCCAAATGCGAAAGCGAGGTCCTTGAAGATCCGAGCCGATGTCGGGTATGAATCAAAGACTTTGAATTCGAGTCCGCCAGGTAACGCCTCTTCTTCAACAGCGATTAGTTCCGATGATAAAATCAGAGAGATTCTGCGAAATACCAATTATAAAGAGAAGTTTGGGTTCTCAATTGATATAGACTCTCTTTCGATTCCTAAAGGGCTCTCAAATGAAACGATCCGGTTAATTTCTTCTCTTAAAGAAGAACCGGATTGGATGTTAGAATTTAGACTGAAAGCTTTTGAGAAGTTTTTGAAGATGAAAGAACCTAAATGGTCTGATAACCGATACCCTTCTATTGATTTTCAAGATATTTGCTATTACTCTGCACCCAAGAAGAAACCCACCTTGAATAGCTTAGATGAGGCTGACCCGGAACTCGTTAAGTACTTTGATCGATTGGGTGTGCCTCTGAATGAGCGGAACCGATTGGCTAATGTTGCAGTAGATGCGGTTTTGGATAGTGTATCGATTGCAACCACTCATAGGAAGACTTTAGAGAAGGCTGGTGTCATTTTTTGTTCCATATCTGAGGCCATAAGGGAGTATCCGGATTTGGTTAAGAAATATCTGGGTAGAGTTGTTCCTAGTGAAGACAATTACTATGCAGCTTTGAATTCTGCTGTGTTTAGTGATGGGTCCTTTGTTTATATACCCAAGGATACCAAGTGTCCTATGCAAATTTCAACATATTTTAGGATTAATGCATTAGAAACTGGACAGTTTGAGAGGACTCTCATAGTGGCGAATGATAGGAGTTTTGTAGAGTATTTGGAAGGCTGTACCGCTCCTTCTTATGATACAAACCAACTTCATGCTGCCGTGGTTGAGTTATATTGTGCTGAGGATGCAGAGATAAAGTACTCCACAGTGCAGAATTGGTATGCTGGGGATGAGGAAGGTAAGGGTGGGATTTACAATTTCGTTACCAAGCGAGGCCTTTGTGCTGGACCTCGATCAAAAATATCGTGGACCCAGGTGGAGACAGGGTCTGCAATCACTTGGAAGTACCCTAGTGTTGTTCTAGAGGGGGATGATACTGTGGGAGAGTTCTATTCAGTTGCTTTGACAAATAATTACCAGCAGGCTGATACAGGAACAAAGATGATACACAAGGGGAAGAATACAAGGAGTCGAATAATCTCAAAAGGCATATCAGCTGGGAATTCAAGAAACTGTTATAGGGGGCTTGTTCAGATTCAGTCAAAAGCAGGGAATTCTCGAAACTCATCGCAGTGCGATTCAATGCTTATTGGTGACCGTGCTGCTGCCAACACCTATCCATATATTCAGGTAATTGTTTTTTTTTTTTCATTTATTTCCAGTAATCTAGTTCCTTTAATTGTCCACTCTCTGCTTACTGACTTTTGGATTATGTTTACGTCTAATATGATTGCATTTGCCACGCTGATTGGATAATATAGTTGCATTACGTTGTTTCTGATGCATTTAGGTCAAAGCGGCGGCTCTCCTAATTTATCCACTAGTCAAGCAAAAATCTGTGCTAAATAGGTTTCATCTTTCGATAATTGCTGCCATCTCTTAACAATAAATCTGTGCTCCTTTGTGAAATTCTGGTGGATAGGGAAGTGGGAGTTGAGTTGAAAGCTTGAATGACAATTTTTTTATGATGTAAATCAGCTGGATCTCAAGCTTTGATCATTTTGTGTGTTCTGCCGTTGCTTTAATTTCTTATTGCCTTCCTTTTCTCCTGTTTTTTGTCTGGAATTAGAGAACTTCTCGTGTCATTCTTCTTACACGGGAATATAATTTTTTTGTGCTATTAGGTGAAGAATCCCACTGCTCGTGTTGAACACGAAGCCAGTACCTCAAAAGTTAGTGAAGATCAACTTTTCTACTTTCAACAAAGGGGAATTGATTATGAGAAGGCCATGGCTGCTATGATTTCTGGGTTTTGCCGGGATGTTTTCAATGAACTTCCTCAGGAGTTTGGTGCTGAGGTTAACCAGCTCCTGAGCTTGAAGCTTGAGGGATCAGTTGGTTAGGCAGCTATGTGAGGGATAGTCAATAAAAATTTGTATTGGTTAGAATAACTTATCCTTTACTGAATAATTACTATGCTCTAGAAGTTTGGTAAGCTTTATCTGTACATACAAAGTGAGGAGTTCGAAGCTGTATACTTTGCAGTTGTGGATGTTAATTTATACATGTTCATGGAGAAAATACACCAGTTTGTGTATCCCTATGGTTTGCTTCAGCCAAGTTTGTAATAAATTTTGACATGAGACGTTTCTCTGTTATATTGACTCCATATACAAGTTCATTGCCGTCTATTTTTCTACAGTAAACTTTCCTCACTTTCTGCCTGCTGAGGGCAAACAAGTCACTCGCAAAAGCTGCATTGAGAATGAGTTTTGTTTTTAAGGTATCATGCTCTGTTTTATAGTCGCGGTGAATAAAGCTTCTATTGTGCTTCTTTTGTTTTGACATTATCAATGTTGTTGCCGTAGCGGATGTCCAAATAATGAGTAATTATGGTGTCGTTTTCGATTAAAAAAATGACGAGTTTGGATGAGTTTGTATGGTGTCGTTTTTCAGTTAAAAAATGTTGTTGCCGGTAGCGTTCATCTTTTCTTTAGGTTTTGCATATTCTCTAATCATTGTTAATTGCAAATCCATCAAATCTGTGGAAGATCATAATTTATAACTACATACATGAAGAAGAAAATGAAATGTCCATCAAGACATCCATATAAACATTCATGATTAGATCAACACCACTCCTACATACACACAAAACAATTCATTAGTATGAAGAAAAACAAAGAATACTGTGCAGGATGGTATCATGGGATGCCATGGCGGTTGGCCGTATCAACGGCTGCCGCTTTTCCATCCGATAGGTCACTGCCGGAAACAGTGGGAGCATCAGTGCCTCCGCCGCCTTGATTAGGGTTGACGGGGAGGTGTCCTTCAGTTCCATAAGCGTTGCGCTTGTAGTCCTCCAAATTTGTGTCTTTCAAATAAGGGCTACTCTCCATAGGCAACCCTTCTAGTACTGATTCTTTCTTCTGCCCTTCATGACTTTCTGTCTTCTGTATCATCTGTTCACTGCAATTCGACATCTCTATCTCTGAAAAAACCCACAAATGTTATTGAAAGATTAATTAGTTTTCATTACTCATGCTTTTAACAAAGTGATTGATGTCCAAGAGCTTCACAAAATTTAGCCATAGAGACCTCAAATTAAGGGCATTGCATTGACTTGTTCAGCCTGCTTTTTCTAACCACATATATACTTGGTATCTTAGGACAGATGAACAAATACAAAACTAGTATATATAGATCAATTCAATGCCAACTTACATATCATCTTTTCTCTCTACTAAAAGGAGTTTAACTTTTTAGAGAAAAAAGACTTGAGTGGAGGAGATCAAATGATACATAGATGGGGTCGATCCAGTTTTATCTCTTGTCAGCGTAGTGTAGACCATTATGATGACTCAAGATTCACACTTACTCAGCTATCCGAAAGACATAGTATGGATTGGGTTCATAAATTTGGACAAACCTTGCAGATGCATTGAACCCCACCGACACCATGACCAGCAATTCAGATTGACACACCGCCATTCTCCAAGCACAGCACCAACGCTGACGACAAAGACAGTTTAACGAACTCGCAAAGCCCAGAGAAGGCCCGCGAGCTAAGCCCAGTCCAGGTTTGCTTGCACTTGTCACTCTTCAAGTTCAAGATATATACAAACTGGGCCACCACCATTACGGCCCCACCAAGATAAGCTCAACATCACCGGTCAAACCCAAGCCCACCTATAAATCGCTGACACGTACGCGTTCTGGGGTGGGTGAGTGAGTGAGTGATTGATTCATGTATTATTATATTCATCACAACTAAATACTTATAAAGAAAGCCATGTTTTTTCAACTACAACCAATAACAGGATAAGACAACACTACATACTTGACACCTACGAAGGACGCAAGCAAAAAGTCAAGTGGTAGGAGAAGCTTATCTACTGCAAAGGAGGGACTCACACAACCGATGTGGGACATTCTGTGGTAGACACAGTGTCACACGCACATCACACACACACTCGGCCACACACAGCCTTTAGGTTTTTTCAACTACAACCAATAACAGAAAGCCATGTTTTGTTCTTGTTATATTGGAATTTAAATATATGCAGGAATAAATGGGAGATTGAAGGTGTTTTAAGGGATTTAATGCAATTTATCAAATCTCATAATGAATATAATAGTAATGATATTGGAATTTAGTGGTAGGTTTTGGTCTGCTGGCTGGTTTATTCCAATTTAATTTTCTGTCAAATTAATGCCAATTGACATCACAAGCTGGTGTCCCTGTGTGTCGGTGGCAGTTTTTAATTAACTGGGGGGCATGCATGGTCTTGGTGGCAGTGTAATAATTTTTCTCCATAAATAAATACGTACAATACAACTAGTACGTATAGTATAAATTAATGAAATTAAACCATACATATTTTAATTCCCGCAGAGGACGGAGTAAGTTATAGACAAACAAGTACACTGTACATAGTATCCATGAAATGAAGTACGAACACAAACACAAACACAAATATTGTTTGCATATGTATGTATGTATATGTCCTTTCCCAGAATCTCATTATGTCATGTAATAAAAAAAAAAAAAGAGTCCATTATGTCAGGACGACAAAACACAGTGATGGCATAAACAGTGTTTGGACTTGGTTTCTTAATTGACCAAACAAGCTTTTTTTATTTATTTATTGCTATTGATTATTTCACTTCCAACAAATAATTGAGTTAGGTTTTGTGAACTATTGGATGTCATTTTTGAATCACATAAAGTGATGATGATTTTGAAGCTTGGAGGAGCTCCAAGTTTTAGTTACAATTCCCTCTCAAAAATCATGTTAAATGAATCATAATTTTTTTTAACTGACATATTAGAGTTTTGAAGTTAAGAATTCATGTTTATGGTTTAGAGTTTAGGGAACCACTTAAGAAAAAAATTGTTGCTTAAGACGGTTAAGTTAATTAAATGTTTGAACCTCTTAGCACATTTGCATGGGAGGTCGTGAGTTGTAACATCCACTCCGACACGATTTGACGTTATTTATGCACTAGCATTCGGGCCAAAACTTAATTGGCCCGTGTGGCTTATGGGTATTATCATTATGGTGGAGTCCGATGAGCTGGGCTTTCAGTGGGTTCCCTCTTCATCAAAAAAAAGTTTAGGGAATTACTTGGGTGGTAGCCTAGTAGTGATTCTCTTTGGGACCAAACCGTATGGACTTGAGAGGTTCTATGATCGATTCTCAATATGAGCAATATATTTGTGGTCACGTATTGAATTTTAGCCTAACTTATCCTGTTGTCATGTGGAAAACTTTTGTGAGTGCGAGTCTGATGGCCCAAGTTTATGCCTATATTGGATGTCCAAAGAGCAAGTTTGTATAGTGTCGTTCTCAGTTTTAAAAAAAGTTTACGGTTTAAGTTTTAGTGTATGAGGGTTTAGTGTGTTTTAATTTAATTTAATTTTTTTTCAAAATCTATATTATTCTAATATTATGAACATCAAAATATTCAATAACATATTTTAATTCATGATTTAATATATATATTTTTGGTGAAGAATTAATTGCTGTTACAATCGTAAAAAATAATTGGAGCCCCTAGTGGTTCGCAATCATTTCATCATTTCTAATGGTTTATATCCAATTTGTTTATGAATATATATATATATATATATATATATATGTATATATATATATATATATATATGTATGTATGTGTATATATGTATGTATGTATGTATGTATGTATGATTTTCAGATTTAGGATCATTCGGTTGTGAATTATCTATGTGGAATCAATGTGAGAAATGATCATTCTCAGTCGATAAACAAAGACGAAGTTAGTGGTGAGGGCCCCTGACAAAACTTTATTAGTGGGCCATACGACGGGACCCGGCCCACCACAGCCCAAAGTGAAACTGTGAAAGCGAACTTTCTTCAGATTTCCATTGAGAGTGACACAAACTACTATTACACTTTAATTGGAGAGTATTTATTCATAGTCACTAATGACAATCATTAAATAAAAAAGATAACTAATTAATGACAATCATGGTGAATGATTCTCTTTGAATGCATCACGACAAGAGACTTAATTAAAAGTAAACCATTTATATTATTAGTCAAGCAAAAGAGGCTCCTTCTTGTCATCCCAAGCTTCCAATCTGCTCTTTGCATTCTCCACCTAAACACAACAATTCCGTGCTAATTACTACAAAAGTTCAATGGGAGTCTCTAAATAGTGATTATTGTTATTATTATCAATGTTGAACTAATTTACCTCTTTGTCCCAGTCTGCACGGTAAGTAACCCACAGTAAAATTAGGGTCTGCAAGAATGTACCTCCTAACATCCCCGACCATATTCCCTACACACACAAAAACAAAAAGGTAATCATGATTAGTAGATGGTAAAAGGTAGAAGAAAAAACGTGAGAGATGTTTTATCCCAAACTACTCAAGGTATTGTGGGTCTAAGGTCCCCGTGATTTTATTATTCAAAAGACTCTTCAAGTATTAAAAAAATGGTAATACTACTTCGATAATTAATATATTAAAAAAAAACCGATGCGATGTCCCTGAACCCCCGCTTAATTTTGTCAACCCTGATATAAAATCCTATATCCATCTCTGGTGACCCCTCTCATATTATATTTTGGCTTCGCCCTACTGCTATCAATGCTATCAAACTGACGTGGGAAATTTAACAATTACCTTTGCTCCTAAGTGAAATGTAAAGCCAAGAAGGGCACCCACTGGAACACCAACAAAGTAGTAGCATCCAACGTTCACATACGCCACAAATGCTTGCCATCCACACCCGACAGCCACCCCTGCAACATTAAACTCAAAAAAAATATCAACTTAATCTTCAATCTAGGCAAGATAAGGACATTAATTTTCATTGATAACTGCACTGTATGTGCAGAATTGTCAGCAAATTATATTTTTTTTAAGACATAGTAAATTGAATAAGGTTCATTTTAATAAAGAAAAAACTATATATTTTATTTATTATAATTATGTACCTGAAAGAACGGGTTGGACGCCGTTGAGAATGAGCGTTAATGCGAGGAAGGGAGCGAGGTCGGCGACGGCGTTGGAGACGGTTTCCCCTTCTGTGAAGACGTAGCTGATATCATAGCGGAAGACGAGGACAGCGATGGCAGCTATTACGGCGAGGATAAGGGACGACAGCGTCACCACCACAACTGACAATGAAGCCGATTTTGGATGTCCTGCTCCAAGTTCATTGCTCACTCTCACACTGTCATTAATTACCCATAACAGTATTTAATTCGTGTACCAATTTCCAATATCTAGCCATCAATTTTAAGTTAATTATTAATGGACTGACCTTGCAGCTGCATTAAATCCAACTGAAATCATGTACACCCATCCCTGTATCGTTACACTGCAACCACACACTTATACAATCATTCACACAATAATATAGACTATTTTTATACTAAAAATCTTTCATCATTCTTGTTAAAAATCATAGCTCCTATTCACATCAAAGTTATTGTCGGCGTTGAGTTATCCAATTTTCGTGAATATATCAGGTCCGCAAGACTTTATTCATTTTGGATCGTCTCACTTAAATGGTACTTGAGTCTAAGAAAAAACTTGTTAGTGTGGTAGCTAGATGCATGGGCTACCGCACGATTTGGGTTTACTAAAGCAATGTGATATTTTGTAATAATTTTGGCATAACTCAATCGAGTGGTTTATGAATAAAACTTAATTATTCTCATATTGAATAAGAATTTACTAAGTCTAAGTACCAATGGTATCCGTCCATGGCCCAGAGAAATTTAAACAACTACACACCTTTCATCACATTATGTGTCAGATTTAATTGTACTAAGACCAAAAAGAATAAATTTTGACTTACCAAATCGATAGAGAATCCAACGCAATCTCAGCATTGGGAAGAAGACCAGCAATCAAGACTAGTATCTGAACGTACCAAGTCTCTAAGCAAAGCATCACAGCCGAAGCAGCTGACAATTTGAAGAAACTCCCCAACCCACTGAAAGCATCCACACTAAATCCTTTCCATGTGTGCTTACATCTTGGACTAACCAAAATGTACACAAACTGCGCCACAACTATGAACCACCAAGAAAGACTAAGCACAAGGGCTGCACCAAATAGACCCCAGCCCCATACAAACACAGCCAGCCACGAAAACACCAGGTGAAAAACAAGCGCCGCCAACGATATATATGCACTCGGGTTTACTATGCTCTGCGATTGCAAGAACTTTTGTATGGGGAAATTAGTCGCGTAAGCGAAAATTTGAGGGATTAATCCGTAGACAAATAGTGCAGCTGCGGATGAGATTTCTGTGGATTCTCCTAGTAATATCAAAATTGGCTTCGAAAACACGTAAATTAGTGTCAAGGGAAGTGCCGTTAATATTAGAAGAATCGTTGATCGTTGAAGATATAAGCCAAGCATGTCGTATTTCTTCGCACCATATGCTTGTCCACATAACGTCTCCACTGCACTTCCCATACCAAGCTACACACAGAAACAGGACAACACGTTGTAAACCAGTTATAACAGGAATTCTAGCCGCTGGTATACAAAAAGATGTGAGTGAGAGTTGGATTGTGTGTAATTTATTGACGTACCATGACGCCATAAGCGAAGACTTGGATGCCGGTGTTGCCAAGAGAGACAGCAGCAAGCTCAAGATTGCCAAGATGACCACAGAAGATCTGGGTGGACATTGAAACGACGTTGTTTAGCAAGTAAACAATAATAGCAGGAGCAGCGAGCTTAAAGAGCAAAATAAGCTCAATCCATGTGGCAGCCTTGAGCCGCCGATACAAGGTTAATTTTGGATCGTTGAGTATCCATTCAAGCTCGTCGCTCACTGGCTCGCCTTGTGATGATCGGAAGCTGCGGATCATAGCTTGATCGATCACATTTGGTTGAGACCCCATAACCAACCACTTCTTCTTCTTAGTCCCTTGTGTTTGTGTGTGTGGTTGAGAGAGTGAGAGGGTACAACTTGTTCAATAGTTCTATGCCTATTTATATGGAAAACGAAAATAATAAAAACAAATCTCAACAGTCGGTATTCTACTAATCTCGATTGTAGAGTTATATGCACATGATTCAAATGAATTTGTGAAGCATTCCACATAAATCAAATTATACACATAAAATTTTATACATACAATTCAA
This sequence comes from Tripterygium wilfordii, assembly GCF_013401445.1. Lineage (NCBI taxonomy): Eukaryota > Viridiplantae > Streptophyta > Magnoliopsida > Celastrales > Celastraceae > Tripterygium > Tripterygium wilfordii. Next base: position 1,309,080 of record NC_052240.1, on the reverse strand, counting down.
CAGTCGAGATAAATATAATACTAACTGTTAGGATCCCTATCGGGAAAAAACGAAATACTACAACTTTGTTTTGTTGAACAAATTTTGATTATATTTTGAAAATTTGCATTGGTCTTGCTGTTTCAGTCTGGGTCAACGTTGTTGAAAACGTTATGGGGAGCAATAACAAATCAGGTGACCTCATTTGACGTTGTTTACCGAAAAAGAATAATAAGGCGTTTTAATGGCAACCAGCCAACCACGCACCATTTAATTGATTGATGTCGTCCAAGGCTATTGGTTCGAATGGATTTTTTTTTTCAATAACTGAGAAGGCTCAATTCAATGACCACTTTGTGACCTCCAGAGTCACTTTTGAATTGGGATTTAACTATCACAATTTGCATCACGACCGAAAAATGCATTAGGCCGAACAAAAATGTGTGCGGATAAGAGAGTTGAAGCGTCACAAAAGTGGGCTCGAAAGCCCATACAACTAGAAAACCTTAATCCTCTCCGGTCGAGAGATAAGAGCATATTCAATGGGACACTCGAAACTTATTTTTCAACTGTTGAAAGTGAATTTTATAAAAAATTTAGGGTTTTTGAGCTCTACAATGAATGAAAATGAATATTTGAAAACACATGAGATAATACTTTCTTGATAATGACACTTGAAATATGGAGTATGTATATAGTTGATGAATAGTGAAGAGAGATGTGATGAAAAAGAAGAGCGAGAAAATGAGTATGAAATGTTGATGAATAGTGTATATTGTAAAACCCACTCATCCAATTAAATTATGTCACCCAAGAAAGAGAAAAAGAGAGAATAATTTTGGAGTGCTTGATATTTGTTTTAACATTGGAGTTGCTCTAACCAGCCATACAATGAAAAAAACGTGTTTTTTATTTTTAGAAAAGTTGGTGAGTGAAACATGTTTTGTTTTCTTCCGTCTTTTTTCCTTGACGCCTTTAATAGCACAAGTGTCTTCTATTTCTTTTTTATATATAAATAAAATAATTGCCCTTATTGTTTCCCTAAAATTGTCAGAACAATTATTGTTTGGATGCCAATTATTACAATGTCACAGGGTCGATCAGCATTAAATACTTGCACATTATCATTTTAAGAATCGGGGTTGAATATGTCAAATTTATACTCCATATATTTATTTATTTATCTATTTATTAGTATTGAAAAAAATCTCACATTAATAAAATAAAGATATAATCGACATATTATAAACACATGATTTTCTTAACTTATTAAGACGCATTTTACTAAATTAAAAATAAAATTTGGAGTTATAACATGTCGACTAGATCAATTTTTTTTTTCTCAATTAGAAATCCACTTAGAAGTACGTCCATTATGAGATTCGCTCTTGCATGATAAATTTTGGTAACGAGATCAATCTCTACATCACTTACTTCAACCAACTTAGGTCATCCACAGCAGATACTCTTAACAGCTTCTCTAAATTAACAATAAAAGTACACTTTTTACATATTTACAGTTTCTCTAAACAGTATCACCACGCAGCAAATACTCTAAATCATACACTAAATTATTTAAATATTCATTTCTACAATCAATTTTTATTTATTTAAACTCAATTTATTTTACAATTATCATAACTTGCAATACTACCATATTTAAATAATGAATTAATTAACATTAATTAGTAGAGACAAACACCCATATTGAAGGCTACATTTTTTATATATCAGACAACACTATCATATTGACATATTTTAATAAGCCTAGAAACCTGACCCATCTAATTAATAAGCCCAGAAAACCCCAAATTATTGTTTTCTATCTTCGTCTCCCTTCTATGCCGCATCCATACCCGACTCTGCCTTTGCTATTCGCCGATGACGGGAGTCGGCTGTATTTGGTCATGTTCAGGATCGAGAAACAAAAAATGAACTGATTATTTTGATTAAAATAATCATCCAAAGTGTTATAGTGAAACTGTGGTTCCACAGTTTCACTGTAGCACTCTGCAGTTTTATAGTTTCATATCCAGTAACTGCTGGATGTTACTTTTTTGTCAAAATTTTTACTGTTTACTCTAAATTTACAGGAGAGTATCACTTTGCAATATTTGCTGGGATGCTCTTATGAGTGTAATCCTCGTAGAGAACCAAACTAATCGAAGACTCTGCACCTTGTTAAAAAATCTCACATCGTAAAAGGATATATGTGTGTGTGCGCGCGGGCATAAAGACGCGACATTTACTTTCAACCAGAAGCCCACAATCTCTACATGTAAAAGCTCAATCTCAAGGTCAACTTTATTTTCACCCCACTATTTTCAAATTGCTCCCTTCCTTATTTGCTTTCGCTCTCCTTCTAGAACCGCAACTAATTTTGCTTTCCCTACTCCTCCACTCACAGAATCAATCAGCCAAGATGCACAGGGGTGGGGTGTGATAATCAAAAACAGACTATCAAAGATAAGTTGATCAAAGTTGGGGTGTAATTTAAAAATAATGGGGTTATTTGCACAGCCAATCGAAATTCTGCAAATGCGACTCAAAAGCTTCATTACTGGGCCCTCCAACTGATATTTATCATCACTTGAAGTGGCCCACATGTCCTGAGTTCGTCCTGGCCCAGGATTAGGTCAACTTCCTTCCTTTCTTATTACATAGTTATTACATGGGCTTGTTCAATTGTTCCAGTCCACAAACGGTGTAAACTTCCAATACTTCTAAGCAGGGCCCAAAGTGAATATGGAAAAGCCCATTATTAAAACGGCCCATTATTTTTGTTCATAGCAACTTAAATCACAAATATTCAACTTTGAAACTCTGTAATACATCTTCACCACAAATCTACATCATACGTATAGCTAATGCAACAATACAAGATGGCTTTTCCTTCTCAAATACATCTTTACAAAGAAAAACCTTTATTATACAGTGCACATGAATCATTTGTTAATATAATAGTAAGGAACACAAATTTGAATGTACCTCTAAAGCTGCAATCTCTCTCTCAAGAATATCGTTTCGGTAGGCATGATTTCTGGATATTAAGCACAGAACACCTCTTTAACCCCATGACCTACAGGCAGCATCTTTTTTCTATGAAGATGATTCATAGATAGCTCAGTTTCTTGCATAGATGGAAGGTCCAAGAATGTATTCAATTAAGACTATAAAAGCATGGTGATCACCACCGATGAGCTAAAGAGCAGATAATATATCAAATCTTCGTTGTAGAGACCTGCGAAATAGGAAAATGTCGAGTGAAGGAAATGCAGTCCATCACCAAATGTTCTAGTTAGTTTCATTCTACAACAAGAAAGCTAAAAATTAACTCTCCACTCTTGGCTTACCGGACTCTTTACTTTCTTCATTTATATATTATGAATGTTCAATATATATATTTAACATTAACCAAAGTTTGTTCTCTGCAAGTCTTTAATGAGGTTTGTTCCAAAAACTTTCATGTGGTCTTTCATAAATTTTAGTTAATAAAACAGGCAGATTAATATATGGTGAGGACAAACGAGTATGCAAAGCCTGATAAGCTTACCATTTTGACCAGATGCTGCCGCGGGAAGTGCAGGTATTTTGACCGCTGCAAATTCGGAAAGCAAGTGGCAATTACTAAATAAAGTTAGAAGGAAAATACAAACCTAGATAGCAGCAAGTCACTTGGAAAGCAAATGGAGAAAGAAAATGAAAACCGCTTGGAAATACAAGCATAGAGAACTTTTTTCTGATTGCTCAACGGGGATGAGGATTCAAATCCTGCTCTAAAGAGGATGGTGAGGAGATTGGCCACTTGAGCAACTGGTCATCTTAGAGCATTTAGAATTAATAAATTGTTATTAAAAAAAACATACTTTTATTGCATGATGCTGCCGCTAATTGAGATGTAGAGGGCCATGGCGCTGGAATATTGTCATTCAGATCACAAATGAAGCTGATCCCGGTAAACTGGTCCAAGGTTGCATCTGAAGGCAAACTTGGCAGAAGGCATCCAGACTCTAAATAGAAAAATCAGACACATGAATGATATTTATATTCAATCTACCAAAAAGGTAAGAGGTACACAACTCCCATGCACAAGGCTCCCGCAGTGGGTGAAGTCAGGGACATGCAATATGCACGTAGACCATACCTCTCCACATGATATGTGGAGAGGTTGTTTCTGAAATTGAACATGTGTCCTCTAAATTGCACTACCACTGTTCGCATGTCAATCTATCAGAAAGCAAAACAAAAAATGCAATATTACAATATGAAATTTCCAACTTACCTTGTTTCACTGATGAATTCAAATTTCAGCCCCAGTGTTGCAACACATTGCAAAAGACAAAGAAACAAGTATTTGGATTAGTATTAGTATTAGCAATGAATAAGTTCAAAAGAAATTCACTAGCACTTTGCTAATTGAAAAGGTAACCGAGAAAGGTAACGAAAAAGAGAGGAGCAGAAACAACAATAAGTTCGAAAACAGGGGGAAAATGTGGGAAAACAGAGCATACCTTGGAGAGAGAAATCCTTGAGACTTAAATGACAAAGGCTAAAAATGTTTCTCGTAATGTTTGACTTCTGTAACTTCATTCCTAATGTTGTAGCACAATCCAAAGCTTGCAAATTGGTTATAAGGCTCTGCTTCTGAAGGTGTGCCACATAACTCTCCATGGCACCACAGCACACTGTTGTGTTACTTATCTCATTTTTGCAGCCTTTTGCTACGTGTCTCATGTCGGGAAAAGCTAGAGGGCAAACTGAAGCAGAAAGAACAAATAACAACCAATGAGACCACCACTTGAAGGGACTGGCAAGTGGCATCACTAATAAATTTAAAAGACGGAAAATGATGATCAAGCATATACGTGCTTGCTAAGAGAAAATGAAAAGAGTAATCCACCACCAAGGATTCATGACATTAGTCCTAATGAGCATGAAAGTCTGCCATTTTCGGCTAAAAATGTCCATGAATGAATAGAAGTGATGAGCCACAAAGCTAATTCAGAAAATTATTTTTAATACAGGCCTAGCACAAAGTACAGTTCAAAACTTGGCATCTTAGTGAAGTTTTCCATTGCAAATTGGGTACCCTAGATTCAACCCGTGAAAACAAGCTCAATGCAATTCAGGAGTAAGACTGTACATTAGCCCTCCTCAGCTTCACAGTCACGTCTTGTGCATTATATTTGACTTTTAGGCCCACACAAAGGGCCATCAGAATGTCAATAGCCTAACCATGCTAAAACACAACACCATATGCTTCTGATCCCTAGATATAATATGAAATCCCCTTGTCTGTGCAACAGGCAGGGTCTCTTAAGAGCCAAAGCATCAAAACAACCCACCCACCAGAACTGGTAAGCAGTGGTTGAAAGGACCCACACAAATATCAATCTGTTATCATCGATGTTTAACTTTGAAGTTTAAACTAACCTCTATTAACATTGCAATTTGATAATCCTCTGAGAACTTCTTTGGCATTAGAAGGATTGAGTTTACTCGCCAGCCAACGAAGGACAATACTTTTACAATCATCCACCTTAGTCGAGTGCTCAGGTAACACGCGAGATCCATCCATGCTTAACAAGCGATAATCCTGCATTGCAATTTTAGTAGCTGCTTCTGATATGGCGTCCTGACAAATTTGGTCACAACATTCTTTCACCGGATCAATCTTCTTGCAGGCAGCAAGCAGCTTCAAAGTATCTACATTGTTCTCAAACTCATTAACATATTTTACCGGGCAAGAGCCTTCGGTTAGGTTTGTTGGACGAATCGAACACATCTGCCTAAGATTTTCAACCGCACCCTGACCAGCCAAGATCTGCTCAATATCAGAAATGCAATGCATGGAAAGGGTCCCATTTAAGGCAAGCATATTGGTCTCTTTACTGGATTGACCAATAAGAATAGCAAGAGTGGCCTCAAACTGTGGACAACATATAACATTAGCCAGCATTGGGGCAAATATGGACCAGCAATCAATCGCAGTTATGCTCATCAAACTTTCAGCAGAACTGAAGTTTAACACACAGAGCCCTGTTAAAGAAGAACCACACCAACCAAATGAAAAACAATAACCATATATGTCATGCCAAATTCTTCTACGAATTTAATATAGCTGGACAAGAGAATTAACCTGATAGTTTCGGGACAGTATGGTTTGTGAAAGGTGTCAATGGGGAAGGAGCAAGAAGAGGAAGAAAAGGCTCAACAGCCCCAGTTGGGGAGATATCCGGTAAGGCACCATCTGCACTTTTGTCTGTTAATACATAATCTTTAAGGTAATTCAACTGGCTGCCATAAGATTTTTGCAAACTTGCAAAGAGAGCATTGGTCATTACAGAGAACAAAATAGAAAAATCATAAAACCTTTTCTATCCAACAACATAATATGTTTATGGCACTAGTGGCCCATATGTAGAATAACATCATATGCACCACTTCACTTGGGTGCTATTTAGAGACAGCTTCGAAGAGATAAGTTCCTATTGCCATTTGCATGATAAAATATCATATTATGTTAATAAATGCAGCATAAGCAAATAAGCATCATGCATGCACTTTCATATATAATTTTACCTATATAAGGATATTAACTTAGACTAAGAAAAGAAATATGTTCAACAGAAAAGCCTCCAGATAACAATGAGGACGATACCCCCAAACTCCCACACCAACACATCCCCAAGGATCCCGACAATGAAAAAACCACTTTAGCAGCAAATGGAATGATGGAAGTTCCAGTTTAAAATATATCCTAAAAATTATTCAGAAAGTTGAAATGCTCGTTCCAAAGTCCTTGCCATATGATTCAGGCCACTGCGTTCTTCTGAAGTTGTAAACCGAAGTACAAATTAATCATATGCAGTCACTCAGAATCCTTCTTCTCTCTAGATAATTTCCTTAAAATCTACTTCAGAGGAACACAGTCCATGTTAAACAGTAATCGATACTCAGAATGGAGGCTCCAATGAATATCTCCATTGACATCAAAGATTTAACACTTTTGTTTTGGAAAAATGCAATGCAAATATCTTGTTAAGTATCTTGACTAGCAGGATTATTCATTAAACTCAAAAACCTAGCATCTTCTAATCCTTGTCGTTTAACTTCATAGGTAGGAGAGGAGAATTCTAAACAAGGAATAGCACCATCTCGAGCTCAATGCGAAAGTCAAAAGAAAGGGAAAGAAAAATAAGGAAACACATACTACTTCTGCCAATAACAATAATGATCAATATTCGATCATATTAACATTTCAGCCTTGTAGTTGATGGGTTTGCACTCCCTTAGTGCTCTTAATAAAAAAATTTCCATTCGAAAAAAATAACGATAATGTCAATATTGCAACAGACAGAATCCAATAGAAATTAGGTCAATGAGCCAAAATGAAAATAAAGAACTGGGTTCAAGGGGTTATTAACGTTATGCAACTGTACAATCCTACCAAAACCCAATCCCCAAAAGATACTATACTATACAAGTAAAATATTTACATTTAAATCCTTCCACAATGGGGTTTTCACAATTTCACAATTACCCAGCTCACACAACTCATAGATCATGCAAAAATAAGTAAAACCCCAAAAGGGAAACAGCAATTAGGTTAAGAATGCTTACATAGGAACAGCAAAAACAGGTTCAAGATACCCATTTTGAGCTTGAGCTTAAAAGGCACCCTTTTGTTCGTGCCTTCAATTAAACAACTCCCACACAGAGGCAAAAACCCTGATTACAGCTGCCAATCAAAAAAAGAGGAATGCAAAGAAGAGACTTTTTAACAAATCTCTAACTCGAATTATTCAGAATGCTTGCCATGTAACAAGAACAGAGAATAAAACGGTTGAGAGAGGAGACCATGAGTAAATGAGCTGCAAGAGATGTGAGGACTGGAGAAGCATCATCATAGCTGTCTCTCTTGAGTACAGAGAGGGGGGGAGTGGACCCCATAGACACATAAAGCTCAGTTATGAACAGCACTGGTGCATTAAAAGCCATCTATGGCCTTTTTCCCCTTAGTAGGTTCGTAGACACGTATGCATGTGGATCGGGCACTTGCCAACCTAAAGGGGCCTGGGCCGCAAAATAGAAACTATCATAGCCCAAGTTTATTAGACTGCTCCAATTGATTATCAAGACCCATACCTAATATTTGTTTCTGGGCCCTATTAATGTCTTCAGCCCATAACCTCTGGAATTCCCCTGTATTCTGCAAGGCAAGGCCACCCACCACTGCCTTTGACACTCCATTTCCAATCAATCATGATCACCACCATCATTTACCGAATTTGTCAGGAAGATACGTATTATATGTAACAGATATTTCCTGTTTTAAACCTAAGATTACGTAATATTTGGTTTCTGATTTGATTTCTCTCTAACACGGACAAGTTCTTAAAACTGTAAGAAAAAAGACACCAACTTTCACCAAAAAAACTGTAATAGTGAATGGAACTCTCAATGGCACATGGTGTTTCAACTGGGTTTGTTCTAGTATTTGTAATTGTAACTGGGTTTCTTGTGAATTTCTTATTCAAACGAAAAGGGGAAAGCAGAGGCAGAAAGCAAAGTGATGGGAGTGTTGTCGATGACAGTGTTGAAGATGAAGAGAAGGGAAAGCTTGATGATGAGTTTTGTAAAAGTGTAAAGAAGTACAATTGGGATGAGATAGTGAGGCTCACCATGAATTTCTCTAGAGTGATTGGTTCTGGAGGATTCAGTACTGTCTATTTGGCTGATTTAATCAGTTCTGGTTCCACTCTTGGGGTAGTCAAGATCTTAATCAACGACCATCTCAAGCGGGTATTCAAGCAGGAGTTAGAAATCTTGCTCAACCTTCGCCATGATAACGACCAAGGTATGCGAAAATCTTAATTCTCTGTTTTTAGTTCTTGTAATATGGTCTAAAGATCCAATCTTCAATTCAATTGATCAGATGAAGAAGGTGCATTAGTCTTTGAGTATGTCCCCAATGGAACCTTGCAGAGACCTTGCAGGAGAAGCTTCATGGAAGCGATTCCGATTCGACTTGCAATGTCATATTGTTTTGGAGAAGACGCATGACCATAGCCTTCCAGCTTGGACAGGCAATTGAGTACCTTCACGAGAAATGCAATCTCCAAATCGTTCATGGGGACATCAAGGCTTCAAACATACTACTCGACGAAAACCTCAATTGCAAGCTCTGCGATTTCGGGTCTGCAAAGATGGGTTTCTCTTCCACGGTGATGCCGACCAAGAAACCGATGATGGGTTCACCAGGTTACACCGACCGTCACTACATCACAACAGGAATTGCATCCAAGAAGAACGATATCTACAGCTACGGAGTCATAATTTTGGAGCTTGCGACAGGGATGCAGGCGTTCTGTTCGACGAAATGCCAGCGCTTGACCTCAATTGCGGGGCCTATGTTGAAGGATATTGAGCACTGTGAAGCGCACAAGTTGAAGGAAATGGTGGATCCACTACTGGGTGGTGAGTTTGACATGGAAGAAGCGAGGGCTATGCTTTCAATCTCTTGTCGTTGCCTTGGCGAATCTCCATCTCTCAGACCTTCAGCCACCCAAATCTTGCTTGATATAGAGAACAGTGTGTCTTCCATTTCCTTCGTCTTCTCACATGGCAACACACCTTCTGTTACGAGTGCCAATACATAGTGAATACCAAACGATAAGATGTGAGAGCTTATGTAAAGCATAGTTTTCATGAATAAAAATATCCGAAAAGCATTAACAATTTCTGATTATAATAGTTTATAAAAAAATAATCTGACTATAATACTTTCATAACTACAAATTAATTAATGGGTTTACAATTTTTCTTCGTTTTGTTTTAATATAATGTAATTTTGATCACAGAAGATATGACCCATATCAACTCGATTACCAAATTTTCAAAAGTTTCAATTTGGGAATTGAAATTCGAAAATTGAAAATTATTGGAATTTATATCTGTTCAGACAGTAAACTTGCTAATATGATATAAAAAAATTAAATTAGAAATCCATCTGAACAGTGAAAAATCTACATTTTTGTATTGGTAAAAATTTTGTAAAAACTTTATATAATAAAAAATTGTAGAAAATTATTGTTCTTGGAGCGACACGTAAGCACATATAAGACACCAGCTCGGACCTCACTCTCTTTTCTGTCTCTGATTCTGCCTACATACGTTACCACTTTACATGGCATCCTCCATTACTGCACCTTCTCTGTCCAAATGAGATTCTCTCGCGCTGGGCCCCACCAATTCGCGGAAACTCCTCACCGTCCACGGAGAGGCTATTCACGACGGAAATCTTCTGTCCCGGAGACTCCTCTCGTTCGCTGGAAATTCGATGTGCACGATAGACACAAACAGGTCGTACGAGGGAGATGTGGAGGTGGCGAGGTATCAGCTCGAAAGCTCGCGGCGCGGTTTTGGCTGCTTCGGTATTCTGGTTTGAGAAGTGGATCATCTCATCTGTTCGGCTATGAGGTGAGTCGTTCTCGTGCAGTCTTTGTGGCTCTTATGATCTGTTTGGTTGCTGGGAAAAGAATGACAGTGTATATTTGACAACATTGTGTTTGTTCTGAGAGATTGGAAATGAACAAACGTCTATTTTTGCACTGTTTGGGACTCGATCAGAAGCCGGAATTACCATTCATAACTAAAATTTGATTGAACTGTTTGAATAAATGGAGATATGCATTTAGGAAAATTCTGATTTTTTTTGCCTCTCTCATATTCTCTTCAACTCAACAAGGTGAAATGAAAGTTGAACCAATTTACATCTAGGATTATCCCCTAAATTCTGCTTGCCCATCCTACTTTTATGAGTCTACCATGCCAATGATCAAGTTTGAGAGGAAAAGAAAGAAGAGTTTTTGAGTCGAATGTCGGTCATCCTTTAAGGTTTTTATGCTGCCTTCAGTTTGTGAAGAGATGACTTTTTAAAATTGCATTTGATTAGAAGGGATTGTACGTTTCTGTATTACTTCTGTGATTTTGAAACACATGTTATGTGCTTTTTTTGGATGAATCCTATGTTATTTTATTTTCCACAGCCTGGTGTCAGGCATGTTAACACTAGCATGGAATGTGTTGCTATGAGCAAAAGTTGCAGTAGCTTTCTATTCCTCGATAGTTCAAAGTATGGGTTACTGGATAAGGTATGTCTCTCTTTTAAGCTTAATATGTATTGCATTATAACTGGTGACTCACTAACTGTAAAGAAGATTGCCATGATCAAGGAAGGAAGATCTGAGGTGTTTCAACATCTTCATGGCATAGATGTGGTTAGATAGTGAGAAAAACATTAGATGTTTACTTTAGTAGAATTACTGTTACTGAGATGACTGTAAGAGGCTGCCTATAGGATTCATCTGACTACAGCTAGATTATGGCAGAGAGGAAATACTATACTTGTGCTCCTCTGTTCTGGAGGGAATGTATGTTGATAGTGCTTTCTGAGGTTAATTAGTAGTGCTTGACCTGTTCTTCAATTAATTAACTCTTTATGAAACGTCTTAGTAACCTAAAAGCCTTTTTGTCTTCATATACTATGTTGCTCCAGTGATGAAATAACAGCATTATCTTACCGTCCTTCAACTGATGACCACCTTAGAATCAATTAGTAATAGAGAGCTGGCATTTGTGATTGTGAGAACTAAGTTTTCCATAAATAACGTTGCCTACTTTTTAATTTTCTCCAGAGTGAGTCTTCTTTGCCATATGCCAAGTCTACGATGGAGGGATCAACAAAGTGGGACCCTGGGTGCTCAAGAATCTCAAATGACATCCTCAGCTTCTACAGCCTCCGGAAGCTTGTTGAAGAACAAGCTAGCAATTCGTCTGTTATTTATGCTGTGCAAGCAAAATTACTGCAGGCTCATCTATGCATTCGCAAACTTGAAGCTGAGAGGCAATCCTCTAACAAGAAAGTCCAACGGTTACTCAAGAAGCTTGGAGAGGAAAGAAGCTCATTTCAGAAAGAAGAGCGCCTGAAGATACATGCAGTTGTTGATGATTTAAAGCATGAGCTTAGGAAGGAAAGGAAAAAATGTCAAAGAATGGGATTTCTTAATTCTCAGTTGGTCAATGAACTGGCCAACATCAAGTTAACTGCAAAGCAATTCATCCTAAACTATGAGGAAGAAAAAGAGGCTAGAGAGCTAATGGAGGAAGTGTGTAATGAGCTAGCTAAGAAAATTGGAGAGGATAACGCTGAAGTTGAGGCACTGAAGTTGGAATCATTGAGAATCTGCGAAGAAGTGGAGGAAGAGAGCAATATGTTGCAACTGGCTGAGGTCTGGAGAGAAGAACGTGTCCAGATGAAGCTGATTGATGCAAAATTGTCTCTTGAACATAAATATTCGCAGATGAACAAGCTGATAACAGACCTTGAAACCTTCCTAAGGTCAGGAAGTGCAAGGCTTAATTCAACGGAGTTAAGGAGAGGTGAATTGATTTTAGAGGCGGCTAAATCAATGAATATTCAAGACATCAAGGAACTTCGATACATGCCCCCAAAACCAGGTGATTTATATTCAGTTATGAAAGAACTCCATCAAGTTGAAGCTAGTAAGACGGAAGTTAGACCATGTCTTTACAACATTCCTCCTAGTAACGTTCCTGGCATCCTCTCAAATGATTTTATTAATCATAACAGTACCCCGACTAATGCTACCAGGAGTGAAAAATCTTCGAGTAGTTTGGAGGAACAGGGTTCAAGTTCCTCCCTTGAAAGTGAACCCTCTGTCAACTAGATTAGCCATGCCAAAGGTTCAATGAGGAGTAGCGCAGAATGTAAACAAAATGCAGCTACTGAATTTGCAGATACACAACCAAGTGAGGTCTTCTCAGCATCAGCAGAACAGTTGAAGCAGAAGGCTAGCATATCAAAGCTTCTAAGATTGTGTCCAAGTAATGGCAAGTTTTATGATACAACGATATCAGAAGACAGTTAGCGAAGCTTTTCAAATGGGACAATTACTACTCTGGGGACTGGGGAGAGTCTCTTCAAATAGAAGGTTGTCTTTCCAAAGCCATTATAGGATTTGCTAAGAGGTCACAAGGAGTCCAAAAGAATAATATGAAGGCTAAGCTTTTGGAAGCCAGGGTAGAAAGCCAGAAGCTCGATCGCGGAATTGCTCTTAGACGCTAGATGAACTATACCTCCCTCAATTGTTGTGGCAGAGTTATTGGTGATAGAGCATGGTTGATGGCCGAAAGCCATCTTGAAGGCTGTGTCTCTAGAGGAAACCTTTTAAGATCTAAAGAGCTGCAGATCCCCTGATATCAAGTCCTCTTGGAGGCTGCTTCTTAGTTGTAACTTGATCAGTAAGAGATTCCTCCCATCACTTTCCAAGTTCCTTTTACTATTAGTTGAATGTACTTGTTTATGGGAGTATACTATCTTCATCCTGTGCCAGTGATGAACAAATTACACTGTAATTGATAAATAGATTGTTATCTAATGGGAAAACATCTTGCTCTAGTATTGCTCCTTTTCTTATTTGATGTAGGTTGGGCTAGGCTACTTGGGCCAATGTAAGTTGGGCCATGAACTGATAGGATATTGAGGTTTGTTGGGTCTGTTGAGCCCAAAATACTGAATTAGATCTATACATTTGGGTTCCATGAATATCATAAGTAGGTCTAGATTCCATGACTGTTTAGACATAGGCATCACAGGCAATGACAGCAAGAACTTAAGCTATTTTAGAGTAGGTTTGAATCTTCATTCACTACTCACCACTGTTGGTTGGTCAAGGTTATCAAAGGTTCATCTGGCTTTAATTTTAAAGACAAAAGACTTCATTTTGATCCACGTAAGTACACATGTATCTTCTATTACAATGGACAGATTAAAGATGGAAGAAAAGGGAAAAATGCTCAGAGAGCTACTTGACAGTGCTAACAGCTGGCCTTTAGTATCAAGATAGTGAAATGCACAAATAGACTTAAAGCTATTGACCATCAAATGTATCAAATAAAGCAACTAGAAAACAATGGTATTGGAAGAGAGCTTAAAAGAAAAGCATAATCAGGGTCCCTGCTTTAAAGGTACTGTGAAGAACATGATTAGGTTGCCTGCTAATTCATGCCCCATTGATCTATAATTTTTTAGCTTCATGGGACCTTATTATGATGTATTAGTTTCAATAATAATTAATAAGATGCCAAACAAATCAAGCTCTTTTCTACTAGATTAAACCTAACCCCATCTCATCAATGAATGGACTTTCTACACAAATCTCACCACAGGAAGAATCACTAGTGGGAGGAGCACCTCCACCACTCTTTCTCCTTTTACTTTAGAAGTGATGATAGGAGAGGCAGCTGTTGATGGAAACCTTCACTTCAGAAGCAGCAACAGAGTCTATTACTTGTCACAGTCACTGCATAACTGAAACCAAGAGTAGCAGTTAGAGATCAAATAACCAACACTAGTTGTCTTAAAATGAACTTACATCTGTAATTCCAAAAGTTACCATTAATGAAAAGGTGGAGGTTCTTGTTTAAGCATTGCCTAAATAGTTTCTTAAATATCATTCTGTAACTGTCAAGACACTGAAGTAAATTGTGAATGATCATTGCAGGTTTCAGGCTCAAAACAGTGACTGATTGTTAAGTGTTATGGAGGCATGGGGTCTTGAGATATTAGTGGTGAGCAGAATAATGAAAAGATGCCAACCAAATCAATCACTCACCCATTTTAGCCAAACAAGCCACACTCTTCAAGATCAGAAAAAGAAGAAATTGACCTGCCTCAAGTGCTGCAACCACAAGTTCAGATAGGTACATATCATCTCCTTCATATCATATGCAATGCAAGTGGGGACTTCACTTTAACTGCTAATCTCATGTAAAAGATAAATGTTCTGTCAACTGTTATCTGCAACTGGAAAAAAAACTATAAAAAAGCCAACACAGTTAGTAGCAATAATTACACCACCACTGTCTTGTGCATGATTTTGAAAGTGACTGTATACCAATCCTCACAGAAATCCCCTCTCAAGTCATGATTTTTTACTCTAATTATAGAAACGTCTTGACAAACTTGACAGTTGATGCAGATATAGCTAGCATTAGTGTTTTTTTTTTGTTGTGGGGCAACCTTTTGGAGACTGAAAGGCAAGATTCTTTGTTTAATTATTGATCATTTTTAATTGTTTGAGATTGATTGATCTATTACAGTAGAAAATATTTTAAGAATAAACAGAACAATCAGGAATCTTGAGAAAATATTTGAAGTTAATAAAGAAAATGAAGTCTGGGATCCATTTCATCATGAACGCATAGAATATACACTGCAAGGACTGTTTGATTGCACTAATATCAATTAACTTTGTGTTAGGTAAGTTTTTTTCTTGAATATTTATGACAATAATATTGTAATGTTCATATGATGACACAATCAGAACTAGAAATAAGTTTAATTTGTTACCAAATCATATCCTCTCTTGGACATATATGTACAGAAGAGAGAGATCATAAAGTGAAAATGTTGCAAGGGAGAGATGATCAGATGGGGTTGGCTGGACCAGCTTGAAAGGAACAATGCATACCAAATAGGGATTGATAACTATTATTGCTTCTTAACCTATATCCTACCATCTGATCTGAGACTGACACCATTTTCAACTTATTAACAGATTTGCAAAGGTTCATTTCTTTAGTGGGTTCCCCCCTCCTTTGTTAACATTTTGATTGTGACCTATGAATTTTAGCTTCTGTAATAAAGTTAAATTCCCATGTTTATGTGCATGGACAGTAAGAAAAGAAGAAGAAAAGAAGCCATGCGGATCTACTGTCTACTGTTGAGTGGACCCTAATCTGCTGCATTATGATACTGTGATCTGATGAAAGAATCTTACTTCATGGGCAAGAATATTTATAGTACAAGAAAAAACCCATTTATGTACTAATCACAACTTGTGATTCCACCATAATAAAGCAGTCTGTACTGTAGTTTCCCCTGGGATCCACCCTAGTTAGCTATATTAGTACAATCATTGCAAAAGGTTTTTGATTCAGTGGATCTGATTGAATCTATATACTAAAATATAGCCACCAAAAAAGTTCCAGGAGTCATCCACATCCTCTAAGAATAATTCTCTGATACACAGCTTAATCAGTGGTGATGAGAGATGATCACATGCAAGCTTGTTTTGTTGAGAGAGGTTATATGGGGAATTGGGGAGTTTGAGTAAGCAGCTGAGATTCTGATTCTGCAGCAAGAAAATGAGGCACAAAGATCTTGTCTTTTTGGCAAAAACCCAAAAGCTGTGGAACTCCACACATGCTGAGTGCCAGGTACTGTCATGACTCTGGTAGTTCTTCTCAGGGTTGTCATGTTTTTGCTTTTGACACACTCTCTAAATTCCAAACTCTTACTCACCATTGGTTCAATAAAATATCAAAGTTTGCATTGCATCTCCTATATTATTATTGTATATATTAATCTTCTTTTTTCCATATTTATATGCGACATGTATTAAATAACCTTTGTCAAGACTTATAATCGATCCCACGTCGAATTGGCGTCACCCAACCGAATGACAGCGAAACAATTCTCACATACAAGCTAGTTGAGCATAGGATACTGATTACTAAATAGAGCGATAGGTCCAATACCAGTGACCTATAGAGTTGGGTCAGGGTCCACAAGACCACAACTGGCAAACCCAACAAATGTATATGGGTCCATTACAAGTCCGGTCACTGCATGAACTGGACCTACACCAATCTTTTGTTATAAAGCCATCATCGTTAGGGGTAAATAATTGATTCTTTAAACAATATTTAATCTATCAATTTATAATTAATCGAGGCTTATAAACAACTCTCGCGCACAAAAGAATATATACTATATTTTTCAAAGGGACACTGGGGGTACTGTCATGTCATGTGAATGAGACATTAAATCTTGAATGTGTACTTAGTTATTCTTAAACAAGAATATAAGAGCATCCACAGTGATGCACCAAATATCCAGCACTTCAAAATCATTCTCTCTCTTCTCATCTATCCTACGTGGCACAATTTAATTGGATGAGTGAATCCCACAATATACATTATTCATCAACACTCCATACATTCCAACACTTCATACTCACTTTCTCTATTTTCTCTCTCTTTCTTTTTATCATCTCTCTCTTCTTTTTCATATCTCTCTCTTCTTTTCATCTTCTCTTTCTTCCTTTTTATCATCTCTCTCTTCCTTTTCATCACCTCTCTCTTCACTATTGATCACCTCTCTCTTCACTATTCATCAACTATATACATACTCCAACTCTCAAGTATCATTTTTACACAACTAAATTTTCAAGTGTAATTTTTCACCCATTGTGTGTATGTAGCACTATATTTATCAAAAAAGTAACATTTCAAGTACTTGAAATACACTCCATTATACCCATTGTGAACATCTAGCACTTAACTTATCAAGAAAGTATCATCTCAAGTACTTCAAATTCTTCCCATTGTGGATGCTCTAAATAAACTTACTGTTAACTTTGTCAAACTTCTAAAGTACAAAAATCTTGCTCTGGAACACGAGGTGGTGGGCTTGGGCCCTATTTTGATTAGAAAGCCTTATTGACGATTGAATGAATGGTGAACGGGTAGCTTTAGTCACACCCCGATATTTTCTAAAGACACCCCGTCAATTGATTTTTTACAAGGGATGGTCAACTTAGATTGGGGTGTCTTTAAAAAAAATCGGGGTGTGACTAAAGCTACCCATGGTGAACTGATAAGGTTCCTTGTTCACTTCACAAACGACAAAACGCACAACTTGTAGGGCCCACCAAATATTGGGCCCCACAGCCCAATTTTATTCTGGACCATCCAATGTGCCAAAAGCATCACTCTTCCACCACAACCACAAGTGGGAGGGGGGCGATTATTCTAACACCCCCAAAAAACCTGTTAACATCCTAAATCCACCAACTATGCAAAACACTAGTTTTTCTGAGAGGTGGATTAAACATTGGGGTGACAAAAATTTGGTTCCGAGTCAGTTATGGGTTGCATAATTTCACTTGTTTAATAAATATTTAGATGTTCGAACCTTAATTTAGATTGAATTTCTTACATACTTCATTGATCAAATTTGGAGTGATTTAAATTCGGATAATAACCTAATCTGAGTTAAGGTCTAGATAAGTAAACTGAACAAGATTTATGTGTTTGGACTGAAACCCAATTTTAAATCAGACAAAACTTTTGCATTTGGACCCAGATTTCGGATATATAACTTATGTACAGATTTGATTTAATCAGGATTGGACAAATTCAATCATCCCAACCACAGAGTTAAACATTCCAACTATCTAACCAAGTCGCTGTTGCCACGTGGCGTGGACGTCACTTGGGTCCGCGTGCCATTTTCCTCTTGACGCAGACACGTGTAGGCCAAATAAAAGGGGAAGGTGTCTCATGTCCCGCAGTCCTCACCCACGTGGACTGCGGACCTGTTTTGGAATCATTGCGGTTTTGACATCGTTAGGCAATATTTGTTTAAGCACGGGTCCCACTTGATCTTACGTGGATAATAACACTTGTCTTTAAGAAATAAGATTAAAGTCAAGCCCGCTCACCCCACGCACATAAATTTTTCCTGATAAGAAAAGTTTTGTGACCACGAAAATATTGTTCATCGTGGAATCGAATTGAGTACTTTTCTGAGTCTATATAGTTTGATTCGATAACAAATTGTCACTAGACTATCAATCAAGTTGTTCAGTATTTTATACATTTTAAATTATTTAATTAATGCATCTTTTATGGTGAGAGATACTTTTTAACTTTTTTTTTTTTTTAAATATCACTAAGAAATATGATTTTCATTGAAATTGGATATTGAACACACATATACCTAACCCAATCGATTGTCAATCATGATATTTTTAACCTCTTGATCCATATTTTTACCAAATACGGATTCAATATTTGCGTTTAGGAATATCTAAATTCGTATGCTTACAAACATTGAATCCAAAAGGCACAATTAATTTAGCATGCAAAAACATTACTTGTACATTTACTTCTTCAATTTATATGAGTTCAACTTTCGTTTTCGTCCATGGAATGAAGAATTCAATTGGAACAATTCATGTGGTACATACAAATATTAATATTGCATTTACTCGCTCAATTATTGATTGGAGATCAAGCTCAATTCAATCTACTCTAATGAAGTTACAAATTTAGGAATCCAAGAAACGATTAATACTCCACTATACATGGTAAAATTCGGTGACGTGAATCTTTCCATCCCACACGTATGAAATAATTACATGACTTTTGATCAATGACGAAGCCACGTTGGAGTGAGGGGGTTAGCTGACCCCCTCAAAAAAATTAATACCCTTAATTATATTATAATTACATAAAAGACCTCCCTAAAATTTCAATTCAAACTCCCCTTATTTTAAAAATTAATGTTCGTGATTGAAATAAGAGTACATGTTACAAACATTACTTTTTATATTTTATAAATTTTTTATTTTTACTGTTAATTTTTATATTTTCGAAGATATAATTAATTGATAACCAAAATTTTTTTTTTAAGAATGCTGCCTCGAATCCCTGACTTCAAACTTAACGTATGAATTGAATTTAGGACATCTTACCTTTAATCGGAGTTAATAGTTGGGTGCGTTTGATTCCAATAAATTACAAAAGCGTCTCTAATTTGAATTCCAAAACTATACTAAAAAATATATCATCACAAATATTTTTTTTTAAAAAAAATATAATATATGTTGGTGAGAAATAATAAATATTAGAGAAAAATGCCGAACACGCGCTTGTTAAAGCACGTGACAACTACGTAGCGACCAACCTTTTTTTTTTTTTTTTAAATAATTAATTTTACAGTTTCGTGCACTTGTTGGCCTCTTCTACCATCACAATGACAACATTAAAATCTCTCTGATTGGGGAGTAATCATGAAATTCAGATTAAATTAAATTCAAATTTAAATGAAATGAGGCACGCGATGGCGTCTGCTATATATACACGTAAAATCAATCGAAGCCGCCTTATGCGATAGCCTTTGTACATGCAAATGGACTCTTCCTCCTAGCAGTGGTTGTTCAGCTGCTTAAGCGACGTCGTAGAATACTCCCTGTTCTTTCATCTGATGATGTTATTATGGCGAAGGGCCGGCGACTGACAGCGAGTCGGAGCGAACGCTTACTCGGAAGCAGCTACAGCTACAACCAAGGATCCACGGGAGGAGACGAATCGGAGCTCGGCGAAGAAGATGTTTGGTCGATGGTTGATGAAGCCGATCGGAACGAGGTTGTTGTGAACGATTCACAGAGTGATTGGAGTGCACGCGCCCCCGCTGAGAGCAACGGGAGTATTTCTTCCAGGAACCGTCGCCGGATTCCGCGGGATGGACGCCACGTAGGTGGACTCTCACTGGCTTTCGAAGATTCTGGCAAAACAGGATCGGCAAGGGTGGTGCACAAAATCCGAGCCCATGACAGCGTGGAATCCCCACGTGGAGGCCACCACATGGCCACGTCTGCACCTATGAACGTACCGGACTGGAGCAAGATCTACCGGGTCGGATCAGTCGAATCGCTGCCCGACTCGGATGACAACGGTATGGATGAGCGCGACTCGGAGATGGTGCCACCACACGTATACTTGGCACGCAGTCGGAAATCCAGCGGGATGTCGGTTTTTGAGGGCGTCGGACGGACGCTCAAGGGGCGTGACCTCCGGCGCGTGCGCGATGCGGTTTGGAGCCAGACCGGGTTCGATGGGTAAAATCATTTGCTAAAGCCCAGACATTATTATTGTTTTTAATTCCTATATATTATTATATACTATTTTTCAATTGATTGGGCAATGATTCGGCCGAGTCGGTCGGTGTTTGTGACTGAGCCAACTCGGCATTGAGTGAGCTCAATAGAGCATTATGATTGATGAAGCCCGGATTGGGATCTCCCTGTTCTGCTCTGGATTTGGGTTGGAATTTTTCTTACCAGGGAATCCGTCCATTTCTGGGTTGTGGCAATTTGGTAATTTTGTCAATTATAATTCTTAGCACAATTTTTGTACTTTTCATTAGTACCATGTACCCAAATTTGCTGTAATGGCCAAAAATTGTCTCGAATTTTAGTTGAATTTTATGAATAGTGTGGGATGGAATTGCATGTTAAAACAGGATTTTGCCTTAAAAGTTTACTCTTAAGAGTAAATTTAGAGTACCTTGCAAGTACCAAATTGAATACCCAAGAATGGTCCATAAAAAATCAAATGTAGGCCTTTGTGTTTGTGGTTGTGGGCATGTTGATGGTTCAACATCCTAGTGTACGAAAGTGTCCAAGTTAATTGAACCAATAGGTGTAAATCCATACTATACATGTGAAAAAAAAGCACGTGAACAATAATTGGGTGATAAACTCCAAAATTATGATCGAGAGAGGATTTTGGCCATTATACAATCAAAGCTAAAGTTCTTGAAATATGTGATTGGGAATGTTATCACACGTATATCTAGTATTTTAACACCTGTGAATTTTGAGTGGTGGTGCTAGGTGATAAGGTCAAAGAGTGTTTGATACCTTGTGGCCTTGCCCTTTTTCAAAAAAAGGACTAGACCATTTAATTTTGTTGGGTTCATAACTCACTATGTGGGTCTAGAACCATTGGTTTTTTTTTCTTCTTTCTATTTTTTCTTTTTGGGTTCCTGTCTATAATAAAAGGTGACATTGACTATGAGCACTCCAAAGAAGAGGAAATCTTGGGAAAAAGAATAATTGCAAGGGGACCCCAACGATAGTACCAAATTGTATTTTCCTTTCATATGGAAGTAAGGTGTCGGAGGACTTGATGTTGGCCTTTATGCTGCAACTGTTACAGCTGTTGGGCCTTGAATGTTGGGTTAGACTTAGACACATATCTTCAGACTTGGGTATGTTGGGCCCATGTTTCAAGAGTTGTATACTGGGCCGAAAACCTGACCTTGTTAATAGGTTGCATGTATGGGCTTTAATCAGGAATGGTGGCCCGTTTCCTCAAATTAGGGCTTGTAGAATTGGGCCAGACTGACTGTCTGGGCTTATTCTGGACTTTACTAAAATATTTTTTTTAAAATCAAATCCTATTATGCATAATTAAAATACCAAGTTTTGAGAAGTACTGTGATTACAAATTTTATAATATATGAAAGTATTAGTGACGTGATTACTAAAAATAAAAATAAAAAAACCAAAACGTTATCGTATGATGTGAATACAATTACAATACAAGGACAATCAATCGGCCCTAAACGAAGGGAACTCCGAGAGGACTTTATTGACAACACAAAAGGAGGAAAAAAGAAAAAGCAAGGAGAGTTTATGCATGGTTTTTGGGTTGCTAGCCACCACCACAAGTCCCAAAATGATCTGCTCTAGGGAGTACTCCATCATTTGTGAAAATGACTGCTCCGCCTTGGTCGTCTCTGCCCCTCCTTGGTCGTTTCCCTGTCTGGCGAAAAGCATCTTTGGGCATATGAGCCATCACCTTCTCTAAATTTGTCCTTTCCCTCATAAGCCATCCCTTGCATGAACCCACAAGATTAGGCTCATTAGTCACTAGAGCGGTAGAGCCACACAACCGAACCAAGCCGAAAAGAGAAAAACCTGGGTCATAAGAAAGAGCAGGCCCAAGCCCAAGTCCAAACCCAAAAGCATGTGAAAGTGGATCGTATTTTATATGGACTTTGTATGGGCCTAAACTCCAAAAACATTTACCCGAAACAAACATTGTATTCACACCTAAACCACTAGTTGTAATGGTAACCGATAAAGATGATGTCTATTCTTTTGGTGATTAGGGTTCGAATATTCTCTCCCTAATTCAAAAAAAAAACAAACAAACACAACATTCATTAATTAATAAAATAATCCAATATATAAAAAGAAAAGTATTATAACGGATTAAGTAAACTTTTGGTCACTAAAATATGTCTTAAATTTCATTTTAGTCACTTAAAGATTAAACATTTTAAGTTGGTCACAAGAACATTTTTTTAGTCACTTAAAGATTAAACATTTTAAGTTGGTCACAAGAACATTTTTTTGTTACACTTTGATCACTCTAGCCTCTAATAACCAATAAATGAATCAACAAAAGCAATCAATACATGCATACACAACACGTGCACTATCTTTATCATATGCTCAATTCACGGGCATGGATTCGTGACAAACATGTTTCCTAAAACAGTCGTAATACTTGTCTCAAAGTGAAGATATGTATGTTCTTATATAGATATTTTTTTTAACTAATTTTTTCATTTATTTTCTATTGATTTTAATCTTTTATAGCTAAATATGTTAATTTTTGAATGGCTTTAAAAGAAAAATAGAGGAAAAGGAAATGACTAGGAGGTCGGAAATATCAAATATGCCCTCTTTGTTTGCAAAAAGAGAGCTGCCAGCAGCCAGCGGCTTCAAGTCAATGCCATTGAAGAAGAAGGAAGCCCCACTACTCTGAAAATTGATATTTTACTTCTTCTTCTTCGCAACACATCTCAATAGTTCAATTGACCTAAAGAAAAGTGCTTGGGTTTTGCCTGATTTTTCTACCAAACAAATTTCTGTTGTCATTCTCATCCACCTCTGTAACCCTATCTCTATTCATAGTCTGCAAAGTTTGGGAACTTTGTTTCTGTTCACATCTTGATCGTACAAAAATGGGGTCTTGTTTGAGCAAGAAAAAGAAATCGAACCCAGGCAGTAATGGGTACAAATCAGGGGTTTCGAATCCCAGGAATACTCATGTAATTTACGATAATCAGCACCAGCAGCAACAGCAACGTTTTCAGCCCCAAAAGGTCTCTGTCCCTCCCAGTCAAACTCAAATTCCACCGACGAGAACTCAAGAACGACAACAGCCACAGCAGCCGCCGCCGCCACAGCACCCAATTCCAGCTCCACAAAGGCCAGCACCCACTATCACAAGGCCAATTCAAACGCCGGAGACTATTCTTGGGAAGCCCTTTGAGGACATCAGGGAGTACTACACTTTAGGCAAAGAATTGGGGAGAGGCCAATTTGGGATCACGTATTTGTGCACAGAGAAGTCCACCCGTCATTCCTACGCCTGCAAATCGATACTGAAGCGGAAACTTGTCAGCAAGAATGACAGAGAGGACGTCAAGAGAGAAATTCAGATTATGCAGCACTTGTCCGGACAGCCAAATATAGTAGAAATCAGGGGTGCTTATGAGGACAAGCAATCTGTGCACCTTGTGATGGAGTTGTGCGCTGGTGGGGAGCTGTTTGATAAAATTATCAAGCAGGGTCACTATTCGGAAAGGGCTGCAGCTGATATTATTCGTTCTATTGTAAAAGTTGTCCACCATTGCCACTTTCTGGGAGTGATGCACCGGGATCTCAAGCCTGAGAATTTCTTGCTGGCTAGCAAGGATGAGAATGCCATGTTGAAGGCCACTGATTTTGGGCTTTCCGTCTTCCTTGAGGAAGGTCATTCTCTAGTCTTTTTTTTTTATGTTTCCAATCACATAACCTCAATTATGTGTGTGATTATTTTGTGAATTGCATAATAATTTGCCATCAGCTTCTCACATTGCGTAGGCTGCTATGTCAACTCAGTTTTATGGAAAATGCATTTTGTGGGAACTTTGTGCATTAGTTTGGAATTGCTTGGAGCACCACTAGTTCAATTGGTCAAGAATAAGATCCTCCTCAGTCTAAACTAAGGGCATGGGTTTAAATCCCCATCCCCGTTGAACAATTAAAATAAAGTAGCTCTAAGAATGCTTATCGATTAAAATGATGACAACAAATTGAAATTGGCATAGCCTATGCTGTTGACTCTATTTATATCCTCCGTTAGAGAAAATAGCATACTTACCTTGCTTTGCTATTGAACTGGAAGCAATCAAGAGTTTAAAACTCTGCTACTTCTACCGTTAGCCAGTTTGATGGTCATACTTGCATGCGATAATCTCCGGTGAAGTTTACCATTCTCAATTCTATGTTTGAGCACGAGGGACCTCTTTTTCGTCAGGCCTCCAAAGGATCACCGTGTTTTGTTGTGGCGTAGTCTTAATTAACTTTTATGGAATCTTCTTTTTTTAAATGCAAATATGTAGTCATCTTAAAAGGTTGTTCAGTGACCTAGGACGTTATTAAATTTCCTACTTATGATACATACTCACTATGAATATCCTAAAGTCGTCAAATTAAGATTCTATGACTTCTAGGTTCTCAACATAAACATCAAAATCTGCGGGGCCTTTTGTCTGCTTTAGTTTATAATATAACTGAAATAACTTCTCATTCTTGGTTACTTGCTTTCATGACCTTTGAGACATGAAGAGAAGATTCTCTTTATAGGTCATGAAAATGACATGTTGTTGTACTTGATAGAAAGTTGCTATCTTTTAGTTCTTCTTGTTGCTGTATGGAAATCTAACCCCAGGCAACCCACCCATTAGATATGGGCATGATATCTGCCATCTTCCACTTATTCAACTTGTTTTCATGATTATTGGAACTTATTGAATATGTATGCTACTTGCTGCTTCCTGGAGATTCTGTATGGGCTTTGTCATTTTGTTCAAGGAAGTTTACATTGTTGCGATGTAATTTGCGATGATCCTTCTTTTTCACTAATGTCTTTCTTTAAAACTCATTTCAGGAAAGGTATACCGTGATATAGTAGGCAGTGCCTATTATGTTGCTCCCGAGGTACTCCGGCGTAGTTATGGGAAGGAAATAGATATCTGGAGTGCTGGAGTTATTTTGTACATTCTTCTAAGTGGCGTCCCTCCATTTTGGGCAGGTAAACACCAATTCAAAGTTGTCGTTAAAATTTTGTTCTGTATGTTCTAAAAGTTTAACGTTCAAACACAACATGTTTTAGACGAACATTATTTGCACCACATTTTTTACTAAGAACACTCCATTAACCCTTTAAAAACACACTAGAGTGGGGTGTACTTAGTAAAAAATGGGGTGCAAATAATGTTCATCCATGTTTTATTCCTTATATCTTAATCGAGTATACTCCAACTGTATTATAGAGACTGAGAAAGGGATATTTAATGCCATTCTGGAAGGAGTTATTGACTTTGAAAGTGAACCATGGCCATCAATATCTGACAGTGCTAAAGATTTAGTCAGAAAGATGCTAACTCAAGATCCGAAGAAGCGAATTACTTCAGCTCAAGTTCTTGGTATAAGAATCTCTTGCATACTTTCTTTTAGCTACATAAACAATTGCTTGAGAGAAACATTGCAATTGTACTATTAGGCTATCACATGTTTTGCTTTGATGGGCTTTTGTTGGATATTGTTTTTAGTGGAGTTAGTGCGTTAAGAAGCATCATGTGAATTTAAGTTTTCTTTCTCATTTTCCGTTTTATGTTTGGAAAGTGGATGATGGTGTTTATCTGTTGAAATTTTATGCATCTTTCTTGCTGCTACTTCTCCAAAGTTTTGAACTGTACATATCCCTTGTATCCAAATCTAACATTCACACCCTACACCAGCTTATTTATTGAAGCCAAAGCGAGGAGACCCTAAATTGCTATCATTATAAAACATGGCTATCATGACATTTAATTGCATGATATAATTGTGTGTGTCACTTGTCAATAACAAACCTGGGTAGATTCAGATCTTTTGATCTCATTTCTTCAATCAGATCTAGATTTTGTATTATGATAATCTACTGCTTGCTAATATTTCTAACTCTGTACTGTTAGAGCATACCTGGATTAGAGAAGGTGGAGACGCATCAGACAAGCCAATAGACAGTGCAGTTCTCTCTAGGATGAAGCAATTCCGAACATCAAACAAACTCAGGAAGCTTGCATTGAAGGTCAGTTCTTACTTATTAGAAACCTATTGCTGAGTTCTTACTCTTAGTTTTGAATAACTTGATAAATCTCAATTACAAATCATATGTCCCATGCCATGTATTGTTAAAAACGTAATTCAAACCAATTGTGTGATATCTTTCTAGAACAAAATCCATGAGCAATGCTATATTTGAAATTCCCTTAGGTCATTGCTGAAAATTTATCTGGAGAAGAAATCAAAGGGCTTAAGGTAATGTTCACAAACATGGACACGGACAATAGTGGCACCATCACGTATGATGAATTGAAGACTGGTTTGGCTCGTCTTGGGTCAAAACTTTCTGAAGCTGAAGTCAAGCAACTCATGGAAGCTGTAAGTCATCCTGGGCCCACAAAACTTTGGCTTGTGTATTCATAATGGCTGATATATCCTGGTCAGTTTTGATGCTTGATTTTGTATGTGATATATTTCAGGCCGATGTCGATGGAAATGGGACAATTGACTACATTGAATTTATCTCTGCTACAATGCATAGGTATAGATTTGAAAGAGATGAGCATCTATATAAAGCATTTCAGCACTTTGATAAGGATAGCAGCGGGTGAGTCCTAAACTTTCCTACGCTAATGATAGCCAATTAGTTAAAGCATTATTGATCTATTGACTGGATTTCCTGCATTTGACCTGATTTGAACCATCAAAATCTTTGAAGACTTGTAATTTCTCCACTTGTTTATATCAGAAATGTCCTAGTGATCATAATGTACTGTTAACAATCGTAACTCTTATCAAACAAGTTGCCTGATGGTATAGTCTTGGATTATGAAATTTCTGAGGTCAAACTTGAATCCAAGCTAATGAGTTCTGAAGTTATGTAGTCAAGGCATCCATTTGATTAAAGTAAGTAGCTTAGGAATTTCTCAAGAAATAATCCATATCCTCCTTTCAAATGACAGTTTCATAACAATAGATGAATTGGAACACGCCATGAAGGAACACAAGATGGGTGATGAAGCCAGCATTAAGGATATAATTTCGGAGGTGGATATGGATAATGTAAGTATTTGAAATTGAACAACTTAAATTCACTCACACTGTTATTTTTGGTGCTGATGCATTCTGAATGAACAGGATGGGAGGATCAACTATGAGGAGTTTTGCGCGATGATGAAAAGTGGAAAACAACAGACTGGAGTAAAGCTCATGTAATTCCATTGTGGGAGCTTAACCATATCATCTAATGGGTGACTTAGAATTGCCGGGCTCTCAGAGAGAGGTATGCCATTGTGCGCTTCACTATGTTTGTTCTCTTTTGCATCTTCAAGTGGTTGACACTCGGTGCTTTTTCCGGTTTACTTGGACCTGAATTGAGATGGTTGCATATGTAGTTTATTGCTTATTGCATTGTCTGTGTGTTTTTTTTACTTGAAGCTAATTCTTTCCTGGGAATGACGAGTTGTTGTGGGATAAAATCATCAGTTGATTTCTCATAGGTCATCCACTACCTCTCTTGAGTTTTTCGTCTCATTTTCTAAGATGTTACCAATCTTTTCTGATTGCTTGCTTAAAGTTGTCGAGAATCCAGGTGATCAGTTCTGTCCAAATGTTTCTGCACTAGTCATGAAAGGAGAAAATAGCTAGAAGCCTTGTGACTGACTTTGGAACAACTTGGCTGTTAAATATCCCTAACGTGGAGCCCACCCAACTGTTTACCGGACAATTGTTTGGTTAAATATATATCTCGTTGCTTTTTCTTTTTCAACTTGTGAATGGATGTAAACTAGCCATGTTTACATAAATAAGTCATAGATAGATATATATATATACACCAAGACAAACCAAGAAATTTACTTGAAGCCTTGTGCATGCATCAGTTTGGGCTTAAAACAGTTATCATCGTTCACTTGATGAGATGCTATACTTTGAAGTCCAATACTTCTTAATCTCTTCTGCACTTCTTCCTGGTATTCTCCCAGCAATCAAACCCCACCTAATCCATCCAACTCCATCAATAAAACCCCAAAACAACGGAGAATCCTAGCCAAAACAAATGAAATGAAGCAATAAACAAGGACAAACCTCTTTCCAACCAAGCTAAACATTCTGGCAACGAGACTGACTTCATCTTCTGAGAACTCCAGCTCGGATTTCTCATCTTTTGCATCTGAAAACAAAACAAAAACACATCAATAAAGGAAACCCAAACCTAATACGTATACTCTCTATTGCTTATGCATAAAACTTAATACACGAGACTCTTTCCGTGGTTTGTAATGCTCCATCAAAACTATGGTTCGCATTAGAAAATGAAAAGAAACTTAATTGAGTTAGCACCTTTAGTGCTATCTTCACTAGGGTCTTGAGATGTATGTTGCAAGCCACCCATCTCTCTCTGTCTCTGTCTCTGTGTCTGTCTCTGTCTCCGTCTCCGGGTGATTGAGGTTTGAGGGTGTAAGCAAGCAGTGTAGGAGTATTTAACAAGGGTTAAAGTGGAGTGGTGGTTGAGAAGCGTAGACTGGTAGTTCTTGGGCTTTGATGAGTGGTTGAAGCCTTTTGTAAGTTTGGTCTGTTGTCCTTTTGTGCCTAAATCACTAAATCAATTTACATTATCACCCTTGCCGTGATAACAAATAATTGTCTGATGATCAACAAATGTGATAAGGTGTTGTTATGGAGTGATAAGCTTGATCCTTGCTCTTGTTATTTGGTTGAACTTACACTTGTCTTGAGTAAGTTTCACCTGGGACAACTCATTATTCAACAAACCAATCCGGTTGTGGAGGAAAGTGTGAAGGACCTACCTTATCTCTCCAAGTAATCTTCCTTATCTCTCCGTGTGATTGCCTTATCACTCCATAACAACAACTAATCACTCCCTTGATCCTTACACATTTGTTGATCATCAGACAATTGTTTGTTACTGTATGAAAGAAAATCATGTTTTATTATACATGTCTATCACTCTCAATATAATATTTAAATATTAATTTGTTTGTAATAACGAGATTTTTTTGCTTTTAACCAAGAACGACTCCACACAAGTTTATCTTTGGATATCGTATATGAGTCTAAACTAAAGTCGTCAAATTCGCTCGCGCATAATTTTTTCACATGACCAAAGCCAACATGTGATCATAATGCGTAAGGATGCTCTTAGTGAGAATCGATCCAATAATTGCTCCGCCAACACATCTATTCTACTTCTCCCTTTCGTCCTTTGTTTTTTGGGTTATTCCTGTATGAGTTGTCTTTATTTAGTGTCCAATTCGAGAAAAATGACAATTTTTTTCTTCTTTTTAGTAAGCCTAATTGATTAATTGGTCCACATTTTGACAGGACAATTGACAAACTTCAGAGGCATCAAAATGCCTGTGCATACGTACAGATTGGCCAAATGGGCCACTACCGGGTTCTCGGGTAGCATTTCTAAGGGTAGCTTTAGTCACATTTCGGTTTTTTCTAAAGACACCTCAATCTAAGTTGATCATCCATGTAAAAATCAGTTGACGGGGTGTCTTTAAAAAAATCGGGATGTGACTAAAGTTATCACATTTCTAATCATAGCGGCTATGGGCCCATTGACCTCATGGACTACCTTTTTGGGCTCTCTTGGGATCTGTTTGATTGTTTCTCGTAAAAAAAGTTTGGGCTTCTCCAACAAAGCCCTATAATTTTGGCAGGTGGGAGAGTCAATGGGCCCAGGAGACTAAGAAACAAAGCCCTATAGGCCCAATACTTGACGCGAAAAACAGAAAAGATGGCTTCTTCTTCTTCTTCCCTCTATTACCTCCTCTCTCTCTCTCTCTCCCTTCTTTATCCGTCCTGAAAGAGAGAAGGTTAAAAAATTTGAAAGGTAAGCTTCAGTCTTTTTTGCCTCTTCTTTTCCATCATTTTAAAAGTTCCAAATTTTTCCGGTGGTTCGTATAAAGGAAGTTTATTGCAATGATGCAGGGAAATTTCCTTCTTTTATGCTGTCGTGGTTCTGCTAATCTCATTTTTTGTTAGGGTTTTTCTGGTCGAGTTCCGTTTTGATAAAATTAGCGTTATATGCTTCCGTTCGAGTATGCTGTATTTATTGATAATATATCAGGAACGTCTATGGTTGTAGGTTTCTCTTACTATCTTTTATGTTTTTTTCCCCCTTATTGTTATATATGCAGTAAAAGGACCTTTGGTGAATTGGGTCTCAAGTATTCTATGTTTTTGAGCTTTTGTTTACCTAAGAGAAGTTATCATTTGATACGGGGTTTTCACGCTGGGAAACACTTCTCAAACCCTAGTGCGGAGGATATTGTTTTTGGAGCTATCTGTGTCAACATCAAACAGAAGAGATGGAAATTCTTGGACCAAATGTTGCCCAGTATCACAAATTCATTGGTCAGTCGTGTTATTTGCGAGTTTCAGAACTCGCCGCAGTTGGCTTTGCGATTCTATGACTGGGTTGGAAAGGAAAAGGGGTTTCAGATCTCATTAGAGTCTTGTTGCCCTGTGATTCATGTGTTGGTCAAGTCGAGGAGATTTGAGGATGCCTTATCTCTCTTGGAAGACTTTATGCATATTAATGGGTTTTCTCCCTTGGAGATATTGGACGCTTTGCTTGATAGTTATGAATCGTTTGATGCGGATCCAGCAGTGTTCGACACATTAGTGAGGGCTTGTTCTGAAACTGGGGCTATTGACGTTGCCTATGAAGTAATCAAGAAGCTGCAAGTGAAAGGCATTTGGGTGACAATTCATGCATGGAATAACTTTTTAAATCATCTGGTAAAGTTGAATGAGATTGATAGATTTTGGAGATGTTACAGGGAAATGCTTTCCTACGGGTATATTGAAAACGTGAATACCCTAAATTTAGTGATTTATGCTTTTTGTAAGGAATGCAAATTATTAGAAGCAATATCAGTATTTTATCGAATGTTGAAGAGTAATATTCAGCCTAATGTTGTGACTTTTAACATTATCATAGATGGAGCTTGCACTATGGGGGACATGGAAGTTGCATTGAAGCTTGTTAGGAAGATGGGAATGATGTCATGGGATAGAGTTATACCCAATATAATAACGTACAATTGTCTTATCAAAGGGTTTAGCAAAATACAGAGACTGGAAGCAGCTAAAGAAGTGAGGGATGAAATGGTCAAGATGGGTATCCAGCCCAATGTAAGGACCTATGCAACTTTGATTGATGGCTATTCACGAATGGGGAGTTTAGATAAGGCGCTCAACTTGTGTGATGAAATGGTGGAATGCGGAATTCCACCCAATGCTGTTGTGTACAATTCAATCATCAATTGGTTTTATGAGGAAGGGGATATCCATGGAGCTTCATTCCTGTTGTCTGACATGGTTGATAAACAAGTATGCCCTGATCAATTCACATACTCTATCCTCACAAAGGGTCTTTGCCGTAATGGACATGTGACTAAGGCCTTAAACTTTCTTCGCAGGGTTCTAGATAAGAATGTTGTTGAAGAGGCATTTCCTTACAATATTCTGATCCATTATATGTGCAGAAACAGGAATTTGGAGGGTGCCAAGCAACTTTTAGCCAGTATGTTTGTTCGGGGATTAATTCCTGATCCGGTTACATATGGGACTCTGGTTGATGGATACTGCAAGGAAGGGAAAATAGAGAGTGCAGTTCGGGTGTATGACAAAATGATAACGATGGGGGAAAAACCTAATTTGGTAATTTACAATTCTATTTTAAGTGGTTTATGCAAAGGCGTGTCAGTGGATGTTGCAAAACTTATGGTAGATGCACTACAAAAGATGGGTATGCTTGACGCTATAAGCTATAACTCTTTGATGCATGGGTATTGCATTAGCAGGCAGGTTGATGAGGCGTTTGCTTTGTCTGAGGAAATGAGAAGTACTGGAATCTTAATGAGCAGGGTCACCTACAATATATTGATAAACTGTTTGTGCAAGTTTGGGTGTATTCAACAGGCAAAAGAACTTGTAGACATGATGGTTGTGCAGGGCATACTTCCTAATAATATAACTTACACTACTCTTATCACCAGTTCCTATAAGAACAGCACTCCGGAGGAAATCATCGAGTTGCATGATTTTATGCTCCTTAAGGGTGTAAATCCTGATAGCCAAACTTACAATGCCATTGTTAGCCCTCTTCTTCAAGATGAAAAGCACTGAGTTTCAAGTCTTAAAGTGATGAATGAGCTTCATTGGTACCCAGCATGGGTACAAACTGTAAGTTTTCTTCCTCCTAATTGTCTGATGTAGGATAAAGCTGCTGGTCATCCATCCTTGCTTCTACTTATAGAACTTCATTCATTTGAGGATCTGCCAATCTTAATAAAAAATTATTGGATAATGTGTAATTTTTTGATGCTGTGCATGTTATTCTGACACAAATTCTTGTTAATCTCCCTGTTCTTTGCTTTATCTACACTAGCCTAAAGAAAACTTGAAGCTGATCTGCTGCTGTGTATTATGTGACATTCATTTTTTTCCCGTGTGATTTTTGTGATAATGCAACTGCTCATAACTTTATCTGATTCGTAAACTTACCCTTTCCTGTGTTCAGGAACTCGAAAAGGTAAACGATCTCACAGGATTTCGGTTCACTTGCCTGAATGCCACAAATCCTGATCGCGGAATGATTTTCTTGGGCCTTACCTATTAATCATTCATGCAAGTGAGCACGACATCAGTTGGTAAGAAAGATCATAGAATTTTATTTCTTCATTTTGGTTCTCAAACTTGAACTTGTATATTGGTTGTCTTTTGCATCACAGATTCATCTGTGAATTTTGATGTTATGTTCTATCTTCATTTTTTTACAGAAATTTGGTAAAATCTTAAATGCAGGGAACGCGTTTTAACCCATACAGTGAACCCTTTTTCACAAGACAGTCTTCCCTACCAAGACAATGATGACCTTCAACAATAGAATGAGGGCGCTTCACATCATCTGCTGAATTTCTCTGATGCTGCATTGATATTGATACAATATGAAATTCAGACCAATGGAGTTGCTGGTAGGAAATCTGTGGCCCTTGAAGCTTTGGAACTTCCTCCTCTATTGGCTCATCAGTACTCCCAAAGCAGCTGACTGCGACACATTTCAGGATTGGCTGAATGTTAGATGCTGTAAATTCTGTGCCAGGGATTTGGAATTGAGCTCCAATGTTCAGTTGCAAGTGATGTGTTAATGAGAGTAAGACATTTACTGCATCAAATTTTTGGTTTTGTAATATTAGATATTTCTATTGCTGGTCAGCCTAGTAAATTTGCAATGCAAAGCAGTTAATCCATAGCTTAGCTTTCTGGGCATGTGAAGTATCAAGCTCCATAAAATCCAGTAACCCCACTGAGATCACGCCACATCAGATTGGACCCCACCTTAATCAAAATTGCTGTCCCAAAGCAATCTCCAACGGTCAAAATCCTTATCCCAAAACCTCATCCACTCCCTCCTCCTCCCTCCACTCATTCTTCTCTTTTGCTTCCAATTTACCAAAGCCACTCAACGCATGAAAAAGATAAGCCTCTGACAGAAAGATATCCTTCTTCTCTTCTCGTAGTATCTGGAGCAATTCAGACACGGAAAACCATGTCATGCTCAAATCTAACAATGTGGATTTCCTCAAAACCCTCCCTTTCTGACCCCTCCTCCCTCTCCTTCCGTTCCTCTATCAGCCAGTTTCAATTTCCTAACCAGAATTTATTCCCCAGCAGCCCCTCCAGATCCTCCTCTGTGACTCGGATTCAGTGCGGTCTTCGAGAGCTTCGTGTTCGTATTGATTCAGTTAAGAATACGCAGAAGATCACTGAGGCCATGAAGCTTGTTGCTGCAGCCAAAGTGAGGAGAGCACAAGAAGCTGTTGTCAATGGAAGACCCTTCTCAGAGACCCTTGTAGAGGTTCTTTACAACATCAATGAGCAGCTCCAGACTGAGGACGTTGATACTCCCCTCACCAAAATTAGGCCTGTCAAGAAAGTTGCTTTGGTGGTTGTCACTGGTGACCGTGGTCTTTGTGGTGGTTTCAACAATTATATCATCAAGAAAGCAGAAGCTAGGATTGCACAATTGAAAGATCTTGGTGTTGATTATACAGTAATAAGTGTGGGAAAGAAGGGTAATTCTTATTTTATAAGGAGACCTTACATTCCTGTTGATAAGTTTATCGAGGGAGGGTCATTGCCAACAGCTAAAGAAGCTCAGGCAATTGCAGATGATGTGTTTTCACTCTTTGTTAGTGAAGAGGTTGATAAGGTTGAACTCCTGTATACCAAGTTTGTGTCATTGGTTAAGTCTAATCCTGTAATCCATACTTTGCTACCACTATCACCAAAGGGAGAGATATGTGATTTGAATGGGAACTGTGTTGATGCAGCTGATGATGAGTTCTTTAGACTGACAACAAAAGAAGGGAAATTGACTGTGGAGAGGGAAGCAGTGAGGACTCAGACAGATAATTTCTCTCCAATTCTGCAGTTTGAGCAGGACCCAGTTCAGATTCTTGATGCCTTATTGCCTCTGTACCTAAACAGCCAGATTTTGAGAGCATTGCAGGAATCATTAGCTAGTGAACTTGCTGCCAGGATGACTGCAATGAGCAATGCTACTGATAATGCAATGGAACTGAAGAAGAACCTCTCACTCGTATACAATCGGCAGCGCCAGGCCAAGATTACTGGGGAGATATTGGAGATTGTTGCTGGTGCCAATGCTTTAAGCTAGTGAATTCTGGATCTCCACTGTCAGGACACCAGGCCTCACAAGTTACTCTGCTTCTTTAGTAGGTGGACTTTGTTGTGAATGCTTCCTTATTTATTCAAAATATGCTTTATCTAAGAACAATAGTAATGAGATAAACATAATTTTTGCATTGTAATTTCTCAATTGCGTATAAACTTTGGGGAGAAATGAAATGTATTTTGTAACAGAGATGTTGTGAGCTTTTGACATTTCACAAGAAAGTTGCCTACTTAGCAGCACTATATGGCAATGTCATAAAAACTATGCCTGATCTGAGCGAGGGACCGAGTTACTGGATCAATTCGTGGGTCAATCGCATGTTTAATTAAAAAATTAAAAATATTATATGGTTCTGGTAAAGATTTGTTTTTCGCAAAATCTATGCGCCTATTGTGGGCCGGGGCTGCATTTTTAAACCCAATGAAGCAAAACTAGAAGCCCAATGTATTTGGGTTTGAGGGCCCATTAAACTAGGACCGAGACGAATAGCCCTAGTTCCCTTATTCTTAAACGACGCCGTCCGTCACATTATAAATTATAAACCCTAACTGCCGCCACCACGTCGACCCGCGCACACAGAGAGGTAGCCAAGATGAAGTTCAATCCCAGGGTCTCCTCTTCACGCCGCAAGAATCGCAAGGCGCACTTCACGGCGCCGTCGAGCGTCCGGCGCATACTGATGAGTGCGCCGCTCTCGGCCGACCTTCGCCAGAAGTACAACGTGCGGTCGATGCCGGTACGTAAGGACGACGAGGTGCAGGTGGTCCGTGGCCATTTCAAGGGACGCGAAGGCAAAGTCGTCCAGGTTTACCGACGCAAGTGGCTCATTCACATCGAGCGCGCAACTCGCGAGAAGGTCAACGGGCAAACCGTCAACGTTGGCATCAACCCCTCAAAGGTCGTCATCACCAAGCTCCGCCTTGACAAGGACCGGAAGTCGCTCCTCGACCGCAAAGCCAAGGGGCGTGCTGCGGCCGATAAGGACAAGGGCACCAAGTTCACTGCTGAAGACATTATGCAGAGTGTTGATTGAATCAAACATTGACTCAGTAGGTTTTGGTGGATAAAAAAGATTCCGGCTTTTATGTTTCAATTTTTATATTCAGTATGTTACGAGATGGATCTGGAATTTCATTAGGGTTTCTGAAAACATTGTGGAATTTTGCCGTATTTCAATTTTATGTTTCGATTTCTTCGACTGCTGTTTGGTTTGTTTCTTTTATGATTAAACCAGTATACGATTGTGTATGTTCTGTCGTGGTAGATAATTGTCTCTGAATCATTTGTTAGTATCCATATGTTGATATGGGATGACAAATTGGACAACGGTTTAGAGAGCCTAAGATTGAAAGGACGGGAAGCCTTTGCTAAATCAGAGACTAGATTGCCCGAAGTGGGTTTTGGCCTACATGGGTCATGGTCTATATGGTCTTGTTAGGGGTTTAAGAAGAGGCTTTTACACTTTACATCGAAAAGTGGCTAGCAGAAGCAAATTCCAGGCTCAAAGTGGCGGCCAGGACTCTCAATTTCGTTGGAGCCGAAACAATCAAGTAAGTTCCTTCGTCATTCACGCTTCTTCTATCTCCATCTGTTCACCATTTCTTTTTCTACTATGTTTTTGATTTACGTGTGGGTGTCGGTCATCATGTTTGTTTCTTTTATTCTATCTGTCTATAAACTTGTGTATAAACCGTCAAAGTTGTTTCTTGCAGACTATTAAGCACATGTGGGTATCAATTGTTAAATTAGTTTCTTGTAGACAGTGTATGAAAGATCACTTTCTATTTGCTAATACCATCCTGCTCGATCCCATGTCTTACCCTTTTAAATTCAGCTTGGTCAAATCAAGCTGTAGAGGAACACACACACACACCTCCTATATCCATAGCAAGGCCCACGAGAAAAGGCAGAGTCTCTGAATTAGATGCAGTCGAAGTTGTGGAAACTTTGAATTATTTGAGGAATGAACCTACTGATGCATGATCGTTCTTTTTCCAGTTGGAAGAAAATGGGTTTTGATATGGAATCTCTACATATGCTGCAATTGTGAGAATATTCTGTTACAGAGATTGCATAAAAGGTTGTATTCTTTATAGTTGGAACTCATTAAAAAAGAGAAGCATTAACCTGGTTTTCAAATCCGTGATTTTTTTGAAGTCCTTGTGCTGGAAAATGAAAATGAAGCTTACAACTTGTTCACTAGGGTGTCTGATGTATTTATTGAGGCTTTTTGTCTGTGTGGGAATGCTTGAAAATGCTGTTGATGTCAAGCCTTGCTAAAAAATGTGTAGTAAAACTATTGGTGCCCGTGCCTCCATTCAGGCTAGACATGTGACAGAATTCGATCTTTTTAGTGATGAGCAATAGATGGATTGAACCTGGTTGATCTTACATCTAACTTTGTTAGAAATAGAGGTGAAGAAGGGGCTTTACATCTGGTCAATGAAAGGAATGCAGCTGGCTTTTGTGCTGCAGCATATGGTGTTTTGAAGGCCATGATGCTGCAGTTTCAGCACTGAGCGTTCTGATGATTCTCTTCGGAAGGTAACCGAAATCTACTTCCAATCAGTTATTTATGGTACAACAGATTGAATTGCACCCCTCAATAATGGTTATGTAAAATTCCTTTTCTGCTTTATAAACAAACATTTTATTGGATTCCCTCATTTAAGGTTGGGTTACTAGGTTGCCATAGGCCTGATGATATGATCTTCAGCATAACTGGTGAATTCATATTTTTTCAGTTACACAACTGTGCACTTGATAATGCAGGATATATTGGATATGATGCTCATTGTGCAGCACAACAAAGCATGTATAGGATGGTATTAAAGCCCTGGCTCAGTTTCACTGTGGTTACTCCTAAAAGTGAGGATTTCCTGGGATTGGTAATAATCATCGTGCAAGGCAGTTTACAGTGATATATGTTTACAATGTGATCAATTGATCCTCTAACTCTGTTGCTTACTATTTCTAGTTGTTTTGACATTCAGTATGGATGGTCTACAGGATATGCTATTCATATTGTCACTGGCGCTTGTCTTCCATTCTTTCAAATTTTTGTCTATTTTTACATGGCATACCATCAAAGGATCTGCACTCCAGACACTCCTCTCAATTTAACAGTTCAGATCAAATCAATGGTGGTTCATCCTTGTAATTTTACCTGCCAGTGAGGATTGCATTCCTCTGACCGTGGGTAAGAAGAACTAAGAATGGCAACTTCATGTCATGCGACGACGTTGCGGAAGGCAGGGAGGAGCATAGATGGGTATATACGATTTACGAATCATGCCTTCTGTTAGATTCTCGCCACGTGGCATGTCCCCATTTGATGAACTAAATCATAGTTGATCGCCCACTAATTTAAGCCCATCACGGACCAACAGCCTCCGTGTTGAACTAATTTTTTTCGAATTTTAAAAATATTATCCGATTACTATCCGTTACGCCCTCGCCCATAAATACCATCTTGGTCCACTTTATCAACACCGACAGATCGACGATGATTGCAAATGAACGGTCTATATGACATGTGCACATTAAGTTTAGTACACGAGAGTGTATGTATTAGAAACTATGGCTGGAGTTCTAGGAAAGCGAGGACTCTCTACAGTCTACACAATTGGCACTGTTATACTTCAATTAGATTTCTGGTTAAATTATTTTTTTTTTCTGAAGATATGAATTCCATATAGGAATAGCGGACGTCTTGGTTTCCTGCGATCAGTGGATCAGTAAATACTTATTGGGTGGTGGATTGGGGAAGCAAACAAACATTCTCTTCTGGGTTTTTGGTAGTGGAAGCCATGGAAGTGGGTTTGCAAGCACAGGGACCATTCAGTGGCAGAGCAGCTGTTTTGAACGACAGAACCCATTACAAGATAAAACCATGTGTTGGGTCTCTCTCTTTTGGAAGAGTTACTCAATCTTTACCGGTGGTAAGTTATAATCTTGATCAGAGGAATATGTGCTTGTATTGTGTGTGCCTTTTAGTTTCTCATGGTGTTTGTCAATAGATTCATTGATTGATTGGAATGAACGAGTTATAAAACTTAATGTATATATCTGATTGGGATTTTACGTTATTTTCGATACAAGTTTGTGACTTGTTGATCAAACGTTCATTGAGAATGATAGGCTGTTAATCTTGCTCTCATGGTCTGCCTTTTGGGTGTTTTGGGATTATATCATATATTTGTTGCAAGTTCATGTTGTATTTTACTGGGTATTTGATCTCTATTTAAAATTTAAGAATCATCTAAGTGCTTCTTTGACTGAGGACATAATTCCTGTTCGACTGTTGATCATATCCAAGTCACTTCTGCTCAGCATGCCATTGCAGTTTGGAGTTCAATATCATACTGAATTTTTGTTTTTATATTCATTTGATTCCAGTTCACTTCATGGTGTAGCGAGGGCCCAGGATGTAGGGTATCGCTTAGAATCACCGCTAGTGCAGGTTAATGGATTACCTAGATTTTGTTTTTCTATAATTTAAGGTTAGTATGTTGGTTTTTTTTTTCCTTATCAATCTTTGAATGACCTTTCCTTTCACTGAAATAGATTTTTCGAAGAAAAGGCAAAGAAGAGCGCCAATTCCAAGGTCTAAAAGTCCTGCGACTCGTCCAAAGGGTTTCAGGCCTAAAACACAGGTAGGAAGAAGCATGCAGAAGAGGGATCAAAAAGATAATGGTGATATCGATGAGGTTGTAAGTACTACTACATCGATTGAGCATGTTGGACCTAACCAGAAAGCTGGCACTCCGGAAAATCCAGAGATTGAATCTTTGCAGGAGAAGAAGCATGAAGATGAAAGAGTCGATGGTTTTAAACTTACTGAGCAAATACCACCAGTTAGCAAAAAATTACCTGTTTCTAGAAGCACTCAAAATGTGGAAAATGGAAGTATAAACAGAGTTTCTGAGACTGTGGGTGTTTTACAAAAAAAAGAAACCATCTATGGAAGTGATAGGGGGAATGCTGCGAATGAAACTTCCTTGGAAGAAAAGTCTCTTGCTGCTGTTGAAAGTGATGATTTCCTAGAAGGGGAAACAACTGAGGTTGACGAAACCGAAGATTACTCTCATCCTCTAAAATTAAAACTGGAGATGGAAGAAAACATGCGGAAACAGGAAATTGAGAGGCTTGCTGAGGAGAACTTCTTAAGGGGGATAAAATGGTTTGTTTACCCTCAAGTGGTGAGACCCAATCAACATATAGAAGTGTTCCTTAATAGGAGTCTCTCTACTCTGAGAAATGAGCCAGATGTTCTAATAATGGGAGCTTCCAATGATTGGCGACGGAAAGCTTTTACCATTAGATTGAACAAGACCCATCTAAAAGGGGACTGGTGGTCCTGTCAGCTTCACGTTCCCGAGGAAGCATATAAGATAGACTTTGTGTTCTTCAATGGGCATGATGTATATGACAATAATGACACAAAAAATTTCTGCATACCCGTGGAAGGTGGAATGGATGTGCTTGCCTTTGAGGATTTCTTGCTTGAGGAGAAACACAGGGAACTAGAGAATCTTGCCAAGGAGCAAGCTGAAAGGGAAAGACAAGCAGAAGAGCAGAAGCGAAGGGAAGCCGAGGAGGCTGTTGTTGAAGCGGATAGAGCACAGGCAAAGGTAGAGATTGAAAGGAGACGAGAAATACTGCAAAAGTTGATTCACAATGCTGAAAGGTCTGTCACTAATGTTTGGTACATTGAACCTAGTGAGTTCCAAGGTGAGGACTTGGTCAGTATATACTATAACAAACGCTCTGGTCCTCTTGCTGATGCGAATGAAATTTGGCTTCATGGTGGGTATAATAATTGGAAAGATGGATTGTCCATCATTGAGAAGCTGGTAAGCTCTGAGGAAAAGGATGGTGACTGGTGGTATGTTAAAGGTACGTGCTAGTGTATATTTTTTCCTTACTTTCATTGTGGTATCTATCTGTTGTTTACTGAGCTTTGATATGGTTACAGA
Source organism: Tripterygium wilfordii (assembly GCF_013401445.1). NCBI lineage: Eukaryota > Viridiplantae > Streptophyta > Magnoliopsida > Celastrales > Celastraceae > Tripterygium > Tripterygium wilfordii. Next base: position 1,267,561 of record NC_052240.1, on the reverse strand, counting down.
CATCTATAGGGTGAAATAAATAAGTACTTTGCTCACACAATCCCAACTGTTGGCATGTGAAACTTGATAGCTTTGAATTCTATTTTTCCTTTGTTCTGTAAAAAGGAAAAATGTAATTGGCATATTTTGTGTGGTTGGGGGCTACTGGTTTATACCTTGATGGTTTGATCGTAAGAATTACTACAAGGTCCTTAGCTTCAAATCTCATTGAGGTTGAAGGGTGGGGATGGAATCAACGACGTCTACTTCTGCCGGCTCCGTAGGTTCAGTGTGACTTTGATGGACCAAAAAGATAAGAAGAATACAATAAGTAAATAAATACTATCTTCACGTAATGAAGACTCACCTATAAGTGTTGCTGATGGTAAATGGTATGGCTAGCAGCATATGACTGTTGAAAGCAACCATTGTGCAATTATAAAGAGAATCTGAAATAGGAGACAGCTGCTGTTAAGAATGTTTGCACTTGTATCTTTTGGAAATATAATATGACAAAAATGGATTTTCATGTCAGTGTATGTATGCCAAAAGTTCTATATAGAAGTGGGCCTGATTTTCATGTCACTATCTTTATTGGGTCTAGGTGGGCCTTGGGAGTTGGGAGAGAGGTCACTAAAAGTTCTGTATGACAATAGAGGTTATTTTGCCAGTATACTTGCTCCATTTGAGCATTCTGGTAGAATTTCCTGTTGGTGGCATTGGTGCATGTTGTCTGATATCATTCTCTTGATGGACTGTTCTTTCTGCAGTTGCTGTACCTGATCGAGCCATTGTCTTGGATTGGGTCCTTGCTGATGGACCACCACAGCATGCCATTGTTTATGATAATAACAATCGTCAAGACTTTCATGCCGTTGTCCCTAAAAGCATTCCCGACGAACTGTACTGGGTCGAGGAAGAGCGTCAGATGTTTAGGAAACTTCAGAAGGAGAGAAAATTGAGAGAGGAGGCTGCACGTGCCAAGGTCAGCTCACATAGTATTTGCTTCAAAATTGGTTAGATTGAAAATGGAACTTATTGTGACAAAGTGATGATGCAAGATTGTGCTGTTTATTTTCTTCAAAGTATTGTTTTACATCCTTTTGAAAATTTAGTCAGTAGCACTAATATGTTCATCAAAAGAAAGATTGATTAAGTGCTTGTTTTGTTTACGTCCACTGTGGAGTTTCATCAATTCCTCTCTTGGATTGGTATCATCTAGCCAAACCCAAACAGTTTGGGACAAGGCTAGAATGATGGTGACCAGTTACTTGAGTTCTGGTATTGTGGTCTGCCAGGACTGGTTCAGTGCTTGTTTTGTTTATGTCAAGTGAGTCATTTTGGACTATTGTCATGAAGCTTAGGCTGAAACTTAAGTTTTTCACACGTTCATATTTTGATCAATTTCAACTTAAATTGTGTATTTTTGCTTTTAATTTTAATTAGAAGCTATTTTCTCTTTTCTTCTCTCGTGACAGGCTGAAAGAACAGCACTGATGAAAGTTGATACTAAGGACAGAACTTTGAAAAGGTTTCTGCTGTCCCAAAAAGATATTGTTTATACTGAGCCTCTTCATGTACAAGCTGGAAGCACTGCAACTATTTTTTATAATCCGGCCAACACTATTCTGAATGGCAAACCTGAAGTTTGGTTCCGATGTTCATTTAATCGTTGGACCCACCATAAGGGACCACTGCCACCTCAGAAAATGGTGGCTGCAGACAATGGCTCACATGTCAAGGCCAGTGGTGAGTCATCAATTTATAAAGTCCTTATTTGAACTTATCATGGCTTGTTTTGGGTTCTCCAAATTCTCTCTATCATGGACCTTTTAAGGGGCTTTTTTTTTTTGTTTCTTTTAAAGAATTAAATAAAGCTATGTACTCAATTCAGTTCATAATCTATTGCATTTAGTCTGTGACTTAAGTTATTGCCTGCATTTATGTTGACTTTTAGCATAGTTCGCCCGGCTCAGATGAATGTTACACATACTCATTCAGCTCATTGATTATCTACGAAGGCAGGGCAACAAAATATTTTGAGGATAATACTACATATATGTTGATGGGCCTTTCCAAATAGGCATTATTTGGAAAGATGGCATATATATTTGTTATGGCACTATGTCACATGGCACACCATTTGGCTTACAAATCATGAAACTTTGAATGACTTCCATGTACTTTGAGATGGCTGTTCCATTCTATCATAGCACCTTGAATTGTTGCTTGATGATTTTATCTTTTGTGTGGCTGGGTCTCAAAAAAAGTTATTGGTTTGTTATTTCTGGATATTGAACTTTATCGGCATCATGATGAATGCACGATCAACCAATAGATTGTAACATAGGGTGTAAGAGCCTTCTGATTGGATGAAGGAAAACTAAATCGGCCAATCTCCTTAGTTCAGGTGAATCTTAAGTGGAGCTATCTGTCATCTGTCAACAAGTTTGAACATTCATAGCATAATGCCAAGTTATGTTGTGAGGTATCACTTGTAATATTCCTCAGGTTAAGAAGATAACAAGATAGTGATGTGTTGGTTAATTATTTTTAGTGCTTTTTATATTGTGTTTTTGCAGTAAAGATTCCCCTGGATGCATATATGATGGACTTTGTATTCTCGGAGAGGGAAGATGGTGGACTTTTTGACAACAAAAATGGCATGGATTACCACATACCAGTGTTTGGAGGAGTTATAAAGGAACCGCCAATGCATATTGTGCATGTCGCAGTTGAAATGGCTCCGATTGCTAAGGTAGCACTTTGCTATTAAGTTAATTCTGGGCTCTACAAAATATTTTGCAACCTTGTTTAAAGTCTACTGATCTTGTGATAACTTTTTTTCCCCATATACTAAATACTTCATGCTAACTCTTATCTTTACCATGTCAATCAGTAGACCATCATTAGCAGACTTTCAGCATCTACTCTGTAGATTTTGTGAGTGAAGAGAGCTTAAGATTGTAAAACTGTGTTTTGGATTGTTTTGTTCGAAATATAAAGGAGATTTCAAGTACGAAACAGAACAATAAATAACCGCAAAGTTGATATTTTGTTCTTACGGATCATATACAACATCTGTTGCAGGTTGGAGGCCTTGGTGATGTTGTCACCAGTCTCTCCCGGGCTGTTCAAGATTTAAACCACACTGTGCACATAATTCTTCCGAAGTATGACTGTCTGAAGTTTAACAATGTAAGCTTCATTTCCATTGCTTTATTGCAATTTATTCAACATCCTCTTAAACTTTTCTTGGCACTAGATAGCTACGGCTATTTCCCTAGTTTCTCATGCATCTGTGAAAAACATATATACTCAACTTCAGTTCCATATAAAGTAGTGGAGCTCTTTATTTCAAATATTTACCAGGTACAAATTATTAATCCTTCCATTCTATGTTGGAAGATGAGATAGCATGGATGCGTACAATGCTGAGTTTCTTTACAACTGTTATTTAAATTATTCTCTACTTTTGTGCTCTTTTCATGTGGCACTTGGTTATGATGCAATGTTTTTGAGTAGGTGAAGGACTTCCACTATGATAGAAGCTATTCCTGGGGTGGGACTGAGATAAAAGTCTGGTTGGGAAAAGTGGAAGGCCTCTCTGTTTACTTTTTGGATCCTGCAAACAGGTAATTTGTGGCTAATATATATATGTTTCTCATACTCTCTTTATGACTCTATTCATGTATTTCATAAGCAATTATACTTACTTATATTTTAGAAACCTTGTTTTTGTCCTTTTCTCGAGTATGATATCATCACTAATATATAGTTTTCTTTATCTGTACATCCATATATTTTGCTTGTGGATTTGAGATCTTTACCTTCACATGGTGGTCTTGAATCATTACACGTTTCCGGTTTGCAAGTTTGTTATCTATACACCACCATTATTTGCTATAGCAGACTGCATTTTTTCTAAGACTTGGTTCTTTTTAGTTGGTGTAAGTTAAATTAGTGTTCAGTAGCGTGATATTAACTTCCTTGAAATTCTTTCTTTGCATCTTCTAGTGTAACATGTATTTCCTAAGACGAGTTTGATTTTGATATATCAAAAGTTGAAAGCCTGTATAAAAGCACCCTCTTCATTTATTGTTAAGAGAGATACTGCCATGCAGTTGCTTCTTGGATTTTGATGTTCTTTTTCCCTATCTAATTTGATGTTGGGTGTAGAATCTCTTGTTGACTAGTATGATAGAAGGCTTTTGCAGGAAGTAGAATATTTCTGAAAAGTTTTCGTAACACTTTTTTTTTCCTCTGTAGATTCTTTTCGACAGGTTGTATATATGGATGCAGAAATGATGGGGAGAGATTTGGTTTCTTTTGTCATGCTGCTCTTGAATTTCTACTCCAAAGTGGACACCATCCTGTAAGTGCATGGCATTATATCTTTGAGGTCATTGCTTTTGTAGATTGTAAACATTCATTTCTTAAAATGTGGATAAGTTATGAAATTTGAGTTCCTTTAATGCCGATGTAATATTGTGTCTACCGTAGCAGTACTTCTATGTGTATTTATAGATCAAACAACTTATTATTTATCCATTCTTTTATGTTTCTTGACAAGTATTTTGTCATCCACTATTTTGCCATGATGATGTCAATTTCGGTGAATGAATGGCATCAATTTCTCTGTTCCAGAATTTTTCATAAGTCTACTGTTTAAGTATAAGTCTTCATTCGCCTGTCATGTTTCCTCATGCATGTAAGCACATACATTAATGTTTTGTGATTCCAACCATCTTTCCCCAAATAATTGCATGTGAACCCGTGCTTTTTAATCAAGGAAATGATTGTCCCCAAGAAGCCCCCTTGACCACCCACTCTTCCTCCCAACACACACATAATCAGTAGCAGTGGCTTGTGGTTGTTTCTTTATAATATGCATTTCAAGAGCTGCTTTGCATTATGCAGGATATAATCCATTGCCATGATTGGTCTAGTGCTCCAGTTGCATGGTTGTTTAAGGACCATTATATGCATTATGGTCTTAGTAATGCTCGGGTTGTCTTCACAATTCATAATCTCGAGTTTGGGGCAAACAACATTGGGAAAGCTATGACATATGCAGACAAGATCACAACGGTAAGTCATTAGAATTTTTGCAAGTTTTTTTTAAATTTCAGTCTGTCCAGCGGATAGTGCGGTATGGATTTCCTATACTACTTTGCCATTTTTTCACTATCTGATTATGTATAATGTTATATAATCTCTTACTCCTTGTTGACTAGCTTGATTTATAGTTGTGATTTGGTTTTGAGTGCTCTCTATGGATCACATTGAAATGCTTTTGTTCATCCTTGTTCCTTGATGCCCTAATATATATATACAAAAAAATGTAAATAACTCCAGTGGTCAAGGCTCTCATAGTGATAGGGAAGTTCTTTTTTGTGACTTGAACTTGGGATCCCTAAATTACAAAGAAAATGTCACTTGTGCTTGTTTCACCTTTTGTATATGTTTACGTATCCTTTTTAAATGTTTTATTGGCATAAGTTACTCACATGGCTTTCTCATAATGAACATGAAAACGTTTAGGGATTCCATTGACCCTCCTCCACATGTGGCAAAGTGTAACAATCATTTTTGGCTTCTGAATGATGTTTCTCTTTCCATATTGTATTTAATTACATTTATAAGCTGTTCCATCTTATCAAGCTCTTAATCTAATTAAGTTAGATGTCAATCATGCTTGAGAAACCAACATGTAATCTTTCGCTATCTTTTTTGTTTTCTTGGATCTCAGTGACTTTGCTTTATTTACAGGTATCTCACACTTACTCAAAGGAGGTAGCCGTAAATCCTCTAGTTGCTCCTCATCTCCAAAAATTCCATGGTATAATAAATGGAATTGATCCAGATATTTGGGACCCATACGATGATAAGTTCATTCCAGTAAGTAGATTACTTGTTTCTATTTTTTCCTCTTTTGATTGCCTTTAGAGCTTACAAGTTTCTAATTCATTTGGGTTGGGGTAAAATCAGGAGAAACAATTTTCCTTAAAAATGTGAGAAAAATTGACGCAGGAGCTGCTGAAGAATTCCTTTTGTTTCACTATGCCTCCCATGCTTAACTGGTTTCTTTGCTGACAATCTTAAAAAGCTTTTCAGGATATTTAGCAAGATACAGAAAATGAATTTATTTGATGAGCTGGTGCAAGTGAAAAAATGTGAATTTGGTAGCGAGGATGTCATTAGATAGAAGAGAATTTTCCTTGTCAGTGTGGAAGTGAGATTGTGGAACCATAAAAAAAAATTTTGAATGGAAAAAAATTATTCACGCACCAAGGAGGTGCAACCCAAACAGATTACAAGGGGGACATATTCAGATTATCAAAAATACTCCCAGAGAAAGAAGAGCCCCAAAATCTAAGACACTCAAACCAGCTGCCTATGAATGAGTCTATGGAGGATTTCTGGTTATTGAAAATTCTGCTATTTCTCTCCAGCCAAAGCATCCACATTATAGACATTGGTATCAATTGAATGAACTTTCTATTCTTTTTGTCCCTACCATAAAATTTTAATGTTTGTTGATGTTGATAGAAGAGAATTGACGTGATATATCTCTTTGATTGCTTTTTATCAACTAAAACTCTCTATACTGGACGATTCTAAGTTAATGTTGGAACTTGTGTGATATTTTCTTTGCATCATCTTTCTTCCTGTCCTATCTTTGGGATCCAAATTATGTAATATATTGTTAATGTTATTAAAGAGCTGGACATTTCTTGATTCCAAATTTTTAGGTTTATTAGTTATAGCTAAGCATGCAGATTAAATTATGAGCACAAGGATTACTAACTGTTCGGGTAAAATTCTATGTTCTCTTGAATTTTCTGTTGTATCTCGTCTTGGATATATTGTGTATGATTTTATAGCCAGCCTCAGATTATTTTCTCTTGGGTTTTATTTTATTTTATTTTTTATTTATGAGAACCTCTGTCGTTTAAGGTTTTGCTAAAATGCATCTTGCATGTTATTCAGATATCATATACTTCCGAAAACATTGATGAAGGCAAAAAGGCTGCCAAGGAAGCTTTGCAGGAAAGGCTTGGTTTGAGAAAAATTGATCTCCCTTTAGTAGGAATCATTACACGCTTAACTCATCAGAAAGGAATCCATCTTATTAAGCATGCCATTGGGCAAACTTTGGATAGTGGTGGACAGGTTGTCTTTCTTCTTCTACTCATTTTTCAAGTATCATACAGAAAATGTATCAATACTGCCCTATGTTTGTTCTGAATTCTTATATCAGTCTAGAATTTATTTTCAGCTTGGTAGTATTTACTTACAATAAATCTAACTCGAATAAGTTCTGCAATATATGAAATGTCCTTCTTCTAAGCCCCTCAAAATCTTCCCTTTTATTTTATGCATCACTGATGATGTTTGTGATACATTCAGGTTCCTATGACTGTAAGCACAGCACAGTTTGTTGCTAAAACCAAGCAAACCTTGATAGTTTAAGTGGGTGAAGTTAAGAAACGAAAGATATTACTATCCTTATGTCTAAATTGACTTTCTGATGGCAGGTTGTATTGCTTGGTTCAGCTCCAGATCCTCGTATCCAAAATGATTTTGTGAATTTGGCCAATCATCTGCATTCTTCCCACGCTGACCGTGCTCGTCTTTGTTTGACTTATGATGAACCACTTTCACACTTGGTATGTTACTCTGAAAACATTATTGCGCATCCGGTTTAGAAAATATTGCCTAATCTTCTTCTCACTTTTCATTTCTGGAAACAATAGTTTTTCGGTTCTTCAGTACTCTAGACATGCATTTGGTTTTGTAAACATTAAACTAACTTCCATACCTGTTTCTACTTTAAACTTAGTGTACTGCATAATTTGCGTTGATCACATTATAGACTATTAAGTTAATTTTCAGAGTGTTCTCTAATTTCAGGGATGGTAGTCCAATCTTATGATGGAGATGGTTGTGTGTTAAGCGTGTGCGACGAAAAAAAAGGGAAAAATCCATGCACACACATTCATGTCCCTTCTTTTTGTGTTTACGTTCTCCATAGATATATAGTCCATTTTCTAGAAAATGATTTTCGTGAAAAGAGAACCAAACATGGCTTCCCTGTATGTTCTTCATTTTTTCGTGGAGATGAAAGTAGAAAATACTCGAGCAAACACGCCCTTAAATGTTCTCTCTCACTCTCTTTCTGTCTGTTTACGCATACTTTGCAATTTTGATGCTGGGAGATACTGATTTTGTTTTAATCTTATTCTAGATATATGCAGGAGCTGATTTTATATTAGTCCCTTCAATTTTTGAGCCATGTGGACTGACCCAACTTGTAGCAATGAGATATGGTTCGATTCCTGTTGTTCGAAAAACTGGAGGTGCGTGTCTGCTTATCACTGATAAAACTATGCCATTGACAAGCGAATCATGTGTGCAATTGTTTAAAGTACTCTCAATTATAACTATCTTCTCCTTTAGTTAAGATTGGAAACTCAGTTTTAATTTTTATGCGGTTTGCTAATATTTTCTCGTTATTTAGCCGAGTTCTAGCTACATGAGTAGAAGTTGGGTTCCACCCCCTTAAGAAAATGTGTCTAGACTTTTCTCTTCCTTTTGATTGCAAGATCAATATTTATTTGGTTATATTGGCATAGTCAGTATATTAAATAATTTCTTGTGCATGACATTTTTCTCTTTAGGACTTTACGACACGGTATTTGATGTTGACCATGATAAAGAGAGAGCAGAAGCACAAGGTATTGAACCAAACGGGTTTAATTTTGATGGAGTTGATGCAGGTGGAGTTGATTATGCACTTAATAGGTGAGTACATTTTAATCTTAGTCTGTTGAAGTACGCACACATGCTGTTTGTCAATTAATAGTTTCCTTACTTATGCTTTCCTTGCTTGAAATGGAGTTCAGTGTGAAGCTTGAACTCTTTTTTCTCTGCAAATTACACTCACGAGCACAAATTCTTTCTACATTTTCTTCCAATAGCATCACTCTCTAAACTCTGTTTGGTAGCAAATCAAGTGTTTCGCGAGGCACATGAATTTCGATATATGTTTGACTGCTGTGCAGTCTCTCTCTTGACACAAAGTCTGGACACACTACTGTTCTCTTATGTGTGACAATAATTTACGAATGGTAACTTTCAGGGCTATCACTGCTTGGTACAACAGTCGGGATTGGTTTAACTCATTATGCAAGAGGGTGATGGAGCAAGACTGGTCTTGGAACCGGCCTGCTCTGGACTACATGGAGCTTTACCACGCAACGCACAAGTGAAAAACAACCATTAGTGCAACGAGTTTTAGACTACTCGATCTGGTACCACTTTCTGTACAGGTTCCTTGGTTTCATTTTTGTGATTAAGCAGCCTAGTCACTTGACTAGTTAACCCATTTTTGCTTTGCTTTTGCATAGTAAGAATAGGTCAGCCATGAAATAATGCATGTATATTTTAACAAGCAACAATTTTCTTTTATCTCTGTGAATTCTCAATAAAAAGCTTTATCAAGTTCTATCAAGATGCGGGTTGCAACACTTTCTTAAGTTGGTTATGTTAAGCTCTCTCCATGATTAGAAGTTAATGATTTCTTGAAGAATTGTTTTAGGACTTTAATGCAGCAAAAGGTTCTTAGGTTGGGAAGTCTAATTTGGCTTGTAAGCCTCTGAAATTGCTTCCTTTTCTTGGATGGAAATTGGAAATGGAATTGAAGGGACAACACTCTTATGGAATTGATGGTTTTGTGACTGATTATGGGGTAGATTCAGTGGAACCCTCCTTTCCACTAGCTCCAAGAGCCCACAGATATCCTGAAAGAACCAAAAATGAAAAGAAAAAATGAGACATTGGTGTGCTGATCTTATCAAATGGAAATCAAGTGGATCCATCTTTGGATGGTAGGAATGGCTTCTTCCAGCTAATGATTATAAGTGGATTTGATTGATTTATTTATTTATTGTCCATTGAATATCCCTTACTTTAATTCCATATATTTGGTTAAATCTCACGATGAAAAATTTGTTTTTTCATTAGAATCGAATATTGGACACATATATATATCTAACTCAATTGATTGTCAATCAAATCATCTCTCATTCTCATTGGTGTTAATTTTATCTTTGTAGTTATAAGGACACTACTGTCATTTTTATCTGTCAAAGGCTGGCAAGTTTTCAAGAGATGGAACCCTTTTCTATTACTTACATTGTTTTGAAATATATTGAATAAACATCTGCCAATTTTTTAAAGAAAATTAATATATATCCAATAAGATGGTAGTTCAGCTGTCACATTATAGAGTAAGGACTACATTGTCTTGTTATAATAAATTGTAATTATAAAAAAAATAGTGGACAAGATTATTTTATTTTAGTTAAATAATATTTCCTGGTAAATTAAACATGTATTTATTGGAAGAGTACCATAGTCACACAATCAATACAACCAATCAAGATAATTGGGATTTATTTATTTTTTTTAAATTCCTTGCTCCAATGTAAATGTAAATAAATACAGCCATAAGTGCACATGAAAGACCAGTTAGGTATATATAAGAAATGAAGTGGACTAGCTCAGTTGCCATTGATAATTATTCAAGTGAGTGAAAATTCTTAGTTTCCATCTTTAATTCTCTTTGTCATATCTCATAAGCCAATGATATTTGCTTTTCTTGGACAACCAAATAAAGTGTAGCCAACAAAAGAAACTATTTCCTTTTCATTCTTGTGGGGGCAGGTGTGCTTGTAGTGAGGATGTGATCAAAACCTGAATATATATATATATATATATATATATATATATCTGTGAGGCCAAAAAAATGATGTGACCCACACAATTCTCTTGAGTCGCTTGAATACTTGAGTTCAAGAAGACCTCAAAAGCCTTCAAATCCCAACAATACCCACTAACCACACCAATCACTATTTAACTTTGGTAGTTCTTTATACCCCCAAAACCCAGGAGGAGTGAATCATTAAAGAATGAAGTGGTAATAGAGATACGATCATAAGAAGTTGAGTCACAGTGAGTACTTGACAAACCAATGCAGTTGCATTATATACATCAGTGGTAGCTATCACCCAACCAAATGCTTTTACTCTCGCCCTCTCCTAGGCATTCTTGAGAAAAGTTGCCTCTCACACTTCCACACAAAATTTCACCCTCACTACTACTCAGTGAGTCACTGAGTGTGGTCTCTCCAATCAAATTCCACCACATTTTAGCCTTTCTGAGCCCCTCAGTATTATTATTAAGATGTGCAATGAATAAAGCCCATTTCAAGAAACCTGAAACCTCCCTTGTCATAGACTGACTGTACTTGCATGCTGTGATTAGACTGAGGATTTTGGGTTTGCTCAATATGGCCCCTCCCCTAGCTTATACAGATGAGTTTTTATCTTTTCTGTGGGCAGCCTGGAATTATTTTCATAATGGATACAGTATTACACAATTACCATTTTCAGATGACAAGCTTAAAAGGAGAGTGTCAAGGGAGATTTATAATAAAGACAAGTCATTTTCTCTTTTGTTTTCTTTTCCATATCAGGTCAGTTTTGATTGGGCATGGTAGTATGTGTACACCTGTTATTTGTTTGTCTTTTTGCTCCTCCTGTTGTTTCAGTGTACTATTTTTCAGGGCTTTGAAATCTGTGAAGTTAATTTCTTTTGGAATACTTGGGTACAGGAAAGAAGTCTATAACAGTCTCAAGCTTCCCCTCTTAGGGGTTAGGCCAAGTACCCATTTGAGTTTTTATCTTTCAAAAGCTCTGTTTCTTTTGGATTGGTATTGAAGCAAAAGCAAAGGCAGATTCCTGTAATCATTCCTCTGCAATCTCTCTCTCTTTTTTGTTTCCCATTTTGATTCCCAAACAAAGAAAACCTCGTCTGTCCCCGATCTTGTTCACTGCGGGGATTTTATGGACGGATTTTATTTACCTTTATCACATTCTGCCTCCCATTTTGGGGTTTTTGGGCTGTAACAGTATTAAAGGAAAGCAAAAAAGGCCTTCTTTATTCACCTTTGAATCAGTTTCAAAACAAAAGTGTCTGTTGGGTTTCATTCCTCTTGTCTCTTTTTTTGGGTTCTCTCTCTGTTATTGCTCGAACTCAGAACTTCTGGGGGGTTTTTGGGGGGCAATAGCTAATGATGGCAGATTGGGATGGTAATATAAGCAAAAGAAATGAAGGGTATAGAAGAAAATCAATTAGCGATGAAGAGTTTGAAGAAGAAGAAGTGTGGTCTGTGATGAAAGGGAGAGAAGATTCAAGCTTTAACATGATGAGGAAATCAAAGAACTCCTCCCGTAGTTCTTCTTCCTCTGCATGGTCCATTCCTAGTACTAAACCAAGGATGATCCCAAGAGGCCATGAATCCAACAATGATGATCTGGTAATTCAACAATCCTCAGCTCCTTTGAACATTCCTGATTGGTCAAAGATTTATGGGAAGAATGGTAAGATGGGTTCATGGGTTGATGATGGTGATAATGCTAGTGGTTATGATGATCATGAAAATGGCAATAATGATGATGATGATGATGAAGGCATGGTCCCACCACATGAGTGGATTGCTAGGAAGCTTGCAAGGAGCCAGATATCTTCTTTCTCTGTATGTGAAGGTGTTGGAAGGACACTCAAAGGTAGAGATCTTAGCAGAGTCAGGAATGCTATTTTGTCCAAAACTGGTTTCCTAGAATAATAATGCATTGTCCCTTATCCACCATCTTCATCACATGCTCCACATCATCATCATCATCATCATCATCAGTAATCAGTTTTCTGCAATTTTGGGTCCCATTCTTCATTCTCCCATGTAATCTTTTTCAGTTTCATGTTATTTTTGTTGGGTGCTAGTGGAACTGGATTAATTAGAGATCTCAAAAGATGTCAGAGCTGCCATTTTTAGTGTGGGTTTTTGGGGAAGATAAAAGAAATGAAATTTTGGCAGCAACTGAGATTTTGTCTGCTAGTCTGGTAGAATTTTGTGTTTGTGGGTAATTGTTGTTCAATTCCATCTGGGTACATGAAAAATGAATCAGTCCATCTAAATGTACTCAACCCATATTGTATTCTTTTCTTGAACAACACAGTTTTGTTGTTTTGAGTAGTTTTTCAAGGGGAGAAGTTCACTGTTTGAGCAAATTTGTAGTCAAAATTCCATCTTTTGCTGCTCCTCACTCTGGAATCTGATACTTGCTCAGATTGGTATTGAATACCAATATACTTTCTTAGCATCTGTAGAAGTGAATTTCAATGAACAGTTATCAGAAGTCAGAACCATCAATAGAGCCTAGCTAGATAATTAGCCCCCTGTTTTTGACATGAAGAGCCCAGAACTGTTCCTTTATTGTATGGGCCATATAAGATTTTGGTCAAGGCCCAACCAACAGTTTTGAAGATTTTCTTTTGTACATTTAGAAGAACAAGAGAAAGGCAGAGTGAAGCCATTTTTCTTTCTGAATACACACCCATTTCAAAACTCTCTGTCCAAGTTCTTACTTAGCTATTCATGTACAATGACTGAAAGATACTCAGTTAGGTGAGTGAGTTGATCTGTCTAAACCATTCAGATTCCAGATTTATTAGTAGACAAGCTGCAATTGTCTATGAATAATACATTAGAGAGAACAAGAAAAGATGTAATAATCCATTCTTTGAATGGTTGGAGGGCTGGATTGACAGTTCTTTGGCCATGACCACTGATATCATGATCACTATAAAGACTCATTCAGATTCTAGATGAGTCCTATAAAATTCTTCCCTTGGAAAGTATTGGATTTGAATATGTAAAGGAAATTCTAAGAGAAGAAGAAACTGAATCTTGCACCTAACCTTAACGTTTTGACAAAGAAAAGAAAAAGAGAAAAGTAGTGGACCTTTACATACAATACCAGTAACTAATACACAGAAAATCAATTTCTGCCCTAAATCTACCCTTATCTGATCCACAACAATCCATAAACAACATAGAAATGATCCCTAAAAGATCCATCAAAACAAAACACAAGGCTCTTGCTGCTATGGAGTTTATGGAGGACAGATTGTATGGAGATTTCCCGTGTATTGCAATATCAATGCCAAAGAGGTTGTAAAATCATGTCACTGTTGAGACTTGGTGAACATGCACTTTAAATAGGGTCATGCCTTGACTCAAAACAATGCCAAAGAGGTTGGAGAACCTGCACAAAAGAAAAAACACACACACAAAAAATCTGATACTGTCAAGCACAAGAAGAATTGATAAAACGTGATATTGGCACGGCTCAATCAAACAAATGAACTTCAAACTAGAAGCACCGCTCTCTGATTGAACTGCACCAATATCTCATTCCTCTTGTTTGTAGACAAACTATACAAAATTGAACATAGAGCTACAACATTGAAAATGGACATAAACATATGTATGTGTACATACAAACATAATGTGAAGATAGCAGAAGAAGATTCTACGGAGAGAGGTGGAGAAGATGTAATTTGTGAAGATATCAGATATGTCATTTGGGATTCTCATATTTGAATGAGAGTGATAAAGAGAGAGAGCGAGAGATGAGTCCTTGAAGAATGCTGGCACTGAATTAGCCACCAACCCAACAGCAAAAAGGAGGTGGGTATATTAAATTCAAAGCATAGAAACAATGGAAAAAAAAGGTTCTCTGAACCAAAACCCTCCCTTGAGCTTTAAATTTGATGTATTTATGAGCTTGTAGAAGGGCATGTTGGTATGGTGCCTCCTGCCACCACCATTTGAATTTCTAAAAAGTTGAGAGAAAAAAAGGTCCTTTTAGTCGGTAGACTTAAATTTCTAGCTGATATTCTACCAAACTTACTTTTGTTGCAAATCTAGTTTGAAAGGCCCAAATCTTGAAAACTAGTTATTCTCCCTTTGCTGCTACGACTTGATTGATAATATTTGCTGATATATTTTCTAATGTTTTTAGCTGGCTTTCATTGTTCATAGTCATCATAGTTTACTAAAATGTCAAACTTTGTTTTCTTGAAAATGACATTGTTATGAACATAAACCTTAACCATAATGGAGTTCTGTACTGTTCTATTTAGGTCTTTGGGATCGAAAGACAATTCAGTAGTTGCTTCAACCGCATCTATTGATATACAACTTAAAGAGACTTACATAGCTTAATAGAGGCAACAGTTCAGTGTGCACCGGAAAGGACTGCTCTACTTGTATATAATATAAAACATTAAATGCATCCCATGTCAACTGCAAATTCAGACCCATCTGCCCACAAAATGAAATTTCCCTGTAGAATTCAATGTAAAAGCATATTTTTCATGATCAGAAGCCCTCCTCTGCATTATGATTTGGTGGATGGATTGATTGATTAATATGGAGACCATTTTCCATGAAGAATTATGCTAATCTTCTGTGCATTATAGGTGGTAATCGAGAGAGGAATCATAGCAAACAAAAGTGGAGTTGGAACATACCAGCATTTTGAATTATGGATATCCAAGTGGGCGCACCATTTACCAATCAAAATCAAAATCTCTGTAGACATGTATACGTGTGCATTATATTATCTCCTGAGTGTCTGAAACCTGCCTCCCAAGTCCCAACCCTTAAAGAGGAAAAGCTGTTTGAAAACTAAAATGAATGATAATCCTCTCTACCATGAAGCAATTCTGATGTGAATCCCACATCGGTGGTTTCAGGCTCCAAGCTGCAGTATATAAGTGGGGCAAACCTAACATTAGTTAAACCGATTTTCTAGTGGGCTAGTTAGGCCTCCTTATTGTCTCTGGGCTTGGGCCTGGGTTTACATCAGATGTGTGTTTCGAAAACACTTGTCAACCTAACCTTCCAAGCTGCAACTGCAGTATGTGTTTCGAAAACACATGTCAGCCTAACCTTCCAAGCTGCCACTGCATATATAAGTAAGTGGGGCAAACCTAACCTTAGTTAACCGGTTTTCTAGTGAGTTAGTTAGACCTCCTTATTGTCTCTGGGCTTGGGCTTGGGCTTGGGTTTACATCAGATATTCCCAAGTGACAAGAATTCGAAACTGATAGTTGCTTCAACAGACTAGAGCTGCCCCCCTATATCATCGGCATGGGCATCATAATATGAATTCTAGAAGATGTATAAGTAAGTGGGGCAAATCGAAAACACCTGTCAACCTAACCTTCCAAGCTGTAACTGCAGTATGTGTTTCGAAAACACGTGTCAGCCTAACCTTCCAAGCTGCCACTGCATATATAAGTAAGTGGGGCAAACCTAACCTTAGTTAACCGGTTTTCTAGTGAGTTAGTTAGGCCTCCTTATTGTCTCTGGGCTTGGGCTTGGGTTTACATCAGATATTCCCAAGTGACTAGAATTCAAAACTGGTAGTTGCTTCAACAGACTAGAGCTGCCCCCCTATATCATCGGCATGGGCATCGGCATCGGCTATGATAATATGAATTCTGGAAGGTAGCAGGGCAAGGCAATAAGCTAACGTGCCTCACAGCCCTCCTAAACCCCTGCTTCTGCCCTAATTTGTCCCTCTCTCCATGGTCCATGCGAATCACCTTGGGGCATTGATGATTTCTTAACAGGCTTTTGAAAAAGGCCCACTTTAATGAATGCTTTCCACATGAAAACACAAGTCATGGAGTTACCCGGCAGCATTCATGGAGTTGCCTAGAAACATAAAATATTTTCTGAGCAGCAAGATCGCATATTTTCAACAAACCTAGATTGGTAAATTGCATCCATTAGTTATCAGGGAATCAAGTACTTACACTGGACATCAAACCCATAACCATGGAGCAGAAAATATTTGGACATAAAGAACTCTTTCATCTAAGTAAAATGGACTAAAGAAAATATCTGGCAATCACACTGTATTTAAATTTCCTACAATGCATTGGTGGCAAACCCACCACCAAAAATAAAAAAGGAAATAGATTATCTTCAATTTACAGAGTCATGCCACTTAGTAAGGCAGCTTATAAAGTTGGTTCAATCATGAGATAAAATCTAAGCTGTAATTCTTGACCGGCCTTTAGCTATCCTTCGAGCAATGACTCTGCGACCACCCTTAGTTGCCTTGCTGCTCATTCATAAGAGAGAATTAACCATGAGAGAGTCCCCAAATCGCATAAGTACATCCACAAACAAAAAGAACAAACATAAACACATGAGATGGGAGTAGGTACCGTGCAAAGAATCCATGTGTTCTCTTACGCCTTATGTGGCTAGGCTGGTATGTCCTTTTGGGAAATAAAAGCATTGGTTCACTTGATGAATCCCCTGCAAAACAAGGCACGAGAGTCATGCAGAAATCAAAACAAGGTGAAACAAATGGTAGCATGACTGACTCATAAACCAGACCCCTCAAAGCTGTTGCCTAAGTCATTGAGAAGATAAGGTGTCATGAGCAACTATTACTGTAATCTCAGGTCAGTTCTAACGGCCAATATTCTAATACCAAACTGGGTTTCCTTATTCTTTGTCTTCCCCAGTTCCGCCGAAAATTCTTGAAAGATGTCATGGAAATGCAAGCACATACACCCGCAAATCCATAAAGCCACACATGAGTGATTGAAGGAATTTCCACAGGCATCATATAAAAAGGCATGAACTCATCAGAAAGAATCGGTCCTAGATTTGACGTATGCAAAGTTTATTAAAGGTTACATAAAAGTATAAAACACCCTCGTACCTTGCTAATTAATCTTTTTTCTTTCCATAAACTCTTGCAATAGAAGTTTATCAATAAGCATACACCACTTTCCTCTCCATTTTAATGCCACATATGAAAACTCAACACAAACACTTAAAAGAATATGCATCAGTTAAACTCAAATGGGTAAAATTATTAGGGTTTCATTAGTTGAAATGAGTATAAACTACACTCAGGTACATCAACTTAAACATACCCTATAAATTAAAAAATTCCACATGCTACGCAAGAACCAAGCACATAGAGCACATAAACCTTTCCAAAACCTAATGATCGGGAATTTATAATTTTCAGACCTTTCTGATTTGCAAAGACTAAAAGCTTCAGCTTTGAGTGATGGGAAACTACAAAAGTATCAGAAATCACACAAAAATTTAAAGAAAAATCCATATAGCACAAAATAAGAAACATTCAACATGCTTGAACGACTAAAAAGCTAGAAGAAACTGTCTCTAATATAATTGAGAGAGAGAGACTACCGTCGGGCAAGAAGAAGGGAAGCGAAGGGAGGCCACAGGGATACAAAAACCCTTGATTGGAAACTTTGTCAAGCGAATCAATTTCAGTTTGGGGCAATTGGATACAGTCACGGAGCTTCAAAAGAGAAGGAAATAGCTGAGGAGTGATCCCGATGCCCTGGGAAACAATCCGGTGGCTAGCATTCGTGCTTTGCAATACATTTGGATTCGACGTAAATCGGGTCATCAGTGAAGCTCCATTCCGAATTAGGGTTTTGGTCGCCATTGCTGTGCTGAACTAGAGAGAGAGACCAGTGAAAAAGTGTTTAGTTTTAGGCTGCTTATTCAATTGGGCCTATTCGGCCAAATAATAAACAATTTAGGCCCATTAACTTCTTGAGAAAGCCCGACAAATTTCGGTTCTGTTATAGACCCAGCCCAGATCCTAACCGTCGAACTCGAGCCCGCAGATCTCGTTATATGGAAGGTCGTGCTGACGAGCGACCAGGACAGACGATCAGAAAAGGAGTTTCCTTGAATCACAGGCAATAATATACAGAAACTGTAAGTATAGGTTACGTGTTGGAATCTATAAGGAACGCTATTAAGCTAATCCTATTTTAAACAATTCTCTGTTTTTTTTTC
Source organism: Tripterygium wilfordii (assembly GCF_013401445.1). Taxonomy (NCBI): domain Eukaryota; kingdom Viridiplantae; phylum Streptophyta; class Magnoliopsida; order Celastrales; family Celastraceae; genus Tripterygium; species Tripterygium wilfordii. Next base: position 1,248,798 of record NC_052240.1, on the reverse strand, counting down.
TCTCCGCCCCCTTTAAGCTCATTTCTTGAAACGGAAACCCTAATTGCTTAATAAAAGATTCTTGCTTTCGTGTTGGGTATGCTATCTTCTTTGTGCTTCTGTTGGTTTTTTGGGTTTTCTATTTTCTTGATTTCTTGATTTGTTATTTTGTGGTATTGGGTGATGGAGGATTTGGTGGGTTTGGTTGGGTTCTGATGTTTCCGAGTTTGAATTTTGCAGAGAATCGTGCAAGTCTCGCCATGGCCAAAAGCTCCTTCAAGCTCGAACATCCGTTGGGTTTGTTTTCTTCTTTCCTTTTTTCTCAATTGAATCGTCGCTACTCGTATATATATGGGTGCTCCTGGATTTTCTGTTTACTGTTAATTGTTAGGGTTATGAAGATTTACACATCGAAACAATGCAAACGCATCTTTGGGAGAAAAAATTTTTCTGAACTTTTTTGCTTGGAATGTCCGATTGGAATTTTGGTAGATTTTTGAAACGACGATTATTTAGATTGAATTCTTCCTTAGTTGAATACCTTACTTGATGGGTTTTGTTTTCTTTGATTGAATCCGCGATTTGTAGAATTTATGCTTGGTTTTAACTTTCCTGATTTTGTAACAACGATGCAATTAGCCTTGCATTTAACTTAATGCAATTTCCTTTTTTCTTGCACCCTTGTTCCTTTGGTTTCACCTTCTTAATGGGCCTCTATAAAGTTTGGGTTGTTTCTTCCTATTGGTTTCAGCTTCTTGGTGACCCACTATAAAGTTTGGGTTTTGTCTTCCTAGTGATAGGTGTTTTGCTAGGGAGAAGTAATTTTTTGGCTGAAACAAACTTAAATATGAATACCAAGTTTTGTATTTTCTTTCCTGCATCTTTTAAAGTTACTTGTCGATACTGAGTAGCAATTTGATGAATTCTGAGAAAGAAGAAAGATGATGTGAATTTTGAGTATAGAAGTTCAATTGAATGAAAGCACTTTTTTGGCATGCCACTCTGTTCTAAATTGTATTCTTTTCTTTACATTGGGGTTATGGTGTTGATAGTCATATCTGTTCTTGATATGGACCTCTTATTTGTCACACTAATTCACTAAATGAATTGCATGTGTCCTGACAAATTTGTTGGGCTATTATTTTTCACCTTTACCCTTTTTTTGTTTTTTCATTTAACTTCTGGTCGCCTTCATGACAGAGAGGCGACAAGCTGAAGCTGCTCGCATTAGAGAGAAATATCCTGACAGAATACCTGTAAGAATCCTCTGTACCAATTTAGATTTCCATTGTTACAAAATTCCATGGTTTTTGTCTAATTGAGTCTTCAATGCAGGTAATTGTTGAAAAGGCTGACAAGAGTGATGTTCCCGACATTGACAAAAAGAAGTTAGTTTCATCTTCTATTCTCTTCCCTTAAATTATGTGTATTCATTCATGGCGGGTGATGAGGATTAATCTTTATGTTTTTTCATGGTTTCCAAAAGCTGTTATCCTAGCTTCAGATGTTTAGCTTTGTTATTATGCTCTGTCTAGTTAACTCCTACTAGAATTAATTCGGTAGAGCTCAGTTTAGAGTTAATGTTTCAGCATGGTTTTATTTTTTTTCTATATTTTTGCTTTGATTTATGGATGTTATCATGATATCAAAGATGTACCTGGAAAATTTTCAAAGTTATTTCATACTTAACATGGGGTGGTATGTATGCAGTTGGTGAAGTAATTTGTTGAACAACTGTTGTCTGTGAGACACTTCAATTGCTTCCTTAAGTTCCCTTGATACTATTGAGTAATTAAATCCTACAATTTGCATGTCTTTTAGAAGCAAGAAGCATTTGACCTTGACACCAAAAAAAAATGATTGCTTTTCATTTATGTGAAACTTCTTATAATCTAATGTCCATGGAACTGGAAAACGTCATCAAGCCATTTTAATGTGTTATGAAGAAAGGTTTTTCCTCTGAATTCTCACTTATTTGTTTTTTGTTCAGGTATCTTGTCCCTGCTGATCTAACTGTAGGCCAGTTTGTTTATGTTGTCCGGAAAAGGATCAAGCTGAGTGCTCAAAAGGCTATCTTTGTCTTTGTGAAGAACACTCTACCTCCCACTGGTTAGTTGACTTGCTCATATGTTGGAAGTAAAATTTTCATTTTTTGTTGTCTTTCTGATGTTCTTCTGTCGTTACAGCTGCATTGATGTCTGCAATTTATGACGAAAACAAGGATGAAGATGGCTTCCTTTACATGACTTACAGTGGAGAGAACACCTTCGGGACTATTTAGTCTTTTAAGAGACTGATATAACTCTGTAAATAGAACCTGAATGGTGTAAATTCTCTGCAGTCGGTTTTAAGTAAACTATTCTTGTTACAGTCCTTAAGTTTTAATTTGGCCTAATGGCACTTCTTGGATTGAATGAATGGAAGTATTTCCCAATTGTATTTTGGCTTTTGCGTTGTCGTTAGATAAACGAGCTTTCAATGAAAATGAGATTTTGGATAAGTATCCCAATTCACTTGGTTGGTTTGTGATGTGATGATATTTTTAGCTAAAATTTATTCTATGGAGAAAGTGGATGAAGATTGTATATGATGGATGGTGTCCATGAATGTAAATGCCTGTTCTGTTTAGACTTCAATCTAAAAAGTACTCTGCAGAAAACCAGTGATGCGCTGACATTGTGAAATCTGCTAGAATGGACAACAGAAACGAGTCTATAGTATTGGAAGAAAAAGAGTACGAGATCATACTTAGGATCTGAATTTGACAATGGAGAAGACCATCTGAAGGACTTGATTAAGCATAAGATAGAAGAAAAAAGAAACTATTTGATCGATGGTGATTTAGAAGAACCCTTTTTCTGGCATTGATTCTTGACCCATTTGAAGCTACCGGATGCCCCACTCATGATCTTCTGAGCTCCTACTGATGCTGCTGCTTTGGCTTTTCCAAACCCAGTTTTAGCATCTGTCTTCTTGGTGCTGCTGTCTTGCTTGGTAGTAGTGTTGTCATCGTCCATGACTCCAATACCTCCAGCACCCCATTGATCTGCCCAGCTAGGTGCCTCAGCTGCCATACTGTCTTAACCTTACTGTATGTAATCTTTTCTGAGGAACATATATAACTCTTCATTAGCTTGATAACCATGAAAGCCAACATAAGAAGGAAAAAATCACAGTTGTCAACCATGAACGCATATATAACTCTTAAATCTCTTACCTTGTGAGATGAGTTGGGAGGCTTAGATGGAGAATTGATGACTGAGTGAGAAGGAACAAATGATCAAGAGATGGGTAAGAGATTTAAGCCAAATAAAGAAGAAAGGCCAACCATGTGGGATTGGCTGTCGTTTACCCTATTTTCATACTTTTTTAAAAAGGAACTGCCAACTCATTTGTTCCTTTCCTGCTAAGCAAACTAATATGTTTTCACTATCAATACCAGAAACTGCCCTTTATCTTCCAATGATTGTGGCAGAATATGAAGTCCAGTTGGTATTGGTACCTCTAAAGCTAGCCTAGCAACATAAAGAAACAAAAGAAGATTCAAGGAGAATAAAGAGCAGTTGTGGCTGGCAAGGGCCAAGGGCGTTGAATTGTTTATTGTAATCTATGTTAACAAATCTGTCCACTCCACCAGATTGAAGAATCAACTACGTCAACCAAATCCACACCTCAAACAATCAATTATATTTTCCGCTATGGAGATTACAATTCCTGTTGATATACATCGGATTATCCTCACGGATTTGTTCCTTCCTAGCCCAGTAAATGAGCTAAACTCAACTCACCAAGTTAGGAAAAATGCCTAGTTGATTGCTAAGAAGTGAGCTTGAGTTCATAAACCATACTCGATCGAGACTTTCAATTGATGTGGGATTCTCGACAACATCCAAACTCAAAACCTAAATAGAGCCCTGTCATTGTGCAGACTGAGGAGAGTAAGTCTTGGCATGGAAAAAAAAAATATAACCCAGCTCCAAAGGGCTTTTTTTAGTAATTTGCCAACAGAAGTACATAATATCTCAAGCCCCCAATTGGCTGTTTATTGTGGCCCATCAAGTCCTTGGTGGGCTATTAACCCACTAGCTAATTGTGGCCCATCAGGGCCTTGGTAATGGTGGGTTATTAACCCACAAGCAAGTGGCAAATATATGGTTATGAGGTTATCCACGACAGATCTCTGTTGGTCACCCACGTCTTGTGTCGCGTGGACGCCGCATAAACTAAAGCAGTGATAAAAGAAATATTCAGCCAATTAGTGTAAGCCACGTAAGCAAAACGTAGGACCACCACCTAACACAAAATCAAATCATGTCCAGATTCAATGAACCAAGTAGGGTTCTGTTTCTCATGGCTTTATTTAGATTTCCTCAAGAAAACGACATACAGGGAAGGGAAAAATACAGAGTAATCGTATTAGTTTACGATAGACAAAGTAGAGACTTTGAGAGAATTCGATAATGGCGTTGGCTTTTACGTCTTCTTCTTCGACTGCGATTTCTGGTTCTAATTTTGCACGCTCTGGTGCCTCCCACGAGCTTAAAGGTTCGCGCTTTTTTATTGTTCAAATCGTATTTTTATGGGTTTTTTTTTGGGAATGTTAGTTTGATTTTGATTCTGATTTTTGTGGGTTTTTTGGCAGTTTCGCAGATTGGTTCGTTCCAGGTATTAGACCGGCCGAGTGCTCCGAATCTGTCTCATCGACGATTGTCTGTAAAGGCGCTGAATGCAGAGCCCAGACGGAGCGATTCGGTTGCTCCTCTTGCTGCGACCGCCGTTGCAGCTACTCCTGGTGAGTTCTATGGGTTATAACATATTTTTTTAATTTTGATAATTAAACAAACAAAGAGTTTTGATGGGATTGTGGTTTAATTATGGGCTAATCTGTGTTGAAGTAGCAGAATTGGAAGATAAAATAGAGGTGGAGGAGTATAATCGATTGGCCAAGGAGCTCGAGAACGTTTCCCCTTTTGAAATCATGGATAAAGCCCTTGAGAAATTCGGCAACGACATTGCTATTGCTTTCAGGTAATTTATTTCTGCATGATCTTATCGAAATTTAAATTCCTTTTTTTTTTCAAGGAATATATTTGTGCGTGGTTATCTGTTTCCATAATCATAACTTAATTTGAAATGGAAATTTTGTATGAAAGTGTCAAAGTGGTACTTCCATCAAGTATATTCCTGGATAAGAATATAATTTGGCATATCCTGTCACCCGTTTAATCATTGAATTGCATGGTTGATGGTTTTTAGTTGAAAAGATAATAGAACTGTAGGTTTCAATTGTCAAATGCCAAATAGTGTTGACCTGCATTGTGTTTTACTAAACACATGGGGCTATCTGATAAGTGTATTTGTTGTTCAAACAAATTGTGGTGATCCAGTCTTTGACTTTTTTGAAGGCTTTCAATAAAATCGTGGACCAATGTTTTCTGGAGTCTTGATTGATCATAGATAGTTGTTTATTGTCTCCATTTGAAGTCTGGATTTGGTTAGTAATCAATATTGTTATGTTTCTACAGTGGTGCTGAAGATGTTGCTCTGATAGAGTATGCACATTTAACTGGTCGGCCCTTTAGAGTGTTCAGCCCGGATACTGGTAGGCTGAACCCGGAAACTTATCAATTCTTCGACAAAGTTGAGAAGCACTATGGCATCAACATTGAGTACATGTTCCCTGATGCTGTGGAAGTTCAAGCCTTAGTTAGGAACAAGGGGCTGTTCTCTTTCTATGAGGATGGACACCAAGAGTGCTGCCGTGTGAGGAAGGTGAGGCCTCTTAGGAGGGCTCTTAAGGGGCTATGAGCCTGGATCACTGGCCAGAGAAAGGATCAGTCCCCTGGTACCCGGTCTGAAATTCCTGTTGTTCAGGTCGACCCAGTTTTTGAAGGTATGGATGGTGGAATTGGCAGCATAGTGAAGTGGAACCCGATGGCAAAGACATTTGGAACTTCCTTCGATCCATGAATGTTCCCGTGAATTCATTGCACCCACAAGGATATGTCTCAATTGGCTGTGAACCATGCACAAGACCAGTCCTTCCAGGGCAGCACGAGAGAGAAGGACGATGGTGGTGGGAGGACGCCAAGGCGAAGGAGTGTGGACTTCACAAAGGAAATCTTAAACAGGATGATGCTGCCCAACTTAATGGCAACGGAAATGGAGCTGTCAAAGCCAATGGAACTGCCACAGTTCCTTATATTTTCAATTCACAGAATTTTGTTACCTTGAGCAGGACTGGAATTGAGAATTTGGCAAAACTGGAAGATAGAAAAGAACCATGGATTGTTGTGCTCTATGCACCATGGTGCCAATTCTGTCAGGCGATGGAAGGATCATATGTTGAATTGGCTGAGAAGTTGGCAGGCTCAGGGGTTAAAGTGGGAAAATTCAGAGCAGATGGTGAAGAGAAGGAGTTTGCTAAGCAGGAGTTGCAGCTTGGAAGCTTCCCCACCATACTGTTTTTCCCCAAACACTCTTCTAGGCCAATCAAATACCCATCTGAGAAAAGGGATGTTGATTCATTGATGTCTTTTGTAAATGCCCTCAGATGATTGGACCTTAGGTCAAGTGTCCAACTGATCCTAAAGATGACCAGCACCGATGGAATATAGATGGAAGGGTAGGCTTCGCCAGATTTGGTGTCTGTACATGTTGGCTAGAGTTTTTTTTTTACTCCTCTCATTTTTAAATTTGTTATCTTTTTACCCTTGCAAAGTTATGCAATAATCTCTTTTTGGGGCTAGAGTTTTGGTTTACTGTTACCCAGTTTCTTCACCAGCAATTATGTACTCTTTTTATAGATGAATGAAAAAGAACTATGAATTCATGTGAATGACAGGATCTACTTTGTATTGTTCTTTGGCTCTTGAGCTCCACCATGGTGTTAGAAAAAGAGGAAAACTCCAAAATAAGAAACCCAACCTTTTAGCTGCAAATGAAACCATGAAGTTGCTTGACCACAAAAATAAATATATTTTGTAGGCCAGATTCAATAATTCTAACGTGATATTTCTGAATACCCTGGCAAAGATGTCATGTTAAAGTCAGTAATACTAAATCATTCGTCGAAAATAGAAACCATACGTCCATACCCATTTGGGACTTCAACAATGGGGGGAAACAGCATTTATCTCCTAACTATTGGCTTTACCAATGCAGTTGGGCAGAATGAACTGCGTTCACATACTGATAGCAGTTGAAAGACTTGACCTTCTATTGATTCTTCACTGTCCAAACTCCAAAGGAAAAAATCATGGTGGTCCAAGGCTAGAATACCTATGTGTTGGATTCTGAGGGATGGAACAGAGAAAAAAGTAAGTTTCTTCAAATGCAGCTGAGCTGAGCCACAAGTAGCATGCTGTGAAAGAGGGTATTTTTTGTGCTCGTGACTCCCTTTGCTGATCATGGGTATGGGAGCTGCCCAGTTTGTTGTTGTTTTATGCGCTTATGGACAGAGTAACGCCTTCTTGTGCTCGTGACACAATTTTTTTGAATTTTGTGTTCATCTTCTTCCAATGCTGATAAACTTTCTATTAGTATTATATCATATTCAACACAAGAAATTTAAATTTATGGGGGTCCTAGTAGCTGGATTGGAGCCTTGTAAGGCAGATGTGGGGAAGTAAGGAAGCAGAAAAAGTGTTCAAAATGTGAAGATTGAACACATTTCAAAAGGTGGGCTCTACTACAAGCAGCGTCCCTTTCTGGAAGTGCCAGCCTGTGACTTGAAGAACCATCCCAGAGCCACAGACAGAGTCTCTGAGTTTATTATCTAAAAGCCCATTAACATCCACAGGCCCTAAGTTTACCAGTTACCACTACCATTCCTTCCCCTTTTACAGTAAAATTGGAAGTCCCGACACGAATTGACACAGTAGTCGGCCCACAAAGGTCACTTCAGTGAATTCAATGGGGTTGGCAGGGGCAACACATCTTTTCGGACACCAGAAACCCAGTGACAACCACCCAAGTAGCCAAAACCCTACTGTTTGAGTTTTGCTCAGGTTTTTCTGCTAACGAAGCCAAACCCAGATCAATTCTCAATTAAAATCACACAAGCACACGGCCAAAAAGATAAAGGTAGAAACTTTACTGGATAATGCAAGGATCTGTGCTTCAGCCAGAGCCTGATGATGAGGAATTAAAGCTCAAGCTACTGTTCAATGGGAAACTCTGAAAATACTCCTATGCTATTCTTTATCTTCTTCTTCTTCATATTCACTTCCACTTCTCTCTCTACTGGTAAGTAACTCCCGATAACTTAACAACCCACTTTCCTGATTTTGATGAACAATTTGAGTGTTGAATGAAAGGCAAGTGTTTGTGACTATTTTTAGCTAAATTTGCAGCTCAGAAAGACAGAGACACAGAACCCTTTGTGGGGGTTAACATAGGCACGGACGTGTCGAATCTTGTGTCTCCAACGGATCTTGTTTCGTTTCTCCAAGTGCAGAAGATAACCCACGTCAGGCTCTACGATGCAGACCCTGACATCCTCAACGCACTGTCCAAAACCAAGATCCGGGTCATCGTTAGCGTTCCCAACAACCAGCTACTCGCCATTGGCTCCTCCAATGCCTCCGCCGCCTCCTGGATTGGTCGGAATGTTCTTGCTTACTACCCGGAAACTCTCATCACCGCCGTTGCTGTCGGCGATGAGGTATTGACAACAATTCCATCTTCAGCTCCCCTGCTTATGCCCGCGATAGAGTCACTTTACAGTGCATTAGTGGCTGCAAATCTGCATAATGAAATCAAGGTTTCGACTCCTCATGCGGCTTCGATTATTTTGGACCCTTTCCCTCCTTCTCAGTCATTCTTCAACCAGAGTTTGAGTTCAATTATGGTGCCTATGCTTCAGTTTTTATCAAGAACTGGGTCTCCTTTGATGATGAATATGTATCCTTACTATGTGTATATGGAAAACAAAGGGGTTGTGCCTCTTGATAATGCTTTGTTCAAGCCCCCGACTCCGAGCAAAGAAATGGTGGATCCTAACACTTTGTTGCACTATACCAATGTGTTGGATGCAATGATTGATGCTGCCTACTATTCAATGAAGAACTTGAATGTTACTGATGTTGTGGTGCTTGTAACTGAAAGTGGTTGGCCTTCAAAGGGTGATTCTAAAGAGCCTTATGCTACTATTAACAATGCAGATACTTACAATTCGAATCTGATTAAGCATGTTTTTGATCAGAGTGGAACTCCTCTCCACCCAGAAATTACTTCTAGTGTGTATATATATGAATTGTTCAATGAGGATTTGAGGTCACCGCCAGTATCAGAGGCTAATTGGGGGTTGTTTCATGGGAATTCGACTCCGGTATATTTGCTTCATGTATCAGGGAGTGGGACTTTTTTGGCTAATGATACAACAAACCAGACTTATTGTATTGCCATGGATACTGTCGATTCAAAGACCATACAGGCAGCACTGGATTGGGCTTGTGGTCCAGGGAGGGCTAATTGTAGTGAGATTCAGCCGGGGGAGACTTGCTACCAACCAAATAATGTGAGGAGCCACGCCTCATATGCATTTGATAGCTATTTTCAGAAGGAAGGCAGGGCTGCTGGTTCATGTGACTTCAAGGGTGCAGCCACAATCACAACCACCGACCCAAGTAAGCAATTCTACTACACTCTCTGATCTCAAAACAAATTGTTAATTGAAGATTTGCTTTGAACTTAGTGAAGCTTATGGCTTGTTATGTAGTTTTTGTTGCTGCAATTGTTATTTTGCCAGAAGCATGTTGTTAATATGTATAAAGTGAGTTCATTTAGATGCAAAATTGGCAATGTGAACATTGACAAGTTTGTTTGTTTGCTTGAACTTCTGGATCTACTGAGAGGCTGAATGGCTGATGTCCCTCACTCATAAAAGGTAAAAGGGTACCTTGAAACCAAGTTGGAAGGGAATCTGAAGTACTAATTTCCAAATCCAAGCGACAAAAGTGAACGAATAGGAATAGTATGACCCTTCACAAGGGTGACTTCCATGAGGGGTGTTTCAGGATTCTTACCTGACAGATGCACATGGGTTCTTTGGTGATTAGGGCTGTAGAAAAAGCCATGGATTAAGGTCTTGAACCCCCCTGTAGATGTAGGGAACTATGATCTCCTTTTAATGAAGTTTTGGTCTGCTCCTCACATTTTCTGGCAAGCATCTTTAAACTGGTTTAGTTTTAATCTGATCTTCTTTCTCCCCTACTCGCAGGTCATGGAAACTGTATATTTCCCGGAAGGTAAGAATCACTGCGGCTTTTATGTTGTTAGTTCCTTAACACTAGTTCCTTATTGTTCTCAACGAAGATTATCCAATTTTGGGTGCAGTAAGAAGGTGAACAACAAAACAAGAGCAATGGTGAACTCTACAACTGAAGCAAGTGGTGCAGCAGATAGATTAAGATTCATCACTTTTAGCAGAACTCGACTAAGTTCAATCAATAACATTCTGCGCGTCGTTGTGTATTTAACTTTCTATAACTTATTATACATTCCTTCTGTAAGTCTGCCATGAAGTGCAGAAATAAAACTATTTTTTGAAATGTAATGCTAGTTATTATTTCCTTTTTCATTAGGGAGTGTGCAACAATGATGCTTGTTTGGAGCGCTTTTTCTCTGTAACTAAGAAAGTTTGAGAAAAGCAATTAGCACTTGGAAGAGCTTTTGTGTATTTGCATTGCTGCTGCATTAACATTCAACCACCACCACAAAGGAGTGGAGACATGATTTAGAGCCCTTTAATCATGGACCAGATGATTAAAACTAAAGTAGCTTTAAAAGCTCCCTTCTTTATCTTGTTAACGTTATCATCATTTCAGTATGAAAAAGAACCGACTGAAAAATGGAAGAAAAGTAGTGTTTACAGGTAATAATGTGACTTTTGAAAGAGTTAACTAGTTAACTAGATACAATTCGGTCATCGAATGGTCAAAGGTCCAACACTAGGCACAATTTGATCACTGAACAATTTTTAATTTTGAAGGGCAGGTTTTCTGGCAGACGAACTGCTCCATCATCATATTGCCAAATTCAAATCACTTTCTTTGTTTAAAATTACCCAACTTTTTCCTCACAAAAGTGAGGCATTTCAGGGCTTCCACTGTCGACAAGCCCAAAAGCACACGTGGGCATAGAAATTGCCACGTGTAATCCTCCGTGGGTCCTACTAACCCAAAGAATCCAAAAAAGGGAGGAGGAGCATCCGAGCAAACACACACCCAACTGTTTAAATTTCAAAATGACACTGTTATTGAGATTGAACCTTCTTCCTACACGATATTTCGCAACAAACCCTAGCAAAACCACTGGCCTTCTCCTTTCGAATCCGATGTCTTGGTCCTGCAAGAAATGCACTTTCATCAACTCCCAATCTCAGAAACCCACATGTAGAATCTGCTTATCGCCCCCATCTCCTCCTTCTTCCTCTCCTTCATCATCTTCAGCCCCAAAATGGTCCTGCAAGGCCTGCACTTTCTCGAACCCATACAGGAACTCCAACTGTGAAATGTGCAACACCAGGGCCCCCGTGTCTTCTCTTTCGTGTCTAGATGATTTAAAAGATACGAGTCTTGATGGGGAATTGGATTCCTCTGTTGGGTCTGTTTTCTTGCCCTTGCGACGTTGCAAGGGGAAAACGAAGAACCCAGATACGGAAAACGGGGATTGTGTTGAAGTCGGTAAGTTCCGTGGAGTGAAGGCGTCCAATGAGGACGTGAATGTGAAGAGTGAGTTTCTTTGTTTGTTATGCTATTCCTTGCGATAAAAAAAATTTTCATCTTGGTTTCGCTTTAGGTTTCGTTTCTGGGTTTGACGAGTTGTTTAACGGTGCGAAATGTGCAGTTTTGGATGATGATGGTTGTTTTGAATCAGGAAAAAAGGGAGGAGTCGAAACATCGAGTAAGGCAGAGGCAGTCATGGTAAATGGTGAGTTTGATAAGTTTAGTTCACATTTGATGGATTTTGGGTTTGCATTGACCTTGATTCCGAATGTTCTTTGAAATTTATCAATGAATTGTAATTTTGTTTTTGACTTTGTTGAATGGTGCGAAAGTGGTAGGAAACGTTTTTTTACTTGGTTCTTGTCCTTTTCTTTTCTTTTTTCCTTCTGTTGTAGCCTGTATTTACTTTCTCATGATATACCAGTTTGATTGTGTTTCTTATTTGCACTTGAGTTCTTATCATGTATTCCTCATTCTCTACCCTTGGTGAGGTGGGAATGCACCTCAATTATTTGTTTGGAAAATTTAGGCGGTTAAAAACATTGCAGTGAAACTCATTGCTCATTTCAGCAAAAGTTCGTTTATTATATATATGGTCAGTTCCTTGTTGCACAGACGTTGTTATATGAAGATCCCATAAAAGAAGCTGTCTTTTACTCTAAAAACTGATTCCTGTACGTGTTCTCAAGTCACTAGGTGTATCATCTTTCAAGTTACTGAATTGGTATTACATTCATGACAGAGAGTCCTGCTACTGGATCAGAGTTGAAAATTTTGAGCTATAATGTTTGGTTTCGTGAAGATTTGGAGATGTATAAGAGGATGAAGGCACTAGGTGAACTTATTCAACTGCATTCACCAGATGTCATCTGTTTTCAGGTTTTCCATCATGTTTGGATTTTTCTGACCATGCATCACTGTATTGGCCCATTCTCACGTCTTACACCCATTCTGCCTATCCAGGAGGTCACTCCAAATATATTTGACATATTTCAGCAGTCTAGCTGGTGGAAGGAATATCATTGTTCTATTTCAAAAGAGATGGCATGTTCAAGACCCTATTTTTGCATGCAGGTATGCTTTTGATTACCACTTTAAAATGTCCATCGCCGTACAACACTCGTATAGTAAATATGTTTCATGTCAACATGATACAGTCACTGTCTCATGGTGTGGTTTTTGGCATTTATTGTATTCTTTTCATTTGAAGTTTTTGCATTTGGCGAACATGTTCCCTGCAAATGTCAGTTAGCTATTAATAGAATTTCTTCTCGCTGGTCGAAATGCAGTTAAGCAAACTCCCGGTCAAATCTTTCAGCCGTACAGCCTTCAGCAATTCGATAATGGGAAGAGAACTTTGTGTTGTGGAGGTTGAAGTTCAGGGGCACAAGCCATTGGTTGTCGCTACTAGCCATCTTGAAAGTCCATGCCCTGCCCCTCCAAAATGGGATCAGATGTACAGCAAAGAGCGTGTAGAGCAGGCAAATACAGCTGTTGACATTCTGAAGAAGAATCCAAATGTGATATTTGGCGGTGATATGAACTGGGATGACAAGTTGGATGGTCAGTTTCCTTTACTTGATGGATGGGTTGATGCCTGGGTAGCACGAAGGCCAGGAGAAAATGGATGGACTTATGATACCAAGACCAACCAAATGTTGTCAGGTAACCGTACACTGCAGAAGCGGCTAGATCGATTTGTATGCAATCTACGTGATTTTAGGATAAACAGAATTGACATGATTGGGTTGGAAGCAATACCAGGTCTATCATACTTCAAAGAAAAGAAAGTGAAGAAAGAGGTGAAGAAATTGGAGCTTCCTGTTCTTCCCAGTGATCATTATGGCTTGCTTTTGACAATCTTCCACAGGTGAATGTGTCGGATGATAAGGCGATACAATTTTGCTTTTATGTGCATTGCTGCAGGACAGAAGATGAAATTTTGTGAAGGTTTTTGGACATCTTGAGCAGCATCGTCCCTAAATTTTAGTGAACATGGTGAATGTGTCTGTTGATAAAGACAGATATAATTTTTGCTTTTATGTGCATTGCTGCAGGACAGAAGATGAAATTTTGTGAAGGTTTTTGGACATCCTGAGCAGCATTGTACCTAAATTTTAGTGAATTTTGGGATGGAGATCATGTATGTTTCAGATTTTACTACTTGTTACAGGCTCACAGCAATATTACTCGAGCAACGTTGTTCAGTTTTAAAGATTGCCACTATTTCTGTTATATCTTTTTGCCCAGATTACTATTGACCCTCTAGATGCTTGCGACTTTAGTAGATCACAAGCAATCTCAGTTCTTGTGGACACGCAGTTTAGGATTCCAGGCAGCCGTTGCTGAAGAATAAATTAGTTGAATTCCCTCTTAACAGAAATTTAAACTGTTCCTCGTTCGTTTCCCGCTAGATAAACACTCTTGTCCCCAAAGCTGGGATTATAAACAAGGTATCTTTCCATGTCTCTGTTCTGCTTCGGTTCTTATATCTCCTTTTATGCTTCCAAAAGATGCAGAATGAAGAGTTAGATTCTGCAAAACTGAACTTGATTATCTCTGTGGCTTGATTAGGTCTAGAATCTGACTGTCGTTCTAAGTAAATTAAAAAACTATCCAACGAAGAAGAAAGATTCTCGGCAGAAAGTAAAAAATCTAAGTGGTTGAGTGCACTATGCTATCATGACAATGTAAAGGAAAGTAAAAACCTGTCTACATGAGCAAAGAACCAGTCCTTTTTGGGGTCACTGATGCCTATAGTGAAGATCTCATCTAAGTATATATCAAAGTTTGGTCTTGAATATCACGTAAAACATGCCATAGCCATTCCTACTGGTCTTACCTTCTCACCATTGGAAGATATTCAAAATATTGTGACTTATCAACACACCTAGGTAAAGTAAATCCAAAAGAGAATTGTTAAGACATGTAAATTATGTTATGTGTCTTATGAAGAACAAAACCATGCGAACTTTGGACCCAAACCATGAATAATATCTCAAATGGATTAAGCCAAAACCTCTTTCACCCCGTTATTCTAATTCTCAACTCCTTCGCATCTCTCACAAATTTCTTCAAAAACAAGAATTAGCAAGTGTCGGTGATCAAAATAATTAATGCAAAGTTAAATAAATGTTGTGCCAACAATTTGATGCTTGAAACACCGAGAATATACTGCTTCTTCTCATTGATCATGCATGGCATGGCATGGCAGCATGTGAGTTCTGAAATTCCAATTAATGCATTCATTCATTTTGTTATTTCACATTAAAGAAAACATTATTATCTCCTTGCTTATAATGTTTATATTTTTCCCAGTACAGAGAGGATTTGACTTTGACTTATGATTTATCGATTTATACGTAAGTTTGTTTCCCAAAATAACCTTGAAAAAAGGCAGGATCTGCAAAGGCGCCAAAAAGAATTTTGAGTTAATTCCACTTTGAACGGGAATCAAACTGCACGTGAGGAGGGTAGTTATGTAATTCTCATATTCAACCTTCATCTTGTGATCTAATCACACGTTCTAACCCAATCCTGCACCGTCAAAGCCACCGGAACCCACTCTGATTCTGGACCCCACTTTACACTAAAGCGCAATGAGCGGTCCGTGATTGCAC
Organism: Tripterygium wilfordii; assembly: GCF_013401445.1. Lineage (NCBI taxonomy): Eukaryota > Viridiplantae > Streptophyta > Magnoliopsida > Celastrales > Celastraceae > Tripterygium > Tripterygium wilfordii. Next base: position 1,233,470 of record NC_052240.1, on the reverse strand, counting down.
CGTACCTTATGCCACACCGTATTAGATTCTGCACAGGCTTACAGCTCATATTTGTCTGATCCATCCCCCTCCCTCTCTCTGCTCTCCTACAAAAACAAAGCAACAATAGAGAAAGAGAGAAACTTGGTTTCTCTGCAATGCTGCGTTAGATTCTGTACTTTTTTAGATCTTGAACCCCCATTTGTTCAAAGAAGTGTTGATTTTCAACGGATTCCATTGCAAGCAAGTAGAGTACTGTGATTGAGAAGATGAGAATCAACCTTTGTTGTCTTGTTCTTCTCGCTTTGGTTCTTGTTCATGGCGTTAATGGTGAGAACCCGTATAGGTTCTTCACGTGGAAAATCACTTATGGCGATATCTACCCACTTGGTGTCAAGCAGCAGGTAATGTAGTTAGCACTATTTTACTGTTAAGTGGGTTAAAGTACTCTCTTTTTTTTTTCCTGTTTGGATGCAAAGAAAGTGTTTTCTTGGAAAATTTAATGGGTTGATTTGGGGAATGTTGCAGGGGATCTTGATTAATGGGCAGTTTCCAGGACCAACCATCGATGCGGTTACTAATGATAACTTGATTATCAGTGTCTATAACTACCTTAGAGAGCCATTCCTGATTTCTTGGTAAGTAACTACTAACCCACTCCTTGTCATGTTTGGTTGTTGAGAAAATGTTTGAATGTTTGCTTATTCTAACTTTTCTTGCCAATTAATACTTCTGTTTAATGCTTTCCCAAATTAAAAAACAGAAATAAATGGGATTTGCTAAATCTGCAAATCCCAGATCCGTGGCAAAGAAAGGTACAAACTTTGCATTCATAGCAATGTGGATTGGGCATTTTCTTTATGTTGAAAAGTACCAATGAACATGAACATGAGCAATGTAGGGTTATTTTGGTCAAATTTCTTTTGAGCATATTCGCATCTCCTTTTATGAAGAAGAAAGGTTATGGCCCAGAGGAAGTAGAAGTACTGGTAAGTGTTGTGGGGGCAGAGAGGCAGCTTTGCCTTTGTTAGCCACTTTGATTGGTCTGGGTTTTGTTGGTTCACTAGTCAGAGGCATTCAATTAAAGAATCTCTCTTGAATTTTAGAAGATTTTTCTCTAGTAAATCTCACTGATAATGGAGTTAAAATATTCCGACTGTGCAACTGTCAATGTGTACTAATCAGAATGCACATGCTAGATCTATGAGTTTCCTCACCCGTATTATCAAAAGAATTAATTTAGTGATCATATTAATGCATAAAAATAAAATGTTTGATCTTGTTATAAGTTGTAACTATGGTGATTTCTCTGTGATTCAAATTGCTTGAACATCTTGCTCTGAATCTCATGGAACTGATAATCATGAGCTGAGTCAATGGATCTACAGTCTCACTGATAAGCACATATATATATGCTTTTTTATATACCGGATTTACATGAATGACCAGTTCTCTTTGGAACTAGGAATTGCTTATTCAGTAACCTTGAGTAGATCATCTACCAATGTTTGTTAAACAGACATGGACTGCATAGTTGATGTGAACTTTGACAATCGTGTATCTTTTTATCTGAAAGGAATGGGATACAGCAGAGGAGAAACTCATGGCAAGATGGAGTTTATGGAACCACCTGTCCTATCCCTCCGGGGAAAAACTTCACCTACATCCTCCAAGCGAAGGACCAGATTGGTAGCTTCTACTACTTCCCATCACTTGGATTCCACAAGGCTGCTGGAGCATTTGGTGCAATCCGGCTCTGGAGTCGTCCTCTGATTCCTGTGCCTTTCCCCAATCCCGCTGGAGATTTCACTCTTTTGGTTGGGGACTGGTACAAGACTAATCATTATGTAAGCAAACTAGCTTTCCATGTGAAAAGGTTTTTCTGGTTTATAGCTTTACAATCAAATTGTGCATCTCTTAAAACTTGCACTGAATTCTGTTTGGTTCTATAGATATTGAGACGCCTTTTGGACAGTGGACGCAATCTTCCCTTCCCTGATGGGCTTCTCATCAATGGTCGTGGATGGAATGGAAACACATTTACAGTTCAACCGGGTTTGTATCATTTACATTGTTTGTTTTTTTAAAAATGGTGAGTTTTGCAGTGCAAGAAACTGAAATAGAGATTTCTTGATACAGGGAAGACATACAGGTTCAGGATATCCAATGTAGGGATTGCTACTTCCATTAACATCAGAATTCAAGGTCACAAGATGAAACTGGTGGAGGTAGAGGGATCTCATACACTTCAGAATACCTACGATGCGTTTGATCTCCATCTTGGGCAGTCCTCTTCGTTTTTGGTCACTGCTGATCAGGCGGCTCAGGATTACTACATTGTTATATCTTCACGCTTCACCACCCGTGTGCTCACCACAACTGCTGTTCTTCATTATAGCAATTCGGGTAGAGGAGTTTCTGGTCCCATCCCTGAAGGGCCAACTACTCAAATTGCTTGGTCTCTCAGCCAAGCAAGATCTATACGGTAATATAATTTTTCTAATCCTATTCTGTCTTCAAGGCTACACCAGCGATTGTTGAATTCATATGTTCTTGTCTGCACGCCTCATATTTGAATGTGTCTCTCAATGCAGTTGGAATTTGACAGCCAGTGGGCCTAGACCCAATCCCCAGGGCTCTTACCACTATGGACTGATCAAGACCAGCCAGACAATCACTCTTGCAAATTCTGCTCCTTTCATTAATGGCAAGCAGAGATACGCTGTCAATAGTGTTTCCTTTCTTCCCCCAGACACGCCATTGAAACTTGCAGACTACTTCAAGATTCCTGGGGTGTTCTATGTGGGAAGCATTCCAAGCAACCCCAATTTTGGCAATGGCTATCTCCAAACCTCAGTCATGGGGGCTAATTTCCGCGAATTTGTTGAGATTGTCTTCCAAAACTGGGAGGATAGTGTACAATCATGGCACATAGATGGTTATTCCTTCTTTGTTGCGGGGTAAGCTTTACTTACCTTATGACATCATATATGCATACATCTTTACAGTGTAAAAATGTTGTTGATTTGTGGTGGGATGACCAGGATGGATGGAGGGCAGTGGACGGCTGCAAGTAGAGCACGCTACAACCTTCGAGACACTGTTGCCCGTTCCACTGTTCAAGTAGGTGACAATATGTGAACAAAAGCAAGCAAGCTTGTAGACTCATACATATACAATTTGTTAAATCTGCTTGATGTAAAATGCAGGTATATCCAAGGGCATGGACTGCAATATACATTGCATTGGACAATGTGGGAATGTGGAACATCAGGTCTGAAAACTGGGCAAGGCAATACTTAGGCCAGCAGTTCTATCTCAGGGTTTACACTTCTTCAAACTCATGGAGAGATGAGCTTCCGATCCCAAAGAACGCTCTACTTTGTGGCAGGGCCAGAGGGCGTCGCACAAGGCCTCTTTGAGTGAATTAGCTAGACATATTATCGTGTCACGAAGGGGTGATTAGTTAATCTAATTGTTTTCATTGCGGGAGATTGCAGATTCAAGAGCTTTACTTGAGCTCTGAGTGATTTTAGAGTTCCTGGTTGGTTTATTATATTTCTATTACCACCTGATGGGAATGCATTGCTGCCTTTGTTATCATCTTGGATTCAATCCAATGTGCATAACTTGTTATTTATCCCACAAGACTACAAAAAATGTTTGGATAGAATAATCAGTTCTAACAAAAAGCAGGCTCTGATATACGTTTTCTTGGTTAAATAAATGGAATGACCCAACACTTTTTGTCTCTAATTAGTTCAATGCAACACAAGCCTTCTGCAATTATCCAACCCCCTCCATTGTCATCATCTGCAACCTCTGACAAAAAGACATCCAGAGTTTGTTTCAAACCAAGCAAACCCTTTCCCATGCATATCTTAATTCTTAATGTCAATTTGTATGTAAAAATCTCAAATCGCTTGGTAAATTCAAGCAATGTGGTTTATAAGCAAAGTTTCACTTCTTTCCAGGTCTAAGTACCATTAAGTGAGACAACTCGGGAAGAACGAAGTTATGCCGGGCTCTCATCTCACTAGCATGATCAATTTGTTTTAGAATGAATGTTTGTTTTTCTCTAGAATGATTTCTCATGCATCTTAAGCCCACTTACTACAAATTTTTTTGGTTGAAATTAAAATGGACATGATACTAAGCGGAGCCCATGGGCCATCAATTACCAACTTTAGAGCCCAATTAGTTTGGGCCTCAATTCATTGTTGGGTCAAAGTGGGCTAACACAAGGTCTAAATCTCTCGTTTTTAATCCCAGCCCAAGCCCATATACGTAAAAACAAAACTGAGTCCGAATTCTGAAACGGGGAAAACACGTCGCGCGTTCGCCATCGACTATAGGCTTTAGCCCTAAAACTTCAAACTCCGCCGTTTGATATCAGTCTCTCTGTACCTCTCTTAAACCTCTCTCCTAGTCCGGCGAAATCAAGGTGATCAACTACACAACAATTACAAGCAATGGCGGACAGGGTTCAGTACCGGCTCGAGCGAATGCTCAAGGAGCTCGACGACCTAGAGGAACGCAAGATATTTACTCGAAGCGAGCTCGAGGAGATTGTGGAGAAGCGCCGTCGGTTCGAGTATCGGCTGGAGCGGCCGAGTCCGCTCAAGAAGGACTTCGTTGCCTACATCGAATTCGAGACTCAGCTGGATTCACTGCGCCGCCTGCGGAAGCTCAGGAACAATGAGAGAAAGAAGTCAGTCTCCGATTTCGCCGGTGTAAGGAGGATCATCGACCTATATGACCGTGTCACTGTACGTTTCAAGGGGGATATTGAACTCTGGTTTCGGTATCTGGAGTTTTGTAGGGCCCGGAAGAATGGGAGAATAAAAGAGGTGTTTTTTCTTCTCTTTCTTTCCTTATTGTTTTAATTTCATAATCCATTGCGCTCTAAGGAATGCATCTGTAGTTGGTCTCAATGAACTAATGGTTTTAAATTAGGTTTGTATTCCAAACCTTAGTGTTTTTGTTTGCTCGTCGCTTCTGCTCTCAATGAGCTAATGATTTCAATTGATTTTGTAGCATCTTCAAGTAACTAATGCATTACCATATTGTTTTATCATGGTCATACTTGAAATTGTAGGGATTGATATTGTTCAGAAATATAGTGCCAGCGACTCTAGGATCTGAGTTCTTTTTAAATTTGTCTCCCAGTTTTGTGGGATTTTTCAAAATCTTGTTTTATCTGCAGAAATAGGTGTGCTATAAAGTTAGAGTTGAGTCATAGTTGTCCAATGAAATGAAGTTTGTATTGAAGTTGTGCTTTAAAATGATTGCAGGTACTGGCTAAGGTGATTAGGTTTCATCCCAAAGTTCCTGGAGTCTGGATTTATGCTGCAGCATGGGAGTTTGATCACAACTTAAATGTCACAGCTGCTCGTGCTATCATGCAGCATGGTTTAAGAGAGTGCCCCACTTCTGAAGACCTTTGGGTAGAGTATCTTAGAATGGAGCTCACATACCTTAATAAACTAAAGGCTCGGAAGGTTGCTCTTGGAGAGGATAAGGGAACTTTGGTTGGTCATCATATAGATGCTGAGGAGAAACAATGGAGAGAGGATAACAAAGAATTGTTTATGTCCATTGATGAAGAAAAGGTTAATGATGATGGATCAGATGTAGAAAATAAGGAGTTAGGGACGAATGTAGATTTGTTTAAGGAACAAGGTTCAAACATTCTTAAAACTATCTATAGTGGAGCAGTTAAAGCTCTTTCTTCTAGTTTTGGCCTCAGAAAGCGGTTTTTTGAGATACTGGAAGTTATAGACCTTGCCCATTTAGAAGATGTGCAAAAGGAGATACTAACTGACATGAAAAGAGATTTTTCAACAGATCCAGAATATTGGGACTGGCTAGCTAGGCATGAAATGTCAAATTCTGGAAGCACACATAAGAAGAGTGATGATATTGAGCTTTCTCGCGTGCAAAAAGCAATTCAGGTTTGAATCCATGTGACCAAGTGAACTGTTGAAAGCTTGGGTTGATTTCTTTTTTCACCGCCTAATTATTGATATCTTTTTCATGCTCTGGCCTGTGGTAGGTGTATGAGGAGGCTTTGCAAATTGCACCATCAGCCATGATGTTCAAGTTATATACAAATTTCTTAAAGGATTTTATTTCTCCAGCGAAAGGAGAGAACGAAATTTCTGACTCATCTGAGCATCTTGCTAAATATATTTCACACCTCTTGATGGTTTACGAGAAGGCTGAGGTTGTCGATTGTTTAACTGAGGATCTTGCTTGTGAATACGTTTCCTTTTATTTGCAACAAGGGCAGGTGGATGAGGCCCGGGGACTTGCAGGAAAGCTCTGTGCTGGAAAGATTTCAAATTCTGTTAAGCTATGGCTTTTAAGGGTCTCAATAGAAATTAGATCTGTTACAAGGAATGCTCCTTCACCTACTAAGGCTGATCTTCTAAAAGTCTTCGAGCTCCTTGAAAGTGTGATGAAGAAAGTGCCACTATCAGAAGCTGAGAGCTTGTGGATTATGGTACGTCATCCTTACTTGTATATGTGTGTCCTTCACTCCTTCTCCTGTCACAGTTCAGGCTTGAATCTTTGCCATAATGGTCCTGGTTTTTGCCTTAGCCAAGTGCAGACTTAATTCTTTTTAGCCTGGCAGCATTTGTAAAAAGATTTATATGGTGCTTTTAAGGACAAAGCAATATTAATATTCTTCTTCTTGTTATAATCCGTTGATTGTCAAATAAAAGCAATTATGCAGAAGCTTATCTACGTCTGGTATCCTCTTCCTTATTTTGCATTTTGATAAGTGTCTATTCTTTCTCTCTCTCTTTTTTTTCAAATAATAAGAGTGCAGGTTTATTTATCTGCATTTCCTATTAAATGGAAAAAATTATTAATTACTTTTTTTTTTTTCATCTCCTACCCAACTGCCAGAGTTCTGTTTCATTTTTAATTCTATTCCTACTTGAAAGTTGAAACTACTAGAAAGTTGCAGGGTCTAAAGAGGACAATTGATGAAACTATCTCGTGTTGCAGGCCCTTAAGCTCTTCGCTGTGGACAAGCATTATTTTGACAAGTTGGTAGAGATGTCTTTCCTTCTTGTAGCCAGAGATGGTGGCAGTGATATTGGATTCTGCGTCTCATCTGTTATTGTTAACTTTGTCGTTCAGAAGGATGGAATCCAGAATGCAAGAGAAATTTATAAACGGTATGTGGCATACATCAGGATCAACTAACTTCTAGCGACTATTTGAATTAATCAGCAACTTAGCATGTAATGATCATGAGCTGATGCTATCAAGCAATTCAATGTACCATTTTGGCATGTTGGTTGTTGTTCATCTCTAGTTTAAACACTATGATTCCAATAGGGGCTTTGTTCTTGCTAGCTTCAAGAACTTAATCCTGCTTTTGTTCCTATGCAGATTTCTCACTCTACCCCGTCCTGGTCTTGTTTTATATAAAGATTGTATTGAATTGGAAATGAACCTTGCATCTGTTGGTGATAAAGACTGTCTTACAAATGCTCGGAAGTTGTTTGAATCTGCGCTTACAACCTATCAACAAAATGTGAGCTTGTGGCGGGATTACTACTCCATGGAAACCAAGGTGGGTTTTAACGATCAGTTTTAATGAATGTGCGCATCTTGTCTTTCTAGCCTCCGGCACATTAACTGTAATGGACCACACAATTTCTTAATACAAGTCCATCTTTGCAAATTTTTACAGCTGGGGACTTCAGAAACAGCAACTGCTATCTATTGGCGAGCGAGGAAGATCCTGAAGGACGCTGCAGCTGTTATAACTCAAGATCTACCTTGATTCATCTGTACACCATCAACTTCCAATTTTGACCTTGTTATGTATGTGTGCATTCATTTAAGGTGATTCAAAGGAAAACAGAGTAGGGGAGTAGTAGTTTTTGCTTTGTTGAGGGATTGATTGATATGTATCTTGTGGCAACTGCAAATATGGCTGCTTACATTAGTTTATATTTTTCAGTACAATTTAACCAAGCCATTTGTTAGCCCTCCAAGGCCATTCTTCATGGTGATGTCAAGAATGGATCACAATCAAAAATAAATTAACATCACCTGTTAACTTTCACATATTTTTTTGAAATATCGCTGTGAAATATATTTGTCATTTGGAATCGAACATTGGACGTATGTTTAATTTGGCTGAGCCAACCAATCCACCTTTTAGTAATTTTTTCAGCACTGAAGACTAGGAACGGCACCGTTTTCATTTTGGAGGCTAAAGTTAATAACCAAATCTCTTTTGTTTTATATAGAAGTCACCTCTCTCACCCGCCATCACCGCTGTCCACTGGCTACAGATCACGAGGGTCCCACGTGAAAGGGAAAGATTGGGTTGTTGTGGAACAATCTTAAAATAGGAACGAATCAATCGAACGGCCAAGATTCTACCAGTTTGTCTATGATCTTTTGGCAGCAGTCGAATACTCCGAGTATATACCAACTACTGTACGTCTTAGCACAGCAGAACAGAGGAAGGCTTGCTCATGGTTCTAGACTTCTAGCACCACTCACTAGCGATCGGGTGTTGGTGGATTTGGCAGAGATAACCCTCCTCCACCCACTATATTACTATATATAAAATTGATATATTTTTTTATCTTCTTTGGTGGGTGCAGCAGAAATGCTCTTTTGGGTACAGGGATCTGCCTACTTTTGAAGAACAACACAAAAGAAGGGAACTGAAGCAAACCTGTAAGCCGCCTAGTTTTTTCTATTCTCGTTCATTATGTTTTTAAGATTGTTTGGTGAACAACTAAGGCTTGAATCGATTAAGAGGTTCTTGTGTTTTCCTTTTCCTGATTGGATGATTGCTGTCATGGTGTTCTGAAGAATGTGAATGAGATCCAGATGACTTCCCTTCCATGTATTTTTTGTATTTTGAATACTACTCTTTCGCTTTGATGAATGTTTTGTTCTTTTCCTATCAGTATTCATTTCCTGGTTTCTTTGATCTGTTTGTGTCTCCCATTATATTCAAATGGTTTGGTGCCCCTAGTAATATTTGAATTCAGATTTTTATGTCATATCCAGAGGAGGTTGGTAACGGATAAAGTTTGAATTTTTTGATCTGTAATGTGAGGATTGGATACACTGGGAAACTTGAATTAGTCAGACTGTGATTTTGATGTCTGAAATGAACTTCAATGAGGACATTGCCAACTATAAAGCAGCATTTTGCGATGTTAGTAAAATGGCTTCCAACATGTGCTGGGGAGTGCTATAAAAAATTGATGGTTCAGTCTAGTGCTTGCTCATTTTCTTCTCTGTTTTTGACTTCCTTTTCTCACTATGAGTACAATATATGTGTTATTTTTCTGTTCTATCTAGTCTGACATGGGAATCATTGAACTTTGTGATTCTGTATTTATTCGAAAAGATGCCCCCCTTTTGGCCTTTTGATTATCCATAATCATTATCTTTATGAATTTGCCATCGTGATGGAGATTAATTCTCAGACAGTCATCTTGATATTACTAATCGTGCAGTGATTGATAATTTGTTTTGAACCAGGTATATACATCTTAGAAGATGAGAGGAGGAGGTTTGTGGCAGCTTGGCCAATCTATCACCCGTCGTCTTGTTCAGGCTGATAAGAAAGCTGTCGCTCGTCGATATTTTGCCTCAGAAGCTGAGCTCAAAAAGACTGTTCTCTATGACTTCCATGTCGCCAATGGGGGCAAGATGGTGCCATTTGCTGGTTGGAGCATGCCTATTCAGTACAAGGACTCTATCATGGACTCTACACTGAACTGCAGAGAAAATGGCAGCCTCTTTGATGTTTCCCACATGTGTGGGCTGAGCCTCAAAGGGAAGGACTGCATTCCTTTCCTTGAAAAGCTTGTAATTGCTGATGTTGCTGGCCTTGCTCCTGGGACTGGGAGTCTGACAGTCTTTACAAATGAGAAGGGAGGAGCAATTGATGATTCAGTGATTACCAAGGTGAAGGATGATCACATATATCTGGTTGTTAATGCCGGGTGTCGGGACAAAGATCTTGCTCACATTGAAGAGCATATGAAGGCATTCAAGAGCAAAGGGGGAGATGTCTCTTGGCACATCCATGATGAGAGATCGCTTTTGGCACTGCAGGTCAGTTGTCAGATTTAGATGAATATCCATCTCTATTTTAGTTTTTGCCTGTAATTTTACTTGCTTTGAACATCACATAACCCGGTGATTTGTGTCTCTGTTATCTTTTGCTTCTACTTTTTTAAATGGCAGTAATATGGCAGGAAATTGAGTGATGATAGTCATGAAACTGATTTTGCAATCATGCAAGCCGCTAGAGTCTCTTGCTTTCCTTTTGAAGTGGTTCGAAGTGTTGTGTTTGTTTGCCACATTGCTGTCATTTGTTTTCTTTGTCTGTGAGAATCATTTTTTACCCATTTGAATTAGTTTCGGCCCTTTACCTGCTTCATCGAATTCCATCAATATATTCCAGAACTTTTTGGCATTAGAATATCTTTATACTTTTAGCAGTGCCTCTTTATTGAGTAAATAATCCCCTTTACTTAATATATGAAGTTTTAATGGATTCCTCTCGTGCAGGGACCTCTTGCTGCCCCTGCTCTCCAACACCTGACAAAAGAGGATTTGAGCAAGACGTATTTTGGGGAGTTTCTAATGTTGGATATCAATGGAGTGCACTGCTACCTTACCAGGACTGGGTATGCTTCTTTTGGGTTTCTTTTATGTGCGTGCTTATGCGGTTATTGGTCTCTCTTGAGTCTTGACTGACCCAAATGTATCACTTTTCCTTGCATGATGATTCTTGAAAACCCACAATGTAAACTTTTGCTTTATAAATTATATCTACCAACTCAGAATTTATATCTATCACCAATCTGTTAAATACTCTTACTTCAAGCCAACGCTTGTGTTTCATTTAAGTCAGTTTGCATTCAACCCCTTCTTCCCTTCTTTGCTCAATCTCAAGTTGTGGTTGAAAGTTTTCAATAAAAGCTTACTTTACTTTTGTCCCCTACTGAGGCTTCCAGATATACTGGTGAAGACGGATTTGAAATCTCAGTTCCTTCTGAACATGCAGTAGACCTCACCAAAGCCATTCTGGAAAAGTCTGAAGGGAAGATAAAGCTAACAGGGTTGGGAGCTCGAGACAGTCTTCGACTAGAAGCTGGACTATGTTTATATGGTAATGACATGGAGCAACATACGACACCTGTAGAAGCAGGACTCACATGGGCTATCGGGAAGAGAAGAAGAGCAGAGGGTGGATTTCTAGGAGCAGAAGTAATCCTCAAACAACTCGAAGAGGGTCCAAAAATCAGGCGTGCAGGATTCTTCTCAACAGGACCGCCTCCTAGATCCCATAGTGAGATTCAGGATGAGACAGGGAAGAACATCGGGGAAGTTACCAGCGGAGGGTTTAGTCCGTGCCTCAAGAAGAACATCGCCATGGGATATGTGAAATCTGGGCTTCACAAGGCAGGAACCAAAGTTAAGATTGTGATCAGAGGAAAGGCCAATGATGGAGTTGTCACAAAAATGCCATTTGTACCCACAAAATACTACAAGCCAACCTGATTCACTAGTTAAGTGATCCAGCGACCTGATATTCTGATTGTTTCTTACTCTGAGTTGTTTCTAATTAATATGATTCCTACTCTTTCTCCTTTCTCTCCACATAAAGCTTGTTTTGATAAAAAGATGCCATCTTCTTTGTCTATCACAAATCTTTGACCAAAGTCTTAATTTTATGCTAGTAAATGTTAAGAAGGAAATTGATCTCTTAGACTCCAGTTGGGGTTTGATGGTAGATTTTATGCTGTGGACCTTCAAACTTTGAAAGGAGGCTTTGAATATGGTGGAGGAGAAGACAAGGAGAGAAGGAAATTGATGTCTTAGACTCTGGTTGGGATTTGATGGTAGATTTTATGCTGTGGACCTTCAAACTTTGAAAGGAGGCTTTGAATATGATGGAGGAGAAGACAAGGAGCATTCGTAGGCATATGTTTGTAACTAAAGGACTGGTTAAATAAATGGGAAGACTCACCGAGTTTTGAACGAGTCACTCCAACAATTATGGAATAATCAGAAACATAGAATATTTTCTTTGAATAGCATCCAAATGATCATCATTTTCAACAATCAAAGCTGTTCAAATCAAGATTATTTTCTTGCACTGCCAAGTCTGCCTCCACCACCTTTTCTATCTCCTGTTTTTTTTTTTGGTAACCGAGAACGATATCATTGAAGCTTATCGTTTGGACATATGGCATAAACTCGAGTCGTTAAGTCCGTGGGCACATTCTCACCTGACGACGGAGTAAATTGGGCCAAAGCCCAACGTGCCATAAGAATATCATACAAGACCTTTTCTTGCATTCTTACTTCTTAGCAACAATATTCAAGATCTTCAACAAGCTATTGCAATTTGAGAAAACCAATGACTTGGAAGAGTACATCAAAAACACTATAACCAAAACCAATAGAGAAGTGAAGAGAATCTTTTGGAATAAAAGAGTTAATATTATTTCTACGTTTAATTATATGACTATACAAAAGAATGAAAGAACAAATAGTTTTGACAAAATCTACAATCAAAACAGCTTGCTCCCAAACTCATCTACAGGAATTCCCTCCATACGAGAAAATCTTGATTTCATGGCAAGCTCTCTGAGCTGTGACAGGCTTCTACCCAACTGCATAGCCACCTTCATCTCAAACAACTCCCCATTTTCTCTCTTCTCCAAATCTTTCTCTTCCAGCGCGGACTCAATTGATTCCTCCATGAACTCGAAGAAACCAGCAGAGTTTCTGTACATCTCAAACACCATACCAACTTGCCCACCATGCTCAAAAGTGTTGACAACACTAGCCAATGCACCGGCAGTTGCAGCGGCGGTCGCTCCCCATGACCCACCAAAGGCAGACCCAACAGCCGCAATGCCAGTGAGTAATGGCCCTGAAATGGCTAAAGCCTTGTTTAACTTCAATGCCAAGTTGCCAAGTCTCATGTAATCTTCACTGTCTTTTGTCTTTAAAACTTCAATAACCTCTCTCATTTCCTCTTCCAGCTCTTCACTCCATCCATTGTTTCTTGTTTCTGTCTTCTTTTTGCTATGTCGTTTGTGTTTAGGCCACCAAACTGCAGGCTCAAAAGTTTCAGGGAACTTTTCAAGCATGGCTCCTAGTAAAGGCAGAGGATATGCTCTGTCAAGTGCCAATACTTTCTCCATTGCATCCTTCACATCTTCTTGAGAAGGATTCCTGTTAATAGCAATGGTTGTTTGTAATTCTGAATGAAGTTGCTTGAACAATCTTGTAGCATTTCTTTGCTCTTCTGTGAGCTGTGAAGGCTGAATCTTGTTCATCACAAGCAACAACCCGGTCGCTGCAGAGAACAATAGAGTGGAAGATAACTTCAGAGACAAAACAGGGGACCCTGCACCAATTGTGGCTAAAACACCAGCCATTGTTGCTGCTGTTAAGGTCATCATGTTGATAGAGTTTAAGAGAAGATTGTTCCAGTTGTCACGTTGGTCGCCGATGTTTTTGTGCATCTCTATTCTATCTGCTACAGCCTCCATAATCGTATAAAGCTGTAAAATCTCCATAGAAGTGGTAGGATTATTGCAGGATTCTTCCACATTCTTCTTTAGTGGTTCTGTCTTTCTGACCCCATTAGTATTTCTCAAGCTCAGTTCCTCAACCAAGTTTGTTCTTGGTTTTAGTTTTGGAACTAAGACTTCGATGTTGGGGAGTTTAGGGACAGATAAAGCAGCATTTACTGTCTTTGAAGAAGAAGAAAGGTTGAGACTCAGAGATTGTAAAGAAGCCATTTGAATTGGAGATGATGAAGGATTCTAAGCTCTCTATCTATGTATGTTTTGTGTTGTTGATAATGCAAGAGAGAAGGCTATTCTCTGCTATTTATATCAATGCAAATTAGAAGGGGTCATATCATATGTGGGTGTTGAGAATATTGACTGCTTGAATAGATGGTTGACTTGGCCTATTTGGCTTTGACTGGACCCTTTCCTTTCTTTGATTTTCTTATAGTTTTCAAGTTCATAATTTCAACTCTTAGCCCTGGTTCTCCTAATATGTACTTTGATGCAGTAAAACTTGATTAGCCAATAATGGGCTCTAAAATAAGCTCTGCTTTCATCATCTATGAGCGCATTCATGCAAATTCTTAACTATGCTTACATGGATGACATCTCAACCATTAGATGCAGAATTTCACAGAATTTTTCTCTAGGGATGGGTTCTCCTGATCTCGTGGGTTGTGGGGCATACTTTCGGGACTGGAAGGGGTTAAGAGTCTCATTTTCACTCTTATAGACTTCAAGCCAATCTTACATGTCTAATATTTCTCTGCAGTTCTCTTGATCTCGTGGGTTTTGGAACCTCCTTTTAAGGGGGGTTAGGACTTAGGAGTCTCATTTTCACCCTCGTGGACATCAATCCAATCTTACATGTTGTCAACGTAGTGCAAGCTTGTTATGAAAGTCCGTAGTTTACAACTATCGGAGATGGTGGGTTGGGTGGTTCTAAGTAAAAATAAAAATAAAAGGGGGAGTTTTGCAAACATAAAATTAAAAGGGTAAGAAAGAGAAAAAGTCTTCGGGCTATATAAAAATAGAATTTGATATTTTGCAAACATAAAAGAAAAAGAAAGAGAAAAAGTCATCTGGCTATATAAATATAAAAATAGAATTTGATTATTGACTATATTTTTAAGTAATTAATTAACTGTCCGAATCTCTCTTCTTCGTCTCTCAATTCAACTGCTTGTTACACTTGCCAATCTTTCCTTGCTTAGAAGATAGAAAGAACCCGTCTCTTCTTCGTCTCTCAATTCAACTGCTTGATTACACTTACCAAAAGAACCCTTGTAACTCTTTTTTTTTTTTTTTTTTTTTTTTCTGTCACTTTTATTGAATAAGATGATTCAGCTTTTGTTTACAGTGATATTTTCTGAGATGGTACTGATATTGTTGCTACTGTTCAAAACCCCATTGAGGAAGCTGGTGATCACGGGCTTGGATCGAACGAAGCGCGGTCGCGGCCCTCTCGTGGTCAAGACCGTCGCTGGAACGGTGTCTGTGGTGTTAATGTCCAGTGTGTATAGTATGGTGAAGATCCAGAAGAGATGGACCGATGAAGGTTCCATCAGTAATCCGACGGACCAGGTCCTCATGGCAAAGCACCAACTTGAGGCCACTCTCATGGGTAATTTCCTTGATTTATATGAATTCTCTTTCCTTGATATTCAGAATTGTGAGTGTTATAATTTGAAGAATTTGAGAGAGATGAGAAGAAGAAAACTTTCATGGGTAATTTCTTGATTTATACGAATTCTCTTGTGCTTTTGTTCCTTGAATTCAGAATTCTTACTGTTATAATTTGAAGAATTTGGGAGGCTGATAAGCAGAAAGTGGGGAGAAGAAGTAGATGAGGGAGGTTGGACCCAATCCATATTGTCCGCACTGGGCTAAGGTCCGCGTGACTTTGTCATTTAAAATGCGCCTCAAGTTTATGATGTTGGGGCAACTTATAACCCTCACCTGGATTTCACCAAGTGATGTGGGACTCTTGTAGTCTTAACAGGTCTTGTTTGTTTGAGAATCTGAATTGTCTTTGTTAAAGTATCTAACTTTGTGAGATTGGGGTGCTTTCTTTTTGCATGTTTGATTATGATGTGCTTGGCCTTGAGCCCTTGATATTTTGGGAAGCGGGTTTTGTTGAATTTTAGTGTTTGGTTCTGTTTTACTGCTTTTGGTGATTGGCCTGTGGATAACTGTGTCTAAGTTATTGCGATTGGTGGTTTTATGAAACTTCTCTATGAGAAATCACAATGAGTTCAATGATCTGAAATTTCAATATCTAATAGCTTCATGAGGAATGATTTTGAGCGAGTGTGAGGTTTTATGGTCTTGAATCTTGATACTTATAATATTCTATCTCAAGGGTAGAAGATTTTTATGCCATAAAAGGAACTTCTCTTCTGCCGAGAGATATTACTTGCTGTTGGCGCAGGTTTTGTTTTTTGGATTTTGATATTCAGTAGTTCTTGTGATGATATGTTTGTATGGTACATGATATGGGGAAGGCTTTTGTTGCTAGCTACTAACTTGAAAGGGTTTTTTGAATGCAACACGATGATATGCTCCAGTCTGGAGAGAGATTAAAGTTTACAGTCTGAAGTGTAAAATTTGGCATTTGTGATGTATCAAGGTTTAAGTCTGTAAATAGAGTGATGGCATAAGTTTGATGGATATAGTTTATGCATGCTCTCTCAGCCATATAAGATGGGGTCTACCATCACTCAAGAACAAGAAAATTGAGACCTCATGACGATAATTTGAAGACTTCATCTGTTAGCTATTCTTGCTTTTGCTCTTTAGATTCCAGACTCTGTAATGTTATAAGTCAATTCATTCATTTGTTTCATCAGCTCTCTTTGTTCAGTCCTGCACTTCCCTCAAACTTCCAGCTGTGTTTCTGACTGTTTGGGCTACTAATGTCCTTACCAGCACTTATCCTTGTTAACTCTGCCTTTTAATGTGTGACCTTGGCTTTGTTTCTCCCAGAGTTATTACTTTGTCCCGTATTATGAAGCTGGTACTCTGTTTTGATCATGGAGGTTTTAACCTCAATATCTTATGAAAAACCTCCACTCAATTACTTCATGTTGGGTTTGAGTATCATTTGCATGTCGTCTCCAATATTGCTAGTGACAAGGTGGATAACATATTTTCTTTCCTTGTCAGTGTTGTTCTCCCTTTCAAGCCGCCCATTTTGAGTGGTAGAGTTTTTGGCTACTTCTATCTTTATGAGCTCTCCTTTTCTGTTGAAATCTCAGATACAGAATAAGTCTGCTGGCCTTCCTCCTACATATACTAATCTCGGAAATCTGTTTGCAGGTTCAATACTATTTCTTGCACTAATGGCAGATAGATTACACCATTATATTAGAGAACTCCGCATTCGAAGGAAAAGCATGGAGGCCATTAAGAAACAAGCTCGAGGTTTTGAAGATGGGAAATCTGGCAGTTCAAAGGAAATCAAATCCTTGGAGGAAGAGAGTACTGCAATGGAGGCGAAACTTAAAAATCTAGAATCTGAGTTGGAAACAAAGACAAGAGAGGTGAATGCTGCAGAAGCTAATCAAGTTGCTTTAAGAAAACAATCCGAAGGATTTTTGCTTGAGTATGATCGGTTGCTTTCAGAAAACCAGCACCTACGAAGTCAGCTCAAGTCTGTGGACCGGAAATTGTCACGTTCCAGTAGCAAGAAGATGGACTGACCTTTTCTTTGAACTGTTCAGTCTATATCTATTCCAGTTTCAATCATCTAACTCTGATTTCCACGGTGGATTAGTCAGTTTTGGCTACTCATTTATAGCATCTTTGTTTCGAGAAGCTGCAAAAGAAAAAATGGGGAAGAGAAATAGGATTTTATGTTGGTGTTCAATTTGAAGTACAGCTGAGAGATGTAAGAGTATGGAACAATTTTTTCGTGACAAATTGTGACATTTATACTAGTACATGATTATAGACAAACTTTCAGTTCTGATTTTAACTCTGGTTTTTCTTTTGGTAATGAATATGCTGATTCTTTTCGTCGTATCTATATGTGTATTTATGTTGAGTAATATCCAAGAAACTACAGCTAAATACTGAAGTAGCAAGATAATGCTGTCTCGTGATAGGAATTCATGGATAAAAGGGAGAACTTTGTACATTTCTTGTATTGTATGAACTGGAAAAGTCAGCACTGACGACTCATATTATGAATACATGCGATTGTGTTGATAATTGTTACTTGCCCTTCAAGCTATTTCAAGTCCTTGTTCTAAGATCCTTAGCAAAACTCAGTACAGGGTCCTTTTGGCGCAGGAGCTTGTCGGTGTTAAACGCGGTGAGCACCATCAATCCAAGGAACACCAGAACAGAGAGAGCAGATAGCGCTAGCGTCAATCCTGGTGCTACATAACCTTTCACCTCTTTTGCATACAAAGCAGAGGCGAGAGCAAGAGAGGTTACTGGGAAGGAATACGCCCACCAAGCAACGTTCACTCGTCTCATGGATTTCCTGAAAAGAGCTGGTCTACATGCCTGCAATACAGCAAACAGAGTTACAAGTTAAAATCCGTGAATGTTTATGCTACATAAAGTAATGGCATCTGTGATCACTATTGTGTGTGGCTTCCTAGGCAGCCTAAATTCTATCATTTTCTTTACATGAAGAAGCCAACGGGGATTTGAAGTAAGCTTGGGGTTATGAAATTACCAGAGAAGTGAAGAGGAACAAGGAGAGGAAAAAGAGCATCTTTGACATTGTATGAAAGGATCCTGAGATGGAGTACCAAGCCGTACTTGCTATGCTTGGTGCGGCAAAGAACAAGAAGAATGCTGGCCTCAACATTGCTGGAAAGTGATTGCAAACCGATAGGCGCTGGTAAAGTGTGATAAAGAGTACTAAATAGTGCACCATTCCTAGTGAGAACATGCATGTTGCACTCTCTGTCCACCCCATCTGAGCTGCCGCTTGAGCTACCACCAAGTTTCCTATCACTGACATAAGGCTAGTAGGGTTTGCAAGCGTGGATAGAAACCGCTTCTCCGTCGTGAACCACTGTCCATAGATTTTAACATCAAGCACCACAACCGGAACAGTGAAGACCCAGAAGAGAGCAAGGTAAGATACACTACTTGGACTGATAATTGTCGTCGATTGAAGTAAAAGGATCCATGAAATCCAAGGAGCATACAAGTAGTTCAGTCCTATATAGTGCAAAAACTCTGCTTTCACCATGTGAAAGTGAAATAGACATCTGAGAATGTAGAGAAGTGAGAGTGAAATCTGTGTCAGAAAGGCAAGCCACCAGAGAAGAAGGAAAGCTGTAGAAGGGAGTATCCGAAACAGGTGCCAGACTTCTTGCGAGTCACTCTTGGATTCGCTAAGAATCTTCCACAGCAAAGCTTGGCCTCCAAGAGAGAGGCTTATCCTGAAATAGCCCGCATGGAGCCTGGTTAAGATGGAAGATTCAGATAGCTTGGAAATATTGGTCTCTTCTTGGTTTTTACTGATGATGGAAGCATCAATTATAACCTCAATTGGCGGCTTAATTTCTTCCTCGGCCATTGGTATTATGATTAGAGCTAGTGGTTTTCAGTAGAGGATGATCCACATTTCAGGGTTACAATATGCAGGTGCTTTATATAGGCAGAAAAGTGAGAGGGTGACAGGCATTTAGAAAATGCAGTCTCCACTTGCTGCAGATAACAGTAACAATGCATGCAAGATATGACAACGACATAGTAGCTCACAACTTAGGAGATGTGGCAGATTTCAGTTCCAATCAGCCCACCCTGAACTTTTTAAAAAAATAATACATATATGTTTGTATATATATGTGTAAATATAGTGATGGAGCCACACTATGTTGAAGTTGGTCTCAAGCCCACTCTAAACTCTTGAAAAAAGTCTTTACTACATGAATATATATAAATATATGTGTATATGTATATATTATTTAGTATGTAATATAAACTATAGATATTGATTGATACACACTCATAGATGATGATAGATGATTTATACTTCATGAAAAATCGTCTAGCACACTTAAATGATTGGTTTTTTTGGTTATTTTGAACAATATATGTTTTAATTTTTTTATATGTAATTTAATGAATATATAGATATTTACTTATTTCCGGTCATTTTTCAGTAAATAGCCCTAAAACAACAATTTTCGGTCGCACTGCCACCGAACCTCCGTCAACATTTAGCCCTTCTCCTATACATTCCTAAATCCACCACCAACCAAGCCCCCCTCACTTCATTTTCTAGATCCGCCACTGGTTCCAATGCATGGATTTTTCCTAAAATTCATTACTAAAGGTACGTAGATGATCAACTATTCAGAAAACTTTCATGTCATGTTACTTAGGCCATGATTTTCAAAGCATAATTTAACCATTGGTTTCAAGGCATCATGCACACCATTGATATAAAGGGATGTTAATCATTATTCCATAACTCTACCCTTTAAGGGTTGGATCTTGCCGTTTCAATGAGAGCAAGAATTTGACACTTGAAAAAGATTATCTTTCATCTTATTGGGGTGAAAGGGTTTTTCATTCATCAATTTTCAATAGACTTGTTATAGGGCTTGCTTATACAGATCATTGAAAATGGTTGTTAATTGTAGTAAAAAAGAATAGAATTCGCCATATATACACATAAGATGCTTGTCAAGAGTACTCTTTAATCTGAACCAATTTAATGCTTACTGATCAACTCTTTAGTTGATGAAAAGAACTCCTGAACTCATCATCACCATTGAAAACATGTAAAGAATAGTTTAAGAGAACAATAAAGAAGTTCATATTCTGTGGTGGACTCTAGAATGAGTGGGGGAAACTGAAAGACAAGAAATGGAAAAAATGGATGTTATTAGCTAAGCAAACCATGCCCAAAAAAAAAAAAAAAAAAAAAAAAAAAGCCAGGACAAAAAATATTTGACTTCTGATGTATGGGAGTGCAAGTAAATAAAAAATAGCCAAGTAGAAAAGAAGTCTACTTGCATTTTGCTTTTCCTAACTCCCGCACTCCAAATTTTGTGTTTGTGGATAATACCTCATCTTTTGTAATTTCTTATAAACCCAGGAGAGTACTCTCTCAAGTACATGAACTTAAATCTGATCTTTGTGGCTCCGAAAGGCCAATTTTACACAAGAAGAGAGTCATTAAATCCATGGGAAACAACTACTTTGCAATTTCTTTAGGGCAGCCCCAGGGTCTGGAGTGACTTGATAATTACTCGGAGTGTGTAGGACGGGATTGCGCGTGCCAAGGGAATGGCTAGGGCAAAGTATCAGGTACTCTTTTTAGGGGGAAAATCTGTTTTGTAATAGACTCTCTTAATCCAAATCAACCCTGCAGTGGAAGAAAGCTTGTGCATTTGAATGCCTTTTAAAAATCAGCCATTGCATGGATAGAGAAGCATCAAATACATACATGTATGACACAAGTTTATTGGTTACTATGATTAGTTACAAAGGAATGTTTTTTCTTGCGTATTGCTTTGTTAGAAGATAGCTTTAGACATTTCCCAGATGCTTCCTAGATCCAACTTTAATCAGTTCTTATCGAATGAATTGTGGTCATTAGTAGCAAGCTGCAAGTAGAGAATCCACCAGTAAAACATTGTTGGTCATTGGCTTAATGGAGTACGGAAGGATAGCACAACAGAAGTGACCAAACACTTTAATAACATGTACAAGTCAAACCCATTTTACCACATCTGTAATAGGATTTCTATTTGTTTTTCAGTGCTAGATAGGCAGCAACAACTCTGTCTAATCTTAAACTTTATCGAACTTTACGAGCATGAATCCATGTGAGAATGAGTACTAGATTAGCACCATATCTCCAAATTACCTTTTTTTTTTTTGTGCAGATAAGACTCTATTTCTTGGTGATGGAAGTTCCATTAGGTGACAAGAAAAAAGAAGTAAAAAACCAAAGTCATGGAGGAGAGACAAAGGAGAGGCGGCTTTTCATGGTGGGATCTGACTCTTTTTTTTATTAGAAGATAAATTGAATAGGGAATAGGGAGGGGTGGGGACTGGAACTGGATATGTGATTTCTTACACTAGCACATATTATATTTTAGATGCACATTTCTAGTGGTTATCAAGCATTGGTTACATATTAGGAATTAGGTCATAAGATTTCAAAAACAGCTTAAACTCCAATACATGATCTCTTTGTCTAGTGATGGATAAAGTGGGGCCAGTCCATAGAATGAGGATGCTATTAGGGCACTTGCAATGGTATACAATTATTGGGCCAACAAAGATGTTGTCTTTTGCTGATGTGGTTGTATTGTAAAACGTGTTTTTGTTTATGTGACTGTATTGGGAGAAGTGTTTTGTTGATGTGGATGTATTGGTATTTGGTGTAGTTTTGTAGTGGATAATATGGAGGAATAGAATGTTGTTGGGTTGGGTGAAAAAAGAAAGTGTATAGAAATTTGTGTTTTGCTGATGTGATTGTATTAGAATACGTGTTTGACTTGATTTTTTGTGTAATAGAGATGAGACTCAAGATTAATTTTGTTGGGGACATTTCCCCCTAAACCATTGCAGCTGCCCTTAACTTCATGTGCTTCCCAATGCAGTCTCTGATTTTTACCACTTATCAGATTTGGTCTCACACCTTTTGAGTTGAATTCTGATCATTGGTTATGTTTCTTCTTGTAATATATTGGCCAAGTCATTTGAACCCTAATTGTATCATAACGATAAGGAGAAAAGCCTCTCATTCATGGAAAATGCTTCCCCTTGAGGTTTTAGGATTCTGCAATTTGTTGTGTGGTTTATGTTTACTTATCCTCACAAATCAAAATGCAAGAGTTAAGGATGTTTTTCTTGCGTCTAAAGCCTTTTCCAAGTTGTGAAGTTGAACTTTGTGTTTCAGGTAAACTTGATTGATTACCAGAAACAGAGAAGCCTGTTTGAGATAGTGGTTTGTAAAAGCAGGTTGGGTCAGCCCTAGTGAGGGCTGGTTTGCAGCCCTGGTTGAGGATGACTAGGAAAATCTTGGGTTTTGTTAAAAAAGAAAAAGAAAAAAAAAAAAGAACTGGAACAGAACTTGGAGACTAATTGCACAAAAATGTAGAAAACAGAATATTCTCTTCCCAAAATGTACATTCCTGCATAAAACATCTTTCGTACTTTGAAAAGCCATCACTGATTTCATCTTATGCCTACTAACACCATCACAAATTGTAGCTAATGGGCTCTTACATTTACATGAAAAAACATCAACGACATTAGCCATTTTGGGTTCATTGGGTAGAACTACAACCAGGTTATCTTCTGTTCCAATCCAAGCCATGTGAGTGGATACAACCAGTTTATTCTCATATTTCTGGCTATTCGTGCACAACTCTGCTTCTTTACTTCCATTGCTCCTCACTGTGACCCAAGTTTTATCAAGTGACCAATTGGGGAACTTTGAAGACAATTCACTCAACTTCTGGATTCTTTCCACTGGAGAATTTGAAAATCCTTTCTGGGTTGGATTCCAAGTTGTGTCAAACTCATCCTCTGATTCCCTCAAGCCTTGATCCAATACACTTGTGGGAGTAAACATATTGAAACTAGTACTCATCTCCTCTAAAGCAGACTTTGTTTCCTCTAGAAAACCATGATTGAGAAGTTCACCAGCTGTCCACCTCTCTTCTGGGTCTCTCTTCAAACACTTGCTCAAAAAGTCCTTAGCTTGCTCAGACAGAAAGCTTGGAATTTCTGGCACATATCCTGAGAACCCGATTCGATAAAGGGCCGAAACCGGGTCCAAAACACCCACCCAAGGTGCCCGTCCCGTTGCCATCTCCATGACGGTGCACCCAAGAGCCCATACATCAGCAGGGAAGCCCTGTTGTTCTCCACGCGCCACTTCAGGTGCCATGTAGGCAGGCGTGCCGGCCAAGGGTGTCACGGTGGACCCATCCTCGCCGGACACCTCAGTGACACGCCTAGCACACCCCAAATCAGCAATCTTTAACCCATCACTAGTGATCAAAATATTTTGACCCTTAATGTCACAATGTACTATCCTATTACTATGGAGGTAAATTAGGCCAAGCAAAATCCTTTTCACATAATTTCTGATCATGCCTTCACCTAAGCAACCATGCTTTCTGACAGCATCGGAAAGCGAGCCACCAGGCGCGTATTCCAAGCAAAGATTGTATAGGAGCTTACCATTTTCAGATGTAATACTACATCCCTTGTATGCAATCACATATGGACTACTTAGACTAGCCAAAATTCCTTGCTCCCCGTTGAGAAGTTGTGATTGTGAATGCTCGGCGGACTTGACGGCAAAGACTTCGCCGGATTGGGTAGCCGTGGCGATGGAGACGGTGGCGGAGGAGCCACGGCCAATGGTGTTTCCCCGGATCCAATCCATCTTTGAATGAGTGAGGAAATGGAGTGTGGCTTGGTATGTTTGAGGTGTTTGCTAAGAAGAGCATATATATATATGAAGAAAAGAAAAGGGGTAATAGGTTTTGTTTGTTTTGGTATGTTTGGCTTTAATGCTTTTGCAACTTTTTTTCCAATATTCTTCTTGGCCAATGGACGGCCGCCGTTACACATCTCTCTAAATGAGAGGGTGACAAGTGGCAAAAGGTGGGGTGAGAGAAACTTTGGCCGACTTTGGTTGACAGTTGCTTAGTTGCTTTGCTTTGCTTAGCTATGAATTATCCTAAATCCAGATGATATCACGTGCTCACGTGACTGATGAGCATAGGATTCAATGAATATAATCATTGGGTTTGTGGGTTAAGTCATTTGTATGTGTGTGTGTGTGTATACACATATACATATATATATATAGTTGTTAGTTTAAACTTCAATCTAGATCAGTTGACTCTTTAGAAGAACACAATAACTAATTGTTGTGAATTGTGAGTGATAACATGTGAAGAGAGAGTGAAGAGAAAATAATATAGCAATGTAAAAGGTTGGTCGAGTTGGTTTTCTGACATTTCATGTAAACTTATGGATCTTAGGTTTGAAATCTCTCGCCAACACTTTAGGATCTCATCCATTGATAAAAAAGTCAACGAATTACTCTCGGATATACCCAACTGTGGTGAAAATTAGTTTTCACTCCTACTATATTGTGATATTAGGGCATATTTTTAATATGTTTCTTCCCCTTTCTAATTTACTAATTTATGAATGAATGAACTGTCTATGCTTGTACAGTTGAACTAGAACAATGACACTCCCTAAGCTGTAAATATTCTCCAAAATGAAGGAACAATATGGTTAGATTGTAGGAGAAGCTTACAAGAGGCCAGCATATATATATATAGATATATCATCATTAATCACAAAAGGAACACCAAAAAGAAGTGCAAAAGATGAGCTTGCACCTTGCAAACACTTTGTAACCAACACACAACAAGTAATGACAAGGGAATCCACTTAGAAGTTAAGAAGAAGTTAAAGACAGTTGGACTTTGGTTGTCATCTTTTGTTCTTTACAGTTTCTACACATCTTATGCAAGTTTATTGGTCATGGGTTATGTTTGCTTTTAGAGTTAAAGATGTTATAAGCTAGGGCTCAATTTTGGACTGGCTTTGACAGAGCTAGAGAGAACCCTTTGCGTGGAGAATGAATGTTAAGTTTATGGGGTACCTTCTTGATGCTTTTCATTCAAGTAAACTCAAAATCATTTGGAGTTTTCTTCCTTCATGTGATGACCACCAATGGATACATATATGAGTTGGGTTCCTTCAAGCTTTTGCCTTTCGGTGAAAGAAAAGTAAGATCCCATACAAAGTACTACACTAGACATTGCATATACCATTATTTGTCGTCTAGTTATAACTTATTAACTTTTCACGATTACTTGAGGATAGTCTAGTTAATTATCTCTCTGGACTTAAAGTAGTACAATGTCCGAGGTTAAGAGTTTGAACTTTGAACTTCTGATTCTGTGGGCTTGTACCACTTCCTGGCCTCTAACTACATGACTTTGGTTCAGTCTTATCTGTCATGTGAATTGTTCTGGCGGTGAGAGATTTATGGTTACTCAGTCATCCAAAGGACGCGTTGACTAGATGGTTCCTTATTACCAAAAAAAAAGAAGGTTTGACCTTTCCGCGTTTAGAGAAACAAAGTAAACAAAAAGATGGTTTTGATGGCTGGGCCTGATCAATAGCACCCAATAAGGCACAGGGATGAAGGTCTCCTGTTGGGCCTAGTCCGAAAGGTCTGTAGCCCAAAACTATTGGGCTATGGAGTCTAAATCATGTGGGCCAAGGCCCATGTCAACATGATTATGGAGAAGCCTAGGCCAGAACTAGAGATGGGTCTCAAATAGTCAAATCAAACGCTTCCGCCTTCCATTGCATTTGCCTGTGCTTCGTTTTTGTGAAGACTAGTCGCTTCTGGGTGTCAATTCGGTTGTAGGGATTTGATTGGAGAGATGATGGACGGTGGACTCGCAAGGATAAAGAAGTGGGTAGTATTGTACCCGGTCTACATCAATTCCAAGAAGACTGTAGCTGAAGGAAGGCGAATCGGGGTCTTAAAAGCTTGCGAGAATCCGACATGTGGCGAGATCGCCGATTGCTGCAGTCACCTTAAAATCCCTTTCGCCATCGAGGTTGATTTGATCGTCTGAGTTGGTTTGGTTCGATTGTCGTTGCAAATTTAGTTTAATGACCCGTTCTTGGTTTATTTTAATGTTGCAGATTGATAAGGCATATCCGCGCGATTTCATGCAAATTGGGAGAGTTAGGGTTCTGTTGAAACGGGAAGATGGGTCATTTTTCAATCCAGCCATTACTTCAAGTAAGTTTATTTTCTTAATTATTTATATTCTTTCTCCAATTGTGAATTCTTGTTGCTGTTGGCCTTCTCTTAGATTCTTCTTCATTATGTATGTGTATATGTAGAGAAACGGTTGTTTCTGCACCATTCCAAGTCAATGCTAAATACCCAAAACTTATAGATTTATGCGATGGGCGAGGATGACCCATGATCATGTTGTGCCTGTTATTTGTGATATGAACTGGTTACTTGTGGAATCTCCTTCCAGTTTGTGTACATCAGTGTTGCCTGTATCAGCATTGTTGAGCACGCGAGTTGTGCAGAAGTAGGAATCCTTTCGTATTCATACTAATGAGAGGATAGGGGTTCATGATGATCTTCTGGTAAAATAGAAGGGAAAATTCATGTTGTGCACTAGCTTAAAATGTTGACGGTGCGGTGTCCCATCTAATTGTTATTGTTTTAAAGTTGTTATAAGGTCTCACCCTGATTTCCCATTCCAGCAGTATATCCATATGAAAATGCAATCACTTTGCAAGGGTGATTTAAATTACACTTTCTTTGTGTAGTAGGGATTTTTCAATTCTGTCCATGATCCCATTACAATGGTGCCACAATTTAAACTACAATTTTATTTTCCACTGATGTTCAGCCTTCTCTCCAGACTTTTTTCTCTCTCAGCTACTGATGTTCAGCTGTTCTTCCACTGCGTTGAAAAGGGTTTGTTTTCACCACTAATTTCTTTCCTGGCTCAACTCTTACATTGAGAAAACAAAAAACTCATTAGGGTTGATTTGCTCATAAATGCTGCAGCCTTTTGATCTCTTTCATCTGTAGAGAAGAGTTTAAAATCTGGTGTCTAATTCATTGGCTGTACTTCCGGGTGGACGTGATTATGAAATTTTTATGACTGCTTATTACTTGGGTTGTGTTACACCTTCCTCCCTTTTGAAGTGATTTCTAGGGTTCTTTGCTTATATAATAGCTTATCATTTATATCATAGAAATTAGAAACATGAGAAAACCAAATGGCATTCTTGTTCGGCAAAAAAAGGAAAGAAGGTTAATCTTGTTTCTCCATTTTCCTTTCTGTTCTCATATGATCGTCAAACAAAAAATTTGAGATATGGTTGCTTTGCTTATATTGCTGGTAGTTCCTGACCCTAATTTGCTAGAACATGAAGAATACCTGCTATAACTTCACCAATTGTTTGGGACACGCCATTTCTTTGTTCCTCTCCATTTTTCTTCCTTTGGTTATGAATTATGAAGGGGATGAACTATAGATATAAGTTGGTCCCCGAATGTTGTGCATGATATAAAAACCAAGTGGAATCTGGCTTGTAATACACAATTAGTTTTAAACTAAGCGAGCTGTCCTAGGGGGTGTCAACTTCTTACTTTTTTATGATTATTTGTTCCTGGGACTACGTTTACAGGAAAACAGCTGATGCTCCACGTTGCGGAGTTGGTTCCTAAACATCCTGGGAGGACTAAGAAGCAGGAATCTGCATCGGCATCAGCTGCTGGAAGTGGAACATCCAAGTCAGGCAAGGGTGGAAAGAAGAAGAGATAATACGTAACATTTCAAATTCGCAGCACACCCATATTTTAGGTTTCATTACCATCTTCTTGAGTTTTAAATTGTAACATTGATCAAGCACAGGCTTTCTTCCATCGGTCATTGAGTTTCTCGAAAGAGTTTTAAAACCAAGGGCATGAAACATCTACATCTTTTTGAAGAGCTTGTTTTCTCTTCATGTCGATCTCAAGAATAATCACACCACCCTCTCTGTAGAAGTGTTTTTGTCAAATGGATATTGCTGTCTGCCTATGTGGGCGTGCTCGTGTGGCGACGAGGTGGGATTCATGGATTTCATGCCCACTATCTACGGGCCACAGAAATACGGCCCAGTTGGCCAGCCCATCAGCCCAGAGTAAGTTGTCCGTTAACGGGCGACTCTACAATGCCGTAATTTTTAAATTTTTATTAGCTATTTGGTACAAGCCAACACTAACAATGAACAAGAAGTGAACGTTCCTCCCTCGCTTGTGAGAGGTCATTTTCAATAATAAAACATGATCAAGTGATACGACATCCGCGCTCTTAAGTACCTACGATCCCACCTCCTCACAATGAGAGCGGAGTCGATCGACCCTGTGCTCTCAGCATGTGTTGCCAAACTCTGAAGTATAAAGTCTAAACTACGGCATGATGACATTGACATGGAAATGATCAACTACCAACTCACAAGGCAAGCTCCATATTCCAAACATATAAACTGCAGATCATTAACATGTAAAGGAACACAAATAGTTACAAACATGATTTCTGTATTGGGCTAAGTTTAGCGACTTTTTTAAAAGCTGAATTGCATCCCTTTATAAGGAACTCGTGCATACTCTCTTAAAATAGATTAAGACAAATGCTTCATGCTGCCTCAGCAAACCCAACTCTCAGTTTACCATAATCAAAGACGGTGTGGTAGCGACCCATGAAAATATCTCCCAAAATCCTGTATGCCACAACAAACTCAAAATGAGTGCCATAGTACGAATATCAACTACAAGGATAAAAACACCCAAAAAAATCATGTTATGCATCCTTCATAAGTTACGGGATTACCAGAGAGGTCCCCGAGGAGGTGGTATATCCAAAGCAGTAAAGCCACTAATGCACTGAGCTGCAGAACCCTCTCCCACCTTGAGGATGTACTGAAACAACACTCGGAAAGAAGTGGGATGAGTATCCAACAAAAGGGCAGGAAAACAAGCCATGTCAAATAATGACTTTATTCTCTCCTAGAAAGTATTAACAGCAATAGCAGAAGGGACCAGATTAGGATTGGATGGGATGGGACGGGACGGGATGATAATGTACCTCTTCTGGCCTGAGATCAAACACTTTTTTACCAATGGTGAAGGAAACAGGAGGCATATTATAAATACTTGCACAATCAACAGCTGATTCTCCCATTGGACTAGGCATTTTATCGCAGAGCTGTGTACATAGAATCGGGCAAAGTCAGCAAAAAGTCCATATCTTAAAAGACCAACTTTTGAGTGGGATATCTGAAAAGAACTACTCTATGCATCATGTGTCTCAAGACCTGGTTGACATAGTCTAGTATGCGTTCTTGTGTCTGGTTCTGCTTCAATTGGTGTTGCATCCAGACGACAGTCATCTCACAAGCATTGCACATAGCATCACCAAGACCAGATGATTTTTGGT
Organism: Tripterygium wilfordii; assembly: GCF_013401445.1. Taxonomy (NCBI): domain Eukaryota; kingdom Viridiplantae; phylum Streptophyta; class Magnoliopsida; order Celastrales; family Celastraceae; genus Tripterygium; species Tripterygium wilfordii. The sequence goes on along the minus strand of NC_052240.1, from coordinate 1,203,895 downwards.
TGCTTTCATCTACCACACTCTCAATTCCCATGCTATAAGAAAATAGAATGAGCTTATAAGCAAACTTATTGTTTCCAACATCATCTAAAAGTATTAAAACCAGATCTCAAGAAAATGACAACAGTACTTGAAGTACTGACAGAAGATTGCTGGCATTACCTAATCCCATGGGTCCCATCAAATGTGCACAATCCAACTTGTGAACAGACTTTCTTAGGTTGTGTCTGTCCAAAGCAGAAGCAGAAGTTAAGAAATCAATTCACAGCTGAAATGAAATTTTTTAGGGAGGAAGCGAAGGCCATGGGGACTAACAAGGAAAAGCTTCATTAACCATCATTATCTGAGAACAGAATGACAATCTCAAGTAGAGTAGAGCTAATTATTACCTCAGCAAGAAGCAAATCCATAATGGTTTGTCCATACTGTGAAACAACGGTCTTGCATTCCTGGCTGACAACTCCACTGGCTCCAATGGCATGATTTATCATGGTAACCACAGTCTGCAAATACAGAGAAAGTCAAACTACCTGAGAATTAGCAAGTAGCATCACTTCCATATCTAGATTTATGGTTTCTTCACCAAGTTGGAAATTGCAAGCTTAATGGAGTATCAGTAAAATATGTTGATATACACGCCATTCAGCTATCAGAAAATTTCAAAAGGATCCATATGGATGGATAAAATATTAAATCTTACTGTAATCAAGGTTGCATGTTTAATACATGGCTATGTCTAAGTATAGTCACTACAGAAGCCAATAAGTTACCAGGTGAAGAAGATGCATTAAAATATGTGCATAGGAAATTTTTTTGATAATCAAGAAACATACAAACTATAATTTCCCACTGAATTAGTTCCTGACAGGAGCAGGGATTTGAGATGCATATCATAAAATATTTTCTCGCTCAAAAACAAAATGGTTATCTAAATAATGACAGAATTATTCATACTGATGGGCCTGCCAACAAGGAAGTCCCAGAATCCGCAATTGCTGAGCATCCATCACCACAGTACCCTGCAGATCAGTGAGCTTAAGTAAGCACAACATAACAATCAACTCAGGCAGATTTCACATCAATCTCTAAAAACCGATGCAACTTAGGTTTTCTTCTACAAAATTGTATTTTGCAAGAGAGGGCATACCAGTAGGTTTATCATCAATAAGGACATCGCCCATGTCAAACTGTAGAGAGGAAATAATTAAACAACAGAAGAAAAAACCCGAAGCATCAATAAATAAAGATATTCCATACATACCTGCCAGTAACCTTTTCGTGTGATGGGAACATATGTGTGCTCACCCTTATAGTGATTTGGATCAACCCCACCAAACACAATTTCACCCCCTTCTTCTTCTCCTACATTGCGATTAAGCCAGAATGAAAATACAGGATCCTTAATAAGACCTTGTTTGATCATGTTGTACCTGCAAGGTATGAGAGAATCTCACGTCAACTTTGAGATATTAAGCAACTTTTTCAGCAAATCAATAACTAACGGGTAATGTATCAAACTCATACCACACTGGGGTAGCATTTCCAACAGAGATCTCTTGAAATCCAAGTCCTAGTATACCATCAAACTTGGCAACCATAAAAGTAACACCGGGCTCCTTTGTTGCCTCAATGAACACCTAAAATAAGATGTGCACAGGGAATGGTCGCTAAAGATGAGTAAACCAAACTATAGGAAAATGTGGAATTTAAGTCGAAATGTAGAGTATTGATGAAGAGCAGCAGAAAACCTGTTTTTTCACAACCAGGTCACCGACTTTGACATTGTCATAGCTAAAGAAACCAGAAATAGCACCAGTACCATACTGAATGGCAGCAGGCTCTCCTGCATGATTGACAATCACCAGAAGATTCTCAGGATAAGATTATAACGACTTGCAGCATTCTTAAAATTGCAACCCCAAACCGCAAGCACACATATTAAATGACTAGACTAAATAACAAGTTAACCATAGCACACTTCAGGATTACATTGACGTCAAGTTTAATATGATAAATGACTGCACATGATGTAAGAAACTGCCTTCCTACTCGAGCATGGCATCATACTATGCAATGGTAGTATGGTACTAGCTTAAATAGGACCAAACCCTTCAGATATTACACAACTCCATTCCAACATGCAAAAAATGGGAGATTGATGATGTCAGAAATTTAAAAAAGAGTGTTGATAGAATCAAACCATTCTTCATATAGGTACTCGATTCGCTTGACTTGTACTTGGAATGGAAATAACAAGCAACCTACATGACAACACAAAGCCATAACCATCTCAGACTCCTTCGTGAATTGACCTCTCTAAAAAGCACCATAAAAGCTAATTTCAGACAAATTCATGACAGAAGTGAGGCTCACCGAGAAGTAACACTTAGCTGAGGGAACCCACAAGTTAGAGCTTCCAGTATCAAAAATTACAGTGAACTTTTGTGGGGGAGTACCAATACCAATCTCACCAAAATACTGAGCATCCAAGTAATTCTTTAAGGCAACAATATCAGTATTCTTGGAGTCCCCAAGATAACCACGGAAACGGTACTTTCTTATTGAAGATCTGAGAGTCTCTCCATCCTTGGCCTCTAACCGTGAAGCAAGCAGGTTGTTTGAATCCAATTTCATTTTTTTCAGTTTCATTCTCACCAAATCATCATTGGCAGCGGAAGAGACCAGAGAAAAGAACAAGTAAGAAAGGAACAGAGAGAACAAAATTACTCTGACGTAGGTTCCCATATTCACCTATAAGCCCACAATCAAAATTTAAATTCAGGGATAGCAATAACTGAAACACGTTCTAATAAAAAGTTGAAGTGAAAAATAAAACAAGGAGAACATCTCAAGTTCTAAACATCATCAACCAAAGAATAATAGACATATAGAGCAGAAACTCACTTACTGGACAATAAATTTATAAAATTTGAACGAGCAAACTATAGTTTCCAATCAGGTTCAAGTTAAGTTAGTGGGAAAAGCCTAAAATTTTTATTGGCTTGTTTTCCTGTTAAAGAGAGAACCCAAGTGATATCTCGAACAAAGCTTCAAATTGCACTGGCTTTGTCAAAACCAGAGTCCCATTTCGGAAAACCATAACACAATAATAAATAAGATTACTAGTACCAATGGCATTACATCATTCAACAGCGGATTTAAAATTTCTAAAATGAGATCTCCGACCAACTTTACAGTACAGCTCCTAAATTATCTTATTTCATTCGCAATCTATTATTATCCTCTCAATATTTTGTCACTAAACAACAAACAAAGTTTCATGCAGAGATCATCTAAAACTAAAACCTTCGATTAAACCCTATTTTAGTCTGAAAACCAGATGAACATATGTCAAAAAGAAAAACTCACGACGAATACAGATATTCAAAAACACAAGCTACCCAAGTCGATCAACCACACTTGCACCTAAAAATAAACTAGAAACACGAAAAGGAAGGAGAGAGAAAAAAAATCAAAAAGCCATGAAAGAATACCAAAAACATAAATAAAAAAAGGTAAAATCATATATGGTAGTCACGATCATAATCCAGCCGCAAAATCTTATTGAAACAGAACAGTTACCGTGCGATCAGGTCACAGAAAACTCTTAACGAAACGAACAATGAGGCACAGATTAGCATCGAAGATCAACAAAAACAATTTGAAGCATTAAAACTCACCGATTCACCAAGTTCGATGCAGTAATGAGCTGCAGAGAGGAAAGTGGAATACAGAGACGAATAAAGCGAGGTTTTTCGTGTTTAATAAGCAGCACAGGAGAGAGAGACTCGAAATCTACCTGTCACGGGCTTGGGGGCCCAATGGGCCCAACTCAGCTTATCTAATAAATCTCGTTCATTCTTTCTTCAGATTCTGAACCTCTTAATCGAAACCGTCGATTCCGGGAAACGTAACAGAACACGTTTCGGGTCACGATATCCTTGTTTTGGGGAATTCCAGTTGCCAAACAGCCAAAAAAAAGAAAAGCATATTGACAAGGGATTCAAAGCTTTGCGACGTAGTGGGGGATAGTATATTCGGGTGTTTAGGACCGTAGATCATGTGATGGACGGTGATACGTGCCTTAGTGGGTCGCTTGGAAGGGTAGGTAAGTGGTGAGAAACGGATGGGGTTGCGTGCGGATAACGACGGGTGACGTTAATTTATTGTGGTTTTTATTAAAGGACAAATTATGACGTGACATAAAAGCATGCAGTTTTGATTACTCTAGCACGCGACACCTCACGCCTTTGCTTCCTTCAAGAAGGCAATGAGATTTTATCCCGTGTATCCATTGATACCATCTTATTCCCGTTTTCATGCCCCGTATGTCGTCCGATACCAAAAATGCTGAAGGAGGAGACAAAGGGCTCTTATTAGATGGATATTCGAATACGGGCCCATCCTCTCACATAATCAGCCCAATTATTTTCTACCTGAAATCAAGCCCAATCCACAATAAAAGCATAGGCTCATATGCATAGGCCCTTATTTTCTGAGCTGAGAAATGAGCAAGTCAATATCCCTAATATCCACATTCTTCTTCAAATCTTCCAAGGCCTTCACGTACGTACCTCAAGCTCCTCGATCCCAAGTTTTTGTATATCCACTGTATCCTACTGATACTTAGCAACACTCTCGTTATCTTTGATTGAAGCCGCTTCCTCCTCCTCCTCCTCCTCCTCCGCGATACTTCTTCCGTTTTGGTCTCTTCTCAGTTCTCTCTCTCTTCTTCAAGATATTTTTCGGGAAGGTGCATGATGACACATACAGACAAAATATACGCAGAATTTACTCTCATATAATATGTGGAAAAGTTATTTTCAATAATTGAACATGTCATTTTTAAGTTGCATCTTTATAAAAAATAATAATAATAATAATAATGAAGCGACGCCTAACTTAATTTCTCCGCTTCAGAGAATGTGTTTTGAAACTGCTTTAGCCTCTTGTAGACGCAATATGTTAACCATGCGTCTAATAATGATGTCAATTGATTCAATTAAATATGCTCATAAGTGACCTTATGTTCTAAATGCATATCATAATCTTACAATCAAGGATTATCTTTTCTTTACCTCCATTCATCCATAGTGGGGGAACTTTTGACTATATCTCAATCTCATTGCATCCAAGCGCCGATGCAGCATGTCGTTTTTGAGGGGACGCCCTAACATGCTCGTACTCATTTATCAATGAACCTCGGGTTTGATGTAGTGCGTGGCTTTTGAAGTACGCTTGTGTTAGTCATCTCTTATTTTCATTGCACCCGACTTTTGATGCAACTCGTCACACACATGGAAAATCCTTAGCAAATTTATCATTTTGACTCATGTTTATAAATTTGATAAATTTTTGCGTTGGTTGCGGACCTACCGTAATCATCCTCCTTTGCACATGTTTGGAAGTGGCTTCAAGCGTAGGAGTAGCATGAAAGCGAATGGTATATGCATTTTAGCATTTGGGATGAATCTATTCTAGGCTAAAGCAGTTTTGATTATTCACATTGATGGGGATTTGAAAACAAATGGAAAAGGAGGAGAAACTACGTGCAACATAAGATGCCAAGTCGATCTCCCAATCACATGAAAGCATGAGCTAAAATCTGCTAGAGGTCCCCTTGTACGGTGGATAAGTTAAGGTACGATTGCGAGCCACAAAGTTCCACGCTCTACACATCAATTTCAAACTACTCAAAATCAATCAATCAATCCATGATTAATCAATCAAATCCCGTGATTAATCAAATATTTGTACGGGACGTCAAACCAAATAATTGGACCCAATTAATTAATTAATCACCACGGAAGTGGCATGCAAGCACCATTAGAAGTTTCTTATAATGAATATATATATATATATATATATATATATATATACGACCTCGCAAAACCCATTTCATTATTCAAAAATTTGGATTTCCCAAGTCACACGTAGTTGCCTCAAAGTCTCCCTTCCTTGTCTAATTCAACCATTTCTAGTCCTTTCATTATGTGTCAATTTATGATAGCCAGACTTATTGACTTCGACCAAAATTTTATTTAGAAAACAAACAAGGGTACTACTCTTCTGTTCTCTCTCTCAACATTGTTTCCAAGTTTGCAGTAAGCTTGAAAGATAAAGGATTTTAGAGAAAGACGACAACATAATGAACTGAGATGATCATCAAGTCATTAACCGCTAAGTGTTTTTTTTTTGTATAAAATATTATTCAAAATGAAACAATAACAAAGAAATAATGGAACTTTTTTTCTTCTCCCTAAACCTATCAACATGTAATTTTCATTCTGGTCCTCCAAAGAAATTAAAAGAAACCCAAAAAAAGAAGACAAATGAAACAACAAAAGACCCCCAATTCTAATGAATTTCCAGGGAAACTACTGATTTTGTTATTGTTGCTTGTGTTGGTGGAGGGTGGTGGCATTGTTGGTGTTGTTGCTAGCACCATTTCCACCACTGTTGATAATAGAGGTAATGGCTGCTGCTAGTGCTGCCGTGAAATTAGGATCAGCAGTGATGGCAGCGGTGGCCGCACTCATGTTGTCAGCAAATGGTGAAGATTGCGCTGGTAAATGGGAAGAACTCATGTCTTGAGAGAATTCGTGTCCGGAGAATTTTGATTGGTTGTTATAAACTGTTTGACCAATTGCCTGAAACAACTGTGGGTTCCCAAAATTGTTGGGATGTCCAGGAAATGGGAACTGGAATTGTGCAGGAGGTCTTTGGAATTGTAATGGGTTGGGGGAGTGAGTAAGGTCTAATGTCACAGTAGGAAATGGAGCAGAAGCTGAAATGGTTGCCATGGTTGATGAACAAGGAAGTACTCCTCTTGCTAGTAAGTTTGTGTTCATTATTCCATCTGCACTTGACATTGAACCTGATAGTAACATTGTGGCTGCTGCCGTTGTGGTTGATGCCATGGCCATTGCAGCTGGTGGCAGTGGATGGTTGTGGTTGCCTTCATATGTTGTTATCAAAATGGTTTTGTCCTCTGCACATCTTTGAACCTGTAATTAAATTGTATATTTGATTCAATATTCAAATGAGATTGAATTATTAATGTAACATGAAGAAGAGAGATTGACATACTTGTTTGCGAACTGGGCAACCAACTGCCATGGTGCATCGATAGTAAGCTCGTGGACATGGGTTTCCCTTCGCCATCTTTTGTCCATATTTTCTCCATTGACAGCCATCAGTGCTCTGCAAATTCAAGGTCAAACTCAACGAGTTTCATATTCCACTTTTTTTAATCAGAGATCAAACTCAATTTTCATATAAGCTAATTAATCAAACTATGTAGTACCACGAGAGCTTCTGATCGGGCACGAACTGATACACGAGCTTTCCTCATCGTGGCATCGGCAGTAGACTGATCAACACTACCAAAACTCTTAGCAGAATTGTTCAATTTCTGAGCCTTGGTAGTATCCCACTCTGATTCCAAGCTCTCTTCCCTGCCAACTCTCTTGCCATTATCTTGAACGCTAGTTTTAGATGCAACTTCAATGTTATTTTGATGCGACCCAGATCGAGTTCTCTCATCAGACGATGAATTAGATACGTTCTCACCGGTCTCAGCTGTTGCTGAAGGTCTTAGATCCATGAACTGCCTTGGCACCCTCATGTCAACCACCTTATCCCCAGATTTTCCTTCAACAATCTGTACAAAACCAGATATATATTGTTATATACACAAATTACAGACTGTTTTAAGCTACATATACATATATAATTGAACAGAATTGCATCGCTTACCGGGTGATCTTGTGTGGATTCATGTTGTTGCTTCATCAGTGCTACAAGGTGCATCTCTAAAGCACGGTAGTTGGTAGTCACTTGATCAAGCATGTCTCTCAACCTTTGATTCTCTAAATTCATCCTATGGAGCTCTGTTTGCAACTGTGCCAACTGATAATTACAAAGGAAATTAAAATCGCTTGATTGGGTAACCCTCAAAAATCAATCAAACAAAGAAAGTTTTCAACTTTATACTAAACATATATTTACAATGTTGATTTCTTACTTCCTTTATACTAAACATATATTTACAATGTTGATTTCTTACTTCCTTCTTGGCTCTCTTATCATCCATATCTGATGATACTCCATCATCCCGTAGGACCAGTACCCTTGATTGATCACTTCCAGTATTAGCAGTCAGAAGATGCAACCCAGTCTATATTCAGATTGACAATCAATGAATAAATTAAAAACCATTTTTCAAAGAAAACCCAGATATCAAAAATCATCTAGAACAAAACTTTCTTACATTAACATCCAAATTGGATTGAGAATTCTCCTTCTTGACGTTAACATCAACTGTTCTTCCATCACCACCACCACCACCACCGTCATCATCTCGATCATCATGTTCATGATCAACAATCCTGTCCTTTCGATTAAGAAAGTCAACCTCTCCAACGAGGGCTCGATTCTCATCGGCCTGAGCCCCAAGACTAACTGGAAACTGAAACATCCCGAGATTATGAAACGAACTACTACTCGACTTCTGATTTGCAGCAAAGAAATTAAAAGGCTCAGAATCAAGGGTAAGACCCCATCCCTTGTCCATCTAAATCTAGGCAATCAAGACTCTGCAAATACGCGTAGAGAAGAAGATATATAGACAGATGTAGTGAAGAGTTGTATAGAGAGAGAAATCAAGAGGTGCAATGGACTTGGCTATAAAAAAAGGATTGTTGAGAGATATCCGTTGTGTGGATCCGGATCCGAGTGTTTTCGTCAACTTTCATTAGTTGCAGAAAAATATATTATTGAGATTTTGAGCTACTAACTTTTTCGTCTACAACTCGTCAAGGAAGAAGAGTTTGAATCGTTCGTAAAATCAAAAGTGAAGAAAAAAAATTGGTGTCCACCGCCCGCCCGAGTGATGCGGCGCGTTCCACGTGAGGAAAAGGAAATAAATTTAGAGAGAGAATGAGTGATGAGAGGGAAGCTAAGTCAACGAATTTGACGGCCCGGCTCTGATGAATGGAGACCGTGTGGGGCTGGTGGAGGCCGGTGACCGGAGACCAGGTGGGGCCGGGGAGGGGGACCATGATAAAAAATATATGACATGAGACGCCCACGTCTCAGATATTGTTGACTGTTTACTGGTGGGACCGAGTAGCTTGCTTTGACTTTTTATATATATATACACGTGTTTTTCTTTGTGTTGTTTCTCACTAGGCACTAGTGCAAAATTGTTTTTATTTTAATCCTCAAATATATTCACTACACATTTTTATGGGTATCTTTGTATAAACAAATTAACCTCAGTTAAATAGACAAATTCGGTTTGGTTTTAACTAATGACTTGCGAAATATGTATCTTCCAATACTCTAATCTTAAACTTTGACATTGTTTTACCAACGAAATGTGACTCGATTAATAATCAATTGAATTAAATATATGTGTGTTTAATGTTCGATTATAATTAATGAAAAGTATATTTCTCAATCATATTTAAAAAAAATGCTTTGACCTTGTTTTTGTTTTACATGGGATTTTCAACATCTAATGACGTTCTTTCTGCCTTAATATCAATTCACAAAAGGGTATGCGACAGAAGGTAATGATGGTTTTGATTGTATAATCCCAACTTTGAAAAAGCAATCAGGAAAAAACATGTGTGTAGCTTCTTTTCTTAACCTTGACTAGCTAGCCATAAAGCACCATCGGGGCTTAGTTGAAATGGTAGATATCTATGTCGGCATCACATTGACTGACCATTTTCGATATGATCAAAAGTTTTTGTCTAAAAAAAGACATCAATTACGCAATAGAGATGTGTCTTTATAATAAAGTCATTATTGTTGATTCCATCCACTTTAACCAAACTCATTGGCTCGTGGGTTGGACTATTATCGACCAAATCGTGGAATTTTTGTCATGTAATTTGCATGGCATTATGTGTACGTACATTTGTCACAATAAGAAATTCTTAGACACGAAGAAGAACAAGATACGAAGAGATGCAAAGAAGGTGGTTAATTTTCATGACTCTCTTTTCAAACATACAGCTCACAAAAAGTGTTCACGAGAAAAATTGTGTTTTGCTCACAAGTTCAACACAGTATATATTCTCAACGTGACATCCATGCATATATATGTGTGTGTGTCTATATATATATATATATATGTATCTATGTATGTATGTATATGAGTATCTCTGTAGGTAGATGTATCTGTCGTTCAGTCGTTCTATATATGTATATATAGTTTCGACTTTCGAGTAATACTAAATTTCTTGTAAAGTATGATTTTAGGATTGAACCTAAATTTACCATTGAAGTAGACATCCTACATAATTTGCTATACATCGCCATATATATATATATATATATATATATATATATATATATATCTTTCGCGAAAAGATGAAATTGAGTACTAGCTGGCATGCAAGATGGCGTAAATCAAAGTGATGGGCGCCTGCAAGACTTACATATATCTCCATTAAAGAAAACCACCGACTCCCATTGAAGGAAAATAGTCACACACGCACACTTCATATTATAGACTACGCAAAACTTCAAAGGATCGAAATTAATGTCATAAATACGTTTTCATCTTTGAATAAATTTGGATTGAATTATGTGTAGTCTAACCCTTTTTTTTCAAATGTAATAGAATTCATTAATTCTTTGAAGTATTATTAATTTTGGACTGAATTGACTCAAATGAATTGAAACTCCAACAACACACCAAACTATTTGAATATTAAAACATGTAATTAAAAATGACATACGAGCTTAATTTGCATTGTATTCAATAGCTGTGTATATATATATATATATATATATATATATATTAGGAATTCTCATATAAGAGTTTAAAATGAGTTCATCTAAATACACCCTTGTTTTTACTCTATACACCCCTTCCTTTTCTTTTTTTTTTCTCTATACACCCCCTTGGTCCCACCATTGACCCCACCTCTTTTATATTTTTATAATTTTAAATTTATTTGGTTAAAATACAATATTATTAAAATAAAATAATTATTAAAAAACAATATTATTAAAAAATAATACTACTTCAAAATAATACTATTGAAATATAATATTAGAATTTGATTTTAAAATAAGGGTGTATGTTTACACCATTGATTTGAAACATGTGGGATACAAAGCAACCACATGTCATCTCACTCATCCACACCATTAAAAAATGACTCTTATTTTACACTCTTATGTGAGAATTCCTATATATATATATTTGCAGCCATTGAAATACGAACCATTGATCACCTGTTTCTTGTGGTATATATCTTTTGTCATTACATCAAGATAGGCTTTAATAATGTTTAATGCAAAGAAGAAGAAGAAGACAACCATATAAGCCATTATTTTTGTGATTGATTGGTGTGGATTAAAAATGTAATAAATAATTAATGACACCCCACCAAATTCAATTTGAAGATTATCATTTACATTAAAAAATTATTAAAGCCAAATTAAATAATAAAAAATCCAAACTAACATGGAAAAAAAAAATTAAGCAAAGATCAACATTGAAGAAAAAGACACAAGTTGACTGAGATTTACGTTGACCATTTTGATTCTACCCCACGTGGTGGTTTAGTTAGGTTCAGACAGCTTGGATTTTGAGAAAAAAATGTGCACTATAATTAAGAGTTACCCGTGATATACGTGTTACCAACTATGATTTTTAAGATACTTTTCACACTCCCAACTGAAAAATAAAAAAGTTTCAATACTAAGGACTAGTTATAATTAGTGAATGCTCATTCGGAACTAGGATGTATATTTGTATGTCTTGTTTTATTAATCAACCTTCATTAGTTAACCACACTCATGGCTGGTCGAGTTTGATGGAGATGAATTCTGCTTGTTTGGAAACCAAAATTCTACTCTCTACATCTACACTTTGCGACTTAACAGGTATTTGGGAAGAGTGGGACGACCCAAGTATTTGGGAGTTTACATGAGGCTAAAGACTCATGGTTTTTTGTCATATCATCATTATTCAAACATTTATCTTAAAAATTTGAGTCGGTTACATCAGTGTATGAGAAAATAAACAGGATATGTATAATCGTTTTTCATTCAATTGAACTTTTATCAACTCCCACGATTTTACCTCATTTTATTTTCTTGAAGATTTACTTCAGTTCAGTTACTCTAATACGTTTTTACCAATAATTTTTATTATCATAAAAGATGTAGAGAGCTTTGATGTTCCATCCAAATATCTCCATAAAAAAGATAAAACCTCATTAGTTGTTTCTCTAATGAGACAAACATATTTTATTGATTTTGATAATTTATTGTTCAAACGTGTTTCTATTAAGTTCAAACCCTTTTAATACCGACATATATGAAAGTCATAGTCATATATTTCAGAAAATACTTTATTATATAAATTGCTAATGATGTACACTTTTTTTTTTTTAGTAAATAACCATAAATCACTCGAGAAAAGTTACCTGGACCCAACAAGATTTTCCACACCTACAATTGCTTAATTTGATCCTGATTCGGATGATCCACTGATGCGTAAGGTTTGTTAAATATATGGAGTTGGTTTGACGTATCAAGAAGATATTAAGTTAGAGCTAACTGGATATATTCTCTCTCTTTTTTTAGAAAAAGAAGGTTTATTAATCAAATAGAAGAGTTACAACGATCCCTCATAACAAAGGAAATAACATCGGACGGGTATTCCGATAATCATATAGAGCACTCATTAATCTGCTTAGTCATTCGTGCAAGAGAAATGAGCAACATCATTGTCAATGCGATGAACATATTGACAACGAATAACATCCGGTATGCTCAAGAGATTTAACTTCCTTGACAAAATGCTACATTCTAGACTCTAAATAGTCATCAGATTCCAAAGCTTGCACCACATTAATTGTTAATAGCATCAACTTCAAGCACAAACTCACAAAATTCACCATCCATATTTTTATGTAACGAGCGAGACACCGTTAGAACTTCAGCAAAAGTGGAATACACACGACCACTAATATTCTCAGACAAACCAACCTTCTGGGCCGACACGACAACTCAAGTTTTAGTCTTGGCTCAATGTATATGGGTTTCCCTCAACTGGACCTTGCCTAGCCGGCCTAGGACCCTGGTCAAGAACGTGGGTTTTTTGGCCAAAATATGGGCATTAGTACCGGCCCATATATTTAAACACTCTACCAGGCCAGGAGGCCCAGATTCAGCCCAAGCATTTCATGAAGGATGAAATCATAGAGGATACTGCTTCAATGTAAGACACATGACCATCAATCATTGCCCTTTCAAGCTCATATTCTCTGTTCGAAGACATCCTAAACTATATATAAAGCTATATAAAGCACCAAAGTGTAAATAATTCCCACAAAAAAAGCAAAAGAAAGAGTTAGCAAAGCAAAAGACAAACCCAACAACCAAAGAACTTGAAGAGATTTTTCATCTCACTTTACTCTATCTTCACTCTACTTGGATAAATCACTAGACCTGAAAACCATATCAAAACTAATCAGCACTATTGTTCCATTAATGGGTTCTTATTCTTTCTGTTCCATAGCCATTCTACATACAATTCTCTTCCTCATTAGCTTCACAGCATTAGCTGCTGAAGCAAGCCTTTGTAGAACCTCCTGTGGAACAATTCCAATACACTACCCTTTCGGCGTCGATGATGGGTGTGGCAGTCCTTATTACAGACACATCCTTGCCTGCTCCAATTCAGGCAATCTCGAGCTTCGAACACCGTCCGGACGATACCCTGTTCGTAGCATAAGCTACTCTGATCCTCACATTGTTGTCACTGATCCTTTCATGTGGAATTGTCAAGATGGGAACGATTTTCGTGCAACGAGGCCTTTTAGTCTTGACACAAGCACACATTTGACACTGTCTTCACAAAATGATTATCTTTTCGTCAACTGTAGTGAAGATAATGTGATTGTGGAGCCTAAGCCAATCTTTTGTGAACGGTTCCCGGACCGGTGTGATTCCTCCTGTGACAGTTCAAGTTATCTCTGCAGACACTTACCAGAATGTGCATCTGCTTTGAGTACCAGTTCCTGCTGTTCCTACTTTCCAAAAGCAACTGAATCTATGAGGCTGATGTTGAAGTATTGTTCTAGTTACACCAGTGTTTATTGGAAAAGCAATGGTGAAAACTCTCCTTATGGTCAAGTTCCTGAGTACGGAATCCGGGTTGATTTCGATATTCCTGTGACTACACATTGCCTTCAGTGTCAAGACATGACAAAGGGAGGTGGGACTTGTGGGTTTGATACACAAACACAGAGTTTCTTGTGCTTGTGTGGTGATAGGAATCTCACTACTTATTGTAAAGGTACGATTTTTCCCATTCAATTTCCCATTTTGATCGGAAAAATATGTGATTAGGCTTCTTCTATGTATTGTGCAGATCATGAAGTCCCAAAACATGGAAGATCAGGAGTAATTGCAGGTGATTAGATATTACCATTGCACATTACACAACGTTTCGATTGTTTCCGGGTTCAATTTCTAATCTAACTTCTTGTTTCAGGAACAGTGACTGCAGTTTCTGCTGCTACTGCAATAGGAATTGGTGCTGGGATTTGGTATGTGAAAAAGTTGAGAAATACAAAGCCAGTGACTTGTGGGGTTCAAAGTAATGAGAATAGGCTTTTCTGAAATCTCAAGACAGCATATGATAGTGCACCAAATACTTTCTCTTTTGCTTTATTTTCTTTATCTTCGTCTTTGATTCTTTTTTTGTCCCAAATGTAGATTTGTAAAGCAATTTAAGTTCCATTAATTACAGCAAATTCAGTAGTGCTAAACCTTATAAGAAAACAAGCTAGGTCTAGCATTGAAAAACAAGTCAAACAACAAACACAAAAAAAGATATGATTGAACATGTATATATAACATCAACATGCTCTGTGTGCACGGCCCGAGTTTAAGTCCATGTTAGCTGTCCAAATGGCAAACTTGTCTGGTATCGTTCTCGATTACTAAAAAAAATCAACATGCTTTACCAACAACACAACTTAGAGGGCCTGCATCAGATGTTAAGGCAGGAACAAAGAATCCTGGAGCTACTTTGAATGATTGCAAACTAGCGTAATGCGGAGCACAACTTCCATATCCAGATTGAACAAAATAAGCACCATTCAGGAATACATCTCTAGATGACCTCCATTTCCAGTTGTTCCAGTTTTTGCTGACCTCTCTTTTGGTAACCTGATGCACAAAACAGTACTCACCCAATCAATACAGCATTTCAAAAATCAAAATGAGTTCATAAGACTTCGACGATGATCGATGATTAAGATCGAAATGAGATTGCTTATTGCTTATTTATACCTCTTTGGAATTAGCATTATTAGGAGCAATGAAGTAGTTTCCTTCACTGAATATGGTGGGGTTTGCACTACCACCAATTGCATACATTTGCCACTCATCATATCTGTTGTTGGCAACATGAGCATATCCAAACCTCACCCTGTAATGCACACATCAAATCTACTTAAAATGGTGAAAAAATTAACATTGTTTACATATGAAATTACGCGTATATATATCATCTTCCTCACCTTGGCATCCTCTCAATTAGGCCAGTCCCGAAACGATTAAGTACAATCGTAATCTTCATAACCTTGTCAGCGCTGAATCCATCATTGTGTCCAAGCAGCATCACCTGTTAAAGCAGCAATATTGGCTAAAATAATTGTAGTCCAAAAATTATAACAACCATTAAGGCTGTGCTTAGTACTTTATCATGTTGTGTGAAGTAGTTGTTTGAAATGGTGATAGCAGTTGAAGCATGAATCACATCGATAAGTCCATCAGCACACCGAGCTAGATAACAATGATCGATCCAGATATTCGACGATGCAAACACGCTAATGCCATCCCCGTCAGCCCCCATTCGCTTCCCAACATGCATAGGAGTATTCCTAACCATGCCACTCTTCCCAGGCTTACAATCATGAATACTTATACCATGAACAATCACATGACTAACCCCTTGTATCGTTATACATGGACCGTACGCAATCTCAACATTAGCCCCTCTCCCATCAATTGTCTTGAAACTATTCACCATTAACTCATTTTTTAGCGTAATCACCATATCTTCAGCAAAAATTATCCATAACGGCCTTGTTTGGATCACACCGTACCTAAGCATGCCCGGTTTGGGGTTCACGGGGTCATCAGACGAATCAGTGACTATATAAATGGCACCATATTTACCTCCCATTGAACCACTACCATACCCCACCGCACAATCTGCCAGTGCGCGACGATTAGTCGCCCAATTAGACTTGTCTCGCCAGCAGGAGTCAAGTACGTTCAAGAGTTTTATTAGCGTCAATATGTACAAAGGGTCTTTATGTAATCTTATATGATATACACACTTATATATATATATATATACACAATGACAGGCACTCATCTTGAGTAAGCCAAACATAAAAATCTTCATGGTATCGGAGCCGATCGGTGTCGAATCTTTCACTGCCGGATCTTTCCCTATGTCAGTTCCCCCAGCTGACCTCAATCTACCACCACTTGCTTCCGCCCCTCCTCCTTTCTCATCTGCTTCTATACCCATCTTGTCTTCTATCTCTCTTGGTCATGAACACCCAACAACCTCCATGATTAACACCCAACAACCTCCTTTCTTGTCTACATCACCCCTTTCTTCATACCCGTATATCACTTCTTCTCTTTATTCTTTTCCAGCTTCCACCTTGCCCACCTCTATTCTTCCCCAATATCAATCCCCAGATCTCTTGTTCTCTTCTTCCATTCCTCAACCTTCCTCTCTCAATGTCACCAATATCGTTACCACGAAACTTGAATATGCTGACGATTATGCCTTATGGCGTACACAAATTCGTGGACTTCTTTTACAATACGATCTTCTTGGCTATATTGATGGTACTATTGTTCAACCACCGTCCACCATCTCAAATTCTCTTAATCAACAAGTCCGCAATCCTCTTTATTCTATATGGCTTCGCACTCATCAGACTGTGCGCAACTGGATTCATGCTACTTTGGCACGTCCAGTTCTTACGGATGTTCACACTATCGACACTGCTATTGTTCTTTGGCAAACTTTACAACAACGATATCGTGATGTCTCCATGGCCCGACAACTGGAGTTACGTCAGCGTTTTCATTCGTTTCGTAAAGATGCCTTATTGCCTGATGTTTACTGTCGCGATCTCAAGTCTTTGGCGGATCAGTTACGTGATCTAAATATTTCTATCACTGAGATGGATTTAATTGCCCAAGCTTTGGCTGGTCTTGATTCTGATTATAAAGATTTTGTAACCATGGTTGCTAATTTGGAGACTCCTATTACGTATGAGAATTTTCGGTGCCGGCTTGTTGCATATGATGATCGTCGTCTACGTATGGACTCTCTTGTTTCGTCTACTAATGAACATAAAGCTTTAACTGCAGCTGCTATCTCACCATCAACCTCTGTTGCTCCTATTTCCACTTATAGGAGTCGTGGGGGTGGTCGTAGAGAAAGGGGGCGAAGAGGTAGGGGAGGAACCCGGTACTTTGGTACTGGGCGTGGAGGTTCTTATTCTGGTCAAAGTTTTTCCTCGGCACACTACTTCCATACACGTCCCCGTCCCGTTGGTTCTTCTACTGGTCCTGTTTTTGGTCGTGCCACTTCCCCCTCTCCGGTATCGGGTATTCTTGGCTCCACTCCTCCGGCCACTTCATGTCAAATTTGCTATATACCTGGACACAGTGCTGATCAATGTTATCATAGATATAACACTGCTTATACTCCAACAGATTTACCAAGATCTTTTGCAGCTATGTCTGTTTCTAACACCGCTGATTCTGCCTGGTATCCTGATTCAGGGGCCTCTGCTCACATGACACCACATGAAGGTAACTTATCCTGCATTTCTTCTTATTCTGGCAACAATAAAGTATTGGTAGGGAATGGCCAACTGCTTGATATTAATAAGGTTGGTACTGCTATTCTTCACACACCTATCAAACCATTAACTCTTCGTAATGTGTTTCATGTTCCCCATCTCTCTGCAAATTTACTCTCCATTAAAAGACTCTGTCATGACAATAATTGTTTCACCACATTTGATGGTTCTGTGTTTTGTATTAAGGACAAGAGCACGGGAACCACACTCCTTCGATGCACCAGTAATGATGATCTTTATCCCATTCCTGCCTCCTCTGTTCGGCCATTCCTCTCTGCATTGCATACTTCTACAACTTCTGCTGGTCTTTGGCATAGTAGACTGGGTCATCCTCATTCAGAAGTTCTCCAGTGTCTTCGCAAATTATGTCCACAATTAGGAGTCTTGTCTTCTCGTTTGAGTTGTGTTGCTTGTAATTTGGGCAAATCTCATAGATTGCCTTTTTCTTTAAATTCTCATAAAACTACTGCGCCTCTTCAATTAATACATTCTGATGTTTGGCAATCACCTGTTTTGTCTCCTTCTGGATATCGATATTATGTTGTTTTTATTGATGACTTCTCTCGTTATTCTTGGTTATTTTTTATGAAACAAAAATCTGAAGTGTATACTCATTTTTGCCATTTTCAAAATCTTGTTGAAAATCAATTCTCTTGTAAAATCAAAGCATTTCAAAGTGATGGGGGTCGTGAATTTGACAATCACAATTTTCTTGCTCTTTTCTCTCGTTGTGGTATTGTGTTTCGAAAATCATGTCCTCATACTCCACAACAAAACGGCATTGCCGAACGTAAACACCGTCATTTACTTGGTATGAGTCGAACCTTGTTGTTTCATTCGCACCTACCCTTCAAATTTTGGGCTGAGGCCGTTTCCACATCTGTTTATCTCATCAATCGTCTCCCTACTCCAATCCTACAAGGTCTCTCACCATTTCACAAATTATTTAACCAGCTGCCACCTTACCATCTCTTCAAGACCTTTGGATGTGAATGTTTTCCTAATCTAAGTGCCACGGTCCCACACAAATTTTCTCCTCGGTCAATTCGTTGTATCTTTATTGGATATGCATCCCATTACAAAGGGTATCGTTGTCTCGAACCAGTCACAAATCGTGTTTACATCAGTCGTCATGTTATTTTTCATGAACATAAATTTCCATATCATGAACTTACGACTTCTTTGCAACCTCCTTCATCACACACATCTCCTATTTCTCTTTCTCTACCTTCGGCCCACATCTCTCCTCCTTTCCCATGGTCTTCTACCAATGTTGAATATTCAACTCCTATCCCCACTACCACCTCCCCACCCTCCACTTTATCACACACTATACACGTATCCCCAAATATGCCTAGCACTTTATCCCTCACTACACCTTCCACACCCTCCACTATATCATCCACTTTACACTTATCCCCAAATATGCCTACCACTTTCTCACCTACTCCACCTTCTCCATCCACTCCTGTAACTTTAAATCACCCCACACTACCTGCCCCCGCCACCTCATCTCTACTCCCACCTGCCACCACTACCTCGACAGTCGCGCCAACCTCTTCCCTTCCTATCACAATTTCCAATGTCCATAGCATGCAAACAAGAGCAAAATCTGGTATCACAAAACCTCGGAAATTTTTTTCTCTTGTTGCCACAGTTGATTCAGTAGAACCTACTTGTTATTCTCAGGCAGTTAAAAATCCAAAGTGGCAATCAGCCATGGCTGATGAATACAATGCACTCATATCCAATGCCACTTGGGATTTGGTTCCATTTACTATCGGTACTAACATTGTTGGTTGTAAGTGGATTTATAGGATCAAATACCATTCTAATGGTTCGGTTGAGCGGTACAAAGCCAGATTGGTGGCTCAGGGGTTTCATCAAAGACCCGGTATTGATTATCATGAGACGTTCAGTCCTGTTGTTAAACCCACAACTATCCGCACCGTTTTATCTATTGCTATTGGAGCTAACTGGCCAATTCGGCAACTTGATGTCAAAAATGCCTTTTTACATGGTCATTTACTTGAGGATGTTTTTATGAGACAGCCTCCAGGCTTTGTACACCCAAAATTTCCTGATCATGTCTGCAAGCTTCGAAAAGCTATCTATGGACTCAAACAGGCACCTAGAGCATGGTTTCAGCGCTTTAGTAATTTTTTACTTGCTAATGGTTTTCACTGCAGCAAATCCGATACTTCCATGTTTGTGAATCACTCTTCCTCGGGTACTTTGGTCCTCTTATTATATGTGGATGATATTATCCTCACTGGCACTCATTCTTCAGCTCTACATACTTTTATTGGCATATTGTCAAAACAATTTGCTATGAAGGACCTTGGTGATTTACATTACTTTCTTGGCCTTCAGGCCAACAGGTCTGCACAAGGACTACATCTCAGTCAGGAGAAATACCTGACAGATTTATTGCATCGGTTCTCTTTGGCCACAGCTAATACCATTAAGACGCCCATGATTAGCAAGACCATGTTATCTCTGCTTGATGGTGACCTTCTATCAGAACCTACTCTTTATCGAAGTATGGTTGGTGCCTTACAATATCTCACAATCACTCGCCCTGATATCGCCTATGCCGTCAATGTTGTTTCTCAATTCATGCATGCGCCTCGTACATCTCATCTACAGGCTGTCAAGCGAATTTATCGGTATCTCAAGGGTACTCCGCGACATGGTCTCTTGATTCGTCCTTCTAAATTTTTCACACTTACAGCATATACTGATGCTGACTGGGCTGGTTGTCCTGATAGTCGTCGATCTACCTCGGGTTATGCTATTTTTCTGGGTCCTAATCTCATATCTTGGCGTGCTAAGAAGCAACCCACTGTGTCTCGCTCCTCCACTGAGAGTGAGTACCGGGCTGTTGCCTATGCTGTTGCTGAAACAGTTTGGCTACGCCAATTGCTTCGAGATCTCAAAATTTTTTTGTCTTATCCTGTCAGGGTGCTTTGTGATAATGTCAGTGCTACTTACTTGACTGCCAATCCTATCTTTCATGAGCGTACTAAACATATTGGGGTTGATTATCACTTTGTTCGGGAGCGTGTCTTACGTAAAGACATTGTTGTTCGCTTTGTTCCTTCTCGGGAGCAATTGGCAGATGTCTTTACTAAAGGTCTTTCTGCACCACAGTTTACTATGCTTCGAGACAATCTGTCCGTAGTGTCCTTACGTTCAGATTGAGGGGGCGTATTAGCGTCAATATGTACAAAGGGTCTTTATGTAATCTTATATGATATACACACTTATATATATATATATACACAATGACAGACACTCATCTTGAGTAAGCCAAACATAAAAATCTTCAAGTTTGTTGGGGTAGTTAGGGACAGAACTTGGTAAGGCATTAACGCCATTGTAGTCGTTCTCTAGTGAATCAGCTTGCAAGGTTAAAGGGACAATTGATAGAAGACATGAGAGAAACAATATAGGAGATAATGCGGCCATGGCTTGCTGACAAAGTTGCAGATTCAGTACTATATATAGAAGATGAAAAGGTGGAACACACGATTTAGGAGCTAATTCTTGGTTTTTTGTCTTTGTTGGTGAGATTTTGGTCCTACACAAAACGTGGTTGCACGAGAGGATGAATGGTCGCTGACTTTGTAATTCTAAGCTTAAATATTTTCATTGCGCACATAATTCAAACACTTACAATAATGTGTTCTTGATCCTTTCGCTTATTCTGATTTCTGACTGGAATTACATATTGTATCTCTGCATGATTTCTAACAAGTTGATGGGGGCTGAACTTTGTCAACCATATGTCACTATTAGAACTGTAAACAATCGGTTTTTTCGGTTGTTATTTCGGTTATTGATCTTAAAGAAATATGTGAAATTTTTTTTGAAAATAATATTAGACCGATGGATTAGGTTATATTGCTTGATTTTGTACCGCCCTGGTCACCATGCAAAGTGTTTTCTCCAACTGCATGCTTTGTTGAAGTTGTGGTAACAGACTTGCCCTAAAGACAATAACTATGGCTCAATCCAAGCATTCCATAGCGGGTGAATAATTTCATGGTTATGCTTAGGGATGGTTGTTATACTAATCGTCCCTAACCACTTTTTTTTCTTTTTAAAAGCACAAGTCCACGTTGACTTCTTATAATTAATTTAGGGAAGATCATGCTAGTTGTATCAGTTTTTGGGTCAAAACTAGCCCAAACTCCAAATCCCGTATTGAGCGTCAATGACAATAATGAATTATGGGCTTTTTTCCCCTTCTGTGGCCCGATGTCCATTTCTACGTATGTAGATTCAAGCATTTAAAATGAATTTGAGGTTTTATTGGGATTTCACAGTATGCTATACAGGGAAAACAATTAAATTCCTTGAGTATATAAGTGGAGCAGAAAACCCTAATTCTTTCACACTAAAGCAAATCACCCCAAAGGAAAAAAAGAAGGAAAAAAGACGTGATTTTGGCTTTATAAGCACTTGATCATGCGTAGCTGCATAACCCATAAACACAAGAGCTTCCCTTGTCACTGCACCTGTTGTTGCACTTGCCACAGTGTTTTTCATCCAAAGATGGATTCACACACTTGCCTTGGCAACATATCTCCCAATACTTGCACTTGTTGCCACACTTGCCACAGTTGAGCTCATCGCTCATTACATTCACACACTGTTTGTAGCAGCAATCAGGACCTCCACTGCCCTTCCCACGGCACACTCTGGGGTACTTGTCACATGTCATCACCGCTCGAGGCTTGTTCGAGGCCAGGAACCGGCCTCCGGCAGGCAAAAGAGCTTCATTCTCCATTGATTCTTTGGTTGGTGATTCTGCAGAGAGAGTAATAACATTGAAGGTTATGAGCAGTATGACTAGCAAAGTTGGTAGCACTATTGATGATAATTTCATAGCCATGGTTGTACAAATTATAATGAAGTTTATGACATGTATGTGCAAATGCAAGTGTATATATAGGAGAGAAGAGAAGGAATATAGGTGTTCACTTTCTCAAAACTAATGGAGGTCCTTATCAAGGCTACATTATATGTGATGATCAAGTAAACTAAAGTTAGGCTAATTATTGTTGATATTCCACAATTTTGAGATGAGAAGAACCATGCACACAGCTACACACACATGTTGTAATTGACCAGTTCAAAGACCCAAATAGATAATCTTATTATTATGCTTATTGTTATTTGTTCAT
Organism: Tripterygium wilfordii; assembly: GCF_013401445.1. Classification (NCBI taxonomy): domain Eukaryota; kingdom Viridiplantae; phylum Streptophyta; class Magnoliopsida; order Celastrales; family Celastraceae; genus Tripterygium; species Tripterygium wilfordii. Next base: position 1,180,764 of record NC_052240.1, on the reverse strand, counting down.
GAATATTATATGTTAATAGTTTCCTGAAGATTAGGGGTTTGTGATCAATACTACAAGAAAATTTGTTCGAGTCCCTCGATTTATGATCCTCATTTATCTTGATCAATACATGTATGAGTGTTGAATGTTAAGCATGTCATACACGTGTATTTATAATCAATAATTATGACACAGAGCAGGTATGATTGAGGGTTATAAATTGGAGTATCGCCTCCAATTATGTGCAATGATGACATGAATGCCTGATTGGCTGATTCAATTCATTCAAAGATTTTCCTTTCCATTTTTTTAAGCAATATAAATAATCATAAGTGACTCAAAGGCCATAGTTTTAATTTCTCAAATTTCAAATTCTTGTCTCAGTTAATTTAGCACTTCTCTTTGAAGTTCAAATTCAAATATATACAGCTAGCTAGTTTGCTGCCAAATTTAGTTTGATATATAAGTATTATAGCGCCCAAGTATCTGCCATATTTCATTTTGACTTTTCATTGTTAATTCCAAATCTTCTTAGTCAGAATATTTGTTCTCAATTTGACTTTCTTTTTCAATATACTTCAGATTTAACCTATAAGAAAAGTTCCTCTTTTAATTTTTTTAAAAAAATATATTCTGCAAAAAAAAGGAAATAAAATTTTTTTGGATATTTGGTCAATCAGCCATGTATAAGAAATAAAAAAGGTATTTTACCGATTAATTGTTTTTTCCATGACTGTTGCCCGAGGATAATGGGCCGATGCAGAGAGAGAATGGGCCTTTATGTCTAGATGGAGAGACTGGGCCTCCAGAGCCTGTCCTTTATAATGGGCCTTTAGGGGTGGTATGAGCGTGTCTGTTAGACTCTTACGATGGGCCTTTTGCGGGGTGGTCTAGAAGGAGAGACTGGGCCTCCAGATCGCGTCGTTTAGAACTTTAGACTTTAGACGACCGCAAGGATTGAAACGCTGCGTTTTGTGCCATAAAATCTAACAAGTGATTATTAACCAGAGAGCGGGGTTGAAGAACAGAGGGAAATGTCGAACAATCTCGAAGGCAAAGGCGATAACAATATCTCAAAAGCAGAGGAGGTGGATTCGCAACCTGATATGGCCGCCACGTCTGCTGCCATGGATGGAGTTGCGGCAGCGGCCCTTCGGTCTGTGCTACAGCGGGTCCATCACGCCGCTGAGCGGTCCGGACGCGGGCCTAACCAAGTAAGTGTTGTTGCTGTTAGCAAGACCAAACCTATCTCTGTCATCCGCCAAGTCTACGATGCCGGTCATCGGGTTTTCGGTGAAAATTACGTGCAAGAGATCCTGGAAAAAGCTCCTCAGGTTTTGATCCTGTAAACGTCAAATTCATTGCTCAGATTCGATTTTTTCTCATACAGTGTACAATTTCATGTGGATGATCTTTGCGCAAAAATTGCAGCTTCCGGAGGATATCGAGTGGCATTTTATTGGGAATTTACAGAGTAATAAAGTGAAACCCTTATTAAGTGAGTTTACTTCTCTCTCTATTGTTTAAATTTCGAAAATTGGTTAATTTCGTTTGATATTTTTTTGAGACAAATTTGAATTTAGCTGTATTGTTTGTGCAGCTGGTGTGCCAAACCTTGCCATGGTAGAGAGTGTAGACGATGAGAAGGTAAAGATCCCAATGACATCCAAAATGGGTTCCTTTTACTTTTGCTGTTTGTCCTAGAAGCTGTAAGAGAAGCAAATTGTTATTGCTGTCATGTTTTTTGTTTCAAAAATTGCCTGAATTGGCATATTGGAAGTGATTTTCAATTATGTATTCTGGCTAGATCCTTTTGAAGGCTTTTCCTTTATAGTCATTTGCTCAGATTTACTTTGCTATGTGTTTTGCAGATTGCCAATAATCTTGATCGCGTGGTTGGAAGCATTGGTAGGAAGCCTTTGAAGGTGTTGGTCCAAGTGAATACCAGTGGTGAAGCCAGTAAGCCAATACGCATGCCAGTAATTCTGTCTTTTTTATTATGTCCTATACTTCCTGCCCTTTAGCCTTTAGTTCTGATTCGTCTGAAGTACCATGATTTTGTAACTACTTGAATTGTAGAGGAATTCTATGCTAACCCAGTTCTCCCTAGGTGAATTCTAGCTTGGTAATTTGTAAGTGAAATGGAGGTCTTGTTGCTCGCTTACTGGCACATTTATTTTGAAGCAGTCTTTTGCATTGTGTATTCATTTACCCACAATGTTATAAAACTGTAGTCTAGTGATCGCAATTGAGTCTTTTTTGATAATTAAACCAGAATCTCATTTTTGTGGCGGGAGAGAGATTATGATGTGATTAGGATATGCTTTGGCAAGCTTTTATTTAGCTCTAAGTTTGGCTGAGTTGATTTAGGGTGTGCATCATTTGCGCATGAAGCATTTTTGATTCCATGGATTTTTCATTTAAGTCCTCTTCCTCTTGCAGCCAATTGTAAATTTGCTCACAACTTTTCCTTATAGTAAAATCCAGGTGATAATGCCATGTGATTGATTTCATCCATGCTGTTTGCTGCTCCTGTATTTGCTTTGTTTTGATAAATCATACATGTTGGTTTTTCTCTGCCACTTGGTCTTTGCCATCCCCTTTCCCATAAATGTCTTGTTTAAGCATACAACATATTGCCTTACCTAAATGTACATTATAATGTTATATTTCCACCAAGATGGTAGTTTTATATGAGCAGAGGAACGGGGGAGGGGGGTTGTTAATTTCCTGCTGTATTGAAATGAAGGATCTAAGTTGCAAAGTGTTTTGTCATTAGTGTAGCTTAATCTGGACCTGTTAACTAATATTTTCTTGTGCTGTTCCAGCAAAATATGGCATGGAGCCCTCTGGTTGCGTAGAACTCGCGAAACATGTTAGTCTGGACTGCCCAAACCTTGAATTTTGTGGCCTTATGACAATAGGGATGCCCGACTATACCTCAACTCCGGAGAATTTCAAGGTCATAGTCTCAGATGGATCTGATAATTTTTTCACTTATATAGTACTGATGACTTTCCTGGTTTCTATGGCATTGTTTGCCTTTTTACCTCTCTTATACCTCAAATTTTGTAATTGTCAGACGTTAGCAAACTGCAGAAGTGAGGTTTGCAAGGCACTTGGAATACCAGAAGAGCAATGTGAGTTGTCAATGGGCATGTCTAATGACTTCGAGCAAGCTGTAAGCATTACTGGCTTAAAGAACTTATTAGTCTTTCCATCCATATATGCAAATTTTTAGATGTTCATTTTCCTCTAGTTTGTCATTTCTTACTCCTGGGCTGATGTGGAAGGAGGTTTTGGGGCTAGTGACTGCCGACGGAGGGGATAGAAGCATTAGGGAGTAGTCTGGATTACCAATACTGGGACTCAGATTAAGTTCTGTTGATAGATAGAAGATGAGACTATATGCTAGTTCATGTGTGTGTTTATACTTCATCTATACATATATTATGCGATAATAATACTTAGCCATCGGATTTAAGCCGCTAACAGTATGCTTATTTTGCAGATTGAAATGGGAAGTACCATTGTCAGAATTGGATCTACCATCTTTGGTGCCAGGGAATATCCAAAGAAGAAATCAAACTAGAGGAGCTCTTTCCTCCTACCTTCACCTGAGAATGTGGTCATACTGCCAGTCTGCCATAGCCATATTTCCATATGAGCTGTAGAGGAGCAAGCTCTCTCTTTTTGCTGCGATACTTACTCATAAATTGAACATCTCAAAGACTTTTAGAATAATATTCTTCACATGAATGATGAGTGTATTGTAGACCACATACGTACTTGTACAATTTATCTGGAGTGGGTAGACATTTGCTTATTTTTATGGATGCCATTGAGATGAGTATTAAAGAATGTGAAGTTAATATCCAGATTATTTGAAGTTGAGAGAAGTGAGCACTTGAGAAGCGCTGTATTGTTTATTCTGCCTGAATTTCATAGATGATTGATGATCATAGAGAGGTGAAAAAGAAAGAATTGTTAGAAAATTGTGGCCTGCTGTGCGTACGGAGTGGTCATCGGTCATTCCGAGTTTAAAACTAATTTAGGGGTCGCAAAGAAACTGTTGGGCTGGGCCTTCAGAAGTTCCAACTTTGGCTGGATCAAGTAAAGACAAACACAGGAGGGCTGGCAATATGGGGGTTCTCATTCTGGCCCGGTATGCTTCTGTAAGGCCCAATCGAACTATATAAGCATAAACTTCAAGACGACATTTGATTGTCCTGTTCGTTGTGCCTTCATGATTAATGAGAGAAAGGATGAGTTATGAACAGGCTCAGACCTTCTACCTTCACTGCCCCGACGACAACTCCATCTCTACGACCGCCACCACGGCCTATTCCAACCTTTACTACCAAATCCTTCAACGCTACCATCAACCGACTATCCTCCCAGAACGCTCACTACCAAGTTCTCACTACCTTTTTGTCCATGCTTATCACCAATACTCCTTCAGACCCGTATACCTTTCCTAGTCTACTCAAAGCTTGCACCTCCTTAAACCTTCTCTCCTTCGGCCTTTCCGTTCATCAACATGTTGTCGTTTCTGGGTTCTCTTCGGATTCATACATTGCTTCCTCTTTTATTAATTTCTATGCTAAGTTCGGGCTCACTTGCAATGCCCGTAAAGTTTTTGACAATATGCCCGAGAGAAATCTGGTTCCTTGGACGGCTATCATTGGATGCTATTCGCGTGCGGGTGATGCTGATAGTGGATTTTGTTTATATAACCAAATGCAAAGCCAAGGTATTCAGCCAAGTTCCGTGACCTTGTTAGAGTTGCTTTCTGGGGTGGCTGAGCTGTCTGCCGTGCGGTCTTTGCATTGTTGCACCATAGTGCGTGGTTTTGAGTCTGATATTGTTTTGGTGAATTCCCTTTTGAATTTATATGGTAAATGTGGAAGCATTGAGGAGGCCAAGTACTTGTTTGATTCAATGGATCAAAGGGATATAATTTCTTGGAATTCTTTGATTCTGGGTTATTCCCAAATGGGATATAGTAGAGAGATATTGCATCTTCTGTATAGAATGAGAATTGAAGGTGTGGAGCCAAACCAGCAGACATTTGGGTCTATGGTGTCTGCAACTGCAAGGCAGAGTGACCTTGGTGTTGGAAAATTGGTGCATGGTCAGATCTTAAAATCTTGTTTTGAGATGGATTCGCATGTGGAGACATCACTTGTAAACATGTACCTGAAATGTGGAGACATTGATGCTGCATTTCAGATTTTCGAACAGACGCCAGAGAAAGATGTCATTTTTTGGACAGCAATGATATCTGGACTTGCACAGAGTGATTGTGCTGATGAGGCACTAGTTGTTTTCAGTCAGATGTTAAGATCAAGAGTAGAACCATCTACAGATACCGTGGCCAGTGTTCTTGCTGCTTGTGCACAATTAGAATCCCTTGAACTAGGGGCCACTATTCATGGTTACACATTGAGGCGAGAAATATCGTTGGACATTCCTGCCCAAAACTCTCTCATTACCATGTATGCAAAATGTGGTCGTTTGGGGCAAGGTTGTGTTGTTTTCGATACGATTGGAAAGAAGAATTTGGTTTCATGGAATGCCATAATTGCAGGACATGCTCAAAATGGCCACTTATGCAAGGCGTTATCCATTTTCAATGAGATGAGGATCACTTGTCAAAGACCTGACTCAATAACTGTTGTCTCTCTCCTTCAAGCTTGTGCATCAATTGGTGCTCTACAACAAGGGAAGTGGATCCATAACTTTGTAATTAGGTGTTGCCTCGGTCCTTGCGTCAAGGTTGACACAGCTCTTGTGGACATGTACTGTAAATGTGGTGATCTGGAGATGGCTCAAAAGTGTTTCGATGGGCTGTCACAGAAAGATCTGATTTCATGGAGTGTGATCATTGCAGGTTATGGCTGCCATGGCAAAGGGGGGAGAGCGTTGAAATTGTACTCAGAATTCCTTCAAACTGGGATGGAGCCGAACCACATTATTTTTCTCTCAGTTCTCTCGGCTTGCAGCCATAATGGACTTGTTCAAGAAGGATCAAACTTGTTCCAGTTGATGACTGAAGAATTTGGGATCAAACCTAAACTTGAGCACCGTGCCTGCATTGTTGATCTTCTTTGTAGGGCTAGAAGAGTGGAGGAGGCCTATAACTTTTACAAGCAGAACTTCCAAGAACCAGCAGTAGATGTTCTAGGCATACTTCTTGATGCTTGTCGTGCCAATGGTAACATGGGACTTAGTAACATTATTGCTGAAGAGATCTTCATGTTGAGACCTGTGGATGCTGGAAATTATGTTCAATTGGCACACAGCTACGCTTCAATGAATAGATGGGATGGCGTAGGAGAGGCATGGACCCAGATGAGGTCACTAGGCTTGAAGAAACTCCCTGGTTGGAGTTCAATTGAACTACATGGGAGTATGACAACATTTTTCATGAATCACAATTCACACACCCAATATGAACAGATAGTGTCAAAGCTGATAACTTTGAGATGGGAAATGAGAAATATGGAGACTTGCTGTAAAACCAATCAAGTTGTTGGCATATGGTGATTTTGTGGCCCAGTGGCTGAGTTGCAAGAGGTCATAGGTTCGATTCCTAGTATGTCCTCTATGTTGTTTACTCTTTTTTAGGAAAAATCAAATTTTCATGTTACAATACTTTATTTGTCTTTGTTTTATTTTCATCTTATGTGTTTAATGAAATAAAAAGAATAAAAATGCCAGAGGAAAATATGGATGTAGTGATGTGGCGCCATATGGCAATTAACCTGGTCAAGGTGAAAAACTTCCAGATTGGTTAATAAGAGGATACTATAACCAGATACATAAGAACAAAACTGAAGAAGAGCAGAAGTGGAGCTGATCCTGGAATTCAGTGGGAATTTGACTGTCAGAAAAGTGAATGATGAGCAATAATAAGAAGAAAAAGAGCAGAGGACAACAACAGAGGGTGTTTAAGGTGGTGATAGGGACGATTGGGATATGTATAGCGGGATACATAATGGGTTTAGGGCCAACCTTGTATTGGCATCTCTCAGATCTCTTCACGTCATCTGTCTCAGTCCACTGTCCTCCTTGTCTCTGCGATTGCTCCACACAACCTCTTCTATCCCTCTTTGATGATGATAACGGTATTTCTTGTAATTCCTTCTTGTTCTCCAGAACCATGACTGCACATAATCCTTTTTTATAGGATCAAGACTTGTTCTTTTGTGCTTCTTTTACTAATCTCTCTATATCTTTCTTGCAGCATTGAACAACATTTCATTCACAGGTTAGTTCTTAGTTTACCAGTTTTACCTTTATAGAAAAGACATAAATCTGTTATGTGTTTTTTCTTCATTGACAGATGAACTAGTTTTGCTGATATTAATGCTTCTTTTAGACTGTATGAAGCGTGACCCTGAGGTTAGTGATGAGATGGAGAGAAGATCTATTCATATGTTGTCAGAGGAACTAAGGCAGAAGGAAGCAGAAGCAGAGAAAATCCAACAGCGCGCCGACAGAGCGTTATTGGAGGCTAAGAAAATGACATCCCAGTATCAAAAAGAGGCAGACAAGTGCAATTCAGGGATGGAGACTTGTGAGGAAGCAAGAGAAAGGGCTGAAGAAGCACTTGCTGCACAGAAGAATATAACAGCAATGTGGATGATCAGGGCTCATCTGAAAGGTTGGAATGGAACCATCTATGGGGCCAATGCTGATCAAATCCAAGAACCATTAGACTGATTCAATGGATCCAAAAATAAGATCATATATCAATTACTTGCTCTGTAGGTATCTTTGAGGAATTCAAATTCATTGTTCCAGTTGGAAAAATAATTATGCTAATGCTTTTACTTGTCAGTTCTTGTCAACACCATCCCAGTGCTTTTGGCAATTCTCAACTGTTAAAGCATTTGCTTACACAATTATATACTACCAGTCTGGAACTATTAAAGAAGGGAAAATGAGGTATGGACAACTGAGCTAGTTATGCCCAATTAGCTTATGAAGACTGCTGCCAATTCTCATGGCCAAATCTGGAATAAGCTCTTACTATTATATCAAAAAATTTGTTATAACTACATCAGAACAGAAATCAAATTAACTAGATAAAGAATGAGACAATCACATTGTCATGTTCAATCAATCTCTTGTTAGCCAGAGTATAACAGATCTCTACTCCTGTAATGTCTGTCGATCTTTCTGCTCAAGTTCTACGAAACTTGTGTCTTTCTGCTCAACTTCTCCAAAACTTGTGTTATTAGCTGAGTGACTACCTATGGTAACGTATAAGAGGGTCGCAGCGAACCAGGTTGATCTTCTATGCATGTTAGCCGATGATTAGAGTGCCATCTGAGGAGAGATACTAACGAGGATGAAAAGAGTCAGTCAGTAATGCAGATGCATCAAAGGGACCAAAAACTCCATCACTCAACAGGCGCATTGCAGCTCCCCGAGAAAACTTCCTCGCAAATAAAAAGCATGGAACAGATGTTAAATTGCTACGGCACCATTCTGTCCGACCCTCAGTTTCATAATATATATGGTTTATGTCCTGTTGAATTGAGCAACGCAAACAGTTAACAGGAAGTAAACTGATAACAGCCAACACAAATGGAACCTAGAAGAATGGAAGACTTGGAAAGTATAATGCCCCCAGACCCACAACCAGAAACTGTAAAGGTAAATGAAAAGAAGAAGCTGCATTTTGTGCAACAAAGTCTAGCACCAAAAAATAAGGAAAAACTTCAAAAATGAATAAACCACACTTGGAAGTAAAGCGACAGGAAAAACTAGGCAAAAAACAATAACCTTAATTCGCTTTATTTGACGGGGTCCTGCATTTGCATAGCTGAAAGCCATAGGATGCCAACTCTTATCGTTCATTTTTGCTGCAGACTGATTCCACTGGGTATAGGTCAAGGTTCTACGTTCCAATTGACCTTCCAGATCCAACATCTTTATTTTATTTCATTTTTCAAAAGGAGATTAAGTATATTAGCAAGACAAAGTCATGAAGAACAAGCCACATAGAAAAAGTTATCAACGATAATAACTGATAAACAAAATGGAGTGAAAACATCGAGTCTCCTGATTCGAAGAAAAGATCAAAGGAACAACGAAGATCAATATATTGCTTACTGCAAGCAATGTCTGCATGTAGTGCTCGTCTGGAATACAATCATGCTGCTTCTGAAGTTTCTGCATTCAATAAAGACCAAATGAAAACAATAGCCTTTTTGAAGGGGGAAAGCTAATGAATGCAGGATGTTTAACTAGCATTGTAATTGGTATAGTAAAAACAGTGTCGTGAATAAAACTGTATTGTCAGTTGCAAATGATTTTCTATATTGGAATCTTGTAGATGATTATAAATAGTTCGCTCCCCCAGTGCATACATCATTTCTTCAAAGAGAAGAAAGAAATAATAAGCAGTTGAATGGCACTTACTAGATTTAGCTTCCCCAATTTTGCATCCAGAGGAGGACGGCGCTGCAAAGATAACAAAGCAGAGTCCATTTTTCACGCAAATAAAAAAGGAATCGAAAATCTTATGCTTGGAATAAATTGCTTAATGGCATACCTTGCAGAATTTCCTGAAGACAGGAAATATGATTTCATCGTCCGCAATAACTTCAGCATAACTTCGAATTAAAGTAATCCACTGAAAGTACCGTAGCAAAATCAAGTTAGAGGCCTAGAGGTGCATATCCATAGTCATAAGATAACTATACATATACCTACAATCAGCCAAAGATGATATATTTTTCCATTTGGAATTTCTTTTACAACTTAACCAGGGAATTGATGTCCTTGTAACAGGGTTTATTTTCAAAGTTAAGGCCACTTTCATGTATTAACTCTTTTGAGGGAATTATTTTCAGCAAAAGACAAATTGGTGTAAAGAACATACACTATACTTCATCTCAGCCAAAATTCCAAGAAAACTAAGCATAGCTCATTCCACCGGAATAAAGCTAAATATTTGGAAGCAAACTCTAGAGTTGGAATAAAATAGCTCTTTTTTAATTGCACAGTTTGCTTATTCTAATTGAAGTCAAAATCAACCAGTTGCAAATGTTATCAAACAGAAAACAAGATAGACCCAACCCCACTATTGCAACAAGAAAATGACTTGGAAAAACTAGGATCAACGAGCCAAATTGTTCTCAAGCCATGGCATTTATATACTTCACTGTGAATTTCTGTGCTCAACCAAAATTCGACAAAAAATAAGCATAAATGAAAAGTTAACCTGGGATCCTTTTCGCCATTTGTTCTTTGGAATAACAGGTGACATTTTTGGGTTGTAACGGCCTTCCTTTGCATCAAGAAAGCTGCAAGAGAGCAGACTTACAGTTGAGTTTCATATTAGTCATCAACAGAAGAAAATGCTGAAACGCTACAACAAGCAATACTCGGCACCTCAATAATCAAAGCTTCCATCTACCTGTCCACAAAACTCCTTGGAGAACCCATCAAATAATGGTATATGTAGCTAAAGTTGTAGAGAGGTACACAACTGCATAAAGAGAAACAGGAATTCATATATGACCCAAAAGAAAATGTGAATACCAAGTATTTAGCATACATCATCTTCACACCTACAATTATTGCTACATAAGTAGATAGGCAATGATGAGAAATTCAGTACCTTAGCTGTCTCGAAAAATTACTTTTAGAAACAAAACAACTAAAATTTGTTAATGTGGAACACCAAATGGAGTTACGATACTGAATCATTATTGATGAAATATGACAATCTTATGGCAAGAAGAAACCTTAATTTCACAAACATTGTTGCAATGGCTTAATCTTGCAAGCTAACACAAAGAAGTTGTCAAGAAAACCAACCTGTCAGAGAGGAGAACAAATCTTTGGTTGGCTGGATCCTCTAAAGCAGCAGTGAATAACAACTTCTCCGCCTGGATCATACTTGATTCCCCCCATGCTACCTGTAACACATGATCAGTTTATCACAAAATTGGCAACCAACATGTAACAACCAACTCAACTCTCTTTAAGTATTTCTAAGACCAAGATAGATACATCATCAAAGCTCCATTCAGTAGCTGATAAATATGGACAATTCGAGCAAGTTTAAAAGCCAATCACCAAATCGAGCAATTACCTTGATATTTCAAAACTTCAAATGCAACAAACCAAACTAACCCAACGTGCTTCTCTCAGAATATTCGAAAAACCAAACAAAATTAATGGTTTAACTAAAATACTTAGCGAGTTTTCCTAGCAACCAAACAGTATCTAAACTATATAAACAAAGGAGCAGGAGCTGATAAATTAGTTGCCTTTGATGTTAATCACCTTAATGCTATTCTTCAATTGTCGGCCGTAAAAGAAATGCGACCTTGTAGTCGACTCATCGAACAGAAACCCCGGAGTAGAGTGTATATAAATCGAAAAATCCTCCACGTCAGCATTCTGCTAACCATTTTCGTGAGAAAGTGACAGAAAAGGAAAATTCACAACACCCAACCAAAATTACCAACGGAAAATGACCTCAAAGAAACTGCCCCAGAGAAAATCGAGAGGGAGTTCACGGCGAACGAGAAACAAGAACGCAACTTTGGGCCGTCCAGTGAAGATATCGCGAGCAGCGACCCGGTATCTGGCGCGAGCAATCGACTCCGTAGACGATATATCAGGCTGAAACTGGAGACGGAGAAGAGAGAAAACGGCAACCGTGACGGTTAGTGCGAAGAGGATCCTCCAGACGACGTGACGCCTCAGGAACGGCGGTGGAGCTTTCTTCGACATGATCCTTCCTGAAACTGCCATAGATCAGAAGAAAAAAGCAAAACCCAAAAGGCACCGTTTTGCACACACATTGAAAGAAATCAAAGAAAGCTAAAGAGAGATCAGATCAGATCATATTCATACATTGAAAAGAGACAGAGGAGGGCATTTAAAACTGAGCGAACCGAACCGTGCGTGAATGGCGACTCACTTCGCGTTTTCTTCTCCTTTATTGAAGCTGTGCAAGATGACAAGGACAGCTAATACGTCGTCGTTTGGTGTCAACGGCGTGGGCCACCTGTCTTCAAAAACAAGAAAAGACGTACAAGTCATCAAATCAACGGGGTCCCACCTCCCACGTTGGGGCACTGGAGTTTCCTTCTTCAAAGAAACGGCACCGTTGGAGATATGTCTTTGTGTGCGGTTAACCTAACATTCCATATATTGAAAACTGTTTGTAACAAGTTCACATCTATTGCACTGAAAATGTATTTTATTAATGGAAATATTGTAACAAAATAAACTAGTTTTTCTTTTTAATCAAGGAAGGAAGGGGATGGAGCTTGAACTCAGGATTCGTCAAAATAAACGAGTGCTAATTGTCAAAATATTTGATTCAGGAAATAGGCGGCAGAGCCCAAAGCAAAGAGACTGCACGAAGCTCCCAAAGCCCATCACGAGAATAGCATTAAGAACACAACTCGTGAAGGAGATCCAAAGAAAAAGATTGCTCCAACTCCAAGATGAAAACTATGCATGGCCCACCGATAAAGATCCAGGACTTTGAGCCCAAATATCAGGCCCAGGATATCCACTCCCATCGAACTATGGACCAAAAGATGCGCCGAAGCTAGAGATACCAGAAAAAGCCCACTTCAAAATGTAAAGCAGCCCGTCCTCTTCGAGTCCTTAAGAAAACCCAAGGTCAAACGTGTCAGGACAAAGGGGCTTGCTAAGGGGAGCCCACAATCACAAAAAGGAGACTTGGGAGGACCAAGTGAAGCCCAACAAAAAGTCTTCACAGCAAAGGAGTGCAGGCCCAGGGAAACAAGCCCAAAATCTCCCCACGCCGGTAATCCAGAATTAAACCCCAAGGCCCAAAGAGCAAAATAAGATGCTACAGAGTACAGATAACTGCTTCCCCGCTGCCAGAGGAAAGCTGAAATGGGCCAAGCGGCCTAGATAAAGCCCATGGTCCAAGTCACGGAGCTGAGTCCGAAAAGACCAGGGTGAATCAAACATCAGAAGTTCAGAACAATATGGCATCAGTGCTGGAAACTCAAAAGGGGTAAAAAAACCCAGCAACCCCCAACGAAAACAGACCAAACCCAGCCAACAAAGCATACCTAAACCCTAAGTTGCTGGAATTGCATGATAACAGCTTGCCAAAAAAAAAATTACCCAAATTAATTTTGTGGATGAGGGAGGACCTAAGTGGGCTTTGGGGTTAGGCCAAAACATACATTTGCGCACCACACAGGTTCGGGCCAAGCTAGGTCAGGTGTGGGGCCTTGTACGCGTCTGTTTCAAATTAAATTATAACTGACTAAACATGTTTTTTTCAATTACAGGGGATGAGGAGGTTAAAACTCGAGATTTTTATAACATACCATACACATGAATGTCATCTGAGCTATTCGTGGTTATCAACCGACTAGACATATTGTTTCATTGCTTATTGGGAGTTTAAGCGTACATCTGGCATGCATGTGTATGGTAATAAAATAACAACACTTAAATGGTTAGTGTTGGGAAATAATTAATATTATATATAGATTATAATATATGGTTACATTCCCAAACGTCACTATATATTAGGGCATCTTCAACAATGATATGTAAAATGGGTTTTCAAATGTGTACTATGCATACTTCAAAATGGTTTAGATACTCATTTACAAACTTTGAAAAACTCTTCAATCCAACAATGGTTCCCAAATTAACTAACTCACTTTTTACTCTCTAAAAAATATGCATACTCACTCTCTCTCCTCTTTGGGTTTGTATATTTGGGAACTCATTTGACAAAATGCAAATTTACATATTGTGATGAGAGCACTGTTGGAATGATAAAAACTAAAAAATGAGAATGTATATTGGCGGTTAGGATTTTACATATTCACATGCATCCTTTGTTGGAGTTGCCTAATAGAGTATATAGTTAGATTTCCAAAACGTTACTATATTATATAGTATATATACAGGCATAATACAGCTATTTCATCTCTTGCCCCACTAATTTATTTAGGGGCTTGAAACAACGTGGAGATATGTATATATATATATAAAAATACAAAGACATATATAAAAAATAGATAGCATCCATTTATTGACCAACAAATCTGTAACATGTTTGGAAGCTTAATGGGTTGGTGTTTAATTTGTTGGTATGCGCTGTTAGAATCACAACTTTCTAGGTTATTATTAATTTATTATATACCCTTATTTCAGGGAAAAAAATACAAGAAGATCTCTAAAGCTTAATTTATACGCATGTGATTTCGTGTGTATTAATTTATTTCAGACATGTGGAGTTCACGAATTCACTTGAATATGTCCATCCAACTCAGCAGCTGAGATATCAACTGCCAAGATCTTTATCATTTTCTTATGCTGATCGATGGGCTCAGTTTGTCTTTTTTTGCATTTTGATTGAATTGAAAGTGAGTGTATTTACTATGCCTATATATAAGTAGTCAAACTACTTTACATTAGCAGCTTCATATATTGAGGATCAAAAAAAGACACAGAAAAGAAGAAGATCTCATGGTGCTACGAGTGCAAGTACTTTATCAGCTTCTTCTTCTTCTTCTTCTGACTCTCTCAGTTCATATCAAATCAACCATCTTGTCCTACTTAGTTCCCATCACTAGTCAATTGACATGGGCTCTGGATTTCACACTCCATCGCTCTTTCTCCTGGTCATCTGGAGTGCTTGACCATCATGTGCCATACATCGTTGAAGATACTGACCAGCTGGTAAGAAATACTAATCTTCGGCATCATGATCAGTTTTACTATCGAGAAGTAGTTGTGCCAGATTGTGCCGTATTTGTCTATGCAAGATTAATGCAGGAGGAGAGGAGATGAGTGAACCAAGATGTGTTCATGCAGTTCTAGCTACTTGTATAAATTAATTTCCATGGAAATTATTAAGCATGAATTATACAATATCGTTGTTGAGTTAATGAAGACATGATTCATGTTGATTAATTGTTGAGTTCTAATGAATGATTTAGAACCTTGTAATTGGTTTCTCTAGCCCTTCTTACCCCAAAAAGGCAAGGACATCTTGCTTGTTTGAATCAATAACCATTTTTGGTTAACCTAACCTCTGTCTCTCGGGACCAGCAAGAGATATATAGTACAGGAATATGCACCTATTATCCATCGACTGCTCCCTTCGGCATAAAGGATGAATATGAGTGCCATGATTTCATGAATTGTTCAAAAACTTAAATATAATGAATGAAAATTGGTTGCAATCTGAGCTAATTGACTATGGAATAACCTATGAGATTGGCTAATTGAGTTCCACATAGGATAATTAAGGGTGTGTTTTGAATTGACGGATTTGAAGGAAAAGAAAAGAGTTTCCTCCCAATTTCCTTGTTTTGATAATTTTAAAAAAAAAAGTGAGAGATTTGAAGAGAATTGAGAAATGATTTCATTAAATTTTTATCAAGTTCTTCCTAAAGTAATTTGAAGGGAATGAGCATGAAGGGGATGATTATCTATAAGATAAAAATCTATTTTATCCTTATACACAATATTTTGACAAAAAAGTAATTATAAATTAATATATTAAACCAATTTTATTTACTTTCCTTTATTTTATAATAGATGCAAGGAAGAGAAATAACATAACGTTTCGTTTTGTTTTAGGTATCCTACATTTCCTTCCCTTCTCCCAAATCACTCAATCAAAACACACCCTAAATCACTCGATCGAAACACACCCTAAGTGTACATGTGCATGTACATACGAGCCATAGACTAATAAGTGTGTGAATGTTATTTTACAAACTAACATTGGTAAAATACACAAATTAACAATCAATCTTCAACTCTGAGCTGCCTCTGACTTGAATGAAGTCATTTTGGTCTCCTTTAAACTAATTGCCTCAAACTCCGAAACCAGGGATTTTCGCAGAATTGGTCCCCTTGTCTGTCTATCTATCTATACAACATAATTACATAAACAATCCTTGCTTGTTTGATTTACAATGGCAATGCCACCACCTTCAGCTGCATCATGTTGTCCAACGTTCAAATTTACAGTGAGTTGCAAGTACGTGGAAGGTTTTTAAGGCTCTGGATTTTCCTGTATGGCGTCAGGCAAAGAAGGAGAGGATCCACCACTGACTTTGCTAGGAACTGGTGTATTTCGTCGTGACTGCCGTTTTGTAGGGACTATCGAGGCCTCATCCTCCCATTTTGCAATGCCAATCTTGTCGTCGTCATCGTCATCCTCGCCTTTGAAAATGGGATGCAAATATGCATTCTGAAGGTAGCCCTTAAGACTCAAGTTTGGCTCCCTTGCCCGTTCGAGCGTGTCTTTCATCATGGCTTCCTGAAATCCACAACAGAAAATAATGATAAAAATGACTTCACAAATTGAAATGTCGATGATGGATACGATGAGAACATTGAGGAGTTGCTATGATCTCAATGCCTCAATGGTGATATGACAAACAGCATTGATATGAAAGGTAAACAACCTAGAGGTGAGTACGTGACCCAATGTAGAGTTGCAGGGATACAAGCTAAAGGTCACGGATTCAGTTCGTGAAAACAGTCTTTCCACATATTCCCTGCTCACTGTGGGAGTCTTCTTGTGCACGGTATTGTTTACTTTACTTTTTACTTTTATGTTTTGCAAATAAAACTTCAAACCACATTATAAGTCGAGGATATGATGTCCACACATTGATAAGAAAAGAATATATGCAATCTCGCTGGCGTGTGCAGATCATCTTGCATTGATATGAAAGGGAATTCACAGTAGGCATAGACTAACGAACCTGTAATGGATATTTCTTGAATGCGGATTCAAAGCGGCCTTTGCAATACCTGTGGAATGCTATAGTGAGTACAGGAAGAGCAATAAGAAATGGTGTCGATTGTGCAGCTTTCTTTGTAGTCAACAATCCCATCAAAAGCAACTGTGAGATGACTAGTGCTGCTATAATACGTCCATGAACAGCAGGCCAGTATGCTGCAGCACTCTCATACTCTTGGTTGTAAACGTTTATGATCTGCAAAAGTTAGGAATGAAAAACATCACAACCATGGACAGAGACGTCCTTTGAATGTACAGAGAGAGTAATTTAGTACAAGTATTTCTACAATCAAATCGTCGACTCTTTACCTGGTGACGGAAGACAAGATATGCCAGACCGAAAAACACAATGATGAATGGAAGTAGAAGAGGTGTCACTGTAGCATAGACAAGACCTAATAGAAAGTACAACTGTATTTGAGGTTCTCCAGTGTTGAAACCAAGACTTCCAGGATCCATCGCCGCCTCCCTATCCTTTTCAGTCTTGACCAAGAAGAAATTCTTCAAATGGTAAAAGATGAGCGGTTTCAACATCAAAATTTCACCAGCTATACCCGCCCATCCATCAACCATTATAAATGTAATGAAAAAAGTTGCCTTCATTGGAATGGCTACACCAATTGTTTCTGGAATTCTACAAAAGAAAAATACGTATAATATAATTAAAAACCATTTAATAAAGATACATCCAGCGTAGACTCTATGTCAAAATCAAGTTATTTACAACAAAACCAGGGACTGCTCAAGTGCCTATTTGAGAAAGATAATATGGGGAAAAAAGATTTGTTATTACAATATTCAGACAATAAATTGGTTAATAAATCACTGAACAAACTCCAAGCAGGGCCATGAATAGAGATAAAAGGCGTTAGATCCACAAAAAGAATTACATAAGCCATGCTTTCACTTTTCAGACAAAAGGAACAGGAAAATCATTTGCACTGCTCTACTCATGCTAACAAAAGTTATTCCTGCATCTGTAACCTAACAACAAGTCTTTTGAGACAATTATATTAACTAAGAACCCATCAAATTCCCTCTAGGAACTGCTGTTTACAATTTCTCCAAGTCAATACTTATCATTCAGGGATTATTTTGTGTGTCAGCGGCTATACAAATCTACGATTTGACAAAGTCCATTTTCGTATGTAAAAGGCACATTCAGTAAGGTAATCACTCGCAGTATGGAACACAAGTGCATGGACATATCTATGTGTACTCAGAAAGGCAAATGTAAAATTGCTATCCAAAAAGAAAACTGAATCAAGAACAATATGATCCATTTGTCAGAAGGAAGGAAAAACAACATACTGATTTGCTGACTGGTCGAGAAAAGAACCGAGCTGCTCAAATGCAGTCCCAGTAATTATGCTGCCGAGGAACACGTTCACAAAATTAAACAGGTAATATCTTGATGCCGCTCTCCTTTCCAAAGATGATAAGGATATGAATCCTTCAAATTTTGACATGATCATCAATATTGTTGGCAGAAAGATCAGAAAAAGCTTCAGAGCAATCCCAGGAAGAAAACCTTGGATAACTGATTTTATAAATTTGCTGCAAGAACAAAAAAATTCCAATTTATCATCATGAAACTTTGATTTGAATTCTTAGTTAAGGTGTCCAGATTTGAGAGAAAACTCACATCTCAATAATGGGTGCTAACCATGGCGCTTTTTGCTCAATGCCTTCAATGCTTGCAAGAGATTGGACAAATGCAATAGGGATCATAAAGAAAAAGGTCAGGAAAAAGAAAGCAACACCAATAATCAGTCTCCTAACTGTGAGTGAAACATAAGGAATTGCAAGGTTCTCCCAATAAATATCACGAGGTTCTGGGGCCCACTCTGTTAGCCATAGGGTAGGATTTCTTGATTGCTGAGTTTGTGCACAAACAGCAGCACCCCATCGAGTTTTAAATGAAACAAATGCCGCTGGCATGATAGCATTAGGGTCACTAGAAACCCTCTCTCTCTCCTCAGCAATCTGAAAAAGCCAGGAATCACCATCATTATCAAAGCCATTCCCCCAAATAGTCTGGGGTTGAGACTACACAAATCCATAAGAGAGGAAATTCGAATGACAAACTGAACAAAAGAAACATTAATAAGCTCAACCACTATTAGATGAATCTTAGCATTCAAATGGAAGTAACTGCATCAGGTATATCATCTTAAAAGCATATAAATCAATTTAGTTGACCAACTTATTCTAATCTTCCAAGGCCAACATTCCTAAGGAAGAATTTTGGAAACAAAATTTCAGAATTATAATTAACAAAATAGCCGACCCCAAAATTTTGGGATAAAGGATCGGATGATGATGATAATTAACAAAATCACCATATGACATCCCTTTACCTTATTTGAAAATCCTGGCGAGAGAGAGAGAGAGAGAGAGAGAGGCTGGAATTTGGAAAAGAATCAAACATGTACGTGTGAGTAGTAGGTACTTACTTCTTCTGATACTTTCTCAATCTCGGATATGTGGTAATCAATCGCATCCACTTTTGCCCCCCACAAACCAAGAAAACCAGTCTGGCATAGAAAAACCGTATGAATGTAAAGGCCAAAATAATAAAACTAATAATAATAACAGTAATAAAAAAAACGAGGCATTTAGTAAAATTGAACATCAAGAAGCAGAAGCTTATCTATTTTAACTGCATTTAAATACCTTCTTGAAGGGCCTCATTGACTGATCTCTCGAGTACTTGAGTTGGTAGTAATCAAGCCAATTCTGCAACTTTTTCTTCTTCTTGACCAACTGGGCTAATTTGTTCGCATTGTATACCAACTGTAGAACATATAGATAACAAATTGGGGTTCAATTCTATCAAACAAGAACAAAGGACTAAACATGTGAAGCTCAAGGATTCATAGTAGATTGGAGTATGACATGTTATAAATTTAAATATTTATTCCAAATAATATTATTTAAACTGCCAGCCATATGAAATTCATTTAGAAACGTCAAGGTGAGATCACTGTCAACTACTACAGACTTGAGGCAACACGATGGTCACTGGTCACATCCAAACGAACGATTTTATATATGGCATATTATTCATGAAATCATCAATCAAACTTATTATTTAACCAAGAATGTTCCAATGACACATTTGGTTTAAACAAGAACAAACCTGATGTGTGAGATAGTGATCAGGATGATTGACCAGAAAAAAATGCTCCACAAGCTCACTAACAGATTCATCTGAGTCTGGAGGAACATTCCTGACAAGGACCTGGAAGAATAAAAAATCAATTTCCATAATACAAGCTTTGCGTAGAAGGATGCAATTGAAATTTTTCATGCAAGAACTCAAATCTAATTCGACCTTAATAGCAGACATTTTGAAAGTACACAGCAATCACATATTCAGTGACTAGAGAAACGAGAAGTAAAGGTCTCAAAAGAAAACAAGCTTGAAGATCATGATGACTGATCTTACAGTGAACTGATCAGGGCGGCGTCTTTCGGAGGCAAGAAATTCCAAGCGCATTGAAGCGACTATCTCATACTCTTTTAGTAACACATAGCATGTCCAAAAGGTGAACGCATATGCCATCACTATATGAGTCCAAAACCTGCAATCCATAAATTATAGTAATTGTTAAAGCTAGTGCTTACATCTATACACAGTCAATCCTCCGCATTCAAATTTATAAATATCAAAAGCCCAGAAACAGATAATGAGAATACACAAGTGTGATGATGGTCGTGAGAAGCTGAATGTTGATGGTATGAGGGATAACCCAACTCAGTAAGGAGGGGCAGTGGGAGAAGTGTGGCTCAGGGTGCCACGGGTGGATAGCTTTGGTACTGACATGGACGCGGAACACGCATGGTAATTAATAGTTTACATTTCGCCATCAGTTTTGGGGTAGCTATGGCCGTGATCCTAACATGGAAGTGGAGCAAAGCATGGTAGTTTATGTTATGATACCAGTTGAGGCTGTTGGTAGCTGAAGTTGAGATTGATCAATTGCTGGTGTTCACCTGGCTAAAGAGAGAATGTGAACTTTTGGTATTTACGGCATTACTCTGGCCAAAAGTGATAATCATGGTCTTTCCACGAATAATAAATATGACCGAAATAAAACGAGGAAACATTGAAGGAAAGAAAAAAAAAATCCAATTATTGGTAGAAAGCTGCGTGATGGAATAAAGAGATGTCATGCACAAACATTGACTTTAATGACTTAAACAAAAAAAAAAAGCTTCTACAGATTATTAAACAACCCTAATATTTCAAAATATTTTTCACTGGCAGACATACATAGTATTTGAAGTCTATGTACAGGAAATAAAACGCTAACAATACGACATGCTAGGGAATTAGAAGCCGTAAATGAACGAGAATTTTGCTACCTTTCTGATTTTTCTCCGATGTTTGAAATTGAGAGCTTGTCAATGTCACTAGATGTTACATTGTCAAACTTCACTGCTTCATCCAGGGTATCATTTGTCCAATGAACTGGTACTATTACAGTCCAAGCAAGGAATGCTATAGGAACAAAAATCTTAAGTCTGCATAAATACGAATAAATTGATTAGCAGAATCATAAATATTATCATTGTCAAAGCTTACTGATAAGACGTTTTCGAGCAGGTTACACGTATCCAGAACAATAACTAGGAATCATTGCAAGGCCGAGACGCACAAAGGGGTCTAGGCACATATTGCACGAAAGTTAAGGAGCTTTTTAACCGTTAACGGAAAATTACCTACCATGAACAGGAAAAATTCACATAAAACTGCAGAATACTAAGCAATTGACAATACCCTATCAAGTAAATACGCAAGTAGACTGCGGAATCCAGCCCGGCGTGCTCAATAAGCTCAGGCTCCGGCATTTTCAGGGCGGCCGGCATCCAATTCAAGAAATTTAGATACGATCGGAAATCCAAATTGACAAACTTGCTCACAAGACCCGAGCTGGTCGGGTCGGTCCTTAAACCCTTGAGATACCACTTCGAAAAGTAAACCCTATCGTTGAAAGGTTGAATCCTCAAAATCGCAAACGCCAACAAGAATATGAGCGCAGTGAGGATATTGATCCCCGCCGAAACCCCCATATCCTCAAGCGTCGCCATCTAAGGCTCCCAAAATTCCCCTGCAATTTAACAAGCAAGAACCCAAGTCTTAGCAACCTAACCCACGTAAAATCTCAAAAAAAAAAAAAATTTTAAAAAGTCGAATTATAACACCTAGAAATCAACGAAATATGAAGGAAAAGTAAAACAAATTTCTTACTTTTTATAACCTGTAGAGAGAATAAGAGAAATCCGGGGGTGTGAAAGATCAAAAGACGAACGAGGGAGTGTTTTGGATAACTTCCAGAGCTCAATCAAAGCAATAACATTCGTTAACCCCCATTAACTCCAGAGAATAACTGCAACACAAGCCACTGAAGACCAATCTATCAACAAGAACAACTAAGATAACAATCAAAATAAAGAGGGGGCAGAGACAAGAATTGGTAGCAAATCCAACAGTGACGAAAGATAAGGATTGAAAGAGACGGAGGAAAAGGAAAGAAAAATCCACTTCTCTTTTTTTCTTCAGTTGTAATGATTTTTAATGACATTAGTACTCTTAAGAAAAAGTGGATTGCGGATAGTCGTTGAAGCCTCCGTTGTCGGCAAGGTACCACGTGGGCGCTAACGGCTATTATTCACGGTTTGGCGGGGAATGTAAAGCTTCACATTGACGCGATTTTCAAGAGCGTGAAATACATCGTCCAATTAAACTGCTAGTCAGTGCTGACTTTGAAGAGTCATATCACTCATCAATGGCTGGTTTTGTGTTCAAGATGCGGCGGTGGTGGGCCTCGTGAACTTGGCGTATACAGCGTGGCGTTTGTGCTGTTGCAATGACAGCTAGGGACCGGGGAGGTTGATCTAATAATATTTAAAAAACAACAGAAAATATTTAATTTGTGGCTTCACATTATCCACGTAAAATCATGTGTGTACGATCCAATATTTAGGATAAATGGAATATTAGTTGTTGCGATCCTTATCATAACTATTTTATCTAGTTGAGCATCTCGATTTCTCTGAGTTGTACATGCAAAATTCAAATGAATTATGGGCTCCATATATTGCACATGATTTAATATAGATCAAGTGAAATTTGTGGGGCATCATGATTTTACATTGATCATATACTTTCATCTCAACATTTAAGATAATTGGGATAAAAAAAACAACACTCAGATTGTTAACATTTTTGTTAATTTAAATATAATTAGCAATGAATAATTTAATTATGTATGCGGGAGGCTGATGCCATGCTTTGCTTTGACAATTTGTTGACGAAACAGAGGAATTGATTGCGCGTGATCAAAGTTCAACGAAGATATTTATTTTATTGCTTTGTCTGAATGCGGTAGAAAACCAAACCAAACCAGTCAACAACATAAGGTTCACAGCCGTGCTGTTATTTCTATAATTGTGGTTGGTCTGAAAAATACTAAAGTCAATTTGGCTGATCACCAACATTTCCCAAAATGAATAAGTCAAAAAATTGTAGCCCATAAAAATGAATCAGAAAGAAACATTTACCCCAACTACATAAAGCCCAAACTGTCCAATAAATTTTAATTTAGTAGGCTTCACATTCTTAGTAAATATAATGATGCTGATTTTCTACCCTACCCTACATGCGGCCCACATTAATCAAGTCAATATGTGGGTGCTTCTCGTTTTGGACTTGAAAAGGGGCCCAATCAAACACACGGGTATGCATAAATCAAAAGGCCCAGTAACTTGGAGGCAGAGCGGACTGCTTAAATGAAAGCCATCTGTCCAAGCAAACTCTATGGAACTCCGAACTCATGCTTACATCTCTCAGTTCTATAGTCTCTTCTCCTTCACCAATGTTGCACAGACAAATAGCACAATCCGGCTCTTCCTCGGAGTGAGTAGAAGTGATGGTTAGCTCTTCTGGCACAACAGAAGACCAAAAGAAGGTGGTAGGATATAGTATGATTGATGTAACATTATAGCTGTATTCTCAACGACTCGTCGAACAACACAAGCTCAAGGAGAGAATGTGAGGGAGGCGAGATAATTTCCTGAAATAAATCCATGAGGTGAGGATATGACTGCCAATAGAGATACCCGAGCGGACAAAGTAAAAGATGGAAGGCACTAGAGTGGATTCAAATATTTAGTATTATCCCAAAACACAAGAATCCTTTCATTTGCTTACTGAAATGCAGGTTCAATGGCATTGATATAAAAAGGATTCCTTTTTTCCTTTCCTTGGACATAGATTATAACAGAAAATCTAGGCACATCATCAACAAGTGAAACAAACCCATAAAAATTAGTAGCCGCAAGTTTGAACGAAGCACACCATTGTTTCGCTGCACTATACAAGTTATGCAACAAAGATCCTACCAGCTAATTTTGCAAGCAGATCCATTGTCTCCTAGTACACTCTTTACACCAGATGCACTTTTATCTCTTCCGGCGTTTGGCTTCCACCTGCACAGCAGAGATTTTATTGGCAAATCATAACTTCTTTACATTGAGAGAGATAGAGAGGAACAAAAATCATGTCAAGTCAGATAACATCCTCGACAAGGAAAAGCACGGTGCAAATGCAAGAGAACAACTAGTTCTTGTCATCAGAACAAATACCCAAAATACGGTTTGGCCAAAATCAAGAACAGCATACACAAAGCTCAAAGACAGCTAAATTCATGTAAGACATTCTGCCATACTACCAAACGATAAACTTGAATATCGAAACAAATTTTATAAGTACTAGAACCCCAGAAAACCGAGTATATAAAAGTTTATTATTAGTTATATAAGCAAAGATAACTTAAATATTGCCACCATTGAATTCAAAAAGTGATCAGATAACTTTTTCATCCTTCAAAGAGCAATTCTTTTGTGATTACCAAAAAAGAAAAGGCAAGAAAATTGGAATATGCCACCTTAACAAGTTAGGGATAAGGGCTTTAATGATGATGAAGAAGAAAAAATTGAAAGGTGTTGAATTAATTATGAGCTTCACAGTAACTAAAAATATTTGAAGGAAAAAACCAGGAATACAATGCACCCAGCTATGCATAAAAGTTGAGCCACTTTTCAAGTACAAGGCAAGGTTTTGGACTATTGGAAGTACAACATTAATCATGCATCACAAACGGTGTGAAGCTTGTATTTCAACGATGACTGGAAAATAAACAAGTGAGGAAGAAAAGAAAGCAAACTCAATCATGTATTTACTGGTGAAAATGAGAGCCAATTAACCAATTAAGTATGCCCAGACATATGATAAACGTAGTTTTCCAAGATTCAAGAGCTTAAAAGTAGTTTGGATATTCAAGTTTATATTTTTCTCAGTAGAATCGACCTTCATCTCATGTAAGTTCCACTTCACTTCTTTGGGGACATACACAGTACATCAGGATAAATTAAACTCAACCAACACCAAAAAACTAAATAATCCTAAACACAACTAAGTAATTCCACAAAGTTATACAGACATTTCATCTAAACACTTTCAGAAAGAATGCCACTCACTCTAGCACTGTAACACAACAATTAGAGATAATGGGAGAATCAACATCAAGGTCCTCAAGAGATATTTTATATGACTCTATTGCATATTAAGAAGCCTTTCTTATGTCCCATGCATAACATTGATAAATCAGCATTAAAAGTCCACATTTTTGGAGAGCACCCCTTAAATTCTTTACTCTGTTTTAAATAATAGATAGAGCCACATATCAAGGTCTTCTTTATTCTCCTTAAACATAATAATCACTAATACAACCCCACTTTTGATTCAGAAATATCCCCAAAGTTTGTATCATTATATTCATTAAACACCAAGATGGTACCCAAAGATCAGAAAATGGAAGAAGCAGATAATCAATCATGCTAAAAGAAAGTGCAAAAGGGGATATATAAATACATGCATCTGCAGTGAAGTCAATCTGGCCAAAAAGTAGTCTAACCTTGCTTTCAGCTGGTGGCGATTCATGAAATCCATTCTGAGACTTTTTCATTTCTTTCTTACAATCCTCACAGGTAAAAAAATCCAAGTTTTTTGCTGCTTCAATACTCATGCCCACACAAGCAGGATGGTACCTACAAGGATAAAGCAATTAAAATTATGGTTGAAAATTTTGCCTTAGCTACTATAAACCACATTAAGAACTAATATAAAATTTCAGTTATGATCCCCAAAGCGAATGCAGGTAATTTAAATCAGTACTCTAACAACGTCCTTCCAGATAATACATCTACTTTCTTTTTTTTCCAAACAGGGAAAAAAAATTTAAAAACAATTTCATGAAACTCATCCATCTCACCCTTCTGACCTCCACATTTCCAAACTACAAATTTCTGTGTGCAAACTATAGCAGGTTTTATTCCCAATGTTCAAGTTATTATTCCACACCAATTATGATGTTAATCCATCAACCATTCCAAAAGTTAAAAAAAATCTTCACTTTGGGAAGGATCAAGAAACTAAAGAACCAAAATCATACATGACATCAACCAACTCCACAAGTAACGAATTCCATATCTGCAATAACAACAACAAATAAGAAGAAATTACCAGTCCTTGCATCCCTCGCATTGCACCATAAGGTCATCCGGGTTATACGGCATCTCACACTTGCAATACCTAAAGGAAAGCAATCACAAAACCCCATAAACAATGCAAGCCAATACTACCATTATCCATACATAATCACCTATTCCAGTAAAGTAAAAGAAAAAAAAAAGGCACTCACACAGCAACCCGGTCAGGCGTGAATGCTCCAGTGGAAGCCTTATATTCAAACCTACAGTAGTAATCCTCAGCCCCAACATTCTCCAGCTTAGTGTAGTTCTTGAATGAGTGGACAGTGCACTTGCCTTCAATGGTGTGTGCACTCTGCACGTCATAGTGATCCGATAAAAAGAGCTCCTTTGCGCCATGAAACTGCCTCCTGCCACCAAGCGATTCCTCAGGCCTGTAGTACCACCGAACCCTAACCTTCACGTTATTCCTGTGGTCAGTTTCGATCTTCTCGACCCTCGCCACGTATGGTGGCTTCCCGATGTCCGATGGTCTCATCAGCACACATTCCCCAGCTACAAAATTAACAAACGACACCGTATCAAACACACGCGAAACCCACAACTCAAAGTAAATCCAACGCATTACCTTTCACGATCTTGTTCGTCCCACGAATCGTGTAGGAGTTGATGTCTTTCTTCGCTGCCTTGGGATTCGGATTGGGATTGGAAGTGGACAGTCCGGGTCGGGTTTTCGCCATGGAAGCCTGTCTGAATTCGTTCGAGTGGTTGAAATGTCAAAAGTCTGGATCTTTTCTAAAAGCGAGATGAGAAAGCCTGAAACTTTAGCGGCCGGTGGTCACGGCGGTGAAAGTGGTGGTGGTTTTCATGGACGAGAGGGATGGAGGAGACAAGAGACCGTGACGCTTGTTGACCTGTGTTACAGTAGCTAAATGAAAATCAAAATGGTGTATTATCACTTATCAGGCGAGTGTGCTGTCGCCACGTGGACTTTCTCGGCAGCACATTTCTTGGCGGTACCACTAACCGGCGCCGGAGGACAGGGGTACTTCTATCATTTGATAATTTAATATCCATAAACAGCAACTTCCTATTACCATTAAGTTTTTCATTAATTGTTCTTCAGCTATGGATTTGCTTGAGATTTTTGAAATCTCTCATTAAGATACAAAATTAAGAGTTATTTATTGGTATGTTTTTCTGAAAATATGTATGTATATATAAGAGTAGACCAAAACAAACAATTAGATGATGTTGGAGATAATTTTCTAAAATTATATTAGGGTAATGATAATGTGTGCTCTTAGGACACTAGATAATAATGAAAAATATGTATTGAATATATATTTTAAATTTAAAAAATTAGGTGGATGAATCTTCATTAATACCCATAATTATATTACCAATATAGAATAATAGAAATATTGGTGAGTATGGATGGAAATCATATAGAATTGTATGAAACAATCAACAACGTGATGAATTTCCCGTACGAGTTTCAAACTAAGATGACAGCCTGAGTTTAAAGTTTGCTCAGCCGTCCGGTGTGCGTGTTGATTTGAGAAATTCTCGGTTAAAAAAAAAGTGAGGAATTCCAACTAAAATTTTGTTGTAGATTTGTGTAACCTACAAACCCTAAATAGGTCGAGAAGAACACGAAGATGATGACGATGATAGTCATCTGAAACTGTATTATTGAAATTCAACAGTAGAGAGCATGGATGGTTAGTGTCTTTCTATTACTTGAGGAAATGCATGAAGGAAGATTCAAAGCAGCTAATCCTTCCACAGCACCATAAAGACGAGCATAAGCGAGGGATTTTCATGTCTAAGAAATGCAAATCTATATTTGAAATTGAAGAAAACTTCTTACAAAATTCTGCTGATACAAGAAATGGGCATCCACCCACAATGTACACCAATTATATTTTTCACTATTTCTGCTTCTGGGAAAGGGGAAAGAAACCCATACTCTGAATTAAAAGGGATATAGGCATATAGCTAAGCACATAAAGTCACCAAAGTTCTACGGTTAATTGGAGTGTGCATCCGCTCAACAATCCTATCCACTGCAGAGCGGGATATCACCAATGTGTCATGCAACAAGATGCTATATACGTTTAAACCCTGCAAAAGGATGCGATAGAACAACAATGAAGATCCTTCAAATGACTGTTCATTCTAACTCATGATACATTAAGGAATATGGATCGGAAAACAGACTTACAATTGAGGGTAGTACGTTGACATAGTGTAGATTTTGTGTAGCTAACTTCAGCTTTTCATTTATTGGGCCACCATCCACAAGCAGCAGTTTTTTGGTGTTCTCCATTTCGTTGACATAGTTAACAATGTTCTTGGTTTTATGAGTCAGAACCTCCAAGTCTTCAAAAACCAGAAGCTGTGAGTTTGTGCAGCCTCCCAAGTTAGATCAAATAAATCACATGGAAATAGATAAATAAACACCACGGAAGCAGAGAAGCGCAGAAAATGATATAACAAGCGTTTACAACAAAAAACAAAAGAATGCCACAGCCAGGGAGTCGGTAGAAGGCAGCAATGCTAGAGACAATAAGAGTGACACTGTTGAACTCTTACAAAATTCGAAACAGAGAATGCAAAATGTATGAATTTTATGGACGTGACAAGCCAGAGACATAACTTGCACCACACAATAGTTTTTAAATAATAAAATCCTTAATCTAGTAGTAATTGTAATGAAGACCAGCTGAACCACAATCTGGGATTCATTTTGGGATTTTCAAAATAAAGAAAGCCAGAAACTGAGAGGGATAAGAGATACTTGCCTTCCCTTCTGCTACACGAGCAGTAAGAGCAATCTTCAGCCCTAGACGCCGAACTTTCTTATTCAGCTTGATCGCATGACTTCGTGGCTTAGGGCCGTGCATTGTAGCACCACCCCTAAACTGTTAGCAGTCCATCAAAATAAGTCATAGTACTAAAAAGTCATCTCATTCTAATATTCTATTTTTCGGATTTCCACTTTATCTTTAACTAGCAACACAACATGATAATCAGCAAAATGAAGCAGGAACCTGAGGTCCACGCAATGTCCCATGCCTCGCTCTTCCAGTACCCTTTTGCTGATATGGCTTCTTCCCAGTCCCACTAACCTCACTAATAGTTTTTGTTGAATGTGTTCCCTGCAGAACAGTCAATCAGTAGAACTCCTACATGCATCCACTAGCACAAAAGTCACAACACTTCAGTTTGCAGCAGTGGCGGAGATAGGCGGGTGGAGTGGGGTCAAGTGACCCCACTCAATTTTTTAAAAAAAAAAAATTTAATATATGTAATATTTTATTTATTATTTGTCAAATTGTAATATGTTTGTTTTTATGACTATGATTATTTGAGTTATTTTAACTAATATCATTTTGTCCTCTTAATAGGTTATTTTGGTATATAATTGTTTATCATTATAGAAAGTGCGACCCGAATGACAATCCGTCCCAACTCCGCCACTGGTTTGCAGGTTGGTTTTACAAGACAACAGCATACATATGCTACACAAATTAAATAGACCAAGGAGGAGCTCATAATGAGGAGAACAATACGACATTTAAGAAAACAAAACTTTTTTTTAGCGGCAAAAGAAAGAAATCAGTTAGCTTCCTCACTTCAGCAAAAGAAACGAAACAATTGGAAACAATGAAACACAAACTATGAAAAATACTCTTCAAAGTGGACAAAGGAAAAACAGCCCAACACATGAAAGGCGTGACCTTAAAAAGAAAATCGAGAAAGATCAGAGAAACAACTGAACCCAACCACGTAACCTGATCCCCAATAAACTAGGCCAGCCAGAAATTTTCTCATTGTCCCATTTTTTCTAGAGCAATAGCAGGAGATTAAATACAGAAGACAAGCATACGATTAAAATCTGACAATTAAAATCAAAGACAATGTTTATCCAATATTCATTCCCTCCTTTCTTACGGTAATAAGTAATAACATAAATTTGCCTCCATAATATTAGTTATTAATTTATCTTTACAAAATATTATTATTGTCAGGGTCATCAAAGTATCAAACGACATTCCTTCATACATCTAATCACAAATACAGTTGTTCCACATCACCTGTTGCCGCTTTGCAAGTTGCCATAGTACAACACGATGAATGATATCCTTCCTAATTGGTACATCAAAAACATCACCAGCCAAAATCATTAATCCCTTGTCCTCGTTAATAAAATTTGTAACACGAGTTACCAGATCTTCATAAAGTCCTACACCATAAAATTTACAGACACATCAACAAAACTTTGACAATTTAAGTACAATGTAGCTACATCAAAAAATTCATCATTACATATAAGGATAGTTCTAAGTCAATGAATGCAAAAAATATGCCCTCCCAAGTCCCAACTAAAGAGAAATTTTAAAGATGAGTGATCAAGTGCTCCACTCCAATGAAAGCTCTACTGCCCCTCCACAACCAAAATCTCTCCTATCACCAATCGGGTGAGGTTTTTATCTACCTTCATTAGTTTACAATTTTGTGGGCAATGCCCACAATGCTTTTTAGGTTTACATAAACAGTTTATGAGTGCAGTTTTCTGGTGTGCAGTCATATACGAAAACAAACATATGCAGCATATCAATGCTTCAACAGTTCTTCTCACCTATTTTACGGTCGGGCATTAGTATAGACCTCGTTGATGAATCACCGGGAAATGAAGAACCATCACCAGTTCCAGGGGTTAGGATGGTAGTAGAAAGCCTTCGACAAGATAGGCTAAGTGGCACATCCTACACCAAAATACATTACTTAATGAGGTGAAGAAAAGGGAAAATCAAAGCCATCCGCATTGTTAGTTAGCATATAAACATGCTCCAGTTATCAGTCAAAAACTAAAAAGAAAATGAAACAAAAAGCATGCTATAGAAGATAAGTACTCTAGTACTATCATTTAGTTCAGTAGGCCTTAGTAGTGAGACTTTAAATATGCAAGTAGATAACAACATCATAATTTTTGTGCAGCAAATTTGAGAATGTAACTTGACAACGGTTGAGGAGTCCACAGGAAACAACCAGTTTCCTGAAACATGACCATGAAAATCTGTTAGGCAGGAGAGAAAACAAATGGAAACACTGTAAATTCACTTCTACAATATAAATTGTACAATCTCGATATCCAACTAGCACTAACAATGCAGAATTTAGATATTCACAATGCAGAAATAGATGTCTTACCATGAGAAGCTCGAGATGACTGACTATGAAATGAACCAAATGAGCGTAAAATTCTTCTGGAGACGGACAGAGCCATTACTCAAAAAACTGCAACAATGCCATGCAGTGGCAGCAAGCGAAATTCAAGTCAAGAACAAAACACAATTTCGATGTGGGATCCCGTTGCATATACAATTACGAACTTGAAAAGCTATCATTTTTAGGTTTTTTAATATTCTTATAACGAGAGAAAAAGATCAAACGAGCGATCATCTTTTTCGGTTTTCAGCCCAAACCACATCAATGGAGCCACACATGACGAACTAAAAATTTTCACCAAAAAAAACTAAATCCTCTGAAACGAAAATTGATGAAATATAAATGTAAAAGGAATAGAGATGGAAGAGATACTTGCTGCAGTTCAGTTCCCTGCGACAGGAGGCCCGGGAAACAGCTTGCGACGACGGTGGAGGTGAGAAAGTGGATAGCGTGTGGTGTAGAGTAGGAGTAGCGAGGGAGTAAGGGAGGGTTCATGGTTTTAGAAGCGTAGCCATTTTTTCCCGTTCTGTGTTTGCTTGCTGTACGCAGAATCCGGTGCGACGTGAAAATAACCCGAGACTCGTGAAAGAATATGATGGACTTTTCTGAGCCTGAGACGTACCTGTCCATTAAGATAAAAGGCCCAATATTACTTTCTAAAGCCCAACCTATTTTAGGTCTTTCGGCTGCCCAATGACCCGATCTTTAATGGCTTCTGTTTGGGCCAAAATAACACTTTCCAAAGTCCAAATTTTGAGTATGAACATTGGCCCAAGTATTTGATTGTTTACGGCATTTCGCCTTTTTTTTTGTAAGCCCGCTTTTCGCCTTTGAAAATAGAAAATTCAGCTCATCATCAAAGGGTCTTTGCACCAGAAAATGTTTTTTGATAAAAAATAAGAGACCTAACACAAAAAAACGTGGGGTGTTCACGGTCAATTTTTTTCGATTTTTGACATAAAAATAACTAACTAATTGGTTGGTTATTGACGATTCGATCGGTTTTTTCAGGATTTCATCGATCCTCACTAATATATCTTTGATAATAACCGACTAATCGATCAATCAATGTGGTCAATAAGTTCAGTCCAAATGATTAATTTGGACAACCCTATAAAAAAGTAAGCTAGTTTTAGGGCTAGTTTGGTAGAGCATTTGCAAAGTAGCAGATATTCTAGCAGAAATGGTGGTAGCAGAAATGTTGGACAATTTTAGTAGCAGATATGCTGCTTGAATGCTGGGTAGGTGTTTGGTTGAACTTTTACTATTAACATTTGTGTTGTGTAGCATATTGGATAAATTACGTGCAGGGGTATTAGACATTTTAATTGTATACTTGTATACAAACATACAAATTTTATAAAATCAACAAATGTATTTAAATTAATTGAAGAAAATAATAAATTATAAAATAATTAATAAATTACCAAGTTAATTAAATTTAATTAATACATTATTTGGAAAGGGTATACATTATTTGGTAAGTTATTTAAATTTTATTAGATCATCTAGGGGTATATTTGGTAAATCAACAATATACTGGGGGCAAGATTGGAAAAAGCTGGGTAAAAATTATAAAATTGTTCTTTGATGGAGCATTTCACAAAGTAGTATAAATGCTGTAAAAAATTGTCTCGGAATATGTGTCGTAAATTGTTATTTGGTTGACATGGAGCTTGTTAGTATAAATGCTCCAAAAAAGGCTGATCCAAACGGGCCCTTAGTATACCTTTCTGATTTTATTTATTTATTAAATCGACCTTTATGGTTATGATAAAAGACGCTTTGTTTATACAGATAATCAAAAATATAAACAAATTATTATAATAAAACACTTCATTAACAATCCTTCAAAACTCAATAGTGAAGAAAGTCAAAATAATAAGAGTTAATTGATTATAGACATTTAACTAATAATCTTAATAAACCTTTTTAGTGAAAAGGCTACGCAAATTGAAGAGATTGGCACTGCTTCCAACATTGTTGGTGTCCCCGCCGCCACCACCACCACCATAATCATGATCAATCTTGCCTCCTCCGCTTCTTCCGATGGCTTCAGAGCGGTTGTCGTCGCTTCGACAACTCAAATTGGTTTGATATCCAATACACATGGGCACATTCAAGTTCAAAACTTTAGTTCCGCCACTGGTGGTCGTTCCCTTGCCACGCCGAGTTTCGTGCAATTTTTCACCGATTCGAAAGACAGGGTCGGAGCTTTTCACGGTACCACGGGGCACATGCCAAATCGGGCTGCTCCGGCCTAGATGGACCCCGGCCTGGCTCGGACTATTAGGCCATTTCCTGGACTTGGACTCACCCGATGAGTTGCTCCGCGAGCACGGAGCACTACTCACCTTCCCGGTTGCGGATGCACCGGATACCCATCTGGGTCGGGTCTCATTCCCAGCGGATCTGCTTCTAGAAAAAGGCCAGATGTTGATGTTCAACTCCGCCCCACCCGATCCACTATGACTCTTCTTCTCCTTCTTCTTCTTCTTTTCTTTCTCTTTCTCTTTATCCTTCTCTTCTTCCTTCTTAATTGCATTACCGCTCTTCTCTCCTTTCTTGAAAATGTCCTTCCATCGCTTCGACATGCTCAACACGCTAGTCGACTCACTCGTAATATGAGGCCCCGGTTCCTGTTCTGGAACCGGATTAACTACTTCCGGGTCAGGTGGGTCAAGATTTTGTTTTTCTTGATGGATTATCTCAGGATTTTGCTCGGATTCTGGTTCCGGGTGAGGCGTTTCAGGGCGGCTGTCGAGTAGGTGAAGAGGGAGGAGGACACCGTCAACGAATAGTTCATCAGCGGAGAGGAGATTGGGCTGAGGGAAAGACGGGTTTCGGACCATCCAGAACTCGAATTCGGGCGAGTCGGAATCTGTGCTGGACCTCCCTCTGCCAATGCTGCAAGGAGAGAGGACGCGTGGGTGTTGGTGGTTGAGAGTGCTTGGACTGTCCATTGCAGAGAGAAGCAGAGAGGGAGAGAGACAGAGAAGGTGTGAGAACTGAGAAAAGAAGGTTCTATGGCGGGTGAGGAGAGAGTTTCAGGGGAAGCGTTGATCCTATCAATACAATAAAGAATTGGAGAAGAGGTTGGTTAGGTGTGTTATTAATATATTACCACAAAAACACTCGAGCAACTAATTAGAGTAATAAAAATTTTGTATATCACCTTGGATCAGGGTTCGAATCTCTTTTTTCATTTAAAGATATATATATATATATATATATATATTATCACAAAAAACATGGATAGAGATTAGAGAGTGGATTTTGATGTTATTGGTTTACATACACAGACTTGATTTTCCCATTTTGGTGTATCTATAGACTTAATTATGGTCCAAAAATGCAGATATATTACTTTCATGAGTGACTCATAATTTGAGTTCAAATAGATAATGGCTAATCTAAATGTAAATCAATCCAAATAATATGAAGCGGAGTGTTAAATGATATGCTATATGATTTTAACTATTAAAATAACACCTCGAGCTCAAAAATCATAACTCCAAAAGGAGTGTCCTTGAACACCTTTGTCAAGCAATATATAAGTCTAGGATAATTAGGCAGCAGTGTTACATAGTCCAACTTTTGATAGTATAAGAGAGTCCAAGTAAGTTTCTTAAAAGAAATTTAAAAACATTTTAATTCTTAAAATACATGTTATATTTTTTAAAAAAAAATTACGCATTCGGATTCAACGTATAAAACTCTTTATAACAAGATCCATTATCGATGAGTTTTATTGAGTGGATCTTAATTTCATTGTTTTTTCAATGGAATTTCAAAAATAATGGATTCAAAACTAAAACAATAAATTATATAATGTGTTTTAAAAAATAATGAAATCTATATTAAGACAATAAATTCTTGGATAAAAGAGGGGAATAAACTTGTTGGGTTCCCTTAGATTATCAAATTGTTGGGTTATATGTCATTTTCGTTAATCAGGAGTTTGCAATTGCTATTTTAATAATGTCCTATGTTTCTTCATATAATTATCTTATGGAGATATGATTGATTTAAAAAAAAAATAATTTGAAATACCACAAAGAATTACATTTGTCGTTGAAATAAAACCTTGGGCACACATATGCCTAACACAATCGATTGTCAATTAAACCAATTCTATATCAATCATCATTAACACATTATCATATGATCCCGTTCCTCTAATTAGCGCATGCGGTCCTCTTCTGTGGCGTAAAGGCATATGAAAGAGTATGCAGTACTTCTATAGAGTTATACATCCTGTGTTGTCAAAATAAATTAATGCCCAAGAAAGTACCAACATTGTAACGATTTTTTTGTGACTATACAAAACCATCATTCTATAGTTGTTTAACTGTTAGAAAGAAAGAAAGAAAGGAACGAACAATTCTCATCAGAGTCTCCCACCAGAGTTCAATCCTCCCTGAAGTTACGTATAAACTCACACATAAATTTGGTATGAATATGTCTGACATATGTAATTTATGGGTTAGTACACAAGCTTGATGGATTCACCCAATGTACACTCCAAGAATAGTGGTCATGGATCCTACCGTATAAAAAAAAACGTAAATACTTCAACATTCATAAAAATTAACCCTAGCTACAACCACCTTTTTTTTTTTTTTTTTTTCTCCTGGTATCTATATTATATGCATCACAAAACCAAATCATATGGGTATACAAGTTGGTTGACTAAAGATGGTGTGGATGGGAGTGATGTCATTTCAATGGTTTAGCATGTGGTGCTCACATTCGTGTATATATATATATATATATAGAGAGAGAGAGAGAGAGAGAGTAATCTTCTTCATCATGTTATATGCAATTTGCGCATCGATATCGACACTTTCCTTCATCCCCTCCACCATGTCTAAAAATGTTACACAAAATCTTCTTGCATTAGATCCTATTTTTATTTGCTACGTACGTACGTGAAGTGTTTTTTTTGTCGTAGTGCAAGTGTAACACAACTTTCATCAATTCTTATCTTGTACTATGCTTTATGTATATAAATTGATGGGATAACACACACGATTGGGACTAAACAATATAATACCCAACAACACTTTTATCAATCATGGATACTATGCAAACAATACTACTTCAATGGAATCTAGTTTGTTGAAGTAGAAGACAATATGAACTAATGATTTTTAGTAGAAAACTATGTATGTGTTCCACAAAAGAGAAACACAAAAAGATTATTATTGATTAGTGAAAGTGAATTGTGGATGTTTTTATATATTGTGGTGTGATTCCATGAAGTATACAGGGAAAAAAAAGGTAGTGTTAATAGTATGGGATTTAGGGTTCTACAATTTCTTAAAATTTACAATTCACATTGAAAAAAAATCAAACACGCTTTGAAAATGAAAAAACAAAAACATTCACGTCATAACATTCTAAATTATTGGATTAAAATGATAAATTCTCTACAATTCGTTTATTGGATTAAAATTGTAAATCTTCATATTCTAAATGAATTATGCATGAAACTCTCAAATTCAATTATACGAAGCTTGTACAACACGATAAAAGGGGAACACACAATAACAGGTCTCATTCTTTTGACTCCAAAACATGCAACTGCCGAATAATCACATTTTTTTTTCTCATGACAAAAAGCCCGGGAGCTTTACGCATCCCTAATAAATTCAATCATAATCAGCCATAACATGTAATTAGACAACGTAATAACGAAAATCGACATAGTTAAACAATGTAATAACGAAAGTCAATGTAATAAGACAACATAATAACGAAATTTAATGTAATTAAATAACGTAAAACTGTTATGATCGGTTATGGACGAAAATATTGGGGATATAAGTTATTTTTGGCAAAAAAGCCACGGAACAAAAGGATCGACGGTGGAAAATAAATTATGTAAACGTTATAAAAAAAAAAGTAATTATCTTCCCTTATTTTTAAAATAAAAAAGCTTCACAATGACTAATGAGATCGAAACGATTGATGTGAACCACATGATGGGGCAAAAAAGTCAAAGAATAAAAAATCACATCTGGAGATTGCAATTTATGGAAATATCGAAAACTATATTTACAAAGTGACAATATTTGAGTGGGACCCAATTCAAGGGATAATTGTATAAAGTAGTTGGCTTTTGCAAGCTAGATATTGGTGGCCATTGAAGATAGAAGAGAATGGTTGCAAGAATTTTAAATTTTTTTCCTTAATTTTTGGTCATTGTCTTTTCAATGGGTTTTGTTTGTAGGCAAAACGATGAGTCATGGATTTGCATAAACAGCTTATTAAATTCATTAACAATCATGGGTCCCTTGATAAGGGCCTATTTCCTAATGATCCATGTTGTGTGGACCAAACCAACCCTTAAAAATCATCATGATTAAGAATTTTTCTTCCATCTAATTGCCCTACCATGATTTCACTATCAATTAGTAGCTCAATTGGGTGGCTTTAGGATACTCAAAGCAAGGCAATAATTAAAAAAAGATATGCCTATATTTATCAAGTAGATGTGGGAGAAATTTTGGTGCCATAACACCCACCAACTATTAATTATTTAATTTACCCAAAAAAAAATCAAACCTTGTATATTGTGTGACTATTTATATCGAAACTTCCTAATGTTCATCGAGCCACTAATTACAGTGATAAAAATGTTGTGTATCACCCTAACGACCAGGGTTGATATCCCCTCCCGCATTTTAAAGGAAAAAAAACTTCCTAACGTAATATGTGCTAAAAATCGACTACTTTAGACAATATTTAGCAAAAGTCATACTAATAATAAGAATCAATCATTCATAATGTCGTTGTTGCCCTTCATTATTATGTGTTATATATTGTCGTGATTTGTGAAGTTGACTTTATAAATATCGAGGATTAAGGTTCCTAGAATGATAGAAATTAAGTGAATTTAGATCCTTGAGGATTCAAGTGCATTGGTATTTGGTAGCCAACGTATATATATCTAGTTGAATATTGTTGCATTTGCATTTTGCATTGTACATGTTCAACACACTCTTAGTCGAGTCCTATCCTATCATCTATGATCTATCGCTATTTATTTTTTTAAAAAAATTATGACATCCGAATATTTTGATTTTATATTTGATGATCTAAAATTGTCAAGCTTTTTTCATTTCAATTTCATTTTGTTTTTCGAACAAAAAGAAAATGTTGGATTTGTCATACGAATACTACACATATACTATTTTTCATATGGACCAAATGGTACACTAGTTGTAAGACTAGCGTTAAGTTCACTGATCCTACCCCCAATCCATCTGATCCGCATCTTCAATAACTGTCAGTATTACAAGACAGTGGGATCATCTGTGATGCATTCTTAAGCAATGCCCTTTTGCGTCCACAGCCCAAATGCTATAATTAGATCATAGCACTAAAGCCTTGGGCTTCACAATTTTGTCTTTCAAAAATATTAGTGATCCCTGTAAATAGAATCTCAATCATTCCAGTAGTAGATTTTGTTCATTGATTGATATAAGTGTAGGAGCCCACAAAGTCTTATGATTGAACCAGAGAGTGACACATCCACTACTGAGATGATTGAGATTCCATTTATTAGGATCCCTGAAATCCCTTTCACTTCTGTTTTCTTTCTCCTCATATCATCAAATTAACACTCCACTTGAATGGCTTCTAATCTAGTTGGTTTGTCGGTCAAATGTCATGTTCAAAAACAGGGTTATTTGGCTTGCACTCCCTCCAGGTTTGCATTTATTATTGTAGTAGTATGTGTCACTTTGCAACCTTCTGTTTTAGGATGTTAAGATGTGATGCTTACCTACTGTTTTAATGTGGGCTTTAAATTGATGCAGCTTCTCTTCTTCTCTTCTTCTTCTTTTTCCTCCTCTTTGGATTGGCATTCCTGATAAGATTTGGAGACCCCAACTCGTGCAAATCCTACTAACAGTCATTCCCATATCACCACAACTCATACTTCGATTTCCATAAAAAGATCAATTCAATGTAAAAGTCAACATCATCGTACTTCGATAGCCATAATTGGACCCAACCCAA
This sequence comes from Tripterygium wilfordii, assembly GCF_013401445.1. Lineage (NCBI taxonomy): Eukaryota > Viridiplantae > Streptophyta > Magnoliopsida > Celastrales > Celastraceae > Tripterygium > Tripterygium wilfordii. The sequence goes on along the minus strand of NC_052240.1, from coordinate 1,141,157 downwards.
AAGAGGGTTTGAGTAAAAGGACTATCTAAAGTAGCCCTAGGCCTAGGCTTGGGCTCCCAGCGCCAGTAGTAGGGTGTGGTTAACAGCCGCAGATGTTGAACCATTAGATGATGTGTGTATGAACTGTGAACAGTCCGGAAATGTTATGTTTTTTTGTTGTTTTTTTACTAAATATCTCTCATGCCTTGGTTGTGTATATTCCACGATTTCGGCGTTATTTCTTTGTATGACTGTGGAAGGCTCATGGGAAATTCTATTCACATGAGTTTTAGCTGGTTTAAATTGTCACTAGTGTGGAACACATTGTGTTAGCCACCCGAGTTAGAGGTGATGTAGCTGTCCGATGTACATGCTGGCCGGGGAATTCTCGGGTTACCAAAAAATGTGTATATCAGACAATAATTGTAGTGTTTTGGGGTTGCAATAAGACTACTGTTGGATAAGGCCTGGAGCCCAGCAGCTCCAATGTGATGATAATAGGCCTCATTTTCTACCCAAAAGGCCAAAAGAGTAAGATCTAAGCCCGGGAAGCATCTTCATGGGCCATCTAGCTTAACTCTATTAGGTTTGTAAGCCCAATAAGAACATAAGAAGGTGTTTGCATTGTAAACTCAATAATACGTCGCCGTTTGGCGGGTGGTAGGGGTAGGTGAAATGGTGAACCGGGACGACACGTATTTGTGGAGTGCACGTAGAAGGCGGCCTTACAGAGTCAAAGACCAACAATCATTGATAGCAGAACACAAAACCCAACGTGGAAATTTGGCTATGCAGATGAGAATCTTGAACCAGACAGAAAGAAAGTGTCAACACCATTGATGGTCTGATGATGGGTCATTTGATTATTTATTTATTTAGTTATACTTTAATTCAATAATTCAGTTGAACTGCACCACTCGGCACTCGCTAATCACGTTGTTGATCAAGATCCAATCTTTATGTTACTGTTAGCCAACCTTTTAGAGATTAATTAGGTGTACATTTTTGCAACCATATATAATAATCATGGATTTATTAGAACTAGATGAGATCAAGTGCTCAAGCAAGAGATTAATTCAATAATTATAGATGATAATAAAAATATAAATATGTGCCGTAATCATGGTTGTTGGGTTTCATACAAGTCATCTTTTAAAACTCGATTCGAAATAAAGTAAACTTTAGATGCTTCTCATGCAAATTAAAAAGAAAAGATTACAAAAGAAGATATACTAAATTATCAAATTAATTAATAAAATTTTATTTTTTTGTTTAAAAAAGGAAAAGAATGGCAACTACCTTTGTGCGTTTTAGTTTTTGTCCAATACTGGAAGAAACGGATTTCCCACCAAAACGACCGATTGTAATTGCCACTTGGCAACTCCTCGGTTCTCTCACCGGCTTCAATGGCTTTTTGAGCCTTGACTTCATTTTCTTGGCCTGCCAAGCAACCCACCAGGCCACCATAATACCATATACAACCTAAAAAGTCGAGAAATTGTGTTAAAACTCATGTAGTGAGACAGAGAGCTCCAAGTCCAAGACCAGGCTCTCACTTCCTCATCTTCTTCTCCTTCTATTTTGTCTACTTGTTTTGCTTTCTTCAAGTCTCTGAAGTTTCTTCTTTTCAATGACGGAGACATCTATGAAACTTAAATTTCCAGCACAGAATTTATTGCCAATTCGGACGATTTTTTGTTTCATCTATATTTTGTCGGTTTCGCTGCTTCCATGAATTAAAACAAACAGAGCATCGGTGGCAGTAGAATTCCGGATTTCTCCTTCTTCATTTGACTCACGAGACTCCCATGGAGCCTCAACCTTGTAATTCCTCCTCTTGATGATTTAATTGGGTTTTGCTTATCTCTTGTTCTTCTGGGTTCTATTGGGTATTCCGTATTCGTGAAAATGAGTCAACTAGGTGTGATATTGCAGGAATCGAGAAACAGAGAGAGGGAGACAATTACGATTCTCGGATTGCTGAGGGAGCAAATGGACGGACTAGATGGAACGTTGAGGAGGAAAAGGACACTTAAAGAACGTCTAGGAATCGGCATGGGATGTTGTGGCGGTTCCCGGGCTTTTGGACCTACCTCCATGAGTGTCAGAGATGATGACGAAGAAGACGAAGAGCTCCCACAACAACAAAACCAACAACAGCAAATACAGGTGATTAATACGAGCACCGAAAGTGTTCAGGTTCCAGATTGTGTTTCTCCGGCCCAGATCCAGACCAGTTCGGGTATGAACTTAGCGGCGGCTTTAGCAGCAGAGAGGCAATTCAGGGCGTCAAACGAACCGGAAGAACCCTTAATCAGGTCCATTAATGATAGCAATGTGGGCCAGACTGATGACGATCCAACGGTTGGGATTACGAGACCGGGTACTCCGTTAAGGGTGTCCCTGATGCGGTTGTTAGATTTGACGGCGGACCGCGGAGATCAAGGAGAGGTGGTGGCGGTAGGGACAGAAAAAGAGGCTGAGGGAGGTGGGGTCGTGGCGGGCAATGATTCTGTGTGTTGCGTGTGCATGGTGAGAAAGAAAGGCGCAGCGTTTATTCCATGTGGTCACACTTTTTGCAGAGTGTGTACGAGGGAGCTTTGGTTGACCCGAGGCTCTTGTCCCCTCTGCAATCGTTTGATCCTCGAGATTCTCGACATATTCTGATACAGCTAAGATCATGATGCGTGACTGATTTCAACGGTTCTGATGTGCCTAGAGATTTGTGTACGTTGGTGAACTGTAAAGGTGAGGGCACAAGGAGAATTTTTATTTTTTTTTTTTCTTTTTATTTTCAGTTTTCTATAGAAATCCATTTTAATTACGATTTTTGGTTTTATTGTTAATTAAAGAATTATGTTTTTATTTTGAGTGTGGCTTTGTTTTTATCTTCTCTTGGAATGTGGCTCGTTGATTAACGAGGCAAAGTACATGATGTTTAGGTTGGGGCCAAGTTTTGAAAATACGTAATTATAGATAAGGGTTAGAGTTAAGAATTTAGGTGAGTGTAACCAAAATGGGATAGCTCAACTCTGGTCATCGGTTTCGGTCAAAATGGTATGTTTTGTAGGTTTTTTTTTTTATGTATATTGAATCCGAATTTAGGTTAGTTTGATTGTCCAAAATAGGCAAAGTGGGTGGAGCAAAAAAAAAAAAGTTTTAAGAGTGTAATTATTGACCATGCAAACATCACGATTGGCATTAATACGTAAAATCTGACATTCTGTATGAAACATGGAGTGTGTGTAACACCGTAACCGCAGGTAACACATGACCACAGGCATGGGGTGGTGGTACTCGTGGAGGAACCGCAGCCGTCTGATCATGGGCCTGCTCAAGATGATCAAACGGTTGTCCACGAATTCAAGAATCTTGAAGAGGAAGAACATGTTGGCCCAGGAAAAAGGAGGCCCATGGGCCGGGGGCAAAGCAAATCGAGGGGGAGCTTTGGGCTTCGGCCATTAGTGTTTTAACTTGCAAGTGTCAATGGGCCTTTTTATTTCTTTAACTTCTAAGATAATGGGCTTACAAAGTATTGACGGGCTTATATTAATCAAAACAAGTACAGAGGCCTGTCACTAAAACATGGATTTCATTGGGACAAAATTAGGGTTTTATATATAAAAATAGTACAACAAAGAACACATTATTTTGAAGAGTTCATAATGACAAAGGCAGTTCAGTCCATCACAATATCACATGACATTTCTGTATTACTATTTTCGTAGTTTGGAGTTTTGAACTTTGTGACTTTCCTTGCTAAAATAGAACAAACACACAAATAAAAGTAAAACAAACCCATTTGAGCCTTGGTTTGCTCCTATTCATTCATGCACGTGAAAAATAAGAAAGAATATGATTCCAATACGTTTGTTGTGGATGAATAAAAAATCAATGCCTAGTCAACATGACAGGTGACAAAGTGAGGAGGAAAGATCATACATAAAAATTTCATAGCGTAAACCCAAGGACGATTCAGATTCAAACCATACTTGCACAATTGATATTAGATTAATTCTTGAAAAAGAAGCTGACTTAATCGTTGGAGTATTCTCGAATTACGAGGGATCACCCATTCTGGTTCTTGTAGGTATCGAGGTTTGCTATCCACGTCACTCCTTGATATCAGGTGTTGACATTTAAAGTTGTGGGGAAAAGTGGATCGAGATTTGTAATTGATGCTTTCCTGTTACATACAATGTATAGAGCATCTTCGAAGCAAAAAAAGTTACTTTTTAATCAATGAGAAATCACTTAAGTTGAAGTTAGTGGGGATGGTGTTCCATTGCATCAAATTCTTCCTCTTAAAGACTAAAGGAAAAGCCTCTTTTGGGCGTTCTTGGTCTTGGCCCTTGGGGATCGAATCATCACTATATATAAACACTAGTGTCCTAATCCATTACTCTCTTCTCTTTTCTTTTTCTCTTTTTCAGTGATGGTGATGATCACTAAAATCAAGGAATGGTGAAGGTTTTCTTTATTTTGTGCTAATTGCAGTGCAAAGGGTGTACTGTTTGGAGTGGGTATTAAAAAATCACAGAAACCGAATTGATCGATTAATCGATTATTTTTAATTTTTTTTATTAAGGACCGATCGAAATAACCGACCGATTGATATAAAAAAACTGAAGAAAAAAATCCATAACGGACTGTTTAGACCCTAATTTTGGAGTTGCGCGCCTTATGTCTGTCACAATATTGCTTTCTTTTGGAAATAAAAGGTGGGATTTTAAATTATAACACTAACTTGTGTTGTTGTCATTATTGAGCTGCCTTGTCTTCGTTGGTCAATGCAATAACCTAACGACAATGCATTTCATCTTCCAATAAAATGGGATCCAACATGAGATGGGAGAGGAGATTCTTCTTTGGACGTAAATGTGTGTGTGTATATATATATATATATATATATACTCATAAAGTAACACAATTCCCATACAAGAGCATGAATGCCGGATTATAATTATATATTCAATGCCTTCACATGCATTTTCATGCAATATTGATAATCACAATCTAAATAAAGTGAGAGGTCGGATCAATAGATGCTTTCAAGCCCGAACTCCATTCCCAATTAATCTTTCCAAGATCATATGCTAATTAATTGCTTTGTATATTCAACTAAAACCTTTTTAACAAAAAGCATTTATATGATGTGGGGGCCAAGAGATATGATGCTCTTTCTTGATTAAGGTGTATAATTTATATCATTAGCGAATCATAATCACGGAAAGTTAGTTGAAAATATATGGATGTATATAATTAATTGGTCCCCACGAATTTTATGGTGCAAAGTCTACTCCATCAAATCGAATCACAAGAGCCAAAAACATAACAATTTGCAAATTAAAGGCCTAATGATCCGATTCCTTTTGCTATAAATAATTATAGATATAGATTGGTAAGTAAAGTTGAGATATAATCCATCAAATAGAGGACCCCATTTGTTTTTCTAAATCATTCTAGTAGTACATCGAATCTCTATAGTTTAAAACATATATATATGGTCCACAAGCACGATGCCAATGGTAATGCTTGAACAAACATTAATGGGCACGCCTATAGCATGTTATGATTATCTATGATGTTAAAGTTCCATATCACTTTGGTAATTAAAGACCAAACATGGTTCTACATAATAACACTCGAGGTGTTTTTTGAAATGACAAAACCACGCGGGTCTTGGGTTCAGAGCGTGAACAATACTTCAAATAATTTAGGGTCTTTAGGCCCAAGTCTCTCCAACCTCCTTCTTCTACTTTTAACATCTTTCTTCTCACAGTCTCATCCCTCTCAAATTTCTTCAAATTATAACATTTATTTGAACATAAACTTGACCCTAAAGACCTCCATCTGCTGAGCCTTTCAAATGTCTTTATAAATGGATCACCCACAAGGTGAGTGTACGACAAGAACTCTAACCCATGTAATCCACTTATAAATATGGTCCAACATATTAAAGTCTCGCATAAATATGGTCCTCATCCCTCCAATATTTGTGCAAATGATAACATATGATAAAGTACATCTTATCCATATGTGTAAAGGTCTGATAGACTGAACCACAAATTATTCAAAGATAAATTCAATCTCATTTTGTTGAATTTTGATAATTAAGCAAGAAGTGGACATACACTACATGCATGATGCATCATTGCCCGCCGATGATTTAGGGGATTTGACATGGCATCACACATCTGTATCTTCACTATCCAACTGTCAGCCACGTGGCCTCATGTATATCACGTATATATTTCTTCTTCTTCTTCTTCTTTTCCTTTTCACTTTTGAATGCACACGTAAATGGTGGATGTGATTGTGGAGTAAACATAAACATGTGTTAGTTTGAACCAACTGTTAAAATGAGTCTCACATCGGTTGGTAATCCCAACTATATATACGTAGTTTATAAACCTAAGCCCACCCGTTAACAAATAATTAAGCATTTTTCTTTGATTGGTGAGTTGGGTCTTGACCCACTTGTTGAGCTTGGAAGGAACAAACCTGTGAAGATAATCCAATGTATACATGAGAAGTGAAACCTCAAAGCGGATAATATAATTGATTGTATGAGGGGGTGTGGATTTCTGACACCAACCTTGGATTCATAAGTTGTTCAGACAGTACTGTTTAATGTTGTGTGTGTGTGACTATTGACAAACGATATCCGCAAAGTCAAGAATTCAACCTTCAACGCATGTCTTAGACCATAGAAATATTGATCGTAATTTACTCATTTTGTTATATAATTAGTTGGGTTTTTTTTGTATGTTAGTTTGTTTAGTTATAGCTCCCTTAGATCCTCAAAGATCTTCAACAATATTTAAATAACCAGGGGCCTGTAATATATATTTTTCTGCATATTGTATGACTAATAGAATTATAATCTATATAGTATTATATATCAGTAGACGGAAAATGCCATCCAAGCCTATATATATATATATTGTACATACGTACACACATGGCCTGATGGCCATGCTTCAATCGCAAAAAGATAAAATTGATTAACTTTTGTACGTGGCTATATATGAAATGAGATCCACAGAGAGCTGATCATCCATTCTTGCCACATTTGGTTTGTTGTAGAACACAACATGGGCACTAATTAGGTAACCCCAAAATGACTTATCCAGAACAAGAAAAAGGATCCTTTTTTTCCGGGAAACCAAACACCACTCATGCATGAACATTGAACTAGAATAAGAGAAAATACGCACTATTACTCATATTAGATAACATTATATATATATAATACAGCATTGTATTTATGTAACGATATAATCAAGTATCTATTATAATTTTCAATTTTTCATAATGCATAATTATTAGTATATATATACACACACACATATAGACAGAGAGAGAGAGAGAGAGGGAGAGAGTTCTTCTTCTCTGGTGAGGACGTCTTTATTTTCAAACATGGTAAATCTTATCAAGATAGGCCACAAATGAAGGTGCATATATCTTAATTACATGTATAACTGCATAACACAGCCTGTTCACGACCCAATTATAGGTGGTCTAGCTTTTATAGGAACTTTTCTTGGTAGCCAAACACCAAACAGAAAATGAGAAAATTAGCAACATATATGCATGTGCATGCACTAGCATTACTTTGCATTTATGGAACTTTTTTCAGTGAAGAAAAATGAACTGGTTAAGTATATAAAATCCCAAATTAATAATGCAGTTCAAAATTACTCACAGACCACATAATTAAACCTCAAATTTTTTTTCCTCGGTTAGTTAATTTATTTCTAAAATTTGGAAAAATTCATTAAATTTGGTGTGCCTAACTACTATTGCTGACAGTTGGAGTTTCTGACTTTCTTCTACTACTGAATTAGACAATTTATTGGCTAGTTAATTTCACCCTTTTTAATTTATTTGGAACAGGTCAATCTTCAAAGAGACGACCAATATTTTTCTTCGAAGACCAGCTTCCAATCAAGTCAGTAATTAAAGACACACTGACCAATCTCTATCCATCTCCTTCATGCATTAATTAATATGAAATTAAATTTTGTTGAAAATTCTAGATTTCAATGGAGATTTAATTAATACTGTGACATATAAATAATTAGTGGCATAAAAAAAATTCAAAATCTTTGATTGGGAGTTGGGACCCAACGGTGTGACGTGTGCTGATAATTTGAGTTCGTTTTTTATTTACAAAATTCAATCAAACTTTTACTTTTTACATGAAATTCACTCAACTTTATTTCATTTTGTTTTGCATTTCTAGTTATGATGATTTCTACCTATTGTTGGCATGCTTTGCCGTCAATGAACTATATGGGTTGTTCTTGCCATGATTAAAGAACTAAAAAGGGCAACACATATTATTGATCCAAAGATAGGACACAATTAAAGAAATAAAAAAAGTACATTTGCCATAATTCCAAGGATGCACTTAGTTGATTAACATCTTTTCACACCTTGAATTTAATTCCATTTTTCCCTGGATCTCTTGATTGGGATTTCATGGGAGTAAAGTAATAGTAATTAAGTAGTCATATGCGTTTTGGGTTCTCCCTAATTAAATAGAGTGATATGGGAGCTCCATAATTTGTTTAGATAATAGAATCCACAATTTTAATCCAACACTTTTGTTTTTTATCTGATATTTTCTCCACTATTAATAGATTCTAAGGAATTATAGAGCTTCAATCCATTAAAAAATCATATAACTATTATTAAATAAGCCTACTTTGTTTAGTTTCTTGGTCACGGTTGATACATACATGGTCAATATTACGTAAAGGCGGCTTACATATAATAAATATATTCATAATGACAATATTAAAAGGTTATATTATATCCCATATAACATGAAATTTTTTTTAAAAAAAAACAAAGGCAGGTGAGAGTCAGTTTCCTAGGTACCTTCTTGGTTTGTTTTAATTCATTTATTTTTAGTGTAATCAGACCTAAGCATCATTAAAACAAGATAATTAAGATTAATATTGAACAATTATGTCCACATAAATAAATATATATGGAGAATAATTCGTTTTCATTTAGAAATTCATCATCTTAATTCTTATTACATCGTACTGCTACATAGCTAGCTAGTACTGCGTGCATGGGAAAAGTAGCAGCCGAAGCCACTGTGGTGGATCGAGGACTATGGAGGTTTGGGTCAAGTCTCAAGAAAGCAAGGAAGTGTACCACCCAACAGCAACTGCTGGGTCTTAGGACTGAGCACTTTCAATGGTGTAAATTTAATGACCCAATAAAAATTAATATTGGGTCTTATCTCTATTACATAAAAAATAAGTCAAACACATCTTTCAATATAATTAAATCAGTAATACACGTCTCTCAATATAATCACATAAGCAAAATACAAATTCCTATACATTATTCATTCCCACCCAACATAGAGGCCAACAAAATCTCATGTCTCCATGTTGTTCACAACAAAACTCTATCAAAACACAAAATCCCAATACAGCCACATACGTCTCCCAATATAATCACATCAGCAAAACACATCTTTCAATACAGTCACGTCAACAAAACACAAAATCTCATACATTTTTATCTATCCAACAAAAATAACACCATTGGAAGTGCTAAATAAAGGTAAAGATAAAAATTCTCATGTAAAAATTTGCCGTGACGAACGAGGTCAGGTTCAGACGGAATATACCCACATTTTACCCCATAAACTCACATAATGTAGAGAGATTGTTTTTAAGAATTGAACATATGACTTTTAAGTTATAGATCTTCTAACTTTATCATTGGATTACATGCTCGTCAGTCGCCTCTCCAACACTGATAAAGGTAAAATAAAAATAAAAATAAAAAAATAAACAACTATCGTCACTCATGGTTGTGGGCTTGAGGACAAAAGATGGTAGGGGTCCATCAAGATGTGATCTACATACATGCTCCACGAGTATACTCCGCTCTGCCTTCTCTTTTATTTCAAAAATTTTAATTAACGTTTTCAGATTTATTCCCATTTTGCCACTCGCTCGGTTGCCTATAAATAGCACTCCTTAATTTTCCATTCTCACAAGCAGAGAGTTAGTGGTAAAGACTTGGACTAATTAAGCAAGAGAGATTACATTTTTTTTTTTGCAGTGAGAGAAGCACAGGACAACTATGGAGGCATTCCCAATTGTTGATTTGTCAAAGATCAATGGTGAAGAGAGAGCTGCAACCATGGATTTGATCAAAGATTCCTGTGAGAACTGGGGCTTCTTTGAGGTATATATATATATCTCTGTACACAAATCAAGCTTGTGACTGCTAACTTCTATGTGTGTGTATATATATGTATATATAAAGTTTTGACATTTTTGAGGTTTTTTTTTTGTTGAAGTTGGTGAATCATGGGATTTCTCATGAGTTTATGGACAAGGTGGAGAGGTTGACTAAGGAGCACTACAAGAAGTGCATGGAACAGAGGTTTAAAGAAATGGTGGAAAGCAAAGGACTTGAAGCTGTTCAATCTGAAATCAGTGACTTAGACTGGGAAAGCACATTCTACCTGCGCCACCTACCAGATTCAAACATCAATGAAATCCCTGATCTTGAAGATGATTACAGGCAAATTAATCTATTAAACCCACTGGTTATAAGCTTAGTCAGTGAATGATTAAGATTCAAGAGACTAATTTATCCAACTCCTTTGGTTTTACAGGAATGCTATGAAGGAGTTTGCAAAGCAACTGGAGAAACTAGCAGAGCAACTTCTGGATTTGCTCTGTGAGAATCTTGGGCTTGAGAAGGGTTATCTGAAGAAGGCATTTTATGGGTCTAGAGGCCCAACTTTTGGTACCAAAGTCAGCAATTACCCTCCATGCCCTAAACCAGACCTGATTAAGGGTCTCAGGGCACATACTGATGCTGGTGGCCTTATTCTGCTCTTCCAAGATGACAAGGTTAGTGGTCTCCAGCTACTCAAAGACGGGCAGTGGATTGATGTTCCTCCCATGAAGCACTCCATTGTCATCAACTTAGGTGACCAACTTGAGGTACAGTAGAAATCAAAGTCTTGCCCTTTTGTTGTTCTTTTGATCTCAAATTATATGTAAGAAAATGGGTTTGGTTTGAAAATTGAAATCACTTTGTTTTGAGATGTGTAGGTGATCACTAATGGAAAGTACAAGAGTGTGATGCACAGAGTGATTGCTCAAACAGATGGAACAAGGATGTCCATAGCATCATTTTACAATCCAGGAGGTGATGCAGTAATCTATCCAGCTCCTGCATTGTTGAAGAAAGAAGCAGAGACAAAGGAAATTTACCCAAAATTTGTGTTTGAGGACTACATGAAGCTGTATGCAGGACTCAAGTTCCAGGCCAAGGAGCCAAGATTTGAAGCCATGAAGAGCATCGAATCCACTGCCAAACTGGGTCCTATTGCCACTGTTTGAGTTGACTAAGAATTGGGTTTTGTCTGGTTTATGTTGTTAAGCTGAGTTTTACTTGTGGGTTTTAATATTGTGTTAGTGAGAGTTTACATGTATCTCATAATATCTGCTGGATCTTGTCGTGTACTGTTGTCGTGTTAATTTAACTATTTAAGAGTCCTTTTGTAGAAAAAGTCAGCAAAACTCTCTCCTAATAAGATTATAGTTTGGCTTTACTATGTTCCCAAAAGCACTGCTCTTTTCATGGCCCTTGCTTTCCATTTGCTCGTGCTTAGAGGTTAACTTTTCAATCATAGACAAAAGTGGCTCTGCTAATATGGCAGGGTATAGAGTTTTGGGACAACGGATTGGTTGAGATGATAAATTTGATCTCGGCTACTCTTAGCATAAGTTGAAGGTCATGAATTCAAGTTTATGGATGTTTCCATTAACATAATTTGTGAGATGAATCATTGTTCAACCCAATATATGTGAATGTCAATCTGCGTTATCTTTTCACACCGTATCTCGGCTCAAAATTGATCAGCTTTGGGTTACAGTTGGCTGTAACGTGTCTTTTTTCAACACCTAGTGTTGTTTGCAAGCCAAAATTGGCACTGTCAAGCATGAGTCTCGCAGCAGAATAATCAAACTATTATCATTCAAAAGATAGGGCACAGGAAAACTCGATTTATGAAAAGTATGGTTCTGTGTCTATTTGTACAGTCTTACACGTGAAGAGTTTAGATCCAGAGGAAGAATATTTAAGTTAATAAACAATGGTTGTGTTGATTGTCTTCCTCTTCCGTTTGAAAATGCTTGGAATTTGTCGATGTGTGTACTGGGAATGGAAAAGAACAGCAAAAAGCCCTAAAATAGATGGCAGAGAAATGAGAACACGAAACCTCTGACTGATATCCAGTCACCATTAATGTTTTATCCATCTTGAACCACTCAGATCCATCAATTGAAGGGGAAAACAGTACACTAATTCAAGACATATAATGCTTATAACAGCTGAAATGGGACCATGCAATTCATTATTGTATTGAATAATGAATGAAATTCTCAACCCTACCTTACACATGTTGAGGAGCAGCTGATAAGCTCAGAAAATTTACACACCTTTGTTTCAGAGATCACAAATGCATTTGGGGAGTCTAGTTATGCCAAAACTTACAGTGGATATAAAAAGGAGCTCATGTGAGGAGAAAGAAGAAAAAAGCTAACATGGAAGTGGTCGTATGAAACAAACTAATAAGCAAAAGAGCACCAACCAAGGGAGAATACCAAGGTTTAGCCTTCTTGGTGTGATCCAGGAAAAATAAAGACTTTGCATGACAGCACAATTGGATATAAAAAGTGGTGGTGTCAAAATTACATGGTAAAAATCATATTACTGTAAGATTGGCTAGGGAAAGTACACCGGAAGTTACCAAACTTCTCAATTATTAATCAATTGTGGCAACAAAGGTAACACCACCGGTATGGTAGTCATTAGCTACTCTCTAATTCAATTTCACTCCATCATGCAATATGATACTGCAGAATACATATTGTCTCGATCGTTAACCTCTTTTTCCAAAGTTTATATAGTCACAGCCACGAGTTCAAAGAGAGCATGTTTTATGAAGTGAGAGTACATGTTATATCAGAATTCTGAAATAACAATAAAAAAAGGAAAACAAAATCAGCATGCCTCATAAAGATCGAGGGTGCATTTACAAACCAAACAATTAAGATGGAGAAGAAATACTAAATATCAGATTTGAAGTGGATAAATTTGTTTAAAATTAAATCATCAGTATGCAAACAATGTTCGAAAATAGTAACCTCCAGAGTTACCATGGCATACAAGCAAAATTATTGAGTACCTTGTTGCCACCACGAGTTATCGATTCTAAAGAAAAATTTCTCACCTCCAAAAAAAACTTATTGAGGTGGAATGCAAATGCAATTCATCAAAGCCAACCTGGACTGCAAATCCTCCTCTCTCACACTTTACTCAGTTCATTATTCTCATCTGCTTCACCAAGCACATCAATATTTAGCTCCTGAACTTTTGTCCCTTCCCTTTCTGCTGCATCTCCCTTGGAGCAATGGTTCTTCAAAACCATTGAAATGTCGCCTTCAGAAGCCCCAGCAAGCGTAAATCGCTCAACTGCAGCATCAAGGTTCTTCTCCCAACCACGAAACCCTAATTTGCATTCAACTTGAGATCGCTCAAAGAGCATGTTACCCCAAAAGAGATGAATCTGTGATCTCATCAGAGCTGCTTGTTCTGCTGCTTCCTCGGCAGAAAGTTCAACATGACCAGTGGTTCCCAAAGGCTCACCGTCAGTACCACTTCCTTGCTTCTTTCTCCTTTTCAACAATTCTTCCCTCTTGGCTAAAATTGGATCTTTCAACTCATTAGCTCTCTGTTCCTCCAGCTTCTCCCACATCTCAGTTGCAGCTTTCATTTTCTCCTCTGCACTATCAAAAAGCTGAAGTGTTTCTGTAGAATTCCATCCAGAGAAATCTATTTTCCTAGCAAGTGCAAATGACCAATGAAGCTTTGCCATTTCAAACTGTTGCTGCCCCAGTGCCAACAACCCTTCATAGAAGTCTGGCTTGATCGAGAGTGCTTCCTCATATTTTTCCTTAGCCAAAGAATATTTCCCCTTAACCCACTCATATGCTGTTTGAAGCTGTGCGGCCACTAATTCGTTTCCAGCAGATTCATCCAAAGGTATCCGTTTTCTTGCTGCACACATATGGACATTGCCCCAATTGAAGAAAGCCAAAGCTGCTACCTCCTGGAACTTTGATGCAGCCTTGTCAAAGAGGCCTTGGGCTTCTTCACTTGTTACAGTCTCCTCAAGAGCTTCTGAGCAGAGCTCCATCCCAAGTTCATGCAAATCAACATGAGCATCGGGGTCAATACCAACATGAGACCGGAAGAGCTGAGCAAATTCAAACAACCAATCATCCATCTCCACCTCCTTGCTCTCTGGATCTTCTGAAGCTCCTGCTTTCTCTTTTGGGACTTCTTTCTCTATCTTATCAATTTCAGTCTCAGGAGCCTCAACCAAAGATTCACTAAGTGATGAATGAGAGACACTTTCATCCCCCTTGGTTTCCTCGCTTTCTAGAGGTTTCTCTTCCTCTTCTTCCAATAAAGGTGGCTCCTGTTCTGGACTTACATCAACAATATGCAATCTTAACATCCCAACTGAATCAGCTTTGTCTGTATCAGGTTCTTTTGTAAGGAGCCTGTCAGCAGAAGACTCAGCCAATCGGAGTTCAGCAGTAGAGGTTATCGTCACCAAATCACCATCATTATCTTTATATTTTATCAAAACTGACTTTGACGATGGAAAACGCTGGCTCACTATCTCCCTTAACACTTTAAAAGCACAATTGACAGGCATTTGGGCCAGCCTTATGTCATGATCATAAACAAGCTTCAATGGCCTCCATCGAATTGCCATCTCCAAAGAATGCACACGACCTGCTACCGATGCAGATATAGGGTGGTCTCCCAGGCCATCCTTGCTTGGATTGGCTGCGGCTTTTAAAGAACCATTCGAAGGCTTCAACACTACTTTTGGAAACTGGGATTTGGTCTCAGAACCATTTTCAGTTGCTGCATTTATTTGGGCCTTCTCCGCCTTATTAACAGACGATACAGTCAATCCCCCTAGAGAAGTAGCTGTCTTCCTTGGAACTGGCCGTGCTGGCAAACAAGGCCCAAGCCCAGCAATTGGGGCACCACGAACTGCAGAGGCCCCAAGTGCTGCAGGGGATGGGCGGCTCTGCAGGTCTTGCTGTGCCTCCTGGTGAGGACCCAATGCAGTCTTCAAGCGCCGAGCAATATCCAAAGCATCCTTGTGATTTGGGTCACCTCCCAACAACACTTGAACATCTTGCATTGCCATTTCATACTTCCCCATTGCCTCAAGAGCACGAGCTCTTCTGAGCAGAGCTCGAACAAACCCGGGTTGGACCTGAAGTGCCAGGGTACACTCAGCAATAACAGTATCATACTCTATTGGCTTCATTTGCATCAAGCAAGCAGCCCTATTGCTGTGAAACACAGCACGGTCGGGGTGGCTTTTTGGAGTTAAGCGAAGAGCATTATCATACTGCTCAAGAGCACCAGCATAATCCTTGTTCTGAAACTTCTTGTTCCCTTCCTCTTTGAGCTCATGAGCTCTCTTCAAAGTAATTGAAGAATCGAAATCAACAGTACCATTAGGTTTTGGGCCTGTTGAGATATCACCCAATACTTGATTTGAAGCACCGCCTTTCTTTTTCCTCCCTCCAGACTTCCCCATATGTTAATACTTTCCCTCTCAATCCCTCTCGCTCCCGCTGAATCACACGCAGTCGCAAAATTGTATAGATGCAAAGCTCAAATTGTATCAAAATAAGATCAAAAGTTCCAATCTTTTTGACGTATTCAATTACAAGCTTTAACTAATAAGGAGACGAAGAGAAACAGAGTACTTACAATTGACGAAGCATTACAGTTGAAAATATTATTCAGCTGGTGCAGTTTCTCAATAGCTGGATTCGAAGGAAAAGGGACTAGATGGGAATTTTGAGAGATGTTGAGCTCTGTGCAGGAGACTGATGGCCTGGTGGGGTTTTTGGGAAAGCAGAAGAAACCCTAGACGGTAGTAGCTGCGTTAAGCTTCTCCCACTGTATACTATTTCATCATATTGGGATGACAGGCTTAAGTCGTTGTTAACCGTAGGATGAGTGGACATTTTATCAATATTCGTTGACCTTCAATCTTCACTCCGATATTCATTATATCTTGCGTGGCCCAAGGATCCACTTCAATCTTTGGAAATGGGCCCATGTTCACTCGACAGAAACGGGGCTCAAGCTTGTTTCCACTAGTAGAAACCGAAACAGCTCCAAGCCCAGCCCAGACAATAAGCCCACGTCGGGTTCAAGTTTCTTTTAAAAGGGTGACCAGGGTTGGTTAGGGTTAGGGGAGCGTCACTCCAGGGATGGCAGTAGCCGCTGCTCGCAGTGCAAATTGTTCTCTTCTCTCTGTAAACAGAGAATCCAGTGACGGCAAACCCCAAGTTTTCATTGTTAGCTTTTGGATTTGATTGTCGTTGTAATTATCTGGTTTTCTTTGCTCTTGAATATTTCTTTGCTCTTGAATATTTCTTTTTTTGATGAGAGCCTCTGTTCTGTGTTTTGAACGAGAGATGATTCAGTTGTCTCTTCGTTAAGAAGAACAGTCGAGGTATAGCAAGGCCGAGATATCGTTTCAGTCGTCATTTCTCTGGATTGACGATTCGATTGTTGCTCGTCCACATTTGACCTTTTGTTTTGTGTATATATATATATATATATATATATGTATATATATATATTTTTTTTTCAAACCCAAATCATTTTGGGCTGCCTATTTGTCGAGCTTCATCCGTAAGCGCTCATCGGATTGTGGAGATTGGATCACTTTCACTCATTCTCACGGTAGGTGTGAGTGCAATACATGTTAATTTAATGATTTTTTTTGAACATATGTTAATTCTTTTTAAAATTGGTAACAAATGGTAAATTTTGGAAACGGCTGGGACCCAAATTCCACTTAGTTTCACCCAAGCTTCATCCTGGTCATGGATAGATCACCCAGGTTCGGGTCCATAAGCAGTGACAATTGCCCTATGAAGACTCTCTTTCGTTACGGTTTCAGTGGGTTCCCTTAACCAAGTCACTGCCTATGAGTCACTCTCTTTCGTTACGGTTTGTGGGTTCCCTTAACCAGTCACTGCCTATGAGTCGTCGACTCATTCTTCAATAGGCACGCGGTCAGAGCCCCTGGCTCCTCCCATTGCTTGGGAACTTACGGTGACTATGAGACCCAAATTCATAGGCTCCGGGAACCAATTTTTTACAACAATATATTGTACAAGCAGCCGAGATAATATATTGTCTTCGTGTAATAACAACATTTTTATGGGCAAAAACTGGGACAATAATATGTCCTTTTCAAAATGGCGCATAGATTGATAATTCTAAAAAAAAATTCAACATTTTCCACTTTTGTCCAAGACATTAATTGAAGTGACGATAATATCCTTCAAGTAATACCTTTACAAGTAATTTTCATAACAATTTTAATAGCATATATGTTACTAGTAAAATTATGATCAAACATTACTGTCATTTCATGAATAATATCTACTACTACATATATACTATTGCAATATATGTTACAATATATGTTATTGTTAAAATTGTTTACCAAATGGATCCGTAGTATACAAAATTCACCATCCGTGATCAATTTTTTAAAAAATTAATATATATTCATAAAAATCATTAAATTCAACATATATGAGACCCACACTATTGCGGGAATGAGTGAAAGTGATCAATGGTGGGTCATGTGGAGACGTATATCTAAACCATTTGGGGTGCATTTACTAGAAAGTGAGGTGTCTAATACTCCCCCTCTAAAAAAATCATCAAGCCATTTACACGAACATCAAGACATGTAGTTGCTTTTGCGCCACGATTGATTAACAATTTTTGTTACTCTATCGGAAAATAATCGACTTTTTAGATTTTACAATTAATCATTCAAAATGGGAGTCGATGAAATATTGATCCTCAATAACAGTTTGTCACTCTTTTGATACGCTTTTGAAGTTAATTTGCTCAACAATCAATCGTCTTTACTTCAACAATCAATCGTCTTCACTTCATATATGAGATAACCAATTTGTTGAGTTTAAAGTTAAGTTATGATTATCTTTTCATATTTGAAACATTTGTTTGCTTATCCTTCCTTATTTTCCAAAAAATTATGATTTCAAAATATATTATATTCTAACATGATGAATATCTAGTCAATAACAAATTTTAAAACATGATTTAACATAGTTTTGAGAGAGAATTGTAACTAAGAATTGAAACTCCCGCTCCATACAACATTAAACCTACACATGAGAGATATCTCCCGCTCCATACAATATTAAACCTACACATGAGAGACATTACTAGTTTCAATAGAAATTTAGGTTTGAAGAAAAAAGTATTTAGTCCCCCTATTTTTATAAAACCTCCCAACAACATCAGTTGGATCTATCAAGGAATGAGTATGCTCTCTCCAAACATTCCGAACCAATGGCACCGAATTCTGCTCTCCAAAGTTGAAGTCGGTCATGTTCTCTGCAATGGCATCCAGTTTTTCATGAACTTTTTTGATGTCATTACTCATCTTAAAACGAGCTCCAAACGAGTTGGATCTAGAGAAGATCATGCCTAACTTCTTTATCCCCTTATTACTTCCACCCTTAGCTTTTCGCTTCAACATTTTTGTGGAGTACGAATCCAACAAATCTTCCACATCATATAATACACACACTTCAGTTGTTGAGCCACCTCACTGCTCTGATTACCACGCTCCTCTGCATCTAGTAGTTTAAGCTTGATGGTAGTGATGATTTGCTAAATAGATGCAAGCTCCTCTTTGACACGAAACACATCCCCAATCTTTTGGAGTATGACAGAACCCAAACGCTCTAAGGCTTTTGTGGAAAGATCGAATAATATAGCTTCCGCCATTTTTGATGGTAGAAGGGTGGTGGTTTCTTTGGTTTGAAAGCGTTGTGTGTTGAGTGTTGTAAAGGAATCAACTTGATATTTCAAATGAAGAAACTCACATAAGATGAAGACACGTGGCTACAGAGCTCTTGATATGAGACACGTGGTTCTAGGATATATTAAGATGAAGACACGTGGCTACAGAGCTCTTGATATGAGACACGTGGTTCTAGGATATATTTAATCTCAAGGACAACAAATTGTATTTTAAAAACAAAATAGGTACAATGGTTGACAGTCAAAATAGCCAACAGAACAAGAACACTTATTTGGGGCGAAAGAATTCGATTTTTAGTGAGAAAGAACATGCAAAAGCTAATGCAATTTTTTCAACTTGACCCAGTGGCGGATCCAATGCATGCCTAGAGCCCACCCTCACCTTTTGATAAAAAATTATCAAATATACTAATAAATGTTTCAAATTTCAAAATAAACCCATTTATTTTTAAAAAAATCTGAATAGTTTTTCTAAAAAAATTTATATCAGTAGTTCTTTTGTACATATAGTTGGAGTTTAAGAGATTTGATCTCTTGAACTTGGAAATTAGATCGCAAGATGCTCATATTAATATGTGGATTTTTTAATTATTTTTTTGTTAGAATGTCAATAAATAGTATTAAAAAAATTAGGGGCGCTACCTCCAAACCTCCACTAATCTCTAACCTACTTTCTATAAATTCCTAACACCACCACTAACTAAGCCCACCCTTAAACAATTTTTTAGATCCGCGTCTACAATGCTTCCCTTCTCTTCTTAGTTTATATATCAGCAGTTGAAGATGTAAAATCTCACCTAGACCAGTGGCTACAATGCTTCCCTTCTCTTCTTAGTTTATATATCTCTGCTTGCCGGGGATTGACATTTCTTCCCCAACACTTGAAACATCTTTGCGCTCTCCAGAAATTGAATATTGAGAATATGGAGGAACTTGATCCCTCTTGTGATGAAAACGGTGAAGACTTCCAATGGCATCATCTTACAAGCTTGGGTGAATTGACATTATGTGGGCTTCCAAAAATGATTGCTCTGCCCTCAGCTCTCCAACATGTTACAACTCTTCACTATTTGAACATATCAAGTTGTCCAACTTTAGAGGGTTTACCTATGTGGCTGCCCAATCTCAACTCACTCGGTATGCTTAGACTTGCAGATTGCCCCGAACTGAAATCATTGCCAGATGGGATGACTGATCACACTTCTTTGAAGGTCTTGGAGATCCGTAGATGTGGCCAATTAGGCGACCGATGGAGAGTTATCGAAGGCGCAGATTGGTCCAAGATTGCTATGTTTTCACCATGACAAAAGCCGAGTTTGATATAATTGAAGGATGGATTAGGAGGATCTTCCATTTTGTCTACTTTACCTATTGCAGCTCTGAAATTCCAATTCCCGGTTCCTTCCTTTGGTATGTCTGAAAGCCTTCTTGCAAGTTTATTTGGATGCATGCTAGTTTTTGGATTGTTGCGCGTCCCTTTTGTTTTGTATGTCTGAAAGACTTCTTGCAAGCTCACTTGGATGCATGCTAGATTTTGGATTGTTGCTTGTCCCTTTTGTTCTGTATGTCCGACGATGTTCTTTCTTTTTGTAGGTCTGAAAGAAGCCTTCTTGCAAGTTCTCACTTGGATGCATATGCTATGGCTAGTTTTTAGATGGTTGCTCGTCCCTTTTGTTCTGTATTTCCGAAGGTGTTCCTTCTTTTTGTATGTCTGAAACAATCTCCTTGCAAGTTTACTTGGATACATAGAAATCAAGAAAAAGGCATGCTAGTTTTTGGATTGTTGCTGGTCCCTTTGGTTTTGTATGCCCAGAAGGCGTTGATTGTTGTTTGTCCTTTTAGTTTTTTAATTCAAGATGTAATGGAGTCCAGCCAGGTTTGATTAATGAGAACGCAAGCTATGCTTACCACTAGTCGCATGTTCAGCTCGCCTATGTAAACAGCTCTTACGTACACCTATTAAGTTGGCCTAGTCCAAACTAATGAATCTTCAATCATACAACGAGGACGAGGCATTCTCAAATTTCAGATAAGAGTAAGTTTGAAGTCTTGGCAGTATTTCAAAACATTCAGATAAGTTTTTCTTTCCAAGTGTTTCTTTGATTTCTAGTTCAATTATATTACGAACATTCACGTTACAATATAGCTATGAGTTTTGGTGCGTGAATAGACAATGGGTGTGGGGGGTGGTTGGTGGTGGTGGAATCCCTCCTTACTGGGAACTCTAGCTTTTTGTGAGGGTTGATGAATGTTGACGGGAGTTGTTTTGTTTTTATTTTCTGGAGTGAGAGGGCAACATTCCTGTGCGTGCCGATGAGTGTTTTGGGTAGAGGAGGCAACATTGTTTTTCTTTCAAACACATGAACAACTTTGCATGTGGATAGAAACAAAAAGGTAACATTTAAACTTCAGAGTGGGTGCTGGTGTTATGAAAGTGGGGTGTGAGAGCAAGGTTTAGATTCTGAGTATGATCTGCTATCTAGAATAGTAGGGGGGAAGTGTCCTAGTAACTGTATCTGTATCTCGAAGATGGAGAAGTGTGAGTGTCTTATGGCAATTTTTGGGAAAAAAAATGTATGGTTTGGGCAAGATGTCGTGTGGTGTGGGCATTTCACCTAGCCATTCATTAGTTTTAGGCAATTGCAAATGTTTTTGCCTCTCTCTGATGTAATACATTTTGATATCCAATACATTTTGATATACATTTATATATCATTGCAAAAAACTAAAAACACAATAGTTATAATTAAAACTCAGATCCTCACATTCATTACATCAAATTCAAGTCGCCCCTTCTTCCCCACCAAATAAATTATCAAACGCCATGTCAAGATAGTTCTAATGACTTTCAAGGCTCACCATTAGGATGCAAGTACAAGGACTTTAATTGTTCCTTGGCTATTTGCAGTTAACATTGTTGGGCTATTGTTCTTCCAGCACACAGCACTAATGAAGTACGACCCTGAATCACCATGAGCATCTTCCGAATCAGAAACAAATTTATGCCAAGCTGCAGGTTTAGAGATGGCCTGCAAAACATAAAGAAAATCCAGGTTACTTACTGATATGTTGACCCTTGACACATAAACAGCCTATATAGAGAATTAATTTCCAACCTTGTGATAAACAAACACTTCATTTGTTTCGCTGCCACAGGCAAGGTATTCACTGTTTACTGTTAGACCAACAAAATTCTTCTCGTTTGTGTGGCCTCTAAATGTACGCAGCTGAGAGATCAGATAAGACATTTACGCATCAAAAACAAGTATTGAATTGGCAGACCCTTTTACTTTCCTGTATTTATGTTCTAACTAGAGAGCAGGAAGAGAGGTCGATTAGAGCTGAAAGTGCGAACTACATGATTCAACTTGTCATAAGCACAGAAACTTACCGGTAAATTCTCCTTTACATCCCACAAGCAAAGTGTGCTATCAGTAGATGCAGATGCAAGTTCATTGCCTGACATAAATTTCACATATGAAACTGCTTTCCTATGCCCGTTGAAAACATATAATGGTTGGCTAGTATTCCTCAAGTCATAATAATGAACATGATGATCTGCGGAACCTACCTGTAAAATTTGAATCCTTTAAATGAATTTCATTTTTGGTCAAAATGGAACTAAAGAAACAGGTAGCTTCAGAAAAGCACAAATTTATTTTTATTTCCACTTATTTCAGGCCTTTGAGGTTTAGAAGGATGGCTTGAATATGGTAATCCATTCAAAAGTTCACCAGAACAATATTTGAATTGATCATCGACTTTTCCATAACCATTAGAAAGTATTCATGTTAAGGAAAAAAAATTCAGTTAGGAAGAAAGAGAGAGACATACTGCAACATAAATGCTGGATCCAGGATTATACTTGACAGAACAAATATTTGCTTTCATGTCGATGTTGCGGACACTGCCTTCTTGCTTCGTGCACCAAATTTTGACCTATTGATTAGTAAAATATAAGAAGCAAGAACGTAATGCAACACTAATAACTAATATACCATGTAACCAAATCAATTGTTTGACCTGCTAGACTTAAGTGAATGGGCTAGACTTAAGTGAATGGAGTGACTTTTGGTTGAATTGTCCAAGAACATCGTACCTAGATTTTAAGGAAATAGTGACTTGTGCGTTTAGGCTAGAAAGTGCAAACATCATAACCAAATTAAACTTATGAGAAAAGAAATGAAATTATGAAATTGATAAACATTGATTGGAACTGATGAAGAAAATATAGAGTTCATGAGAAAAAGCACTACTTGAGAAAAAAATCCATGTGATTTCTGCCTGGTGCCTACAGTACCCCCTTTCCTCTAATTTTCTTGGAGAACTCTCATACGCATGGCTAATTATTTGCCAATATCATCTACTTTCCTAATCACTGACCCAGCTAACTTCATAATACTATGCAAGATCAAGCTCTAATACACTATTTATAAATAGTACCTTGCAGTCATCACTGCCAGATACAAGCATTGAAGGTTCAGTGTGTGAAAAGTCCACACTCCAAGCTCGCTTCTCATGCTCCTCATATTCCATTACACTCTGAATGGAGAAGAGCAATATTAATGAGGATAAAAAAAAAAGGGAAATTTACATCATGAAATTTAATGAGAGTATATGTCTATGAGCACGTCAGCTTGCATACGAGTATATGATATGGACTCAGGCAGCAGAGGCAAATAAATGTCATTCATACCTGACGAGTAGTTACATCCCATACAGTTACTATCCCTTCATAATCGCTGCTAGCAATATGATTTTTCGTGTACTTGTTCCAACTCAAGCAGCTGAGCTTAGATCTCGTGGACATCTCCACAACAGGGCAATGCACATCCGCTGGTTCATTTATCACCTGAAAGCCCATATTGACAATTCAATATCATATACCCAGAGATCATTATCCACAATCAAAGCAGTATGTTAAGAAATATCTTTGTGATTTACAATGCAGATAAATACTGAAAAAGTGTAGATCCACTATGCAACCTATATCACTCTGAACTTACCGAGCTAAATTCAAAAACCTTAATGCGCCTAGAAACTCCAGCAGTAGCAAAGAATTCATCATTGCGATCAAATTCTATACTGCAAATAGTAAAAATAAAAAATATAAACTATCAATGGAATAAAATATTGCAACAAACACGAGTATACAAGAAGCAACAAAAACACAATGAAGGAAGCTCAATAGTAATCAATAACAATATTATTCTAGTTTTGTAGGTACTCCTCCTTTCAACTTCGAGACATCACACCTAACAGTAACAAATAGACTTCTTTAACTGATGTTACATTCTGTCACTGAATGGTTATTCTCTCTCGTAAAAAGAAACATTTAGACTGTTTAAGGAAGTCATTTGTAGGTCCTTTCAACTTCGAGATATCACACCTAACAGTAACATATAGATTTCTTTAACTGATGTTAAATTCTCTGCCACTGAATGGCTCTTTTCTCTCACAACAAAAGAAACATTTCGACTGTTTAAGGAAGCCAACAACATGACTAAAAAGTGAGTTAGCGACAATACTAGTAATCAGAAAGTTCGTTCTTAAATTGCAAAAGTAGTCTAGCCACATATAATCTCCAAATAAGCAACATAATAAAATGATTATAGCACCTCAAATGTAATTATCAAACTACGTCTGCACACAGTCCCTTGGGTTTCAAGTTTCCACATTCATCAGTTTCTCGGGTTTCAAGTTTCCACATTCATCCACCAACCAGTTCAACAGTGAAAGAAAATCAATTCAAACACTTTTCTGACCATTTGATATGACATTAAGAAAATGCAATGGGTTTCCAGCTCACCTCGAGACAATATTCGCATAGTGGAAAAGGTCGCCATGCCTAAGTTCAGCAATGACCCTCAATCGACTGATAAGGAAACCAAACAGAAAAGGTAAGCAAGTAAAGCATACAGTGCATTCAGATATTAGCACAGGACCCAACAAGCAGAGAAACACCAAAAAAATGGGCAGAAATTTCTTAAGAGAAACAGAGAAGCAATTATTGCAGTTAAAATGGGAAAATACAGACCTGTATCGTGTAAAGTTGTTCAGCACAGATTGGAAATCCTTAAGGCCAGGATTATAACCTGCTCTACTCACATAATCTGCATTCGTTTCTTTCTGTTTAGATGACCGTCTCTTTGAGCAGCGACGCTTTTGCAAGTAACATTCCTGCAGGTCATTAAACTGCAACAAAGGCTTATAATGAGAACCAATGTAGTATGCAAACTGAAATACAAACACCGATAAGAACTAAATCACCAGTCATGTTAAACAATGGATTGACTCACACAACTATTTCGGGAATCATGTCCTAGCTATGTTTGAAGGCCTTCAAAGTTCAACCTGACCCCCAAAGTTTCTGAAAACTTACTAAAGGTACATCAGCACTCATGAATAGTTTATAAGAAAATTACCTCTAGATGAGACATATAGACTGATAGACATAGATAAATCAGAAGCCAACTATGGATAATCCAAGGCTACAGACAACGAGCTTTTGGTGCACCCAACAGCAAACTTGGACCTTCTCAAATATTCGTTAATAGGATGTGAATGCTGATATATTACCTGAGCATAGATCCGTCCTTTTCTTGCAACAATTTGTCCTGCCTGAGTAAAATATTCCGAATCTGCTCTGCCACCAGCTTCTTTTCTTTGAAGAACTTGAGTGCTTATTTGGGCCTGCTCATCCGCTTTCTTGTTCTGTAAACTTCCTGATGCTGTCCCCTCCTGGAGACCGCAGGCATCAGAGATGCTGCCATTGTTATGTCTATCAATCAATGAGGGCCACAATTTTGCTGTTGTAGGATCATCAAGGATCCTAACTTTTGCTGAGCATCTGTCCTTCGCCCTGTATAATTCAAATCTCTTTTGCTCTACAGAATTTATGTCCTCCATTATGTACAGAAGATCAGCTTGAATCTGCAAATGAAAGAGAACACCATCAGTAAGACAGTTCAAATCCCACTTTGAGTCACAGACGAAGATTATCTCCTCCTCAATCAGTAATGCAAACACTCTTAACGAACAAATGAAGCAATGATCAACTATGCAGTAAAGTGTTCAAAGTCATGAAAGTAGTCCCAGCCAGTGAGTATAACACATTTGAAAATTAGCTGGTTGTCGGCATGTTCATCTTTAATGTTAATTCAACACTTCTCAAAGCACCATTTCCTATTTCATTAGTAAACAGAGCACTTTCTTGTCCAATCAGTTTAATATAATTGTTTCAGTTCCAGCACCCACTTCAAACCTACATAATATTTCTGAATGACACTATTCACAAGCCTCATAAACACATGCAATGTAGCCTATGATTGTGTAAATTCCTTTAATATAAGGACTGATATGTAGGCCACAACATTCTCCAAAATGGGAATAATATTTATTAGCAATAAAAGCAATGCTATCTATTCTATAAAAAGGCATTATCAATTTGTTAGAAAAACGAAATACAACCATGCCATGAATACTAAATTGAATGACCTCACTGAGCTCTTCCAGCTTTTGCTTTCTTAGGCAATGCAAGAAATCGTGTAAGATTCTCATATTTTTCTCTGCTTCTTCTTGCTCCATTCTTCTCTTCTTCTCTGTAAGAAGAGACAACAGGCCATCTAGCTCCTCAACTGACACCTCAGAGCCCTGTCGAGGTTCACAAGAAACTCATTCTATGATTTATGATTCAATCAACATTCAATCATTCATGGGTTCCCACCACCACATCTAAATGAGCACCTAAAATAGACAAAACTGAAGAAAGGAAAGAAGGTTTCAGATCATAGAAAAATATTAGCTATTGATATGTAAGGACATGCACAATCATCTCGCAAAGTGACTCTGACTCGCCCTGCAAACACTTGTGCTTTCTAAAGAAACGAAAAATAAATCAGAAAGCCAGCAATATTTTTCAATCAAATACGGTAACAGACCTGTTGCAATGCCTGAATAAGATTTTCAACTGGAGAAGCAGTCTTTGCTACTTGACAAGCAGTGGATTTCTTCAATAACTACAGGATTCAACAAGCGAAGAAAAAGTAAATAAGCTTAAAGAAGGTTCAATCTCTCACAATCCACCATTGCAAGCCATGGAAGAAAAAAATATTTCGTATGCAAATTCCTCAAAAGAAGTACTCTGGTTTCCCTGTGGAGGCAGCTTATTACATTACCAGAAAAAATAAATCAAAAAAAGAAAATCACGCTTTTGCGATTTTAATTTCCCTTCCTTTTCCAAGCTAAAACTTGTCATACTAAAACTAACCCTCATAATAATCAAAATTCGAATTTCTCACATTGAAATTGTTATTCATGAAATCATCTCGAAATTCACAAAGTGATCCAAACACTTAAAATGCAAGAATCAAAAACGCCAATCAAACCTTATCGAGCAACAGATTAGGGAAGATATGGTTGTTAGTGAGATAATGACTACAACAGGGACAATCGCTCTTGTTCCGAAGATGCGTTACAATGCAAATGTAACAGAAGCTGTGTCCGCAAGCTGTGATGAATGCGTGCGTGATCGTCTGCATGCATATCGGACACAACATTTCCCTTTCCATCTTCTCCGCAGCCGCCGAGCCTGTCGCGGCCGAATACGGTGTTCGCGAAGGCGATGCCTCCGATTTCACTGTAGGAACCAGTGCCCCCATGGACAAGTATCCCATTCCGAGTGTGATCCTCTCTCTGTGATGGAAGGTACGAGAGAGTTTTTCATAACTAGTTATGTAGGTAACGGAGTGTCTGTGTAAACTCTAAAGAGGAGTAAGGGAAAAGCAACGCGTCGGGTCTTTCGTGTGTGGTGTGTACTGCGTCAGCGTGCTTCCTATGCGAGAGACGAAGTACGTCTAATGTGAGGGTGGAGACGGCCCACGTTGGGCGGGTGGTTCAGTTATACCAAAATGTTTTTCAACACAAAACGACGCCGTTTAATCATTATTTTATAAATAAATTTTCAAATTCCACATCCAGTATTTCTTGAATAAGAAAATTCCATATTGCTAATTTCCAATTTTCCATTATGATATCAAAGATATAATTATTGGATTGGCTGTTATTGATCAATAATCATTGCACAAAGCTCTTGACAATATAAATTTATGTACAAAATGGAGCCCACTGTTCCCAGGAAGATATATAGTTGTGGAGTAAACAAGTGTTCTTAGGTGAATCTATATTCTGAAACAAAACATGTATATGTGCTGTGTCTGTGTGAAGATTCTTCTACTGCTGGAGAAATGAAAGTAAATTTCTCAGTATTAGTTTTTCATGTCTATCCCGTTCTCCGATGAGGAGGATGAGGATGATGAAACGGATTTCACCACACAATCCACGATTCCTTGGCAATCTTTTTCAGGAACAATGCAGCCAACCTCATCTTCAAATGCACTCTCTGGACATGAGTGAGGAGAACGAAGATTCCCGTGCGTCTGACAGGCTTTCATCGTCTTACAATGTTCAGCTTCATCATCTCGGATGTTTACGAACACATCATACAAATTCTCTGCAAAACCCAAACAATGTATCTTTGGTCTTAAAGCCATTGTTGGTCAAGAGATATAAACATAACAGTAGCAAAATTTGGAGATTGTGGTATAAAGGGTGTAAAATGAACATGTTTAGTTTATAGAAATTTATCACACATGGTCAGTTTGAGGTGATGCAAAAAAGGTAAATAATAGTATTCCAAAATCACTACTACAGATTAGAGTTTGTCCTCACCTATTTTTGGCCTTCGAGTATTGGGAGGCCTGGACGTTTGAAATTCATCTGGACAGAAAGCAAACTCATGATTGGTATTGTACTGGGAGGGTAGAAGTAAAGGCTGCCGCTTCTTCAAATACTCTCCAATCCAATCAAACCAACAACTGAGAGAGGAAAACTTACCAAACAAATACAAGTCACCCTTGGTGTAGTATTCTACAGCAACAGCAGGGGCAGGCTTTCTTTTCAAATCCTCTGCAAGGGATGGAACAACATCAGAATAAAAGCAGTGAAGTTATATGTAGACATATGAGGGAAACTGTCATGCTGTATATGCAAATATACTATAACTGCATTTCATGCTAGAGATGTTTTACAGGATTCTGTGGTCAGAGCATATATATGCTAATGTATGAAGAAAATCTTGAAGGCCCAAAAATGAGTTGTCCTAAGTCATTGAGAGCCTTCCGGCTTTCCTCAGAGTCTAAAACAATGATTCCAGGGATTCGAACCATGCCATACCAAATCAAAATTGGGTTCAAAGCTAATGGTTTGCAATCTAGTATATAACCAACAACAGCACGTATAAGTTATCGCCTTCATGCCATGCATGTACAAAGCAAGCTTAGCAGATTTGGAATTAGTCAATTACAAATGTTAACAAACCTCCATGGGCTTTGATAAACTTGTCATAAGTTGCAAATGCATGACCCTCTACACACTCAGAAAAGTGATCTGCACCAGAAGGGAAGCGGGATTCATCAAAGTCAACAGTTGACTATGAAATAATAATATCTATGGAACAATTCATCCCACAAGGAATATAGGTAACAAATGAAACCACAATAACTAAAATCTGGAACTAAACTGCCAAAAGAATAGAGTACAATGAATTCAAGCAAAACAAAAGGTTTCTTATGAATATAAGGAGGGTTCAAGGAAAGAAGATGATTAACATAGAAAAATCATGCAGCCAATCCAGAACAAATACTTACATGCCATTCTTGGGCTTAATGCATACATGAAGGCTGTCATGAGATAATAGAAAATTGCTATATGTTGAGCAAGAAAGCGATCGACCCACCATGCATTGCCCCCCAGTTCCTGTAAATATATGATATTAGTATTGAAAGAGTAGAACATTGTGCAAGTAGACTACCATACTGAAAAGAGACAATGCTTGGGGGTTAAGGATTGGATGATGATGAGTGGCAAAATCTAATGTATGACCTAGCCCTTATCATTTTTCTTTCTTCATTCCTCCAGGTTTGCAACATTAGTCGCTATCATTCATCCAATTGGACAACGAAAGATGTTGACAACATAGATGTGTGTGATCACAATAATACGGCACTTTTCGTGTAAGCCACTTGCAGTGACTTTTACGAACAAAATAAGTAACGACATCAAGATATGAATAAAACAATTTAAACAAATCATATGCGGAAATTGCTTACTTCCATTATAAGCAGGTGGTGCATCTCATTCCAGTTCTCTGCAAAATGCACTTTCAGATAATCTGACCTTCTCCACCAACCAAAACTCTCATACATGTGTAGAACAGAAATAAAAGCTGCCACCAAAACGAATAACATCTTTATTATTCAATATACAGCAGGGGAAAACACTATAACTAGCATCCCCTCCTCAAAGCCAAATATCAAATTAACAAGCCTGACAAAACACACTACGTAGTTCTAGGTAGAGTGTAGATGAAACAAGTTAATCAAGGGTAAAACTCACCAAAATAGGGAACTCTCGCAATAGTTTCCAGTACAAAGAATCTCGCATAATCTCGATCATGATACAAAGTATCAAGTATCTTTATCACCGTCTCCTGGAATGACAGTACAGTTAGAATGTACCTAAACAACATTGATTCCCGCAAGAGAAACAATTGTAGCATATTCAAGAAGTGAGAATGAACATTGCCCAAACCCTACAGCTAACATGATAAAGAACAAATTGAAAGTTGAATCCTTAATGGTACAAGTAACAGACAGGATTCACAATTTCACATGCATTGAATTCTCATGCTTTCAAAGGAAAATTAAGATTTACCGTGAGAAAGACATTCACAGACTGTTCAATCTTGATAACCCATTTCTCCAATGTACTAGCTGATTGAGTCTCCGGTAGCTCTCCACAGCCTCGTTTCTCCTCACCATCAGTAATTGATTTTGATGAAAATGACTCCTCCACCACCACTTTCTCATCTTTCTCTTGCAAAGTTGTTGCTTTGATTTTATTCAACTTCCTACTCGATTAATACACATAACCAAATCAATAACACAAACTAAAAATGAACTCCAACAATACAAATGAAAATATATCAATCTATCATGTTCAATATTAAATTTTCCGCGAAGATTCGATCAATTTGGTATAGGAACATCAAGAGATAACAGTAATTCAACATACAACCACTAAATTAAACAGAATTACAATAATATGGACAATATTAGAACATGTCTCGAGATAACAGCATACCTGGATAGCAATCGACGGGAAGAGAGGATTGAATTGAAACGCAGAGGATTTAACTTTGATGAGCCGAATGAACCCAATCTTTTAGAGCAATTTGTTGCTTTCACTGACGGGACTGAAACTGCAAACACCGTCGACGATAAACTTAACGCCATTTCTCTCTAGCTCTCGCTCTGAGAAATCGTAGTGAAATGGAAATTGACTAAGAAATCAGTCCCGAATTGAGGGAAAGGAACTAAGGAAGGAAAGTATGGTCGTTCGTTCAGAGAGTTCGAACTTTGGGCAGAAAGACGGAATACAGTTTGTGCAAAAACTTCGTCGTTGCGCGTTTGGCAGGTAAAAGTGTAAAACCGACAAAAGGCGGTTTTTGAATTGGGTTCGGCGCATATTCCCTACTCATTGCCCACTGCGTAGTCGACAAATCTCAGTGGACTTTCAACTTTAGCCCATTGGTCTGGGCCTCGCAGGGCTTCCAATATAGCTTCGGGGCGTGTCTGCCCACTAAAAAGGAAACTTGGACCCTTGCGAAGATAGATACTGGGCCCGCTGGCTTGTTTCTTCAAATTTTTGAAAATGCAATCCGGGCCTGAGCAGCCCAATTCGTCAAACTATGAGCAAGCTCATCTGTTAGTCTGTGACGTTTTGGGCCCTCCTATCAAAAAAATCTTGCAGGCCCACTTTAATACTGCAAAGTGCAAACAATGTCTTTTGACGGCCAACAAAGAGAGTGGTGTCAACCCTAAAACACTCACATCGATCTGACGTAACTCTAACCCAGTTAAGTGGTCTATAAATAAAGCAGAGCTCCTCTCTCACATTGTAGGCGTGTTTTCATGGGATTAAGTACCAATGACGACAGATAAATCCATGTAGACTCGAAACCCATTGTGGACAATATTTTCAATATGTTTGGGTAGAGAATTTCGACAACCACGTCTAGTTAGTGCTATTTATAATCTTCTAAACAGAATTATTGAATAAACCTTCACGGAATTATCATTAATAAGAAGTGAAGAAAGCATGGCCTTGTACAAGAAAACCCCATTAAACAATCATTCCATCTTCAAATTAATTCTATAAAGACTGAACTGAATAATTGTTCTTAGCTCCCCAAAAGAAAGAATAATAAATCAGCCAAAATGAAATCACAATTGATCCTCTTTAGCTTCCTCACAATTGCCATAACAATCAGTCTATCCACCAGCGTCGCTGGTGGTGGGCATCACCATGACGAGTGGAAGCCAATACACGATCTGAAAGAAGAACACGTGAAGAAAATCGCGGAGTTCGCAGTGAAAGAGCACAACAAGGAAGAAAAGGAGCATTTGAAGCTTGAAGAGGTGGTGAAGGGAGAATATAAAAAGGCACGTCGTCATAAGAGCAAGTACAGGCTGGTTTTAGCTGCCAAGGATGAGAAGAAGGAGAAGAGCATAGAGGAAGAGCATAAGAAGGATAGCAAACACTACGCGGCGGTTGTGGTTGAGAAATCAAAGAATGACCAGCACCGATTGCATCTAATCTCGTTTAAGCCTGTCAAGTGATAAAAAATATCATATATAATCAAAGCTTAATTGCCCTATATTGATTTTACGAATAAAAAAATACTAATATTAAAAGCGTACAATAATTTTGCATCGTGGGATATAAAATAAAAGGATATTTCATAATTTCAGGGTTGCAAACAAAAAATATATTGTTCCTCGTTAGATTTATATATGTATTAATAATATTTGATTAATATCCATATATTAGGACTTAAGTAAGTACCATATCTGGACTGGACTTAATCAAAGAGATTTAAATGGGCCGGACTGCATGATCTGGCTCGACAGTTAATTGAAGGGCCGTGTTGAGTCGGCCCACAGCCACGAAAGAGTCGTGCCGGGCTAATTCTCCTTGCGCGTGGGCTAGTTATTACTTTAAAATACAAATGATCAAAATGAAAAAAGAAAAAGTGGGATATACTTACTGACGAGGAAGATAAGGACAGAAACAATGTTTAGGGTGTCACAAATTACACAAGAAATGAAGAAACTAAACGACAAAGAAAAAGACAAATTGTTGGAACTATGGGCTCCTAATTGATTGGCTTTGGGGACCTCTGTTATCATCGAATGATCATCGTCTTTGTCTTAAGACAAGTTCTTGGGAATTCCGTGGAAGTCAAAGCATCTCAGAAATAATATATACCAACTGTTATGAATTAGCATATATTAGTTTCTCACAGTGCAATCTAGAGAAAAACATCAATACAAGTTTCAGAGTTTCTTCTTCAAGTTGTTCTTCTTGATTCTGACCTATTTCTGCAAGTTATGGCCGTAAGTTTCGTTATTCTAAGATCTTTATTATGTTCAATATTCTCTTAATTTCGTTGTTTTTAAGGATGTGATCATAGATTCATAATCCCACATCGCTAAACTTGTTTATAAGTTGCATGCTAGTTGGGCTGGTTGTGTTAGACTTCCAAGTGTTTGATATAAAGTCCCAGTGCCATTGTTTCTTCATTTTCTACAGATATGTTCTATTTATGTATTAAGAACACAGTGTATACTTTGCTCACATACACAGCAACATCACCATGTCCCCAAATTCGGGAACTGGGACAAGGACAATGTGCCATACACTGCCTATTTCGAGAATGCTCGCAAAGAAAAAGGCAGTAGGATGATGAATCCGAATGATCCTGAGGAGAATCCAGAGGCCTTCAGCCTTGGTACACCTTCCTCTGTCCTTAGCTTTGGTTCACATGAGTCCAATCAAGCAGGAAAACAGAAAATGGAAGGAAAGGCCTTGTCTTCTGAATCTGTCAGCACTGACAAAAGCAGTTCTGATCAATCACTGATGCACCCAAGTCATCGACGATCCAGAATCGACCGGAAGAAGACACTTGTGGAGGGATCTCACAGCCTCTCCTCATCGGTGTCAGCAAATTCTAGGAACACATCGAGTGCTAGTCACCAATCCAGTTCTACTGTAAGCATTTGTTTTTGAACTATTTTGTTTGCAATGATCACCAAGTCATATATGCAAATCACATTAGTACATAACCATTTGATTCAGCGCCAGAGGACTGCGTCCGTGCCTAAGTTTGGTTCTTGGGATGAGGCCGACCCGAGATCCGGAGATGGGTTTACTCTCATTTTCGCAAAGGTGAAAGAAGAGAAACATAAGGCATCCCAGGTCCCTATTGTGCCCCCTCGACCAAATAATCGTTTTGATAACCAAAGAATGGAAGGAAGCTCTTCCTCTAAATCCAAGGTAATTTAAGATTCAAAGAGATCATTTTACTCTCAATGAACGTAAATTTTGATGATAATAACAATATGTTTATGTTTTTTTGTTGCATTATCTTGCAGTTTTGCTGCTGCTTTTTTCCACGCGGTCGGTGACTTTGCAGATCCTAGCTTCCCTTAGGAAGCGTAAATTCAATTGCAGGGATTGATTTTAATTTTCCCCAAGACTTATTGATGAGGTTCTGTATTATTGTTAAGGATTCTATTGTTGTTGATGTTTCATTCTTTTTTGCTTTGTTTGCAATCGTTTGTTGTTATTAACGTTACTGTATTTATTGAAAAGGAAAGTATTTATTACGCATGTAGTAGTCATAAATCGTCTGGCCCATTTCTGTGACCCATGGTTCTTGACAGGTATGATTTTTGTAACCACATTCTTGTCACGTTTCTCGACTACGACCATTTGACCCTCCTCGACATTGACCCCTCGTAACGTTGATGTCGACCTCGTCTTCTCAACATCGACTCTCGGCCTCTTACCACTTCAACATCATGTCCTATTGTCAACCTTTTATATTTGATTCAACACTCATAGCAATCCTTACAACAAACTTGATACTTGAGTCAATCTCACTTACGACAGCAAACGCCTTCACCCCAGACGTCTCTCCACTAAACCTACCATGTCAGACTTTATTTATGACACATGAAACCATCCCTCACCTTGTCCCTTTTATCAAACCAAGCGATCAATCCTAGTACTGACAATGCCCTGCTATGAATCGTCTTCTCTCTCTAACGATAACCTAGATCAAAGAATCATACTGCTTAAAGAAACGTGTCCCCCGAGAATACTATATGAACCAAAATCCTTCACATTTAAAGGACTTTTCTCATCTTTCTCCCTCTTCCCTCTGAATCAATTTGATCCCTCAAGCTTACAAGCCATTTTAACCTGTCATAGACCCATTCTACAATGAATATTGATAAACTAAACATATATTATATTATTTTTATCATCACAATTGTTTTTGACTTGATCGTCGAACACTTCTTGACTGTAGATTTGAACACCTACAACTACAAGGCTACAATACACAACTCTCTTTGGTATTATGCGAGTCTGTGACAATGCTTGGTCCGCCAAAGTTGCTCAACAATGATGGAATTTTGCTTGTAAAGGGCTTTAATTCGGATACGAAATTGGGCCACAATAGAAAAGTTGACCGGACCCTATATTGGGCCTAGAGAGGCCCATAAAAGCACCTTTGTCTGATGACTCTGATCCATTAAATTCCAAGTCAAGCCACAGGCCACATTAATTCAGTTAATCCCTTCGGTGATTGGGCCGGTTTCGGCCCAGTTATTCACAGTTTTCAGCCCATGATATCTTTTCACGGACAAGCAGTCAAGCATGACAAGTTTACGGCCCACCTGCTCTCCACTTGCATCTTTTCAGTGATAAAAATTCAATTCTTGTTGTACCTACTATTACTAATCATTGATCCAAGCAGCATTGTTTTTTGTGTTTCATGTCTCATATTATGGGTTCTTGGAGAAGCTTAAGATCATGTGAAACTGGTAGGTAGCATTTGCGCAAATACATGTATTAGAATTTTCTGCCAATACACATCAACAATATTGTTAGTTTTGGATTGTTTGATTCTCGTTATACATCAGGTCTACACGATTTTGTCTTTCCACGAGGTCACTCATTCTAATGATACTCTCGCAGAAAACACACTTAACTGTGGAATTACCACGGGATATGATTCACCTCCTCAAAAGATGAGTTGTTGATGGTAAAAAAAAAAAGGATTTATCTATATATGTTAACACGGATGCTTGAAACATCATTCTCCCAGGATCACTATAATAAAAAGAGCAAGTATTGTATAGTTCAATTTGTTTGACTTGATTGTAAGGAAACACCGACCTTCTTCATGATTGTTTCTTGTTCTCTGTTTTCTTCTCTTTCTTTTCAGGTTTTGTTGCGGCGTGACTTGGTGGCATTAGAAGGAATGGTTGGTGTCAAAACGTGCACTTGCTCTTCCGGCTCCTATATTGGCATATTTTTTTGTACTAGTCCCATGCATATTCACATGCAGATGGTTTCATATACAAATTATATATATGTATGTATGTATGTATGTATGTATGTATGTATATATATGTATGTATGTATATATATATATGTATGTATGTATATATATATATATGTATGTATGTATATATATATATATATATGTATATATACATATATATGTTTGCTTTTCTAATCAAGAATAATGTATTCCGGGAATGTCTTTTTGGATATTCCTTAATATCTCCATTATTAGTGGAATGTGAGAAGGAGATGAATAATCATTTGTTTTTCTCGAACAGATGGTTAGAACTTCATATGGGTTCGAATCATGCTGAAAGGTCCATTAAAGGTCATAAATTATCAAAGAAAGAACAAAATTTGACATTTTCGAACTCTGTAACTCACTATAGGCTCAGAAAACAGCTAGAAGATGTGCATAAATATTATATCCAGCAACAAGAATAAGGGAAATGATTGAATAGATTAATGCCCCAACATAAAGGAATTTAGACAAATTTGATTTGGAGAACTTAATTGGCTGAAAAGTGCCAATGCAAATTGCAATGATCATTTATTGGGTCCAATGTTCTATCTTTGAAGGACATTACACTTGATCATTTGCCGACTGTAACAAAGTCAATGAATATCCATCTTATGTGGCTGATATTTCACATTTGTCAAGTGGGTATTGCGTCCACGTGTACCCGTCACTTGGTAGTACCAAAAAATCAGTGTGTTAAACCGTTACTTGCTTGAAAGCGCAAAGCATAAATCCCCAAGTTTTCAATCAATGGACGGAGATTTGCAAAGACTGTGGCCACTTAGCATTGAATGAGATAAAAAAGCAGAGAAAACAGAGGAGTTGGGGAGAGAGAGAAAAGCTCTCTCCCTCCCATTCACTCTCTTTCTAAAGTCTTCAGCTTTCTTTAAACCAAGCAATCACGGGTGACTCCTGATATCTCTGCCTTTGAGTTCATCTTTTTCCTACAGCCCAACCGAACCTAATCTCCTGATCCTGTTAGAAGCAACCGTGAAAACTCTTTTATTGTTTTTTTTCCTTCTTCTCTTGCAAAGTCTGTATTTTGCATGAATATGAACCTAATTTGGACGCACACAATCTGTTTGTGAATATTCATCTCTGTCTTGGAGAGCAATCTCTCTTGAAATGGAAGTCTGTTATGTAGAATCCTACTTCTTGCTCTCGAAAACTTGATGGGTTGTCTCTGGTTTTGTGAATTTATTGAGCAATTAATGAAAACCCATCTCTGTTTCTCTCTTTGTTTTGGAACCCATGTTTTTGAATCAGTTCATGCACTTCCTGAAATCAATTCACACATTCAGGAGGAAAACTCGTTTTGATTGTTTGTTTTGACACAACCCCATCTTCTGTTCCGCCACAAAGTGCTATAAAGGAGCCTAATTTGAACTTCGCAAAAATGGCTGGCTCATGTTTTCCTGCATTTCGGCTTCGAAAATCGAAGAGCAAGCCATTACCGACTCCTTCCTCTTCGAAAACCCAGTTGGAGACTGATACGGAGATTATGGAGAAGAAGAGGTTTGACAGCTTGGAATCATGGTCCATGATATTGGACTCCGAGAACGTGGAGACTTGGGAGGTTTCGAAGGAGGACCAAGAGGAATGGACGGCCGATCTGTCGCAGCTGTTTATTGGTAACAAGTTTGCATCAGGTGCTCACAGTAGGATTTATCGTGGGATTTATAAGCAGAGAGCTGTTGCGGTCAAAATGGTTAGAATTCCAAACCAGAAAGAAGAAACAAGAGCCTTTCTTGAACAACAATTCAAATCTGAAGTTGCCTTACTTTCACGTCTCTTCCATCCCAATATAGTACAGGTATGGCCTTTCTAATTTGTTGTTGATCTTATACTTATTGTGATAAAACTTGCATAGTACGGCGCTTGATTTTCATGTAATACCGTTTCCATTTCAAGGGAATTGTCTTCATTCAATCTATCATTGATTAGGCATGCAGTATTAATTGACCTTCAAATAGCCTGTCTATATCTTCCACTATTTCGAATCAGCTATGTATTTTATCATTTTTCTCTGCCTGGACCACAATCTGTGTTCAATCATTCATCATCTCTCTTCTGCTTCACCTTAGTCTTTACCTGAATTTGTGATTATTGGCTTGTGATACAAGGTGTAGTCTGAAGCTGTAAATTTGTCTTGAGTCATTCCGTGCACAATATGAATATTTGCAAATGTATTAGTGGTTTTCTTCTTATAATATATTAATTGAATATATAAAGAAATCGGCTTTGTCTTAATCCATTGTCCTGTTCACAGTTTATTGCGGCTTGCAAGAAGCCCCCAGTTTACTGTATCATCACAGAATATATGTCACAAGGAACTTTGAGAATGTACCTCAACAAGAAAGAGCCATACTCACTTTCAATTGAAACAATATTGAGGTTAGCTCTTGACATATCCCACGGAATGGAGTATCTTCATTCACAAGGGGTGATCCATAGAGACCTCAAATCCAATAATCTGCTTTTAAATGATGAAATGCGGGTTAAGGTGGCAGATTTTGGCACTTCGTGTTTAGAAACACAGTGTCAAGAAGCCAAAGGAAACATGGGAACTTATCGTTGGATGGCACCAGAAATGATCAAGGAAAAACCTTATACTCGGAAAGTAGATGTGTACAGTTTTGGGATTGTGCTGTGGGAGCTCACTACAGCTTTGCTTCCGTTTCAAGGAATGACCCCTGTGCAGGCTGCATTTGCTGTGGCTGAAAAGGTTAGTTACTACAATTAGAATACAAAACTCCCCTTTTCAACATCAAAATATTGTTGCTCGATTTCCTAGTTTTCTGAAATATGTTCTTGCTACCATCAAAATAATTTATGTGCCTTAGCCTCCTTGCAGAGTTCTTGCGGAATGCTACCTCTAGTTACTAAACATGCATTTCTTAGCTTACTCTCATCTGATGATTGTATTACTGCTAATGGTATTGCAGCACAGTTAATTACATACCTTGTTGATCTAAAATTGGCCTAACTGATTGAAGCTAGCCAATCTATTAGAACCTCTCCTACGTGAAGAATCATGTTACCTGAGGAATTTCTTGCACATGGAAAGTTGGGAAAGTTTACATATGATTGCATCCACGTTTCTGGAAAGTTAAACATGTCCTCATGTCATAAGTGTCAATAATTTGATCATTTAACTAATATTGGTCGTAATTCATTATTCTAAATTTGAGAATTACCATCTAGGAGAATCTTCCTTTCAAGTTTAAGCTTGAGCAAACTTTCTTATCATTAGCAGAGGCTGACATGTGTTTTTCCAAAATTTTAAGCTCTTCCAGCTTCCGTTCAATAATTCGTAAATGGAATCATTCTTGTTCCTTGTATTGAGTCGTTCACAAGGATTCTTTCTTTCCTTCCTTTTCTTTTAAGGAATAAGGAGGTTATACCATATCCACTATTTGACTATATTTCTACCATCCACTGCTTTTTTTTCTTATATCAGCATACTTATTCCCTGATTCATAAGTAGTTTTCTCGGGTTTATCTCTGCTGCGAATTTTATGTAAATATCTTTTTTTTCGTCTTATGACTTAAGCTCATTGATAAGAGACTAATTAGGTGAAGATAGATACTTCTGGCCTTCATCTTTGAATCAAAATCATACAGAGTTTAGATTTCTATTCCAATTGTGCAACCGCTAAAGTTTTTAAGAATCAGCTCTTTACTTGCCTCAATAGAAGTATCGGGGCATCTACCGGTCGAGGTCTCATTATCGGACATCAAACCTTGAAAACGCATAGTCTTGCCAATAATGGAATCCAATTAGTTCCTTTCACAACATGCTTTGTTGGTCAAATACTGCTTCCGATAGTTTATCAGGCACCTCCATCCGTGGATTTGAGGGAAAGTAAAAAATAAATTGTGTAGAATGCATTAATCATTTACTGGTCAATTCGTCATTTAATTGTTATAAAAACTGGTTCATCCATCAATTAGATTCAAGGACTATGAGAACCTCTTGAATCTTGATGCTAGTTTTATACCTGTTTTGTTTATCTTGTTTGACAGAACGAGCGGCCTCCATTGCCGGCTAGTTGTCAGCCAGCACTGGCACATCTCATAAAGCGCTGCTGGGCAGCAAACCCATCGAAGCGACCAGACTTCAGCTACATTGTTTCTGCTTTGGAGAGGTATGATGAGTGTGTCAAGGAGGGCCTTCCTCTTACAACACACTCAAGACTGGTCAGCCGCAACGCCATTCTCGAGCGCTTGAAAGGTTGTGTTTCCATGAACTCATCTATACCTGTACATGCCTGAATCCATTAAGAAGGTAATATGGCATTCATCTTCCATCTTTAAGGTACCTTCTTAGTAAATTAGTCCCTAATTAACAACTTGTTGATATTGAATTTTCTTTTGATTATCTATTAATGTATCTTAATAATCAAATGTACCCACAAAGCCTCAACCCAGTAGCCATTCCTTAACAGAAGTATAAGCATTTTCAACATTAGGGGTGTTAAAAAAATCGTAAAAACTGAACCGGCTGTCAAATTTATTGATTGGTTGGTTAAAAAAAAATTATGTAGAACCGATCAAAATAACTGTCAATAACCGACTGATCAAGAAATCGGGGAAAAAAACTCAACTGTTTACACCTCGTGGAGGAGTGGTTTATCTAACGAAGGCTGGCAGTTGATAAAGACAAGCCTTTCGCTTTCACATTCACATATACATGAGCTTCCCTTTTTGACCTAAATTTTTCACAAGGCGAAGTCAGGCAATCACAATCTCACAGATCAAATGTGATTTTACAAAGTTCAAAATTAAAGGTTCCATCTAACACTACTTGACTTTTGACACATTCCTACCCTCAAATAGTCTCTCATCATCATTGTTGCCAAAGTCCAGTCCTCTTTTTGGACAGAGTACAGCCTACGTTGGTAGATTGATGAAATTCAAGAAAGTTTCATGGACAATCTTGCATGCAATGCATTAAGATCCACACATTTTATCAAATTTGCTAACATGGAAATTATCAGTGACAAGACAACAGCAACAACTACAAGGCAAACTACAAGGCAAACAAAAAAAGAAAAAAACTGCTACCTATAATGGATATTGTATTATTGTAAGAAAAAGTAGTATAGTCCAAAATATATGAATGAAGCTTTTTTACATGAAAAGAATAAATACCCTTTGAAAAAAACAACCCAAAACAGACAGAGTGTTCGGAATTGGACTACTTTTATGTATTTTTAAGGGCTTTTGCTCCCTCGGCTTTAATCGAATCCCCTTACTATTCAGTACCATATTGACCATTATACCCTCAACTTTCTCGACTTTCCCCAAGTTACCAACGAAACTCAGGCAGTTTGTTGTCTTTTGGCACGATAACCCAAAAGGGTAGTTGTGGGAATACAGTTTTTGTCCTGAGAATCCCCGGCACCAGTACGAGAGGAGTAGGCTTTCGGCCCCAAAAAAAGAGATTGGTCGTTTTCCATCGATTGATTCATATTAAGGATCTGAATTCTGTATAATAATTACTTTACAGGAGCTTGAAATTTAAAGAACCCATTTTGGTTCAAGAGTAACATCAAAATGGATGATTACTTTGAAGAAGAACTACACCAACCCATGATTTTGATCCAAAATTAAGCTACCCATCTTTCAATTATCACTAAGAAAGGGGTAATTTACAAAAAAAAAAGAGAGCAAAAACAAGTTCCAAATTATATGGAAGAGAAACTAAGATTAAACCACCAACATTTTGTTTTTCTTTTTGATTTTCCTTCAGATTGATGAACCCCAAACACCCCATATCCGCTCTCCGATGAAATTCATCAGCTTCCTCACAGACCCTTTTTCTTCCCCTTCCCCTTCCCCTTCATCACCACCAATATTACTTCCGCCGCCTCCTTCAACACCGCTACTGATAGATTCAATCACTAAGTCAGACTCGCTTAACTCGTTCTTCTGACTCGTCTCGGACCGCTTCAACTCACTGGACTTATTCCTATTACTATTACTATCACTCCCCTTTTTCTTCCTGTCTTTTCTGCTCTTTTTACTGGAGTTGGAACTCTGAACCAACCACTCCTCAAAAGCTTCGATGATTTCATGGATTAACTGACGGTTCGGCGAGGAGTCCCACCTAGCCCAGTAACTCATGTAGCATCTGAAACAGTCGCACTTGAACGACGGCGGGTGGTCAGCGCTTCCGGTGCCGGTAGTATTGGTTCTAGCAAAAGAAGAGGAAGACCCACTTTGGTGGCTTAGGCGATGGCGTTGATGTTGGTTTGAGAAGCTGTTTCCGGAGCTGTTGGAGCATGAGATAAGATACGCCAAGACCTCCTTTTCCTCCGGCGAGAGAGCGGCCGCGAGGGTCAGAATCGCCGCAGGTAGAAAGGTCAGCTGGTCGAGCTTGTTTGGCGGTGATGGATGAACCGCCCCTTTGCGATAAAGCTTCTTCATCCCTGAAACAATTTGTCAGATTCTCTCAGAACAGAAAGGTGAGAGAGAGCGAAAGAGGGAGAAAGATTTGAACTCTACGAAGCCGATGGGCTAATATTCTCTATAGAGACTAGAGAGAGAGGGGAGGACTGAGGAGGCATTTGTCTTGGGGTTGATGACGTAGTGGTTGCAGTGGGGAATAATTGGGTGCGCCCAGTGCAATTTTGAATGTTTGGGATTGAGAGAGTGAGTGAATCGTATTCGTCAACTAACATCATGATGTGATTGGGACCTTAAGCCTTAAGGTATTGCTGATTAGTCTCCGCCTTCAGAATCTTTATAATTTCCATACAGTATACAAGCCCATGGACCATGGATTTCTGCTGTACTTGGTGGACTCCTCTGCCCATATCAGACTTACCAAAGCCCAATATAACCCACCAAGGCCCAATATAACCCACCAAGGCGGCAAGGCCATTGGGGAGATTGGATGGGCTAGGAAAGCATGAAGAAATTTGGAACCAGCTAGCTGCATTGGCTTTGTTGCAGCACCGATGAGCATTTGGTAAAGAAGAGAAACCTTTAACCAACTACCTCATTTTGACTCTTAACATTGACTCACTTTCAATGTTAATAGAAAGAACAGATGAAGCTTTCCATAACGCAAAATTGTATAAGCACACCCATGTACCAGATGAACTGCAGTTGGTATATCATGAGAACATAGTTAAAAGTGAAATGGTTCAGAAAGAAAATTCAGAATTCCATTATCGATCCTATGCTTTTTTATTCAAACAGCTTAGAATGAAAACAGGATACAACCATGATAACTATGGTTACCTCAAAAAGGAAACATTGATTCGAATCAAAAGTCATCTCCGCATTCCTACAGATTTCAAAGCCACCAAGGTGAAGCACAGATCATCAAATCTTCCCTTATAATCCTGCAGAGAGGATGTCAAACAGTTATTCGGATGCACTGATATCTAATATCTACAAGGAATGGAGTCATCGAAACTCTAAACCATTCGATCCCAACAGCAACAAGAGAAAAGAAAAAGAAAGAAAGTTCAATACTCACCTACAAATGGGCATCGCAAACAGTTCATACTTCAGCCTGATAATACTCATCAATGGTTTTTTTCATCCCATCCAGCTGCGACATGACATACTCCAATTTTTTGCAACAGATTTCGTTGGATATTCTTGAACTGTAATCACACTTCTCAAAAGGGCGGTACTCGCATGCACTTTTGATTTCTTCCCTTAATGTCACTTGAATATCCTATAGAAATCAATACAAGGAAAAAATATAGACAATAAGTCAATTTGGATTGAACTTCATTGGTAGAAAATCACGAACAAAAATGATGCATTTCTCAAAGAAAAAACAACCTGAAGTTCAAGAGTATTGAGTTAGTATTGGCTTGATGATAAAATGCAAATTTCCTCCACAAATTGATCAAGCCACACAAGAAAACCACAAGATTACTCAGAAGCACAGAAAACACACAATACACACTAAAATCTGAGTACTTTTCTACAAAAAGCTCTAATCCGTCTTTCCTGAACTTGAAGGGGCTCCTGCAGTGCAGTATATGCACTGAAAACAATTCAATTACGCTTTCCTTTTTATCTTTAAATGCAAACACTATGCTTTATACGAGGAAATCAACTAACATAAACCCCACGAATTTCACGCATATATAGCAAAATGAATTAAGCTCGATATGGGGATCAATGAAATTGCCTTGATCAATTGCATGAACTCGCGGCAATGGTTGTTGATAAATTCCTTTCTGGGTCCAGTCGGGTTCGCCAGTTCGTCCATGACCCCTCCTGCCAGCTCCAAAACCCTAACGACTCTCTGCACCCGAGGACAAAAGTTTGAATTTTTATTATTAGAAAAGTAAAAAAAATAAATTCAGCCAAAAAACGAGGTTAAGCTTTCACCTTTTCGACATTTTGAAGCCGCTGCAACGACGTGTTTTGGGTCTGCGAATCCATGGAGACTGGAGAGATTCTAAGAACCACGGCTG
This sequence comes from Tripterygium wilfordii, assembly GCF_013401445.1. Taxonomy (NCBI): domain Eukaryota; kingdom Viridiplantae; phylum Streptophyta; class Magnoliopsida; order Celastrales; family Celastraceae; genus Tripterygium; species Tripterygium wilfordii. The sequence goes on along the minus strand of NC_052240.1, from coordinate 1,096,184 downwards.
AAGGAGGTAAAAAGAAAAATCAGTATCACGCGTGATTTAACAACGACGCCGTTTCTTCAATAAAATATTGGATGCTAACGACGTCGTAGTGATCGGGCCTACCTAGTTATTCTAATTTTAAATGCCGTCAAATATTCCCTTCGTCTTAGACTCTTGAACCGGCAATTTTTCACTGAACTTCTTCTCCCCTTTGTGGGTGGTGCATAGTCGTACAGAGGTTGAGGAGATTCAATGGCAACTTCGAAGCTCCAAGCTCTGTGGAACCATCCAGCCGGCCCTAAAACCAGTAAGTTTTGCCTCTTTTCATATCCAATCGTTTGTGTTGATTTATATGTTGATTTTATAATCGTTCGCTTACATGTCTGGCGATTGGATTGAGGCGATGCATCTTCTTGCGACTTAGGGTGATGAGTTTCCCGTCTATGAAATCATTTGCTTATAGATCTAGTCTTAGACTATTATTTGGATCTTCAACTCCAGAAAATGACAAAAATCTATCTTCATTTTTTGGATTCTTCGCGTTGTATGCTTTCGTAGCGCCAACAAGAATTGTAAGTATTATCAGTTGAATTTCAGCTGACAGATTGATGGAACGAGAAAATAGTGCAATTTCTTAGAGTCGGGAGGATTCCAGAGTTAATTCATACGCGTAGAATGAGCTGAGTTATGTTATAGATTGAAAATTTTTATATGTTTTTTTTTTCCTGAGTGAAACGGTTTATTCTAAGTAGTTGTTCAAGATTATGGTTTTATAAAAAAAAAAAAAAACTGTCCGTGTGTTTAGGGTCTGCAATGTGTCACACTTTTTAATCTTTTAGATTACTCATTTCAAGTGGTGAGAAATTTTCTTGTGCTAATTTGTTATGTGGAACTATTTTGGTCCATCATCATCATTATCAAAGCCTTTATGCCCAACAATTCTGAGGTTGACTACATGAATCCATATGAGAAAATTAATGAGAATCAATCACAGATAATCCTCCATAGTCTTGGTTGATGTTTAAAATACATGATGATTTGGTGTTGTAATTGCATTGGTGAGTTAACTGATCTGTCAATGCAGTCCACTTTTGGGCGCCGACTTTCAAATGGGGGATCACCATTGCTAATATTGCTGACTTCTACAAACCTCCTGAGAAAATTTCTTATCCCCAGCAAATAGGTGTGGACTTATTTTTTGTATAATTGTGCAATAACATGAACATACACCCACCCAGTTCTATTACTAGTTTTGTTATGTACATAGAATCTGATATATGGTTCTTTGTTGCTCATTCCATTGACTCCAGCTGTTACCTGCACTGGAGTTATCTGGTCCCGCTACAGCACAGTAATCACTCCTGTGAGTTTTATTATTGATTAAATGGCTTGAGTCGGAGTATGTTACGCATGAGTTGCGGTAGCTTTGACATTGGATTGTTTGCGCTGCATCCTTTTCTTTTTGTTAATATCTTTTTATGGTCCACATAAGCATATCTTTGACAGTGAAAATGTTATTTCTTGGATCTTGTAAGTTTGATACTGCAAACTCATGCATACGCTACAAGTCCTCGATTGGAAAGTGTATGTCTTGGTATGAGAGGGTGGGGGTAACATATAGGGCATGGTCTGGAGAGGAGAAGGGTAATATTGGACCAATACTGGGAGGCATGTGCTTCCCAATTCTTCCATTACCTCCAATCTTCTTGACATTGACCGTACGAAAACACGAACAAGATTCCACTACCATTGGTTAAATATTTGTCCCGATTCTTCCCTTTGTTGGGGCGTTCATTCACCATTTCTCTGTTACATCACTCTATTGTCCATAATCTTGTGATAGTGTTCTCACTTTATGAACAAGTTTCACATTTGCTGCAATCCATTTCTCTGTTTATAGGTGTCTTCAGGAAAAAAAATTGATTGCAATTCTTTGTTATCATTGATTCTAAATTGCAGAAGAATTGGAATCTCTTTAGCGTAAACGTTGCAATGGCTGGGACAGGCATCTACCAACTTACCCGCAAATTGAAGTAAGTTGATTTGTGTTGGCTAATTTGTTTGTTTCCATAGGGAAATATGTCAAATGTTGATGCTTCACTTCCTTTGTTATGGGATGGACAGGATATCATTTCTTTCTTGTTCTATTTGTTAGACACAACGATAAACTTGATATTGTATGCCAAATTACTAACTGGGATTTTCAAAGGTGGTAATTAGAGTGAACAATTCTGATAAGATTTTTTTTTATCATACTTTATGAAAAATAGATTGTCCAAGTGTTGTTACTTGTTAGGTAGTTCTACAAGAATTATCCCTGATTTATAGCCCTTAACAAAGCATTGCTGTAAGATGTATTCTTAACACTCGTTATACATTTTTAGGCATGACTACTCTTCTGAGGCAGAAACGGCTGTTGCCAAAGAAGAATGAAGATCGATGTCTTTCCCGTCATGGTTCAAGGGTGATTGATCCATGTTACCTCCCTGCCTCAAACTCGAGTATTCAACTTCAATTGTAATTGATGCTTTGTTCCGGAATAAAGACATGATCAGTAGCAAACTAAGATACTTACGCTATATGATGACATGATTTGTAAAAGAACTGTGATTGTGCTTGTAAAGCTATTGTGAAGATCCAAATTCTCCTTTGATTAATAATTTATGTTCCTTTTCAAAAAAAAAAATTATGTTCTTTATTTACAGTTCATTCCCCAATCCTGTGAATGAGGAATTTGATATCCTCCTTGACTGTGGCACAACCTCCTTTTATTGAGCAGAACAATGAGAAATTTGTTTCTCAGGTACAATCCAGGCAGACTACGAGGACTTCTGCAACTTAATCTTGGGGTTTTGGTTTGTTACAAGTTTACAGTTTTCGTGATGTCTGCATCCATGTTTTATAATGTAGGCCATCAACAGGTTTCCCCATGATGCTTCTTTCAGGAACTTTGAAAGCTTAGAGCAATCTTCTACCAGCAATTACAACTCTAAACTTATTTATTTCATCATTCATTAATGGGTGTGCTCAACTATAAACAATCAAAAGGGATATCTATCTATCTATACTAGCAATAGAATAGGTGTTCAAGCATATGTAAACCATAACAATCACTCAAGTAAAAAAGTTACACAAAAATTGAAGAATCCTATCTGAAAACATTTCAATTTGTAAACCATCAAAGTAAAGTCTTAGAGGTACCTGAAGAAATTCAAGTCAAGAGGGGGAAAAGAAAGAGCTTGTCCAGTAACAAAAAAAGGAGCTATTACTATTTGGACTTTGTTGCAATCGGCTCAGGAATGAATTGCCAAATGAAGACTGGGAGTACATGCAGAAGCTGCTCATATTGATTTCCCCCTGATGAGTAGGCGCTTGGACAATCAAATAGCCCCTCTTCTTCTCTTCTCAAGTGTCAGATATAAGGTGAAAAAACTTGCACTCATGTCCCAATACTGCTAGTAGGAGTCAACTCTTTCCAGCCGCTCATTTATATTCTGATCAGCGTTTGAATCGGAGTCATTGTCATGGGCAGTTAGTCCCAGACTCAAATCCAAAGTACTTTCATTCAGATCTTGCCATACTATTTGATCATTGGCCGAAGACTGAAAAAAACAAGGTAAAAGCCAAATTATAACATGGAAGCTTATAGTAGTACAGCAGAGAATATGGCAAAGAAATTTAAGAAAGAGAGTTTAATGCTGTCAAAGGACCGTAAATTTCTCCATCAGTGCATAAGGGCTTGCATTGCCGAACATTCTGTATGATGGACTTAACTTAATCATGACAGAACACTGAGAACCATCAAGTACCAAAAGAATTGTAGAGCTATTCACCTGGCACTCCTCCATGGGAATGTCATTTATGTCGGGTTTTTCATCAAAACCATTGTTCTTGGGAGTTGGCTCTACATCAATTGGGCCGCCATCACTTGGTTGCGCTTCATTTTCAACTTTTTCAGGTGCCTCATTTTCCTCTGCTTCCTTCCTTTCTTCCTCCAGAAAGGCAATCTGCAATGAATTGCAGATCATCATCCATTTACTAACCACATACAAGTCCAAAGAAAAAGAATAACAACCGAAGGAAGTAAAGTAGAAAAACACAACCAAGTCTTTGCTTAACCACATTACAAAATCATAAGCATCGACAAGTAAACGTCTGAATGTGGCAGGTTGGAACCTTACAGCCACCGACTATTCTAACTAACTCAGGAGAAAATGTTTATTCAACAAAGCCAGTTCAGCTATCACTAGGCTATACTTGTCTCCCATGTTATAATTTTACAGTCCTAACTAATCATGTGATAACATCATAACACACATCAACATAGATGTCCATTTCTAACACTCCTGACCATAAGCTAACATCCCAACTCAGGATTATGCCACGAAAACTAGAGCACTTGTATCTCCTAAATAATACTGTTGCCATATTTGTGCCATTCCACTGGATCATCTCAGTCATAAAAGCAATGCAGAATCATTAATATCCACATAACATTGACCATATCCATAAAAAAATGATAAGATTACCATACATAAAAGAATAATAAGAATCATAAACAGAGCGTAGTGGCAACCATCAAACAACTAAACCTGGACCCATAATCTATGCTATATTTTTATACCATATGAATGAAGAAACTAAGCAAGAATAGGCACGAGAAATTCATCATATAGCATAAATATTACAGAGGTGGCAATAACATTCAACAGGTTACTGACTACCAAGTACTGCAATCAACCCAGAAAGGCACCTCTTGCATGATAGGTTAATGATCTGGAACATTTTAACCACTTTAAAACATATTAGTGCATCAACATACACAAAGTGCAGTTGTTAAGGCTCAAGCTTCACTCAAATGCTGGGTCACAAGCACACCACTTGTGCTAGATGATATCTATTCTTACCTATTGGATTGGGGGAACATTCTACTGATGAACTGATTTCGCTACAGATCAGCTGAAAAACGTATCTAATATCATCGTCGAAAATAAATCCCTATGAGTACCACAAATCCAATATGTAACTCACTCAAAGTGAAAATTAGATAAATTCTCTCAGCAAAGATGAACCTTCATCCTGCAAAGAGCCATCATTCTCCCACACGATGACTGTAAATAGATTCAAATCGATCTTAGAGTAGAACTTTCACACAACTGATAAAAACACAGTCATATCAATTGCTAATATAAGATCAGTTATAAATCTGAACCAAAGGATTAAGAGTTACCACCTATCACTTCAAGGCACCTGTTATTCTTCTTTACATTCAGATAGTAATACAACATAAATAACTATACAGGTATAATAAACTTAATTATTGAATTCCCAAGTTTTATACAGAAGAAATGTAATCATCAAATAATTTTTGAAAGTCCCTCAAAAGTTTCTATCTTCTTCAGTTCTTCCAAACTATATCCTAAAACTATGTTCTCTGACTCACAACCCAATTCTCACAAGAATTCAGCCAAGATCGTCATATAAGATGTCAATCTTCAAAACACTGTGCACTGTTTAAGCAAACCTACCTCAAAATAAAGTCATTATCAGAAGAACAATTCCTCACTCACGACTATCTATCAGAACTATTCCAGATGCACACAATAAACTCCCAAAAATTCAAGAAAAAAACTCTGCCAAGAAAACATAAACTCGACATAACAGAGCCGATCCAACAAGAAAGATCCCCAAAACAATTGAAGAGTCAAAATTGGCATGTAGAATACCGGAATGTACTTGAATTTACGGCGAGGTGGCTCCTCTGGCGCTTCAGAAACCGCGGTCTCGTCCTTGTCAGAAGTATTGTCGTCATTACCGTTGTTTTCTCTTCGTGTCAAAGGGGTCCACTTGTAAAGCAAGAGATGTGAGCTGCTATTACCGTTTGTAGTCGAAGCTGTTGCACCGTTGGAGGTACCGCTGCGGAGGCGGTGGTGGTGACTCTGAGAATGACTGCTGTTGTTGTTGTTGGTTGTGGCGGAAGGCGAGACGTGGACCCATCTCTTCTTCCACTTCCTTACTGGCCCATTGAACACCGTCGCAGGCCCGTACCGAGTCGAGGATCGCCCTAGTCGCGCCCCCACCCCCTCCATGGACTCAGTCTCTCTGGATCACCTGAGTTACGAATCGCACTTAAAAATAAACAAGAAATATTTTTCTCTCGTTAGGTTGCTGTTTGGTCTTTATACGAGTTTTGGATTGTGTGGGGAAGGGTAAGGGATTACTATTCTCGAGACTAATCAGGGCCCCAATTTGTACTTTTACCCAAGATTTAACCAATTTGATTTGTTTGCGAATATTAGATGTGACCCGTAAATTAGCTTCGGGTGAAATCCGATGGATTATGCTTCCAATGAATTCCTTTGTCACAAAAAAAATAAAGTTGGTCAAATTTGCAGGAAAGGTAGGAGACGTAGTGGAACCATAATATGCTCCAGCAGGAGTCCCTGTATTAGAGTCTGGTTATAATACACTATACAGGGTATGCTCACTAAAAAAATGACTCCACCTAGCTACTGAAATCGAATACAGGAAAGACATGTACAAGTACAAATTAATAGTCTTTCTTCTGTTTGCTAAGCCACGTCGCCACCGTGTATATAACTTGCTCCGCTTGGATTTTGGGGTCCATGAGGAGGAGAAATAGGGAAGCGATGACCGAAAATCTTAAGAATGTCCAGTCAGCCTGTGCTGGATGATCTCTCCAAGATTTGTGTACAAGGCATACTGTTCCTCGAAGGCTAAGTTTGCCAATATCTGGAAAGAAAAGTAAACCCATCAACACAACTTGATTCAATGTGTGCGGGATAATAGGGATGAAGATTAACAGGGAATAATGTGACAAACGTACCTGATCCAAGATTGTTTCGACGGTAAGGCTTTGAGACACGACAAATGACTGATGGTAGATATATGCAAAGACAGCCATAACCATCTACATCAAATGATTAAGTTTATCAGAGCTTAATCAATGCCATCCTTGAGTAAACAAAGCAATGAATGTTGACCCACGATATTATAGCAAGGATGAGTAGCATTTTGTCGAACAAATTATAATTAAGCACAGTAGAGGACAGTATCCATTCATTATCCTTATTAGCAGCATCAATAACATTCCCAGTTTGAGTGAAAATCAAATGTGTTTCGAAGCAGATTACCCACCAAAGCAAACCACAAAGGAAAGGGGAAAATAGGAACACTCATCCTCTCAATCACAAAATAATTACAGGAAAAAATAAAACCCTTATAAATCTCATCTCAGCTCACCTGGCAATCCATTCTATCTGTAATCCCACCATGTCCAGGAATACTATCACCAAAATCCTGTGACAAAGGAAAGGGAATACATTTAGTAATGGCATCAAGAAATGCAAAGCGTGCCATGCACATCTGCTCTGGTTAAGATCAGCAAAGCATCAAAAGCGCACCTTGATCTTAAAAGCTCTTTTAAAACCACTAGCGAAAAAGCCTCCAAAAGGTGCTATTATCGATGCAAACAAACCAAGACATAGAGCATGCCATTGAAGAGGCAGAATATATATCTCTGTCCAAGGAAACTGCATTAGAGAATAGCAAGTTCAGGAAAAATAAAAAAATAAATCACCATGCACATGTTAAAAAGCATGAGAAATGACCAACTTCTTGACAAAAGCGTACAGCAAAACATAGTCCACTTCTCTTCCCTCAAGCATGGGACAAACTGCTACTTTGTATGGTCTTTAATAAGTAGAAACTTGGCTACATGCAATTTCAAATCCAACCAAACACCAGGTACTCACCCATTTGGTAAACCATACAGGTAAAGTACAATGCTCCGGCTTAAATACTGGCCCGGGATCACAATAAAGCCAACCGGTAGATAAATCCTGCAAGTGTTATGCACGCAAAACATTACCACAAATTTCTTTCAAACATAAGAAGTATATTTCTAAAGGATCCATTAGTCATATATTAAGCAAATACTATACCTTCCTCGGACATGTCATCCACTGAAAACGCCCCATCATATGCGCCAGCTGTATAATGAGCACAAAAAATCTTTCTTTAGAGAGAGAGAGAGAGAAGAAAGAACGTGAGAAATATGGATCAAACTTAACTATCAGTTTCCTATCCTAATATAAAGGTTATGCTTAAGTATTTTAAGAACAATTACTGTTGCTATAAGCAAAGGAAAAATCCATCAATTTCTCATTGTTGGTATTTCTACTTGATTTATGAAAGCCCTTCCCCCCATATTATTCTTGGTGATCTCTTTTGAGAAAAATGGAATCATAAGTATGGCACTTAAAAGATCTTGAAATGCAGAAACATAGCACGAAGAAATAGAAAGATTCCATACAAAGCACTTGCCATAAACTGTTACGTTTCAGATGCTAAGTTACAAACAACTTGAGAGGACAGGAAGAATACAAATTGTAACAGATGTCTGAAACATGTGTTTGGCAGTGCATAGCCATTAGCCAACTAAAGAACTTAGCATATCCACATAGAATTCTCAGCCACAAAAAAAAAAAGGCTTAAGGTTGCATGAAATTAAAAAGATAAAGAAAGCTATGCTCACTACAAAAGCAGATATAATAGTTGTAACAGATGCTCCAATGAATCCCTCCCAAGTTTTCTTTGGGGATATCTTGATTAAAGGAGTTCTCCCAAAGAAAAATCCAAAAATATAAGCAAATATATCATTGATGACAATAAGCGTTGCTGGAAGAAGAAACCTGCATATCAAATATGCCCATTTATCAGAAAGGAAAAAACAAGAGGATACTAGAAGCGAGGTAATCAAATCATAAAAACATTCAGTTGAAAGGTCAGTTTCTTCTATTATTTTTTGTTCACAGGGGAAGAGGAGGGGGTGGATTCGAACCTACCTTTACCACTAGACTTCACTACTTCAGGGTCAGTCAACATAAAGAATGTTACCAAACAAAAATACTAATGGGAACTCAAAAAGCTTCTGATATAACCATATATCTAGAGTTCTAGACCATCATGTTAAAGATCATTGGAAATGGAATTCTAGGCAAACTGTTACGGAATTGATTTTTCGGAATTGGGGAGAGACAATGCCAAAAGAATTATGCAGTAAACATGCAACTGAAAATTGTATCAAGGAGAGAGTAACATGATATCAAGTGATATAAGTAAGAAAATACCAGATAATTCCTTCAAAAATGTTGGCTACAGTGAAAGATGACTGCGTAAATACCACAATCAGAATCATGTGTGTCCATGCATATTGGCCAAATTGATACTTGTACATCTTCTTCTTCAGTGTAAGAATGAACCACATAAAACCTAAGCCAAATTTCAGACAAATTTTTTTTCAGAAACTTCGCATCATAGAACAAATCAGGAAAAATTCTTTAGAATAGATCATGAAAATTCAGTAGAACTTTTTTAAAGGAAACTTTCATGCGCTAAAATACATGAGTAAATAGTAATTGAATATGCCAATATCATTTTGATTTTCTCAGTATCATCATCTATTAATGAAGTATGAAAAAAGAGGTATTAAATTTTAAAAAAACAGCCAAACCATAAGTCTATAGTTACCTGCGATATATAAAGAATAACAGATGACCATATGATACTTGATGAGGCTGCTCACAAGGCGATACAAAAACTTGTCTGAAGCGGGTACCGTATTGGCAAGCCGTAGACTTAGAATGCGGCCATACACAAATAGCATTGCAGTGAAGAAAAAGTGCCTGATACAGAATGGAAGAGTTTAAAAATATAGAAGTTCAAATGACACATGTGAAACCCACTTGAACAACAATCCAGTTTTATTTAAGGGAACTAATGGTTGGACGCTCTTTGAAGAACATGTGGAAAGCAAAGGAGTACTCTTACCAATTTAATAGCCTAAATCCTGGGAGACGTCTATCTTCATGTGCTTTCCTGAGCAGATTAAACAGTTCCCTTGCCATAAAGATTTGTATAACTACCACCATTGCGGTGATATATAGATGGCCCATGTAGACAATAAATGCAAACCCCCCGATCATCCATATAGTAGAGTATGCACGAATTAAGAATGACTTGTATTTATTATGATCATCGACAAGCAAATGGCCTCCATTTTCTTTGCTAGGCTCTGGAAACGCCTGAAAACCAAATCAGATACCAATGCAACACTCATAATTGGATACAAGCATTAATGCAAATAATTAATCAAGAATACATCACAACAAGGCAGAACGGATAATAGTGTTAGGGAGACAAGAGCATAGCAAAGTCAACCCAAATGTAAATGACAAAAGTGATGAAAAACTGCCAAAAAAATGTCATATATAGTATATATTAATATTGTCTAAATTGGTTTATGAAAAATAAGTAAATAACAGCATATTAAATTTTTTTGGTAGCTAACCTCTTGAGAGCGCCTTCGGTGCCGAGTTCGGGCAGTAGGCGTTGAAACATTTCCGGTAATATTATCCTTTTGCATCGAGGCAGTTTCTACCTTACTCAGCTACAGGTAATTGAAAAGAAGTCACATACAATGCAGTGCAGAAATTTTTTACCTGATGCATCCAATGACATAAAAAAAAACAATCAGAGAAAGACTTAGGAAAGGCAATAAAAGTTTATATTGATGATATGAGCTGAAGCAACACATATGAGCTAACAAGCCAGACATACCCTAATAAACTAACAGTTAAAAACAAAATAGAAGATGTAACTTGTGAGAACGAGCTTATGTGAGTCACAATGCTATAAACTATATATGGTCAGCTCCTTACTTATTATTGCTCATATAACCAACTACCCAGGTGAAATTCATTATTCCTACATTAAACAGAATGCAGAATCCAGCAAGTGAAAGAGACCACTTCTGACTGGAGATTGCATGGTGCAACTGTGCTTGTAACCACATTGATTAAAATCCATTCATCAACAGAAGATGGCAATACATAATACCTGTGACAGCCTAACCCAGCCTACCCATTTTTTTCTAACTTTCCCGTGCCCCCAAGTAGTTGAATTCAAACATTTCCAAAACCCACTTTACCCTTCACCACATGATTGAAAGATGCAAGGACAACAAGCAAAGTGAGGGCATGTCATCTTAGTTTAAATAACAATAACAACAAAACGAACAAAATGCTAGTTCTGCAATGGATCCTGCATGAGCTTACCCTCCAACTCAAATCAAATCTCAATACCAAAATGAGAAAAATTAAGCTCAAATCAATACTGCTAACTCACCGGTAATTACCAATCACACGTCCAACCTCTTCACAAGGCAACTTCTACTACCCATCATCGATACTTCCACTGTAATTAACAAGATTCAAAACCCTTGGACATCACTTTTTAATCAACGAACTTCACTTCACCGAAAATTGGAAAACTCCATTTAAAACTAAATCAACAAACAAAGAACTAACAGAAAGACAAGAGTAATATTCAACCATTAAACTCATACAACTTGAATACATATACATAAAAGAAACCAACTTGTTCGAAGCCAAGTCTGAATAAGCCCAACCCATGTCCATCCCAGAACCAAACCAAAGGATAATGAACCAACGTAACCTTTCATCGAACACAACGGATCCAATACATAAATATACATATACACAGTCGAAAGAGAGGAAGGGAAAAAGAATAGAAACCTGTTACAGAGAGCCGCAGCGACAGTGCGAGAAGGAGATGCGAGAGGGACGACAGAAAGGACGAGGAGAAGGTAAAACAAAGAAGCGCCTCTTCTCGCTGCTAATTTTGTGGAATCCCCAAATTGTACACCTTTCCAAAATGCTTCCCCCTTTTTTTAAGTTATGAACAACTTTGCCCTTTACCCTCAAGTAAGTGCTGCTTCTTAACCCTCCTTATTCTGTCACACGTGGCGGGATAATAAGTGTACACTTGGATAGCTTTGATTAGATAGCCGAATAAGATTTTTTTTAATCGACAACGACATGAAAGCTTTTGCTATTTAAAAATTCAATATTGACTAAATTCATGCCATTAGATTTGTACACATAGAAATTTCACACCTGACACATAATAAGTCGATCCAAAGTCTAACACGTGTCCATATGATTGATATTATTGTCAATAGCACGTGGCCCTATGATAGTTGACTAGATATTCGACAAACCCAAGCGTCCATTCATGATAAGGCAAAGCTAACTTAGATTCTCTCATCTTATTTGATACTTTGCTCCACTTTGACTCTTGGAACCCTTTGAGAATAGAAAAGGAGCTCATTTTGACAATAGAAGAGTTTGATAAGTAACTAGAATGGGAGGATCAGAATCATTACTTTTTTTTTGTTTAATTTTTTTTTTTGGGATGGTCCAAATTTGGTGCAGTGTGAAGGGTTGAGTGGGGCATCTTTCACACATGATTTGTACATAAATAGCCTTAAACCTAAAGCCATTCATATTTTTGTTGATTTGTTGGATTGACATATAAAACAATATAAGATAATTGAGAGCAGTTTCATCTTAAATCCATGAAGGCATAAATTGATTGCTGTACGATAATGCTTGAGACCCCAATAAAAACTCATTTGATATGGAGTATTGGATGTGAATCATAAGAATCCCACATCGGAAGATGGTGGGTTTGGAGTCTAGCTTATAAGGGAAGACAAACCTCATATTGTCAACCTATGTTTTCAATAGAGAGTTAGACCTAAATTTGTGATGCTAGACTTGGGCCCCCATCCCGTATGACGGGTATTCATCATTGGTGCTTTCATTGAGAGCGCACGCGCCTGCGTGCAGGCTCGTGGGCTGGCACTATTGTAGACGGGCCTATCCCAGAGCCCAAACTTGTGATGCTAGACTTGGGCCCCCATCCCGTGTGGAGGGTATTCATCATTGATGCTTTCATTAAGAGAATTACGTTTGCGGAGAGGGCTGCCAGGCGCGTGCAGGCTCGTGGGCAGGCACTATTGTAGACGGGCCTATCCCAGAGCCCAAACTTGTGATGCTAGACTTGGGCCCCCATCCCGTGTGGAGGGTATTCATTATCCAAGGCACCCTCACCTGATAAGTCGGTTTTCTGGGTTATAGTTCTATCTTGGGCCTTATGGGCCGGCGTCGGTATTCATCACTGACGTGGAACTTACATGTGTATTTTTAATCAATGATTATTTTAATGCCACATAGATTTGAGGGTTTTTAGGGTCACAAAATGGGGATGTAGCATTATCTCCTTGTAGGATATCGTGCGTCAATTGATGGTTGATTATCCGCTAGAATAAATGGGTTGGTAATGAGTCAATTGACAGGTAAAACTGACTCATTTTCAGCCCCTAATTAAGTCTCTGATCCCAAATGACATGAAAATTCTACCTTAGCTGTTGTCTGGGACAACAAGAAAAGAATGATTCACCGGTGAAAACAAAAATAGAATCCCATTTATATTGCATTTCTCATCTTGTTTTACTTGCTTGCTCTGTCTAAATGACAAGAAGATTCTACCTTAGCTGTTGTATGGGACAAGAAGAAAAGAATGATTCACCATTGAAAACACAAATAGAATCCCATTGATACCGCATTTCTCATCTTGTTTTACTTGCTCTGTCTCTACTAATTCACAGAGACAATTAACTAAACCCACTTTGATATCATCACCATTTTTTTTGCTGTCAAGTTGGGTAAAATACAAGTTTTTTAATTGGCAATGCCTGGCCATAGTAATTGGAGATGTGAAACAAACCAAGAAAATGTCCTTGAATAAAGACTAATTCAAACTTTTTTTCTTCTCCTACATAAACCCCATTAACCAAATCAAGCTAAAATGATCAAATGGGAGCAATGCTCAGTAAGTTTTTCTTTTTCAGTTCAAAGGAATCCAAAAATGATCAAAGAAAATCAACTGCTCATCAAGCTAAAGCCTTCTCAATCATTGAATTGGTGAAGCCAGAGTGTTTGAAGACAAAGAAGAAGATCATCAAGAAGGAGAAGAATCTACAGAATAATAACCCACAAGAGAGATCAAAGGCTATAGGTAAAAGAAAATTGACTCTTGAGGATATGCTGTTAGCTTCTCCTGGTTCAAAGTTCAAGCCAAATCATATCAATGGATCAGGTGAACTCTATGTCTTCAAACATTTCTCCAAAAGGGTACACCCTTCCTCTTCTTCTTCTTCTTCTGCTGCTGCATCATCTAAAGCAATTGCAAAGGTCAAAATTGGAGATGAAATATTAGCTTATAAAGAAGACATGGTTACTACTACTTCTACTTGTACTTCAATGGATGTTCAAAGTGGGAAGTTGAAGAAGAAAGTGAGTTTTAAGTTACCAGAAGAAGCTGATATCTTCACATATTATTACTCATCCGAGGAGAAATTGGAGAACTATAGTGTTTAATCTATAAATAGCAGTTAAGTTTTGTTCTCTCTTTAATGTTGTTCTGTTATCAAATATAGGTGTTTTTTTAAAGTTTCTCAGTTACCGCAATTTCATGGATCTCAGTGTTTTTGTCTCAACAATCCTAGATATAGAGATGGAAGTACACATTTTTATATGAATCATGTGAAGCCCAAAACACTCGATCGTAGCATTTTGTCTTAGTAAAGGTTTATGTGAGTTGGGTCATTCTATTTTGGTCCCTCAAAGACTAGAGGCCAACAAAATGCTCTGATTCACGTTTTTTTATCTATTAAAAATGTTTCGGATCATATATAATTCGTAATCTGATGATCATGCTCGACTCAAAACGTGTGCCATCCATTGGATTGTGTCAAGGGTTTATCTACACCACGCCCCAGAGAAGCATAGCCGAGCTCGAGCAAGGAGGAATTTGAGGCGTGAGATTTGACTTTTCTGCATCCCCGTCAGGCCAGGTGTACGCGGATGGGCTTGGATCGCTAGACAGGGAAGGAATCCGCTACTTTGCAAGCAGTAATCCAGAAAACTACAAGAACGGGCTCAAGGTCGGGCCTGGTGCCCCAACACAGCCAGTATGGCTAATGGGCCCACATCTCATTCTGGTACAGACCATTTTAGTAGAAGCTTTGCTTTGTCATTTGTTGGACTGTGACTTTGCTACACTATTGTCCAAGCATTTTAGTTCTCCTTGTTTCGCCTTGCTCTCATTCATAACCAATTCAGTCCAGAGTTCAAAGTACAAAGAAAATATCAAAATGTTAAAAGTAAATGAATAGTGTATATAAACCACCATAAAAAACCCTGATTCTTCGATGAATCGGTTTAGACACCAACTCTAAGTAGTCCTAGAGGCTGAAAGTAGCATACAAGATTTACAAACCATTTGCCATACAAGATTTACAAACACCACAAATAACGAACCCCAAGTCAAAAACAGTAAACAGAAAAAGAAATAAAGAAACATACGATGAATCGGTTTCACCAAAATGCTATTGAATGACCGAAGATGATTTGATCAAAAGGAAAAAATTGCACGAAAGATGATCAGATGATTGATGCATATTAACATTTCCATATCATGTATAGCATAAATAAACCACACATCTTATAATGCTAGACGTTGTTTACACATAGGAAGAAGAAACACAAATTGTTGTCAATGCAAGCAAACAGATCCATGAAACATATACTGGTAGTGGTACATTAGCATCACTACTCTCGTATCAACGGAACCTTTTGACAGTTCAATTTGAGGCCCATAACAGAAGGTCTTTGCAGTCATCACTGGGCTACTCTAGTGAGAAAAGAAGGAAACATAAGCAGCAAGTCAAAAGTCACTCCAATTGCAGTTCAAGACCATTATGAGTCGGCGACGAAGTTGACCCATGGGATCGAATCATCACTTATCTTTCAGCACAATGTAACCAGACCCGTTATTAGTCTTGTGAATCCTAGAAATTCTCTTCAGAATATCCGCAAAAGCTCTCTTGTCCTGCTGCACCAATGACTTCATTCACTTAGAAAAGAGGAAGGCATACATTAATTTTTTCAGGACACACTACCTGACCATAGTTGTTTGTTTGCTTCTTTTATTTTTTTGGGGAGGTTCTGACAAATTTACACTGCTGTTATACAATTATTCGAAGGGAAGGTGGAGGCAAAATAAATGTGTATAAGTCATTCTATCTTTGAATTCCGCAGAAAAATACAGTGTTATCATAAACCAGACTCTTTTCTAGCACTGAAAGCATTTTTGTTCCCCATATAAGTATTTTTCCTATAACTCAACATGGACCACTGACAACTCTGACATTAATATTACCCCCGAGCCTACACATCAAAATAATCCATAAGAAAAAAAACCTGAACAATTTCAAAGTAATGACAAAATAACTAATAAATGAAGCTAATCCGATAGGAGGAATGATAATGTGTACCTCTATGGATTTCAGTCGTGTCCTGAACTTTGCAACGAGATCCTGGGTGGTCACAGGGGTCTTTTGCATTAAGACAGCCCTGATTTCATCTTCAGTTACAGGCTCAGTAGATGATGTTGAGCCTACTTTCGATGATGATTGTGGGGGTGCTGTAGCACCTTTTGGGGGCACACCACTTTTAGAAGCAGGAAGACTTTCATTTTTAGCAGAAGATTTTAATTCCTGAGTGAGAAACAGCAGAATTAAAAGGTGAATTCATCAAAAACAATAACAGAGTTATCTGAATAAAAATAGTCTTAAGGGAGTCCCCAAACAATATGAAAGGAAATGCTCATGCAGTAGACTGGCTATATATAAAAAATTCAACAAGAGCAATAACCTACATTTTCTGTTTTAATCTTCTTCGGAGGTGCTCCATTAGGTGCTTTTACATCATCACCATTTGACTTTCTCTTTGTTTTTGCTGACTTCGAAGATGGGGTTCCTCGTGCAGAACCAGAAGGTGCTGGTTTTGATGGGCTACTGTCAGTAGGTTCTTCCTTCAGTGCATCCTTTTGTTTGGGAGCCTGTACAGGAGAAAAGCCCTCATCTTCCATCTGTTCGAAACCAAACGAAGAGGGACAATGGATGAGATGAGTGAACCACAGACTTATATTATCCCATCACAAAGAAGGTAAGATAAAAAAAATCCAAGTAACTTCAGGCATCACTCTTGAAAAGTATGATGACACAAATAGAACATGAAACATGCATCATTCTTCCTAAAACATGTTCTACTTCTGTATAGAAAATAAGAAACAAAAGAAGTACTTCATTAAAGATATAACACTTAATCATTCAAATGAGTATGTTAGCTTATCTGTGAATCGAAAAAACAATATTTTAGCCTTTTCCCCCTTTTGTAAGTGGTTGGAATAAAATCCGTACATCATCATCGTCATCATCTTCTTCCACATCTGAGTCATTCAGACCAGCAGTCCTTCCGAGTAATTTCTTCAATTCTTTTCCTGATATGCTCAGTTTTGTTTCCCCATTTTCTTCATCTTCCTCATCTTCATCCTGCAATGACACATCAAGTCACTATTGCAGTATGCATTTGTACAATGTACTAGTTCAAGCAACATTTCGGAAACTCATGCATTCAGTGGATAACTGAAAAGCAAAATCACTGCCTCTGGCATAACCACTACAAAAAAGAAAAGAAAAGCATATAACAAATGGCAACATACTTGGCAAGAAGGTACAAAATTACCAAAGTAGATGACAGATAGATAACTAGACACAACAAGAGTCTAGATACTGACGGGAATTCACTGTGATTCAAAGGGTGGCTGACAGAAATCGGGTAATGTAGTTAGGTAACACAGGAAGCTTTAGAAGTGCAGCAGGAAGAAAGCCAGATAACTAGACAAGTGCGCATCCCAGTAAATATTTAAAACATATCTTCAACTAACTAGAACTTGAAAGTGGGGGTTCAGAGAGGTGGCACAATATTTTGATAGAAGCTACTTCTTTTAACCGCATCAAACTTGGTTCAGAAAGAACACATCAAATGTGGGCTTAAGCCTAGTCCATTCATGGAGGAAAAAATAAGTGGGTCCAAAACAAGTACTCTACAAATTTCACCAATTAATTAGAGGATTGGCTAATGTATAAAAAAGAATCCCTCCCATAATTATGAGTAAGCTACGTGAATTCCAAGTCTTATCAACATAGATGGGTTAAAAAATAAAAGTATGGTCACAAGCTTCATAAGTCTAACCTTAACTGTGTTCAGCCCTGAAATACAAATTTCACGTTAAGTGCTTGTCTAGTAACATAACTAAACACACATAAATCAGCGTACCGAACTAAGCTTGTTACAGGTCACCAAACAAGATATTTAAATCCTGACAAAGCAATGCAAAAACTAATAAAGCAAAGGTCAAAAGACCCCCTGCCACACAAATTTCAAGTGTTATAGAATGTAGAAAACAAACCTCTTTTATTTCTGGAGGAGCAGGAAGGTCAGGGGCCAAGTCTTCCCGTTCCTCAGGATCATTACCAACAGCCTCATCATCATCCGTAAAGGTTTCTTCATGTTCCCAATCATCACCTAAAACATAAAAAATAAATAAAAAATTGCCAAACGTAAAACATTTGTTATGCCCATCATTAAGTGAAAATACAACCTTAAAAATGAAGACAGATGGATAACAAAGACTTCATCCCTTTTTCCGCATGCTTCAAGGTTCTTCACAGGTCAAAATACAAAGCTCTATTTTCTTTTTTGAAAAGAAAAATATTATAACCAGGCACCAAGGGCGAGCAACCCAAACAGCATTACAAATTAGAGAGATTCAGATTTTCAAAAAAGTTGGAGCTAGTTCCACTTGACCACTGCTCAAGCACAGTTAGCCAGCCATCCAAAAAGACTAAAATCGAACACACACACTTTTTTTGAATGGAAAGTCAATTTATTAAAGCACCAAGACGGTGCAGATAAGACTTACAGAGACAAAAATTATTTACTTAGCTGCATCATACATTGCAGACCTTCTTTCGCGGCCATCCTTATTCAGCCAACACCCACTCGGAAAGTTGGGATAAATTAACAGAAGCAGTCATATTTGATGAATACACACAGTCAATAAAGCATTACAACCCAGTTATATATAGTAAGGCACATCTTGTTTTTCACATCTTAGCTCCCAAATAAAGAGCAAGATTAACCTCATATGTAGTCAGTCAGGCAATCAGAAATATGAAGTAATCACTTTGTTTTAAAATAAGGTTGATCAAACTACTTGTAGACAATACAAAAAATAAAGTCTGCTGAGAAAAATAAGAAAGATAACAATCTGATAGGTATGGTGCACACTGTACAATAAAAGAATAAACTGATTTACTTAAAAGACTCGTTGTATTTCCTTCAAATGAAACTTCCAATTCATTCTACAGGCTTTCAGGCGTAAAATTCAGGCAATTTAATATCACAAGACAACGATCAGCCACTTCCATCTTTATATTGTTGGAAAAAAAATTCCAAGGGGAAAAAAGAGAGACAAAACTCACCCTTCTCAATATCATCATCGTCCAAATCATGATCGCCACCCCTTCGACCTTCCTCATCATCGTCACCACCTCTTCTGTTAAGTCCAAGTCTATTATTCCTTTCAGCCTCCTCCTCTTCATCTTCCTCACCCCTATCTGAGACATTACCTTCATCATCATCACCAGCTTTCTTTTTCCGTCCCCTCCCACCACCAGAATCATTCTCCTCATCATTCAACTTCTCCACTTCACCAAACGCAGCAGCTCCATTAGTTGCAGCTTTCATAATCCATCTTTGATATCCATCTGCAGTCTTTTTCCTGTTTTTCATCTTTTCTTCGGCTTCCTCCAAGGTAAGTTGTTTATATTGTGCAACCTTATTAAAGTTGTACCTATAATACATGTCCAATAATAATCCAAACCACAATCATAAATAAAAAAAACGTAGAGAACATAAAAGATACACTTCAAAATATCATATTGTGCAACCTTATTAAAGTTGTACCTATAATACATGTCCAATAATAATCCAAACCACAATCATAAATTAAAAAAACTGAAGGATTTCCAAAACCACAATCATATTGTGCAACCTTATTAAAGTTGTACCTATAATACATGTCCAATAATAATCCAAACCACAATCATAAATTAAAAAAACGTAGAGAACATAAAAGATACACTTCAAAATATCAGCAATTTAACAAAACTGAAGTAAGGATTTCCACAACGAATTGGTGAAAGACCCCAAATCCACTGAGGAAAAGTTTCGTCTATGACAGACTCCCCATGAAAAGAACAATTAGTTCAAAATGTATGAAATTTCAGTATCCACGAGTTGACCATACCATGAACCAGCAGGAATGGCATAAACGATACACATCAGCAATCTAACAAAACCGAAGTAAGGGTTTCCACAACGCATTCGTGAAAGACCCCAAATCCACTGAGGAAAAGTTTCGTCTATGATAGACTCATAACATAGATCTCCTAAGCCCCATGAAAAGAACCATTAATTCTAAATGCATGAAATTTCAGTATCCACGAGTTCACCATACCATGAACCAGCAGGAATGGCAGAAAACTCTTTTCCTTGCATCATCAGTAGGTAATAAGTTGCCGATTGTGCCCCTTCAAGTTGACCCTGGTATTGAGACAGCCCTGTCTCGTCCTCCAAAAGCCAGGGTTTGTTCTTGTACTTCTCCTGTTCGATCCAATTTGTACACACACTACTATAAGCGCCTCAAAAGGGTAAACCACATACCCCCGAAAAATTACAATAAAACAATCATCAAGTCTTTCATTGCAGTTTGATCAGTCTGTAAGAAAATCATGAAAAAGCATACCATTCAGTGAATTCAAGTGGCTTGTAACAAAACTGTCTAAATTTCTTAGCATGGCACTGTATATATTGCAGTATTGTTCACTCTTTATATGTCTTTCTTATAAAACTATCAAACCCAACCGTACACAAAAAAGAGAAACTAAATCGACTATATCTTTTCCAGGAGCAAAACTCAAATGCACATTTTAAAACATGCAAAAAGCTCATGAAAGTCACAATCACATCTAAACCAGACATCAATTTCAACTAAACATGAGACAGAAAAAATTTACAGATTACCATCTAAAGATATGAGAATTTCATTTTACTTGCCATTTCACTAAATATCATTACAACGGGGTCACCAAATTCCAAAAGCTAATAGGAGAAAGGTTTTAACAAGCAAGGATTAAAAAACTGGAAGATAAAATTTGATTACCCGCAAGGCATCAGTGAGTTGGCGACCTTGTAGTCCTTCTTTCTGCAGAGACCATTTATTTTCAGCATTTTTCTTCTTTGAAAAATTTGGTAACCCTGACACGAATCTACCAATGAAGAAGTTCTTATCGCTGCTTGGACTTGCTCGGACATTATATTCCTAGACCAAAAGCAACAGGAACTTTGTTATTTCTCAAGAACAGCTTCAGCTTCAAAGGAGGTTTTTTTTGGGGGGTGGTTGAATAGTTATTAAGAACAAATGATATCCATTAGGAAACGTCCATAATTAGAAAGGCATAACAAGTCATGTTCAAAATAAGCACAAGTCCATGCCAGCTTGGTATTGCTTTCACTAAAAGCATGATTCTCCGGCATAAACCAAGAGCATGATTTATTACTTTATTAGTTTGCATTTTATCAATGAAACAGTAACATACATTCATCTGAACCAAATTCCTGAGAAACCAACACACGGTGCTACCCGCACATTAGTGCTTTTGAACGTTACATGCATATCCATTTCACATCAAGTTCTATCAGACATGCATGAAACCTTAAAGAAATTAGGTAACAGAGGTTACAGCTGCCTAAATCATCAGAAAGAACCAGGAATAAAGACTACGCAAGAATAAATTCTGAGTAAGCCAAGGAGAAACCAAACTCGAATCAAGCGTGTGATAGTCGTGCCACATTCATAGCATTTGCCACGATTCTCAGCCATCGTTTTCCCACAGGTCAAGCACAGGGTCATGTGCTTGCAATTACTCCCGTACAAATCCGAATTCGACCCACATCCACTGCATGACGGCTTCAATTGCAAGTCGAACGACATGTTTCTCCCTTCAAAACAACCACAAGTTTTCCAAATATTCAAAAGAAATTTCAGTCAAATCAGAAATTATCAAAATAATCGAAAACCTAGGGTTTCAAGAAGACGAAACAACAGGAGAAAATAATCGAAGAATTATGGACGAATCAAGAAGGATTTGAATACCTTCCCATATAATATCAAAATCTATATCCAAAATCGGGAGCTCATTTAAAACAACAACAAATTTTGCCAAGAAACAAACGTGATTTCAATGAAATCAGAAGTTATCAAGAAAATCGTAAACGTAGGGTTTCCAGAAAGCCAAACAAGGTTACAAGAGGAGAAAATAAGAGAGGAATATAGACGAATCAACAAGAAGTCCAATACCTTCAATTAAAAATTAAAATCAAGATTACGATATCCTTCTCGTTCTTCAATTGCAGATTTATTTTGATTCGTCGAGAGACGGAGAGAGCGAGCAAATAGGAAGAGCTATCCTGCCGTATCGAAACGGAATCGAAAGGTCATGGCGGTAGCCCATCTATATAAACTAGGGAAGCATTAAAGGCGCCACAAGTCCTAAAATAAGCGCTCCGCGCGTTGCGCAAGTTCAGTCGGTATGTCTAACTGGGCCACTGAAAACACCGCTGAAAGGCCCAACCTGCTTAAATAGCTTCATGGGCTGGAGAAATGGGCTGCTTCGTGATGGTCTATGAAGCATTGCCAACATCCGATCCATCTTCTTTTCGACTACCGGCCCATAAATTGAGTACTTATGACGCAATTTGAATGACAAGGAAATTATTATTTTCGTATTCAGGATTAAAAATAATGCTAAGATGACTTCACATTGCCAAACACAGTATAATCACTCTCATTTTTCCCGGAGACAAATTCTCATCATGAAGTTATTGTGAGTAAAATGCACCCATGGGCCATGGGGTGAACAAGTCGTATTCATATTCATACAATATCCCTGTTATAAATTATAATTACGTTGATACACTTTGCCAATTAGGTTAAAAACTTCTATGCACGTAAATTTTGCAACCCAAATTTAAACTCATATAAGTTTTTTAAAGTATCAACAACCCCTCAACCGAACTGGTTAAGATGTATATTCGAATTGAGTGATGCCCAAGTCCGAACCCCCTCCCATTTACCTATAAAAAGGCGTATGGTGCTAAAAAAAAAGTGGTGGCACTTGTGGGTGTTTAATTCTTTATGTAATAGTTGGGTTGGAGTTGCCATACTATAGATAATTATACACTCGATTTATGATGAGTTTAGAGTTGTTTACTATTTTTACATGTTAGGTGCACCGTTTTGGTCCGGCACGTGATGTTGCCTCATCTGCCTCATGATTCACGGTGATTAAGGGCCGTTGAACCCAACCACCATACACTATCGTGACTTACAAATACTTCCGTTCCGTTGTAGGGGACCTTTATCCACCTCACTCACTCTCTCTTCCCTTCCTTTCACAGTTTCACTCTCCTCCCTCACTCGATCAATCTTTCACCGGAGCTCTATACAGCTTCGTTTTGTTGCAGCGATCATGACTTTGAAATCGTTCGTACAAGTACAACCGGATTCTCACTTCCCCATCCAGAACCTCCCGTATGGAGTCTTCCGGCCGGAATCGGGCTCGACCGCCCGACCTGGCGTGGCTATTGGTGACTACGTTTTGGACTTATCTGAGATTGCTCGTGACGGCCTTTTCGACGGCCCAGCGCTCAAAGGCTCGGATTGCTTCCTTCAGGTTCGTAGGTTCTCAGTTTATAGACTGGCGGTAGCAGTGAATGCTTACTTAAATTATTCTGCGTGGTTTGGACTGGGGAGTATTGCACTGTGATCGGTGCTGATTTTGATATTTACCTTCATAGATTATGATTTATTTGACTGCTGGGAAGAAACGAAAGCTGTTGCTATAACATTGAACCGTTCGATTCCGCTTCAGTCTTACTCCCGTTTTATTGAGAGATGTATTGCTGAAATTGTTGAACTGGAGTGCGTATTTATTTGATTCAATTCTTCTCTGACTTGAACATGTTTCATAACTGTCTTTTATCAATAACAAAATCTACTACAGAAATGGTGAGCCCGTGTTTGTCAGGCTGAATGATATGACACATGTACAGAGTCTTGGTGAATGACATGGCCTAGAATATAAAATGTAATCATGAACTCATATTATGAAGTGTAGATTACTAGATTATGATTATTGCTTGCTCTTGTTGAAATTTACTCGGGGGCTTGTGAGAATTTAAGTTAATGATTGGAGTACTATATCGTGTTGGCAGCCAAACTTGAACAAGTTTTTGGCTATGGGACGTCCGGCATGGAAGGAAGCTCGCGCCACCCTTCAAAAGCTGTTGGCAGGTATGTTATATTGTTGTATCAATTTGGAGCAAGCTATAGAGTCAACAGGATAAGAGTTACCAAATTCATGAAGTACCAAAAAACCTTAGAGAAAGACAAGGAGAGAGTACTAAACTCATTGCAAGAGGGAAATATCTTGTTCATCAAAGAGAGAGTGAGAGGCGCTTATTATTTTTTCTTCCAATTTTTTGGTGATGGAGCTGAAAATGTAACATTAAGTTGGTTACTTTGTAATGCAGCCACTGAACCTACCTTGCGTGATAATGCAACTTTAAGGCAGAAAGCCCTTGTTCCAATGGTCAGATGTTTATAGTGATAACTGTTAAATATGTAATTTTATTAATTTTTCTTGCTTTTGATAGTGTTGATTGTATACTTGCTCCGTTGCTCGATAGGAAAAAGTAGAAATGCTCCTTCCTGCTGTGATTGGGGACTACACAGACTTTTTTGCTTCCATGCATCATGCAAAGAATTGTGGACTTATATTTCGTGGGCCGCAGAACCCAATCAATCCGAACTGGTACGTCAAGCATAAAAAAAATGTATCACATAAATAATCCAAAACTGTAAAACTTCGGTGTATGATATGACAGATCTTCCACCCCATGCAATCTCACCTATTCATTTGCTTATATTCCCATTTTCTGGCTTAGAACTTTCATTGCCTTTCCAGGTTCCATCTTCCGATTGCATATCATGGACGGGCATCATCTATTGTCATATCTGGAACAGATATTATTCGACCAAGGTTAGAGGATCCAGTTTCTTCATCTTTCTTTTGCTTTGGCACTCTTTTCTTTCTTCGGAGAATGAACAGAGAAAATTACAATAGATTGGACTATATAAGGTCGATGAGTGCTTAGGTACCTCAACCTCAATCTAATACAACACCTAGGTGCCAATTCAACTCTCCCTCATAACTAAATCTATGTAATACAGATTCTTTTTTAACTGAAAAGGGGAAACAAAATTGTTGGGATATGTTCATGGCTGTTGGCATGCAGCTTAGGTGCGAACTAGCAGATGTCCCAAGTCATACCATGCACATTCACAGGGGTCAGGCCCACCCTACTGGAAATTCTGGATAATACTATGGGCATTACCCATAGGCTTCATGCATTTATCCTGACTCACCTGACTTGCATTCATTCTCGCTCATATGTTGTACAATTTCCTGTTGTGGCAGGGGTCAGGGCCATCCTACCGCCAATTCTGGACCATACTTTGGGCCTTCCCTAAAGCTAGACTTTGAGCTGGAAATGGTCAGTCTGATAAGCTTCTTTCATTTACATTTATTTTGTCAGGAAACTTTGTGTTATAGATATTGAATTCATGATAAACTATGGTTTTCCTTGGATGTTTACTCTACTTTACCCTTGTTCTTCATTGTCATGACTCATTTTGCTTTTCGTATGATACTTCACGTTATTTGGAGGCTGCCATAGTTGGGCCCGGAAATGAGTTGGGAAGGCCTGTGGATGTCAATGAGGCAGCAGATCATATCTTTGGACTTGTGTTGATGAACGACTGGAGTGGTAAACGCATTTTTCATTTCTTCTCTATGCTGTTGTTTGTTTCATTTAAGTTCTAAATGGTATGAAGTTGGTTTCGACAGCCAGAGATATCCAGGCATGGGAATATGTGCCTCTTGGGCCTTTTCTTGGAAAGAGCTTCGGTAAGAATTTAAGGGTGTATTGTTCCAATATATTTTTACTATTAGTTCTTTTCCTCTGTGTTCTTATTGCTGCACATCTTTTTTACTTGTGAATATTGTAGGAACTACTATATCTCCTTGGATTGTGACACTGGATGCTCTTGAACAATTTGCTTGTGACGCTGCCAAACAGGTTACTAGCTAGACAAATCATACTACATCCTCCATTTTCGTATGAAAGTTCTTCATACTTGGCAATATAATGTATAATTTATGTTCTCTTTGCAGGACCCCGCTCCATTGCCATATCTAACTGAAAAGATATCCAAAAACTATGATATTTCCTTGGAGGTAGTATCTGCCATCTGGCAGTGTATTTAAATGCACTCTTCTTATGATGTTGAATTTTTCTTTATTCTTCAGCGTATATATTATTTATTGCCATCTGGTTATGATGATGAAATGCTGTCTTGCTACAAGGTTGAAATCAAACCTGCTGGACATGAGGCTTCGTGTGTGGTCACGAGAAGTAATTTTAAACACTTGTAAGCTGTTATCCTTTGTTACATTCTGGATGTTAAGCACCTCTGAACTTGTCTGATTTCTTACACCGTTTACATTTGTTGAACCATAATAACATCAGTGGCCCAGTTTTCATTATGCTTCCCAGTTCCCGGTGAATCCTTTGAAATTGGGATGATATTACTTAAAATCGTGGTCAGCAAAGCTGATATTTAGGTAACTTAACCCGTTCAGGGGTTAAATATTAGATTGAATAAGTCGTATCAATGCTGAATTTGTTTTGTGCCTTAAATGATTACCCTGGGGCATCATAATCCTCCTGTACCTGTCAACTGAGTGCTTAGAGATTTTCAGCATGAGAAAAATTACAGATGTCAAACTTCTAATTATAAAATTTGATTTCCACATTTCGTATTGGAATTTCAATGGCGTCTTATTATCTTATATGAAGTGTTTCAATTTTCTTTAACATGTATGGCAGATATTGGACAGTAACTCAACAACTTGCCCATCACACTATCAGTGGTTGCAACCTAAGGCCGGGTGATCTCCTTGGAACTGGCACCATTAGCGGACCTGTATGTTTTAACTTATTTAATCCTCGCGTACTACAGGCAATTGAAGTGTAGATGTATTCTGCACTTTCTGTTATTTAGACTCTTAACTTCAAGCAGAAGTTGCATGATTCTTACATTAATATTTTGCAACAGGAGCCTGATTCATATGGATGCTTGTTAGAGCTGACATGGAATGGACAAAAGCCACTTACCCTAAATGGGACTGCTCGTAAATTTCTGGAAGATGGAGATGAAGTCATCTTTACTGGTTTCTGCAAGGTTACTCATTATAACATGTTTTCCTAAAGCATGTTGCAGTTTCTTTTAATGACCATAACCAAGGAACTCGTGAATACATCTACTTTATCCACCCATTTTACGTCAAACCATACAACAACTACCATATATGACTAATAATTGCTGTTAAATATTCAACCATTTGCGTTTCTTGAAAAACTTAAGTTAGTTGAACCATATAACAGAAGCCTATTGTCATCATCTTACTAATACTTGATAGTCATTGCAGGGAGATGGTTTCCTTGTTGGTTTTGGCAAATGCTCAGGAAAAATTGTACCTTCACCCCCTTGATGAACTTGATTTGCTTATGGAAGCAGGTCGCGAATGATCTCGTAGCATCACTTGGGAGTTCAACGTGGTTGTACTGGATCAGCCAATCAGCTTTGCAAATTTATCTCAATTGTTTCGTAATATTTGCTGTTTGAAAGTCTCTCTCTCATGTGTTCTTAATAGAAACGCTGCTACGCTTCAAAAGGCGCTGGGATAGTCAATAGTGACTTCCTCGGTGCTGAGGAGAAGGAAATCATGAATTCAAGTGCATAATATCAATAAGCCTTCTTCACAGCCGTCTTGATTCTCCTAATTGATCTCCCCCTTGGGACGTTTGCATTGCACTGATACTATAGTAATACTGGTCATGACATAATATCTTTCTCAGGGTGTTCATAAGATGACTTGCTTCTCCGTGCACGAACACACATTTGGCATACATATCCATGAGAGCATTGCTTGCCTCCAGGCCTACTCCATACCCACGCTTAAAGATTAATCCATGAATTGCCTTCCCAACTTATGTATCCTTTTTCCCACAAGCACCGGAAATAATGACTAAGCTCGTGATGGGGTGCGCACCCAAAACAATGTAGGCTAATACACAACCAAAGGATAGTGGCCGTGGGTCCTATGGTGCACAAAAAAATCGTGATATTTGGCTCCACATCCAGCCACAAATATAATGCTGCTGCCTCATCAAACAGCCATATCCAAATATAATACCAGACCAAGAAATCTCTATCACAAGCATGCCACAGCCTCATCAAATAGCCATATCCAGATATGATACCAAAACTGCAGTTTGAGGCCGATCACTAGCAGCATATCTAGCTATTAGCTTACCAAAAGATAAAGGAGTCAAGCGGCAATTAAACTTTTTTAGAAAATCACAAGCTTAATCCACAAACTCAACAGACTATCAAAGAAACCGACGGCTCTGTTAACAACCAAGTCTTCACCAACAATACCAGTTGTAACTAACTGCGGATGAATATTTTTGAAACATCTTAAGCTGTTACATGTATGAATAGAATCTAAGAGCACCCATTTAAGAGGAAGCATAATCTAGCCCGTACATATTCCAAGACTTCCATATGTAAACGACGCAAAAAAGGAAATGCCAAATTTGCGAAAAGCAAAGAGCATGTACATAAGTTCTACCCAACACAAGTCTAGACTCTAGACAAACAAAAGCCTCTCTTATTGTGATCATGTTTAAACCTTCCATAAATGTATTGTGATCATGTTTAAACTGCACGCAAATGGCAATAACCCATTGGCAGTTAATAAAATATTCCTTTCAAATTCATAACTATGAATAATACGACCGAATTGAAAATCATTATGCAATAGAGAAGCTAGTGTTTGTACAAACACGTCATTGAGCAAATCCAAAATCATCCCCCACATGAACAAGATTTTTGTGAACTAGTTCCCATTTCAAATTATAGAAACCAGGTTTTCCATCTAAAGCACAACATTTAAGCTATTCACGGGAACCCACATAAAAAATACATAAAAATACACTTGCACGACCAAGAATTATACCGAATGAACTTTCCAAGACTCCCACATGTAAACAACGTAAAAAAAGGAAATGTCAAATTTGCGAAAAGCAAAGAGAACACGTACATAGGTCCTGCCCGATGACAAATGTCTAGACAAACAAAAGCCTCTCTTATTGCCTAATGTTCAAACCTTGCATAAATGTATTATGGTCATGCTTAAACTTATGAACACAAATGGCAACAACCAATTGCCATTTTCATAAGATATTCCTTTCAAATTCATAGCTATGGTTGATACGACCGAATAGAAAAACATTAGTCCATAGAGAGGCTAGTGCTTATACAAACATATGCCATTGAGCAAATCCAAAATCATCCTCCCACATGAACCATATTTTTACGAACCAGTTCTTAATTCAAATGAAAACACCAGATTTTCCATTTCAAGCACAACATCAAGATGTTCAATCATCTGCCGCAAAGATAGACAACCAATATACAGATTCCATATTATGACACTACAAGCATTAGTCATTCTACTGGTAGTCAAAAATAAATCCAAGAGGATTAACTACATACAGTCTACTTCCTCAAGTTCCTGATAGCATTAACTGGGAGGCAGGTCCAAATAAAATCACTCTGAATTTCCAAAATCAAGCTAAAAGGTACATGATAATAAGCATATATGTGGTAGAATAAAAGTTTACCAAGGAGTGCATTTCACTTCCATACTATAATTATGTATTCCTGGAATATAACAAGGACCAAGCAACAAAGTATATGAAAGTGAAACTATGGTCAAATCCAAAGCTTCTAAGAAGTAAAATTTTCCACATTTCCTTTCTACACCGTGAATTATGCTGATGAATTGATGGAAAATATAACTGCTCGGGGTAGAAAGCTTGAAATTATATATGACTTGGCAGTATAGGACTGCTAAGACAACAAATTTGTTTTTCGTTTTCAAGTCGGTAAACATTTTACCAAGAACTAGAGAATATCCAAATGCGACAGATGATTGAAGATAAATAGTAGCTGTAAGCACTGAAACACGTACCAATTGAACGAAAACATCAATTAGGCAGATTGGTCTCTGCTGCAGCCTGCAGGCTCACTTGCTCTGGACATTGGTGGCTTGCCCTATGGGCTTAGTGGTCAAATTGGACCAGAGTGAAGAAAGTAGCACGACAATAACATCATCGGGATAAGAGGTACCAGAAGAAATTATACCTATTGATTGGACATGTTTAATGATTAGGGAATCGTGCTGATTTGATTGGAACTGTATGTTTGTAGGACCTGATCATGTTCGCTCGTATGCTAGACACAGCCCAACAACCACTAGTTGGTAGCTTGGCTGATTGTTTCCCACTTCCATGTCCAGCAGACATCTTCCTTTCTACGCCCATCGATTATGTATTAACCAGGTAAACAGAGAAAAAGTAGTAGGCAAACACATCCATAACAAGAACCTGAAATCATATCATATTCTCCACGAAACCAGTCACAATCTCTTAGTGCCCACACGGATGGCAATGCAGCAATTGATCACCAATGTTTACCCTGAAAACATTTAAATCATATCACTAAAAACCTCAGCAGACAAGAAGAATACAAAGTATTAGTAGAACACACAGTTCGATCATTGTAGACATCAGGATTTCTTGTCAATTTGTTTCATAGAGGGGTAGTATTACACAATTATTCATTCACGATATAAGATAAAATCTGGTTTTAAGGACATCAACATATGGGATACTCCTCTCAATCACAGAGACAGTGGAGAATGTCTATTCCCTCGGAACCTCAAAAAAAATCAGACACCAGAATTCACACACCTACGTTTCATCTACCTTCTGGAGAAAGTTGAGATATCTTGCCTAGACCAAAAGGCGGGTATGGCAATGCAGTCCAGTAACAACTTAAGATAGTATCGGGTTTCATTACAACTGTGCAAATCCGTTAGGAATATATTTACCATAGTTCTTCTGACTTCCTCAACACAAAAACCCTGTAGTTCATGTCTACTGTCATGGACAATATCAGCAGTCAAATTGTACTTAGAACACATTCTTTCATTCTCTCTGGGTGTTGGCAACGGAATATAGTACTTCAAATCCAAATTCTTCGCAGGGAAATTAACTGAAATAAAAACATCAATTACCACAAGGATGGACAAAATTAAATAACCAGAGGAAAGTTCCATAAGATGGCATGGTGTCAATGTTCCTCATTCATCAAGCACATATTGAGCCTACCTAAAGTCGGGTTCTTCTCGACAAAGAGGTTGTTATTTGTAAATCAGCGCTAAGTCGACTAAAGTCAGCACTCTAGGTTCGGCTACGCTCACAGCTTAAGCTTTCTCCCTTGCGCTTGCTGGTTCGCAGCAGATATAGAGATAGGATCTTACTGACTTTCCGCACAGTAAAGGAGATAATAAAGAAGGTTAGGCTACTAGAGTAGCGGAGTTATAGGACTCAATTTTGTCTCTCTTGCGTATATGAAGTATCAAATAGTGTTGCAATCTGGTGACACGGTATCTCATTCTTGCTACACGAGGATGAACAACTTCGGTCACAGTCTCACCATCAAACTTCTTTAGTATATTGAACAATGGGACCTAGAACAAAACCACTTGCACAATTAGTCCAAAAGCAAACCGGAGGAAACAGCAATAAAGAAATGAATATCACAAAATAAAGGTCTAAAGCAAAATGCTTATTTCAAGATGAAATTCCAGAAACCTGACGATACTAAAGACTATGAATCAGTTCGTCACACGAAAACAACCAGCACTAAGATTACAACAGTAAAGTTAGACAAAACACACACTAATACTCCATTTGTTTCAAGGAAAATCAAGCTTTAGGAAAAACTCTTACGAAGTTTGTTTTAAGGAGTTGCCATTTACATTTTTCAACATATGTTTAAAAACTAACTATTTTCTGTCCGAAAAATTATGGATTTTCCAAAAGCTGGATTTACCTTGAAACAAGTGGAGGCTAAATTGATTCTCAAATTCATCAATGCATTGTGCAAGATTGTTGTCCCAGCAATCAACATACACAGAAAAATCAACACAAGGTTGCCCTCATATGCTAAGAAACAACATGATTTAATTTTCAAACAGGCACCCCAGTCTCCCCACGTATTATTATAATAAATAAAGGAAGCCATTGAACAATGTTCAAAACAGGTAAAATAAAGAATTTAGATATAAAGCACACACATGCAATTATAAAACCCAACAACGATTGATGCAAGAATGTTCTCCCATCAATCCACAATTCAGCATGCATATGAAAATTAATGCAAGGTTTCTATCATTTATGACACATATAACTATCAGATTTTCAAACGAGAAACTTGGGACATAATGTTTCTCAAGTAACTTTGAACTAGTAAAATTAAGCACAAATGGCATACATGATTCCCTAATGCTGAGCATCGCATTCAGTCCAAATATCCTAGCGTTGTTTCTACATCAAAAGTTGAGATGTCCCAAATGTCATTCTAGAAGATGGACTTTTTATTTGATTGGTACAAATAAGAGAGGAATCATTTTATGTCAATCAATGGAATGAACTAAAAATGAAAACTTAAAGCCACATACTATGTTAAGAGTCCACGTATGTCAACCAGGAGGAAAAAATAAAACAAATCTGTCAAGGCACAATCTACAAAACATTAAACTTAGTAATAGATCACATCAATTAACTTCAGCTAGAAATACAGCACGAATCAGGTACCTGGGGTATTATACTTTTCTCCATGGCATCTTGAAAAAGAGGTGGTGGTGGCAAATCGAGACCAAGCATCAATAATGGCATCCTTGAAGTTTCTGTGACAGCGCCATCATGAGCAATTCCAGCATCAGTTGGTTTTAGCACACCATTATGGTCATCACCATTTTCTTTCGTCTTAGTGATACTTTTGGAAGCGATCTCTTTCCCAACCTCCAATTCCCCCCGTAAGGCAAAACAAGTTTTGTATAAACAATAGCTGAATAACACAAAAAAAAAAGAGGAATAACTAACAATGCCAATAAACTGAAGCACTAGGATTGTTAAGAAAACCTGGAAGCATTGATAGATGATGCTGGTATTCCTTCTCGAAGTTTTAAGATCTGCATGCAGGGTGTTCAGAAGCCAAGACATAAATTCAACTGTACACCTAGTCAGAACAGCTTATTACTATCTTTTATAACTGCCTGGAGAAATTCATGAGGGCTCACCTGTAGAGAGCGAGAGAATAGTTTTGCACTAAAAAAATTGTAATAACCAAGAACAATAATTCAAGTCCACTTAGCAGGACCAAACATGTCCTTTAAAGTTTCGAGCATGCCAAATTTTTCGCGTTAGTTCTCCAAACCGCTGAACAAGGGGAGATTGGCAGTGTTGATAGTTCTCTGGAATCAGGAAAAAGTTCCTCGAGGGAGTCACTCTCATCGATGATTGGATTGTGATTCACAAAATCTGTGCTCTTTATGTTATTAAGGCCTACCTGACATTTTGAAACATCAAGAAAACACATTAAAAGGGCTGAAATTAACATCTTAGCATACAAGAAAACGAAGGTTTCATGTTGAGCAACACTCTCCAAGTAGGAACAAAGATTAGTACCATTCCTGGAAGGTAGTCCGAACCATCTAGCCCATGGAACACTGTCTGTTTCTGTCAAGCTATTCAACTTGCTCCTTAGTAAACCTGAAGCCACAAATTAACTTTTGTCAAAGAGCAGGTAACAAAAACCTTTACCTAACAAAAATTAAAATCCTTATAAAATAAAATTGACACACAACAATGTCGCAACAAAGTGCAGCTGATAACTACTAAAACTCTCTGTTTTTTTCTTTAGCATAACAAATACTGATTGTGAGGAGCTTTAAATTCATCAAAGTAACTATTTCAAAAGAAAATTAAATTCATAAGAGTGACACTGAAAATAAAATTACCTTCGATTGCTAAAAGGAGAACACTCCTACGAGACAACTCTACAACATTACCCCCTTTATACATACCTACATACCTACAAATTGGTAGAAAAAGAACGAGAGATAAAAATTAAGAAAATAAAAGATGTAAATAAAAACAAACAAAGACTGGTATCATCTTACCTTGGGTTCAGTACTTGCCGAATGTCATCCAATGATGGATCGTTAATTTCATATCCATCAGGAAGACAGTAAACTTTTTCAGTACGAAGATTGATGTAGGTATGGGGTCCAGCTTCAAGGTTATGTGTATATGCATTGAGATTTATGCCCTCTTCCTTGGTAATATTTCCCACAAACCAAGCATGCATAGACATTCAGATTTGACAAGGAGACAGAGCAAAACTTCTCAAAATAAAAATCCAACAGCTGCAAGACATACAAGAATCTATCGTGTTTTAACTTTTAAGTACAAGCAGAATATAGTCACTCTATCTGCTATAGTGTAACTAAGTAGACTGACAATTACTCTAATTAAGTTTTAGAATTGTACACTTTCATTTTTTAAGATTAAGAATATCATGGATATCTATATAAGTTTTAATAAATAAAAACCCCAATAAATATGATTGTCAATGCATAAATTATGTAGTCAGAAGTTGAATGGAAATTGCTTACTCCTCGATTAACAGTATCAAGATATGGGCAATCCCGCCGAACTTCAACCAAACAGTTTCGCCTCCCTTGACCAAACCATTGTCCAAGTCTGTCAACATCCTCACTCTCATCATCTTCCTCTTCTATTTAACCTCCTGTCTACCACCATGAGTGGATTCCCTCCTTAAATCCTCTTCCTCCTCATCCTCCTCATCATCGTAAGTATTAGCTACTAGCAGAGGTGGGTTGTCGAAACCAAGGGGCGGAGGAGAGAGAGATGACAGCTCGACAACCTGCTTCTTTGAAACCCTTTCCTCCTCCATTGTACTCTCTTCTCTACTAGTTTTCATCTTCTTCTCTCCTTTCCAAGTTTACCATTACAAAAATACAGAGTCTTAATTAGGTGTTTCAATTCACGAGTAGAAAAAAATTATGGTGTATGGATTGAAACCAACAAACTAATGAAAAAAAAAATAACCATACCAAAAAGCTTCGCACGATAAGGATATAGGAGTAGTAACTTAATCATTAACTCAAACGGCTTTCCAGGTCAGGTTTATCAGTGAGGGGCTGACCAGAAAAACCCGAGTAGACAAGAAAAAGGATTGAAGAGAGAAACGCTGGTGATGTCAATCAGGATTTCAGGTATAATAATAAAGAAAATTAGATATTCTACCTATATCTCAATGATAGTGTATAACTAAGTTAAATTAGTCTTGATTTAATTTCCAAACAAGTAACTCAGACAGTATATCAATCAATTGAACTAAATTTCTCTAGTACAATTCAATCAAAATTCTACGAAATATTGGCCCTAGAAAGGACATTGTCGCCAAGAAACCACAGCAAAATTATTTTCAGAAAGTTCAAACTGTAGCCATAACAACCATCACATATATTTTTTTTATTTTCCTCAAAATTTAGTTCAATCTTACATCATTCTGCTCTGGAGAATAACTCAAAGTGAATTGATAAGCTACGTCAGCATCTTCAAAGAATTATCATTCCTTATAGCAAACTTCTTAAAGATCAAGGTATGCTCTTATTATTCCATCTTTGTTGTTCTTTACTATATATATCAGCAGTTTCTTATCCCCTAATATTTCTCCTTGTATATATAACGGTTTCCATAAATAATATAAGACTTAAGAAGAGAAGACACACACAGAAAAATAAAAGGGAGGGAATGTCCTTGTTCGCTTTGTAAAAAAACAAATAGATCATTTACCATTATCCCAACTCAAATTTATAGCCTTTGGAAGTGTCTCGAATGACTAATCTCCACCACACAAATAATACAAATATTAAATAAGCTTATTCATTCAAAGTCCGAAGCTACCTTTAACCAGAACTTAACATGCCACACAATTACAAGAGCCTTATATAGATAGTTATATACCAGACCACATCTAACATTACATCAATAATGCACCATACACACACATGCACATGCCTAGGAGACTAAAAAAGAAAAATTGTACCTTCACCCCCCTGATGAACTTGATTTGCTTATGGAAGCAAGTCACGAATGATCTCGTAGCATCACTTGGAGTTCAACGTGGTTGTACTGGATCAGCCAATCAGCTTTGCAAATTTATCTCAATTGTTTCGTAATATTTGATGTTTGAAAGTCCCTCTCTCATGTGTTCTTAATAGAAACGCTGCTAGGCTTCAAAAGGTGTTGGGATAGTCAATAGTGACTTCTTTGGTGCTGAGGAGAGGAGGAAACCATGTTATCAAGTGCATAATATCAATAAGCCTTCTTCACAGCCGTCTTGATTCTCCTAATTGATCTCTCCCTTGGGACGTTTGCATTGCACTGATACTCTAGTAATACTGGTCATGACACAATATCTTTCTCAGGGTGTTCATAAGATAATTTGCTTCGCCGTGCACAAACACTCACATTTGGCATACATATCCATGAGAGCATTGCTTGCCTCCAGGCCTACTCCATAGCCATGCTTAAAGATTAATCCATGAATTGCCTTCCCAACTTTTGCATCCTTTTTCCCATAAGCACTGAAAATAATGACTAAACTCGTGATAGGGTGCGCACCCAAAGCACTGTAGGCTAATACGCATGCCTGATGAGTCAGAACAATGCATAACCGAAGGATAGTGGTTGTAGGTCCTACAGTGCACAAAAAAAATCTTGATATTTGGCTCCACATCCATCCACAAATATAATGCTGCTGCCTCATCAAACAGCCATATCCAAATATAATACCAGACCAAGAAATCTCTCTCACAAGCATGCCACGGCCTCATCAAATAGCCATATCCAGATATACAAAACTGCAGTTTGAGGCCGATCATTGGCAGCATATCTAGCTATTAGCTTACTAAAAGATAAAGGAGTCAAGCGTCAATTAAACTTTTTTAGAAAATCACAAGCGTAATCAACAAACCCAACAGACCTTCAAAGAAACCAACGGCTCTGTTAACAACCAAGTCTTCACCAACAATCCCAGTTGTAACTAACTGCGGATGAATTTTTTGAAAGATCTTAAGCTGTTACATGTATGAATAGAATCTAAGAGCACCCATTTAAGAGGAAGAATAATATGGCCCATACATATTCCAAGACTTCCATATGTAAACGACGCAAAAAAGGAAATGCCAAATTTGCAAAAAGCAAAGAGTATGTACATAAGTTCTACCCAACGACACGTCTAGACAAACAACAACCTCTCTCATTGCATATTGTTCAAACCTTCCATAAATGTATTGTGGTCATGCTTAAACTGCACGCAAATGGCAACAACCCATTGCCAGTTACATAAAATATTCCTTTCAAATTCATAACTATGGTTAATACGACCGAATTGAGAATCATTATGCAATAGAGAAGCTAGTGTTTGTACAAACATATGCCATTGAGCAAATCCAAAATCATCCCTCACATGAACTAGTTCCCAATTCAAATTATAGACACCAAATTTTCCAGCTAAAGCACAACATTTAAGCTATTCACCGGAACCCACATAAAAATGCATAAAAATACAGTTGCATGACCAAGAATTATACCAAATGCACTTTCGAAGACTTCCACATGTAAACAAAGCAAAAAAGGAAATGCCAAATGTTAGAGATATATACATGTTTTATGTCATTTTATACTCAAGGGTATCCTAGTCTTTGTATTGGCTATATATATATATACAGCCCTCTCTTGTATCTCTTAATGATTCATCAATATACAAACCCTCTCTTTCTCATTTCATGGTATCGGAGCTATAGTCATCCTCTCCCTCTCTCCGGCGACGTATTCCGGCGACGTCTCTCCTCCGGCGACGCCTCTCCTCCAGCGACGTCTCTACCCAACAGTGCCCTTCAACTTTGTAGGTCAGCATCACCTTCCGTCACCTCTCCATCTGTTTGTGGCATTGCATATTAGAAGAAAAAAAAAAAAAAGGGCTCTCTCTAGTTCTGCAGCAACCAGTGAGCAATCAGCCTTGAAAGGAACTGAGATGGCGTTCCTGATCTGCCTCAGAGATTATGTGAAATTGTAGATCTGAAGTTTTTTTTCTCAGAAATTGCATATCTGCCCCTCTACTTTTGTGAAATTGCAGATCTGCCACTGAAGTTTTCTGAAATTTCAGTTCTGCCCCTGAAAATTTCTGAAATTGCAGTTCTGCCCCTGAAATTTTCTGAAATTGCAGTTCTGCCTCTGAAATTTTCTGAAATTGCAGTTCTGCCCCTGAAATTTTCTGAAATTGCAGTTCTGCCCCTGAAATTTTCTGAAATTGCAGTTCTGCCCCTGAAATTTTCTGAAATTGCAGTTCTGCCCTTGCATTCTAGTGATGGCAAATATTGATGACTTCCCTCCTCTGAAGGGGATAGCTTCCTCTCCGGCACAACTATTACAAACTTCTACCAGTTCATCCTTGACTCTTGCTAATCCGACTTCGACAATGGCCCCTGAGATTCCTCGAGATTTTCTTCCCACGTCCACGGACTTTCGCCTTTCATCAGCGCGTGACTGGCCTACCTGGTCTGCTACTGTCCGAAATGCCTTGTACAGTCGACAGTTACTATCGTTTCTCACAGAGGGTCCACCGACTGAGGGCTCTGATGTAGTTTTGGCAGTCTGGCGCCTTCGTGATGCTAGGATTGCTGGCTATCTGGTTGAATCTCTCGACCCTGCTCTCCGTCCTAATTTAGTTGCTCAGTCCACACATACTGTTTGGAGTTCACTTGTTTCCCGTTTCGTTGAGAGTAGTGGGGCTCGTGAGCATTCTCTCATCACCCAGGCTGCCGCGGCTCGACAGGGTGATAGGTCCATCCAGGATTTTTATCATTATATGCGTGGTTTTTGGCGTGAGTTAGAGGGTTTCCTCCCAGAGGTTGGCTCAGCCGCTGCAGCTATTTATAGGGTTTTCTGGGATCGGAGGCATATGCATGAGTTCTTGTTGGCTCTTCGTCCTGAGTTTGGCCCACTGGTTGGTCAGTTTATCCATCGCCACCCCACTCCCGGCTTGGAGACTGCTGTTGCAGAGTTAGTTGCAGAGGAGACTCGTCTTCGGATTTTTGCTGGCATTGGCTCACCCCCAGCACCTTCTAGTTTCTCTGGTGTTCTTGCTGCCGCTCCTCCTAGTGCTTCAGCTACTCCTCCACCTCCCTCTGGTCGACCTACATGCTCCCATTGCATGAGGGTTGGCCATACTGTGGATGATTGCTGGAAGCTCCATCCAGAGCGTCGAGTGGGACCCCGTGGTCGTGGTCGTCGTGCCTCCACTGCCTCTGTCGTTGCCACAGTTGCACCACCTCTATGTGCTTTTCCTAGTCCGGCTGCTCTGCCTTCAACTGATCTTTTGAGCCTTCAGCAGCAGCTTCAACAGTTTCGACAGCGTTTGGATCAGATGTCTGTCTCCCCCAGTTCTGGTAGCACCTCTGCACCTTCTGCCTACTCGACTACTGGTATGTATCATTCTTGGATTTTTGACTCTGGAGCCTCTCACCATATGACTTCAGACGCCTCCATTCTTACTGATTGTAGACAAGCCCCTACTGTTCCTTCTATACACACTGCTGATGGCTCTCCCTTGAGAGTTTCTCAGACTGGCTGCATCACTCCTACTTCAGAGCCCTCGGGCAAACTATCCTTACCCTCTGTTCTTCATGCTCCTCAGTTGAACATGAATCTTATCTCTGTTGGTCGTATATGTGATTATGGTTATCATGTTTTATTCACACCTTCTTATTGTTGTGTGCAGGATCCGTCTACCAGCCGGGTGATTGGCAGTGGTCATAGAGTGGATAGTCTCTACCATCTTCAGTCTCTCCATATTCCCTTATCCAGTCCTCGCTTTTGTGGTCTTGCCTCTCCTACTACTGATATCTGGCATAGGCGATTAGGTCATATTTCTGAGTCGCGACTGAAGAGTCTCTCTCTGTCGGGAGCTCTCGGTCGTAGTTCTTTTTCTGCTTTGAGTCCTTGTATTGGCTGTAAGCTTGCTAAAGCTACAGCACTCCCTTTTTCCTCCAGTGTATCCCAGACATCTAATCCTTTTGATTTATTACATTCAGATATTTGGGGACCTGCACCTCTTCCTTCTATGTGTGGTTATCGTTATTATGTTTCCTTTATTGATGATTTTTCTCGCTACGCATGGGTTTATCTTTTACAACATCGCTCTGAGATTCTTTCTGTCTATGAACGTTTCACTACTATGATTTTCACTCAGTTCGGTCGTCGTATTAAGACGTTCCGCTCTGATTGTGCTTTAGAGTACTTATCATCTGGTATGCGGACGTTACTTTCCTCTCACGGCACCATCTTTCAGCACTCATGTCCTCACACACATGAGCAGAATGGTGTTGCTGAGAGGAAGCATCGTCACATCCTAGAGACTACTCGGGCACTTCTTCTCTCTTCATCTGTCCCTCGTTCCTATTGGGCTGAGGCTGTTCTCACCTCCGTCCACCTCATTAACATGTCTCCTTCATCCGTCCTCCCAGGAGGCATGTCTTCTCATGAGCGTCTTTTCTCTTCTCCTCCTGATTACTCTCGCCTTCGCACCTTTGGTTGCACTTGCTTTGTTCTCCTCCCTCCTCCTGAGCGTTCCAAGCTATCCGCTGTCTCGGCTAGATGTGTTCTCTTAGGTATCAGTGCCGAACACAAAGGTTATCGTTGCTACGATCCCTTGACTAGGCGCCTTCGTATATCCCGTCATGTCTCATTCTTTGAGGATGTTCCCTATTTCTCTTCCACTTCTCAGGATCTCACATTTCTTACGCTTCCGCCCTTACCCACTTCAGACACTTCCTCTCCATCTTTTCCTATCTCCTCACCTAGTATCTCGGATAGTCCTCTTCCCTCGTATCCTTTGGATTCTGCTCCCACTGAGCATGATCCTATCACTACTGAGCATGATCCTATTGCTACTGAGCATGATCCTCCATCTCCTCCTCACTCATCTTCATCTATTTCTTCATCTAGCCTTTCTCCATATCCTCTCCACTACACCCGTGATCTTGACTATGTCCCACCCCCTACTCCTGATACTACCTCTCCCTCTTCGACTACCTGCACATCCCCTGCTAGTGCGGATCCTTCTACACCTCGCTATCCTCAGCGCGATCGTCGACCAGTTGAGAGGTATGGTTATGGTTCTGTTTCTACTTATGCACCTCAGTTTACAGCCTTTCTCACTGCCCTTCATTTAGACTCTGAGCCTCGTTCCTTCAGTGAGGCATCTCAATCACCTCAATGGCAGCAGGCTATGGCAGAGGAGTTTGAGGCCTTTAGACAGACTAAGACTTGGGATGTGGTTCCTCTTCCCGCGGGTGTTAGGCCTATAGGCTGCAAATGGATCTACAAGGTCAAGCGGCGACCAGATGGGTCCATTGAGCGCTATAAGGCTCGATTGGTTGCTAGAGGGTTCTCTCAGGTACATGGCATTGATTATGATGAGACATTTGCACCTGTAGCTCAGATGACTACTGTTCGCACTTTATTGGCTGTTGCTGCAGTTAGACAGTGGTCTCTTCTTCAGATGGATGTGAAGAATGCCTTTCTTCACGGTGATCTTTCTGAGGTTGTCTACATGCAGTCCCCTCCTGGCCTTCGGACTCCTCCTCAGCATGTATGCCGTCTTCATCGGGCTATTTATGGTCTCAAACAAGCCCCCCGGGCTTGGTTTGAGCGTTTTCGACAGGTGGTGACTCAGGCTGGTTTTGTTGAGAGCTCACAAGACCACTCTTTGTTTGTTCGGTCATCCCCTCAGGGGCGGGCGATTCTCCTCCTATACGTAGATGATATGATCATTACAGGAGATGATATTGCAGCCATTCAGTCTCTTCAGCGGCACCTTCAGTCACATTTTCAGATGAAAGACCTTGGATCTCTCAGGTACTTTCTTGGTATTGAGATTGCTCGTTCTGAGCGTGGCATTCTACTATCCCAGCAAAAGTATCTTTCAGACATCCTCAGTCGTGCTGCAGTCTCAGATGATACTCCCAGTGTAGACACTCCTCTTGAGCTTCATGTGAAGCTCCGTCCTACTGATGGTGAGATTCTTCCTGACCCGACTCGCTACAGGCAGATAGTAGGTCAGTTGGTATACTTGTGCATCACTCGTCCTGATATTGCTCATGCTGTTAGCATTGTGAGTCAATTTATGTCTGTTCCAAGGTCAGTTCATTATGGTGCCCTTCTCAGAATTCTTAGGTATCTCAGTGGGACTATGACTCGATCCCTGTTTATGTCCTCATCTTCACCACTCACTCTTCGGGCCTATTCAGATGCTGATTGGGCAGGTGATCCTACTTCTCGTCGATCCACTACAGGTTATTGTCTATTTCTTGGTGACTCTCTCATCTCCTGGCGCAGCAAGAAACAGAATGTAGTCTCACTCTCCAGCACAGAGGCAGAGTATAGAGCTATGGCTACTACGGCTAAGGAGATTGTTCATCTTAGACGTCTCCTGAGTCATTTGGGTGTTCATCTATCTGGTTCGACCCCTATGTATTGTGATAACCGAAGTGCCATTCATATTGCTAGCAATCCGGTCTTTCACGAGAGGACAAAACACATTGAGATAGATTGTCATTTTGTTCGACAACAATTCCTATCGCATGTGCTCTCTCTTCCGTTCACTTCTTCTACAGAGCAGCTTGCAGACTTCTTCACGAAATCTCACACGGTCCCCCGCCATCAGCTTCTTATTGGCAAACTCTCTGTGTTTGATCCACCTTGAGTTTGAAGGGGGGTGTTAGAGATATATACATGTTTTATGTCATTTTATACTCAAGGGTATCCTAGTCTTTGTATTGGCTATATATATATATACAGCCCTCTCTTGTATCTCTTAATGATTCATCAATATACAAACCCTCTCTTTCTCATTTCACCAAATTTGCGAAAAGCAAGGAGAACACGTACATAAGTCCTGCCCAATGTCAAATGTCTAGACAAACAAAAGCCTCTCTTATTGCATAATGTTCAAACCTTCCATAAATGTACTATGGCCATGATTAAACTGATGAACACAAATGACAACAACCCATTGCCAATTTCATAAGATATTCCTTTCAAATTCATAGCTATGGTTGATACGACCGAATTGAAAAAATCATGCCATAGAGAAGCTAGTGTTTATACAAACATATGCCATTGAACAAATCCAAAATCATCCCCCCACATGAACCATATTTTTCTGAACCAGTTGTTAATTCAAATGATGATACCATATTTTCCATTTCAAGCATAGCATCAAGATGTTCAATCATCTGTCGCAAAAATAGACAACCTATATACAGATTCCATATTATAACACTACAAACATTAGTCATTCTACTGGTAGTCAAAAATAAATCCAAGAGGATTAACTACATACAGTCTACTTCCTCAAGTTCCTGATAGCATTAACTGGGAGGCAGATCCAAATAAAATCACTCTGAATTTCCAAAATAAAGCTAAAAGTACACGATAATAAACGTATACGTGGTAGAATATAAGTCTACCAAGGAGAACATTTCACTTTCATACTATAATTATGTATTCCCGGACTATAACGAGGACCAAGCA
This sequence comes from Tripterygium wilfordii, assembly GCF_013401445.1. Classification (NCBI taxonomy): domain Eukaryota; kingdom Viridiplantae; phylum Streptophyta; class Magnoliopsida; order Celastrales; family Celastraceae; genus Tripterygium; species Tripterygium wilfordii. Next base: position 1,052,496 of record NC_052240.1, on the reverse strand, counting down.
ACCAAGTATATGAAAGTGAAACTATGGTCAAATCCAAAGCTTCTAAGAAGTAAAATTTTTGAAGAAATTTTTTCTACACCGTTAATGATGCTAATGAATTGACATAAAAAATAACTACTCGGGGTAGAAAGCTTGAAATTATATATGACTTGGCAGTATAGGAATGCTAAGATAACAAATTTGTTTTCGTTTTCAAGTCGGTAAACATTTTACCAAGAACTAGAGAATATCCAAATGCAACAGGTGATTGAAGATAAACAGTAGCTGTAAGCACCGAAACACGTACCAATTGAATGAAAACATCAATTAGGTACATCGGTCTCTTCTGGCTCACTCGCTCTAGACATTGGCAGCTTGCCCTATGGGCTTAGTGGTGAAATTGGACCAGATTGAAGAAAGTAGCACAAGAATAACATCATCGGGATAAGAGGTACCAGAAGAAATTATACCTATTGATTGGACATGTTTAACGATTAGGGAATCATGCTGATTTGATTGGAACTGTAGGTTTGTAGGACCCGACCATGTTCGCTCATATGCCAGCCAGAGTTCAACAACCACTGGTTGGTAGCTTAGCTGATTGCTTCCCACTTCCATGTCCAGCAGACATCTTCCTTTCTACTCCCGTCGATTCTGTATTAACCAGGTAAACAGAGAAAAAGTAGTAGGCAGACACATACATAACAAGAACCTGAAATCATATCATATTCTCCACAAAACCAGTCACAATCTTTGAGTGCCCGCACAGATGGCAATGTTTACCCTGAAAACATTTAAACAAGATCACTAAGAACCTCAGCAGACAAGAAGAATACAAAGTATTAGTAGAACACACAGTTCGATCATTGTAGACATCATGACTTCTTATCAATTTATCTTATTCACTCACGGAATAAGATAAAAGCTGGTTTTAAGGACATCAACATATGGGATACTCCTCACAATCACAGAGACAGTGGAGAATGTCTATTCCCTCGGAACCTCAAAAAAAATCAGACACCAGAATTCACACACCTTTGTTTCATCTACCTTCTGGAGAAAGTTGAGATATCTTGCCTAGACCAAAAGTGGGACAGCAATGCAGTCCAGTAAAAACTTAAGATATGACTAGGCTTCGCTTCGCTATCGATTCTGCTTGTATATCTGCACATAAGCCTCTAAGAGTGCAATCATTTGACAAAGGGTTTCAGAAACATGCAAGTCCTGCATCTCAAACCTGTGTGCATTAGACAACAACCACTCTGAATTTCCAAAATCAAGCTAAAAGTACATTATAGTAAGCATATACGTGGTAGAATATAAGTCTACCAAGGAGAACATTTCACTTCCATTCTATAATTATGTATTCCTGGACTATAACAAGGGCCTAGCAACCAATATAAGAACCTATGGTCAACTCCAAAGCTTCTAAGACGTAAAATTTTTCAAATTTTCTTTCTACATCGTTAATTATGCTGATGAATTGACGGAAAATATAACTGCTTGGGTAGAAAGCATTAATTATATATGACTTGGCAGTATAGGACTAAACCCCAATAAATACAATTGTCAGTACATAAATTATGTAGTCAGAAGTTGAATGGAAATTGCTTTCTTGTTGATTAACAGTATCGAGATATGGGCAATCCCGTCGAACTTCAACCATGCAGTTTCACCTCCCTTGACCAAACCATTGTCCAAGTCTGTCAATAACCTCACTCTCATCATCTTCGTCTTCTATTTAACCTCCTGTCTACCGCCATGAATGGATTCCCTCCTTAAATCCTCCTCATCCTCGTAAGTATTAGCTACTGGCATAAGTGGGTTGTCGAAACCAAGGGGTGGAGGAGAGAGATGACAGCTCAACAACCTGCTTCCTTGAAACCCTTTCCTCCTCCATTGTACTCTCTTCTCTACTAGTTTTCATCTTCTTCTCTCCTTTCCAAGTTTACCATTATAAAATACAAAGTATTAATTAGGTGTTTCAATTCATGAGTAGAAAAAAATTATGGTGTATGGATTGAAACCAACAAACTAACGAAACAAAAAATAATCATACCAAAAGGCTTCGCACGATAAGGATATAAGAGTAATAACTTAATCATTATCTCAAACGGCTTTCCAGGTCAGGTTTATCAGTGAGGGGCTGACCAGAAAAACCTGGGTAGACAAGAAAAAGGATTGAAGAGAGAAACGCTGGTCATGTCATTCAGCATTTTAGGTATAATAATAAAGAAAATTAGAGATCCTGCCTATATCTCCACGATAGTGTATAACTAAGTTAAATTAGTCTTGATTTAATTTCCAAACAAGTAGTTCATACGGTACAGCAATCACTTGAACTAAATTTCACTAGTACAATTCAATCAAAATTCTATGAAATATTGGCCCTAAAAAGGACATTGTCGCCAAGAAAACACAGCAAAATTATTTTCAAAAAGTTCGAACTGTAGCCATAACTACCATCACATCTATTTTTTTATTTTCCTCAAAATTCTTGCCAACCAAACAGAACAATAATCCTAGTTCCTATGCTTTGCAACATCAAGGTAAAGGCAGACCAAACATAACAGTGGTAGGGAGAAAAAGACTAACATGGCGTAGCAACTAACCTGAGACCAATACTGATTCCGGCAGCAACGAGAGAAAATCCGGCTTTATCTCTCTTGCCGCCGTGACTCCGAACAGTCATGAACTCCTAGCAACAAGTGGATCGTTAGGGATTGGAATGGCGGAATAGTAACTGTAAGCGCCGAAACACGTACCAATTGAACGAAAACATCAATTAGGGACGAGCGCCGGCGATGCTGCTAAGCGTTCTCTCAAGGCCCTGACCGGCACTATATAGCTGCTTCCTCTTCAAGCTGGCTCGCACCAGCCAATGTGATCGAAACCGATCTCAAAAGCCCCATTCAGAGAACGGTCACTTGGATTTACTTCGTATCAGATACGCGTATGATTTTATAGGAAATAGTTTACCTCTTAAAATTAGGATTTACCGCCACCGCCTCAACAAGAAAAAGGAAAGACTTTCCCCGCAAGATTCGGACTACCTCAACGGTCTTTTTTTTGTTTTTTCAAAAGCAATAAAAAACTTTCCTTCGTTTATATTCCTCGCTATATTTTTTAACGTCTTGCCGCGTGTGAGACGCGTGACTGTCCGTAGCACAGCTGCTTCTTTTATATAAATTTGAAATTATATTAATTAATCAACCCACCTATAAATTAATAGGCAAATATAAATCTGAAATTATATTAATTAATCAACCCACCTAGAAATTAGTAGGCAATTTTTGCCCAGTTCAGTTGCTTTTTTTTTAAACCAGGGAGAAGATTCGAATTCTTGACACTTACGCATCATTTTTACCGTTCGAACCAGTAGCTCAGGTGTCAGTTGCTTATTAATTATCATAAATAGAATAATAATTGATATACATAAATTAAAATTCTCAAATGTAACCAAAAAAAAAAAAACAAGTGGGTTTTATCAGTGTTTAGCCCTTAGAAGGCCCAAAAGGATGATAACGTAGCCATAAATTTTAAAAATGGGCCGAAGTGGTTCAGTGGGCCGACTACATTCATAGTTTCATACTAGCAATTCTCAACTTAAGGTCCGTTAAGCCGCGGCCACACAACTGCACTTGCACCTGGACATGCACTTCTTGCAATCAGAGAGCGTTGGCTTCCCACCATTGCAATCACATCTCTTCACACAATTCCCTTTGGAGGTCCCACCCCACAAGCACCTCGCCATGCACCGTAGAACCGGAACACATTTTGGACAGCCATACTTGAATTGATCGACTATGCAGTCTTTGCATTGACTTCTGTCCGGCGGACACGCCACCGCCGGTGACATCAATGCCGACCACAAAACGATCATCGCCAGGAACATCACCATGAAAGGAAAGGAAGATACAGATAGCCTCCTCATGATCTATAATTTGAAACATGTGCATTAGGGTATATGTCTGTTAATTTATAGAGCCATTTGTGAGACAATCGGGATATTTTAGACCGTGCGATGAAGATTGACGGTCAATAGCTCTCTGTGTGCAAGTAATTTAATGCTCTTACATTTCGCGTCTTCAATCAATGAAACTCATTAACTTTGCCTTGGTTTGCTCAACACAGATTGATGATTTCTCATACATGGTTTGATGTCTCTCTTATCCCTTTGTAATAGGTGTAGCTCTTCCATATGTTGTTGAACACCGCCCGCATATAACTTGAAGATTTGGGGTTAACGTGTTAGATTTGGTTCAACAATCGGTATTTGATTGAGATAGTGAATTTGATTACGCTAATTAATTCTTAACACAAGTAGGAGGTCGTGAGTTCAAATTTCATTGATGTTTTCATTATTACAATTTGCGAGATGAATTATTGTTCAGTCCAATATGTGTGAATGACACCCTATGTTACGGAAAAAAAAGTTGTAGGTTTGGTTAACATATATGGTGACGTGAACTAAAATGTAATTTTATCTCCTTGAGGGCCCAATGGGCTTTGTACTAGGCCGTTCGTGTTGGAACATATATAGGCCAAGCCTAATTCATTTTCATTGAATGCGAGTGTGGATGCGGGTTTTTGTTTCTACTTTCTAGGTGTTCGTGATATTCATGTGGGCTTCCAATGAAGGTGCTTAATGGGCTTATTAGAGGCCTATCTTGTCCCATTTCGTCCTTTTCCTTTTGTTGTTTCTTCTTCTTTCCTCTTCTCCCCAATCCCCATTGACATAAAGCAAATCAACACTACTATTTACAATCACTTAAAATCCTCACTTGATTTGGATGTGATGATTATGTTAACTGTCAAGGGCACGTGACGCACAAATCATGGATTAAAAAGCAATTGACAAGCCACTTAATTATGACTATACCTAGTTACTAATCTAGAAAACTAGTGTAATTAATAGTCTTTTACTTTTATTTGAATGCGATTATGGAAATACCAATCAAATTTCAACTCACGATCTACCACTTGCACTAAAAATTACCATAATCAAATTCACCATCATCTCAACCAACGACCTGTTATTACCTAAAAACTAAATCCTAATATGCCATATTCGAGAGAGAAAAAATTGCGATTTAACAATATTTTGAGGGAAGATTTGAATCAATTATAACTAAAAGAATTGGATCGAATGGGAGTCACTTGGAGATATTTATTTGCAACTTGAATGTTTCTTAATTGTCTCTCGCCCAATATCCTACATTCCTACTATAGTTGTTGGAAACTCGCCCCACACACACACAAAAGACACAAAATCATAAATGTAATGTTTGTTTTTATGGGGTTTTTTTTTCTTCTTATATGTGTATATAGGAGTCTAAAAAGTATTAATTCACTTGGGATTGAGTGGTCGATAATCACATATTGTAGTCGAAAACAGCTCATGCATTTATGATTTATCATTTCATGGAATGGTCTAGAACAGTACAGATATATTATTAAATAATTTCGTCTGTTTCGCTTTCAATATCCCTGTCATGTTGCATGTCTCACGTGTTTGCAAAGCAGTTTACATATTAACACATACGTCGTCCACTAAAAAGATACCAAGCCCAGCAAAAAACCAAAATATCCCAAGGTAGGAATCTCTTCAAATTGTAATATTATATTGGAGCACAAATTTGTTTTGTCATCTTTTGAGTCTTTGGAATATTCTTATGAACATTCCATTCACAAAAATAAGTGATACCACAAGGACTCTAACTCGTATAGTTCATTTGGTGGGATCTCTTATAACTGATTCTATAAATGCGCGGGAGTGTTCAGACTAAAAATCTCATATTGCTTGGTGAAATGCAAGTTATGTGGTTTATAAGATAAACAGAAATTCTCCTATGTGGACTAAAAATGTGGACTAAGTTTGTAGACTTGTTTTTCAACCATAGATGTGGTGGGTCTCATAATAAATGTGTGGCCTCCACTTATGTTATACTTTATTATAACCATTGGATTTTGGTCTACATTTTTTGATCTACATAGGAGAATTCCTTATAAGATAAATATCAATCTAAAACACTTAAGAACCTTTTAAAAGGGAAGAAAAAAAAACCGTGCGAACCTTGTGGCTAGAGCAAACAAAGTGGATTGAATTAAACTGAACCTCTACTATCTCATTCTTCAAATTCTCACCTCATTATTTTCATCGTTTTTTATTTGTTCAAATTATAACAGAGAGGAACTGTGTTTGTTTGACGGGAAAAATCCCATTTTCCATTGAGGAGGCACCTGGAAAATCATATAGAAAAAAAAACACACACAGTCCCTTGATCCCTTCTAGAACGACGAATAATCTAGCCCTAGCTTAGAATATGAAAGTATGAAACACTCAAAATCAATTTAGGCTACAATCATCATCAGACTTTGAAAAAAAAAATCAATTTAGGCCACAAATCATCAATGTTAGACTTTGAAAAGAAAAAAACGAAAGGATTAAGACTTAATCTATGTGGACCAACTCACGATTGCTATATATACATCATTTTTAATTTTGACTAAACAGTAGCTGCCGTCAATGCAATCTAATTAATTAACCTAATTACAATATTCATAATATTCTAACGAAAACTATTGCGATTAACCGAGCATGTGCGAATGTCACGCTACGTTATATTATCACACTAAAACTCGATAAAGGTCTCCGTTGGTCCATGAAAATTGTGGAGTCTTTCATGTTTTTTTGTCTTTTAAAGAATTTATTCGAACAGGGTGGCCAGCCCACTAGAGATTATAAAAGGGTTGCAGAGTGTGCACTTTCGACAAAGCAAATTAAAAGAAGCTTTTTTCTTTAATTGCTTAATTGGGGGAACCAATATGATTTGGAGCTAGTGGATAAAAGAGGCTTTCTAAGTGTCATCACTTTCTCTAGTGCACCATAAAAGAGAATATTTTAGCATATCTCTAGTGTCATTATTTCTTCAGGTCACTGTATATTTTTTTGAACGTGTATAAAAAATTGTGAAAAAACTACCACCATACCCTAGTCGTTTTGATCTTTAATGTCAATAAAAAACCAACGACTTGTATGATAATATAATAATGAATATATCTAGGACCAAATTATATGGACCCGAAAGGTCTCGAGTTCAATTTTCACGGGAAACAATATCTTTGTAGTTACATATTGGACTTTAACCCAATTTACATATGTGCGTATAGACCTCATAACCCGAATTTAGACCTGATTAAATATACAAATGATAAACTTGTATGATTTCGTTCTCAATTTTAAAAGAGTCATTAAAAAAAGCAATCAAATTTGTTAGTGATTTGTTTTAATGCACTTTGAGGTCATTTAATTAGAATTGACTAGTGCTTAGGAATAAAAAGTAAAATTGACAAGTTTGGATACATTAAGTTTGGTCAAGATCAAGGCCAAAGCCGCCAAACAGCCATTATCGCATTTATGAATCTGACTTCAATCTGCAGACACATATAATGACCAAATGGTAATTACATTAAACGGTGCGTATTTGGATGAATACCAATACCTTTAACAAATTCGATGAAGGCAATAGACTCCCTGTTCGCCTTGACGTCAAATTCCGACCTCAAAACCGCCGGCATGAACAACCAAGCACCGGTAGCCAAAGCGAACCCCACCACCACCGGACCTGTAACAAGACCCGGCAGCCTCAATTTTCCGTTCATCTCCTTCTTCACGGCGACCTCGATAGCCAAACACACCCCGTGTAGAACAAAGAAGCACGTGAGCTCCCAATTAGGGGTTTTTCTTCCAATGTAGTAGAAGATGAGCTCGTGCATCAAGCCAGACACCGTAAAAGACGCCACAACAGCCAGGAGAGGCGCGAATTTGCGTCCGAAGAGCCGGGCCGAAATCTTCCGGACCGGGTCGTAGACCGTCGGGTGCAGGGTACTCGTGACCATGAGATTCCATCTTCTCCCCCAAAAGTCCTGTATTGAAGTGGCGAGGTACGGCTCATCGAACTGCGGCTCGAACTCCACGCCCAGCCAAACTCGAGCCATGGCTGCAATCACAGCCAAAAACAGCTCGATAGCGCAATACAAGTAAATACAATACGACAGCTTTATAATGTTGGGATTGATTTTGTCTTTGTTTTGAAAAATCGGGACAACCGTGGCGAAAATCAGAGACTTGACGGAGTAATTCAAGGGAGATTTGTGGGTTTTAAGAGACGGGTCGGACTTGTTTTGCAGGATCTTGATCGGGAGACAAGAGACGAGTAGGAAGTGTTGAAGAGGAATAACTGGGGAGGTGGAAGACAGAGGACCCTTACCGACGGCAAAGAGGAGGAGTCGGAAAGTGGCGAGCCATGAAAGGAAGAAAGCTGTAGGACCCCCAAGAAAGATTGTGTGGAGATTGAGCGGGAGGTAGAGGAAGAGAAGTACAATAGGTAGAAATGCAATAAGTCGAGATTTTCCTGGTATGGTGATTCTGCCAATTGTGTGACAATAACAGAGTGCAAGCATGGCAGAAGCCCAGACCATGGCGAACCTCTGGATCTCTCCCTCCATTTTCTCCTGTTTTCCCGGAAAATTTAGGAGAAAATCAGACACTGAGAGAGACATAGTTGTTGTTGTTGTCTTTCTTGTTCTTGTTTTTCTCACACAAAGTCTCTCCTTCGAAGGGGTATATATGAATGATGATGCTTCGGCTGATGGTGTGGGCTTGAGATGAATTATCAATTATGTGAGGCCCGCTAGTTTTTTTTTATTAAATTTGTTTTAGAGTTCATTAATTCAAAAGATAAAAGCAATAAATTTGTGGGTTTGGAAATTTTGTTCCTGTCAATGTCAGTGAACAGAAAACAAATTCTTGCCAAACGAATCTGGAATTTCCTATCATCAACAGTGAATGGTAGAAAGAAACGAATTTTGGAACTATATTTGAGAGGCAAATAAAATCTGTGACTAGACCATTTGTAAAACCAATGAAAAATGGTGTTGCAAACCAAGTGAATTAGTTTTGGCAACGTAATTTGGACGAAAATGGTATTTACTTTGGTATGTTATTACTCCTATATTTAAGCAGAAAAAGACAAATTGATATATAGTACTAGCTTGGTAATCGAGAATTCACAGTTCAACATGCTCATCATGTAGAAAATCCCACGATGGCACAACCCAGAGCCAGCCTCCCCACCATCTCAGCCCATTGGGCCGTGACAGTTCCCAGCCCACCTTCCTGGAAAAGGCTGGACAATTGGTTGAAGACTTGGGCAAGCTTATAAACTAGACACCAAGCCCCTCAACAATCGATGTGGGATTTTTATCTCTTTAACACCTTTTCAACACTCCCCTGCACTCGTGGACTGGGTATCAAAGCCCAAGGTCCAACGAGTGGACTTTTTCATCGGGGACGAGCACACCTGCTCCGATACCATGTAGAAAATCCCACGATGGCACAACCCAGAGCCAGCCTCCCCACCATCTCAGCCCATTGGGCCGTGGCAGTTCCCAGCTCACCTTCCTGGAAAAGGCTGGACAATTGGTTGAAGACTTGGGCAAGCTTATAAACTAGACACCAAGCCCCTCAACAATCGATGTGGGATTTTTATCCCTTTAACACCTTTTCAACACATCAAACATCGGTGATAGTTTTAAACTCTTACCACGTTGACGACAGATAAGATCGAGCCGAATCCCATATGAGAGAGCGAGATTAAAATTCATAAAAGAGAATTAATTCATTCAAAAAGCGGCTCATGCAAATAAATAAGATCAAAATTTATCGTTTTCGATAGTCAATTTCACTGGCCCAACCAACATGTGACACTATTGGAATGAAGTAGCACAATAGTCAATAGTGACATGCAAAGTAGTCATAAATTTTTTATTTTTTTTTCTTTTTCTGAAGTGACTCCTCTTTTAATTGATTTGTAGTGACAACTTGAGAAAGATTCAAAGAGTACATTTATACATTTGTACGTTAATAAACAATGAATATAGAAGACGGACAACTCATTGCAAGTCTCTCGTCCATAACTGCGAACACAGCCTTTTCTTTTTAAACTTTTTCGGTGAATTTGTGTTCTCACATCTCACCACTCACATCATGAGGCATGATAAACGTTTCTTTGAGTTTTCACGTTACTCTACCATAGTTAAACGTTTACCAACATATATTCCCAGAAGCGAATGATAATTACATTGTTTTAATAATTGATGGCTCGTAATTATTTCAAGTGTTTCTTCATATTGTGATTGCCATTAAGTTCTCATTTGAAACTCTAATAAAGAGATTGAGGGGAAGACCTGTGCACCGATTTTATTTTTTTTAATAATTTTGGAAAAAATTAGTATAAATGTATGATATTTATCATAACATATATTTTTATTCGAAACAAAAATTAGATTCATCGCGATCGAAACATATAACATTTTTGAATTTATATTCAATGGTCTAGAATTATCATACATTTTTATGTCAAATTTGAATTTTATTTTTACTAATTTTTTTAAAATTGGTGCACCAAGTTTGAATCTACATATTTGCATAGGTCATCCTCTGGTCCTCCCCCGATCCATTTAGACATCCTACAAAATCAGGTACTAATCGCATCTAATTAAAAGTAACTGTTTTTAGTACAGTTTTCTTTGAGTGAGTTGAGAATTGAGATAGGTAGAAAACCCTCAACCTTTCACATAGATTACCGATATAGAAGGTAAAAATTGACGTAAATGTCCTTTCCATGAAGGAATTAATGACACGTGATACACGTGAACCATCCAACTCAAAATAATAAGAAAAGAAATATGTACTTACCCCCTATAAAATACTATAATTTAACTAGTTTTAAAATGCAGCTTGCATGAATGTTCGTTATAAAACGTATCACATACGGTCTTCATTGTTGACCGAAATTCCCATAAACCATTAAACAATAATGAATAATGTTAAAAAAGAATTCAGACATCTAGAATGGATTTGTTCATCTACTTGAATCTTTCAACGCCACCTTTCTTTTCTTACACAAAATGGTGGCCTTGAAAGTTCAAGGAAGATTAGCATATTCAAACAAGATGCTTGAATTCTCTGATTTAAGACCAACCAGATTTGAGTCATACCGAGTAGCTGAGCATGTTTGAATCCTTACTTGGGAGAAGAACTGTTAAGGATGTGGGGTTGACTCGTTGCCAGACAGCCAGGCAGATTGGTCTCTTGCTTTAGCCTGCAGGGCGCAGGCTCTCCCCGCTCTGGACATTGGCCTATGGGGTGGTCAAATGGACAAAGTAGCACGACAAGAACATCATCGAGATGAGAGGTACCAGAACAAATTATACCCTATTGAATGGACAGGTTTAACGATTAGGGAATAGTGCTGATTTGATTGGAACTGTAGATTTGCAGGAGTGTAGGACCTGACCATGTTTGCTCGTATGCCAACCAAAGCCCAACCACCACTAGTTGGTAGCTTAGCTGATTGTTTCCCACTTCCATGTCCAGCAGACATCTTCCTTTCTCTACTCATTTCGATTCCGTATTAAGTATTAACCAGGCAAACATAGAGAAAGTAGTAGGCAAAATATACACATAACAAGAACCTGAAATCATATCATATTCTCCACGAAACCAGTCCCACTCTGCGAGTGCCCACACAGATGGCAATGAGGCAATGGATCACCAATGTTTACCCTGAAAAAATTTAAACAAGAACACTAAAAACCTCCACAGACAAGAAGAATACCAAGTATTATTAGAACACACAGTTTGATCATCGTAGACATCATGTCTTCCAGTCAATTTGTTTCATATTATGCAGTTATCATTCATGGTGTAAGGTAAAAGTTGGTTTTAAGGTCATTCTAACATATAGGATACTCACTAAATCACAGAGAAAATGGAGAATGTCTATTCACTCAGAACCTCAAGGAAAAAAAAAATCGGAAGCCAGAATTCACATCACCCTAAGTTTCATCTACCTTCTGGAGAAAGTTTAGATATATCTTGCCTAGACCAAAAAGTGGGTACAGCAATGCAGTCCAGTAACAACTTAAGATAGGACTTGGCTTCGCTATGCTACCGATGCTGCTCATATATCTGCATAAGCCTCTGAGAGTGCGACCATTTGAGGAAGGGTTTAACATGCAAGTCCTGCATCTCATACCTGTGTGCATTAGATGGCAAACAAGTTAGTCTGAGATAGCATCGGGTTTCATTACAACTGTGCAAATCAGATAGGAATATATTTACCATAGTTCTTCTGACTTCCGCTGCACAAAAACCCTGTAGTAACCCTCATCATGTCTACCGTCATGGACAATATCGGCAATCAAATCGTACTTAGAATGCATTCCTTCATTCTCTCTGGGTGTTGGCAACGGAATATAGTCGTTCAATTCCAAATTCTTCACAGGGAAATTAACTGAAATAAAAACATCAATTAGCACAAGGATGGGCAAAATTAAAAAACCAGAGGAAAGTTCCATAAGATGGCATGTTATCAGTGTTCATCATGCACATCTTGAGCTTACCTAAAGTTGGGTTCTTCTCGACAAAGAAGTTGTTCTTTGTAAAATGATGCATATGAAATATCAAATATTGTGGCAATCTGGTGACACGGTATCTCATTCTTGCTACACAAGGACAAACAACTTTGGTCAGTCTCACCATCGAACTTCTTTAGTATATTGAACAATGGGACCTAGAACAAAACCACTTGCACAATTAGTCCAAAAGCAAACCGGGGGGAAACAGCTATAAAGAAATGAATATAACAAAATAAAGGTCTAAAGTTGAATGCTTAAGAGGAACTTTGAAGATGAAATTCCAGAAACCTGACAATGCTAAAGACTATGAATCAGTTCATTACAGGAAACAACCAGCACTAAGGTTACAAGAACGAAATCAGTAACCTTTCTGAAGCTGGGTTGTGTCTTGAGAGTGCCAAGGATTTGTTTTCTCTATTTGATAATGTTAGTTTATGTCATGTTAAAAGAACTGCAAACAAAGCAGCTGATACTCTTGCTAAGTGGGGACTCCACTGTTCGGGGACTCGAAATTGGGGGAATACGTGCCCCGATTTCCTTGTCCATGTAATTGCTGCTGACTGCAGCCTTTCTTCTGGTTATTAAAGTTATCTTTCTTCTCAAAAAAGAAAAAAAGAAAACGAAAAAAAAAGTTACAACACTGAAGTTAGACAAAAATATATACTAATGCTCCGTTTGTTAGAAGGAAAATCAAGTGTTTGGAAAATCCATAATTTTCCGGAGAGAAAATTGATAGTTTTTCAACATATGTTGAAAATATGTAAAGGGAAACTCCTTAGAACAAGCTTTGTAAGAGTTTTCCTAAAGCTTGTTTTTTCTTGAAACAAATGGAGGCTAAACTGATTCTCAAATTCATGATGCCTGATAGTTGTCCCAGCAATCAAAATGTGCAGAAAAATCAACACAAGGTTGCCCTCATATCCTAAGAAACAACATGATTTCATTTCCATACAGCCACCCCAGTCTCCCCACCTATTATTATAATAAATAAAAGAAGCTAGATCATTACATTAAACAATGTACAATACAAGTAAAATAAATAATTTAGATAAAACAGACACTGATGCAATTATAGAAGCCAACAATGCTCGATGCAAGAATGTACTCCTGTCAATCAGCATACATAGGGAAATTAATGCAAGGTTGCCTCATTTATAACACATAACTATCAGATTTTCAAACGAGAAACTTAAGACAATACTGTTTCTCAAGTAACTTTGAGCTATTTAGGCATTTAGCCCAAATGGCAAATATTAATCCCTAATGCTGAGCATTGCATTCTGTCCAAATACCCTAGCTGTGGTTCTACACCAAAAGCTGAGATGCCCAAATATGTCATTCTAGAAGATGAACTTTTTATTTGATTGGTACAAATAAGATAGGAATCATTTGAAATCCATTATCCCAATCAATGGAATGAACTAAAAGTGAAAACTTAAAGCCACACAATATTTTAAGAGTCCACGTATGTCAACCAGGAGGAAAAACTAAAACAAATCTGTTACTCAAGGCACAATCTAGAAAACATTAAACATAGTAATATATCACATAAATTAACTTCAGCTAGAAATAGAGCATGAAATAGGTACCTGGGGTATTATATTTTTCTCCATCACATCTTGAAAAAGAGGGGTGGTGGCAAATCGAGGCCAAGCATCAAGAATGGCTTCCTGGAAGTTTCTGTGACAACACCATCATGGGTAGTTCCAGCATCAATAGGTTTTAGCACACCATTCTGGTCATCACCATTTTCTTTCTTCTCAGTGATACCTCTGTTTCGAATCTCTACCACAACCTCCAACTCCCCCTGTAAGGCAAAACAAGTTTTGAATAACACAAAAAGGGAATAACTAACAGTGCCAATAAACTGAAACACTGGGATTGTTAAGAGAACCTGGAAGCATTGGTGGATGATGCTGGTATTCCTTCTCTAAGTTTTAAGATCTGCATGCAGGGTGGTCAGAAGCAAAGACATAAATTCAACTGGGTCAGACTGCACACCTATTCGGAACAGCTTCTTATTGATTTCATAACTGCCTGGAGAAATTCATGAGAGAGAATATATTTTCATTAAAAAAATCGTAATAACCAAGAACAATAATTCAAGTGCACTTAGCAGGATCAAACCTGTCCTTTAAAGTTTCAAGCATGCCAAATTTTCCGCATTAGTTCTCCAAACCGCTGAACAAGGGGAGATTTGCAGTGTTGATAGTTCTCTGGAATGATGAAAAAGTTCCTCATGGGAGTCACTCTCATCAATGATTGGATTCTGACATTCACAAAATCGGTGTTCTTTACGTTATTGAGGCCGCCCACCTGACATTTTGAAACATGAAGATAACCTTGAGGGTAGTCAGAACCATCACGTGCCCTGGACCACTGTCTGTTCCTGTCAAGCTGTTCAACTTGCTCATTAGTAAACCTGAAGCCGCAAATTAACATTTGTCAAAGAGCAGGTAACAAAAACCTTTACCTAATAAAAGTTAAATCCTTCCCAACAAAGCACAGCTGATTACTACTAAAACTCAAGGTTTCTTTTTTCAGCATAACTAATACTGATTATGAGGAATTGAGGAGCTTTAAATTCATCAAAGTAACTATTTCAAAAGAAAATTAAATTCACAAGACACTGTGAAAATAAAAATATCTTTGACAGCTGAAAGGAGAACACTCCTACTGGACAACTCTCCAACATTACCCCCTATATACATACATACAAATCGGTAGACAAAAGAATGAGAGATGGAAATTAAGAAAAGAAAAGATGTAAATAAAAGCAACAAAGACTGGTATAAGCTTACCTTGGGTTCAGTACTTGCCGAATGTCATCCAATGATGGATCGTTAATTTCATATCCATCAGGAAGACAGTAAACTCTTTCTGTTCGAAGATTGACGTAGACATGATGTCCAGCTTCAAGGCTATGTGTATATGCATGGGATTTCTGTCCTCTTCCTTGGTAATATTTCCCACAAACCAAGCATGCATAGACATTCAGATTTGACAAGGAGACGGAACAAAACTTCTCAAAATCAAAATCCAACACCTGCAAGACGTACAAGAATCTACATGTTTTAACTTTTAAGTACAAGCAGAATATTTCCACCCTATCTGCTATAGAGTAACTAAGTAGACTGACAATTTATTCTAATTAAGTTTTAGAATTGTACACTTTCATTTTTAAAAAATTATAAATATCATGGATATCCATATAAGTTTTGATAAATAAAAACCGACAGATACGATTGTCATGCATAAATTATGCAGTCAGAAGTTGAATGGAAATTGCTTACTTGTCAATTAACAGTATCGAGATATGGGCAATCCCGAATGACTTCAACCAAGAGGTTTCGCCTCCCTTGACCAAACCCTTGTCCAAGTCCGTCAACATTGTCACTCTCATCATCATTATCTTCTTCCATTTCAGTTCTATGACTATTTTGCTCCATCCTTCCTCCATTAACCTCCAGTCTACCACCATGAGTGGATTCCCTCCTTAAATCCTCCTTAGCTAACAGCAGAAGTGGGTTGTCGAATCCAAGTGCCAAAGGAGAGAGAGATGACAGCTCAACGATCTGCCTCTTTGAATCCCTTTCCTCCCCCATTGTGCTCTTTTCTCTACTTGTTTTCATCTTCTTCTCTCCTTTCCAACTTCACCATAAAAAAATACACAGTATTAATTGGGTTTTTCAATTCATGAGTAGAAAATAAAAAAATTATGGTGTATGGAACTATGGATTGAAACCAACTTACTAACGAAACAAAAATAACCTTACCAAAAAGCTTCGCACGGTAAGGATATAGGTTAGGAGCACTAACTTAATCATTAACTCAAACGGCTTTCCAAATCAGAGGTTTATCAGTCAGAGACTAACCAGAGAAATCCGACTGAGTAGACAAGAAAAAGGATTGAAGAGAGAAACGCTGGTGATGTCAATCAGGATTTTAGGTTTAATAATAAAGAAAATTAGATATCCTGCCTCTACCTCCACGATAGTGTATAACTAAGTTAAATTAGTCTTGATTTAATTTCCAAACAAGTAATTCATACGTACAGCAATCAATTGAACTAAATTTCTCTAGTAAAATTCAATTCGAAACATAGGCCCTAAAAAGGACACTGTCGCCAAGAAACCACAGTAAAATTGTTTTCAGAGAGCTCGAACTGTAGCCACAACAACCATCACAAATTTTCTTTTATTTTCCTCATAATTCTTGCCGACCAAACAGAACAATAATCCTAGTTCCAATGCTTTGCAACATCAAGGTAAAGGCAGACCACACATAACAATGGTGGGGAGAAAAAGACTAACATGGCCGAACAACTAACCTGAGACCAATACTGATTCCGGCAGCAAAGAGAAAATCAGGCTTTATCTCTCTTGCCGCCGCGACTCCGAACACGAACTTCTAGCAACTCGTGGATCGGGAGGGATTGGAAATTTGGAATGGCGGAAACTAATTTGAGAGTTCTCGAAACTCTTTGAACTGTCTGATATTAGTAGGAGGTTACAGACCACTAATATGCATTTTTTAATTTTTATAATTTACAAAAATATCTTTGGGCCTTCAGATTACTGGGCATTTAATCATCTAATACGAACTTGGGCCTTCAAATTACTCGGCCATAGTATCAACATAGGCCCAATTAATCCCTCCATCAGGGATGGATCATACTAGTAGCCATTGGCCCATGGATTCAGGGGAAGACCCATCTTGAAAACCTAATTATAATTCTGTAATAGCCGTGGAATGATCAAGAAATCATCAGAGGATGATTAACTAAACGATCAGGTATAGTTGATATAATTGGCTTGGTGTCTAGAACTTCATAACAATAACAGTCAAAAACACTTGATTAAATGTTGGTTTATTCAAATTAATAAACATAGTTTTTATTCAATATTGAAAAATGTCACCCATCGTTATTATAAAGATCTAATTGACATGTTATAAGCTCATGAGTGTTTACTCGACTTAAAAGAACGCGTTTTAAAACCATGAGTCCTGGAAGGTCATATGATGGGTTGGGCTTGAACTCTTGAGAAAACGAACATTATCTTACAATGATAGTCAAGTTTGGACAAGAGAGTCCATTAGTGTTTCCTAACGTTCACAAAATAGATATTAATCCTCTAGGCTCATTTTGACAACAACTGAACCAGAATAACAGATTTCTCACTCTTAAATTCATGTGATTTACATAGGCATCTTTGAATATCATTACTTGTGAAGGTTTCAATAAAAAAAAATTTACTCAAAACAATCAATATTGATTCACTAAGAGAGGCAGGGAGAGTGCTGAATCAGGCAATCCTCAAATTTTTTTTATTAATAGATGCCTAGCAAATGAATGTTTACATGCATTCTCATTTAATCTTCTCTTCACTGTTTAGAGATTCCAGATCAATCTCAGACATGAAAGTAAAATGAAAATGAAAAAAAAAAAAAAAAACAGGGAATGTTTAACATCCAAAGCAGATTCAACTTGGCAAATGATCGACTAGGGACAAAGAACAGTGGCTCTTGAAGGTGGAAAAATCTGAGTTTTAAGTTGACTGCCACTCTTTCCGGATATCAAAGGTGTATTTGATCTCCAAGTAGCATTTGTTGTCGTCATCGATGAACTGGAAACAAAAGAGAAGGACAATGAGTACAAAAGAGATCAATATGAGTACAGAGTGGGTACAAGCACGAGTCTTTTATCTTCAGCCTGCCCGAGGTTTACACTTACTCAGTTGTCCAAAAGACATGTTGGCTGATTCCTGGGTTAAAAAAATTCGTCTTTTGTCATGGTTTAAACCTTTTCTACCAAACTTTATGAGTATCCCACGGTTCTGAATTTATGATGTAAAATTTATGACACACACATGGGATCTGACAACTAAATCATTCATCAGAAAAACAAAAAAGAAAAAAAAAATCATGCCTGTAAGACAGTAAGAGGGTACTATTAACTTAGCCTCAGTTCTTCAACTGACTATTCCAGAGCAAAGGCTTAAAAAAATTGAATGAATTCAGTATCAAGATTCCAAAATCACCAACCAGTGCTGTTTCCTTTTCCAAAACATGCACATAATAGGCATGTGTTCACAATCATCAATGGCTTTTACATCAAAATGATAGCGTAGAATGGGATAACGGTTAACCGATTCGACTATAGTTCACTTGAGTATTTTTTAAAGCAGAGCATGGAATGAGTCTTAAAAGCTTTACGTTAAAAGTTGTGCGACTTACCTTGGTTGTAGCTGCATATTGGCCTCTAGCAAAAATGCCTGATGGAGTTGTTTCTTCAGGCATCTCATGAGTATAAGGTTCTGCCTGAGGGCTAAAAGTTCCAAGCATCTCTTTTGCGCTATCAACTGGTAGAAAAATGACCAAATATAAGTGAAAACATCCTATAAACATTAAAAAGGTATGAGTCTTTTCACATTATACCAAGAAAAAGAGTTGAGAGTAATACCCTTAAAGCCAGTTTTCCACACTGTGTTAGTATATCTGAGGCCAGACACAATGTTATTGTTAACCTGGAAAGTGAACTCCAGACTGTATTTGCTTCCTTCTTTTAAGGTGAACCATAAGCCTTTTGGATCTCCAGTTGGAGGGACTGAAAGGACAATATCAGGTCTACCAGCGGATTTGATCGCCAGGCTCAGGATCTTAACTTCTGGCTCCAGATTTTCTACACAATGTCGAACAAAGAAAATTTCACTTGAATCCTGTGAAAAATTAACAAATAGCAAACTGGAGGCAATGAAAAAGAGAGGTATAATTCTCATGTTCTCAAACATAAAGACCAGTCATCAACCAGCCAATGAATAACTTGAGAATATGGAAAATTTGTGCAAAAACCCTTCACCAGAGGTTGAAAAGCAGAGCATAGCCTTGGAAGATTATTCCAAGAGCATACAAGAAATATTTAATTTGGAAGCAGACTAGTCCTGCAACTGTTGTTTGAGCAGCCATGGGCGAGTTATTTCTGCTATAATGGGAAATCAAGCTAGCAAATGAATTAAAGTATCATTTTTCTTTAAGATGCAACACAGAGAGATGGACATGAAAACGGAAAGTTTAAAATTTGAGTTCATCATAGATCAATCATGAGAGAAACAAGAACTTCTATGGCAGAAATTGTAAACAGATAATCACCTCCAACAGATTCAAGATCCACACCAGCAAGCAGCTGCTCTTTCCACCTTCTCAAGCTCTCATCATCCTAAATTCTCAAGACAGCACCATAATGCATTAAAGAAATGTAGATTACACAAAATCCCAATTCAAATATGAACTTTTTTTCTCAAAAAAATTAACAGAAAGAAGAACCTACCTTATCCTTCTCAGAGAGTTCTTTAAGCGTGACCTGAGGACCCAACTCAATCTTCCTTTCTTCATCTTCCTCTTCATCCTCGGTTGCACCAATGGAGCTCTCACTCATTTGTCTACTAATGCCACCACTTGGAGGTTCATCTTCATTATTCATGGGTGTTTTCGCTGCTGCTGTTTTGGTCTCCGAGACATTTTCATTGTTCTCATCCAGACCCATGTTTTTGGAACTCAAATCCACACCAGCCGTCAAGGACATCAACAACAGCCCATCAAACAGTGACAGGAAAAAGGACCAAAAACGGTTTAGAAACTCCTGTCACCAAAAAAGAAAGCACAGAACGTCTGGAAAGCAAAAAAACAACAAAGGCAAAGGCAAAACCCGGAAACAACAAAAATGGGAGACACCCAGTAAGAGGTAATAATAGTAAAGAATGAAAAGTAGGATAATTTGGGGTCAAAAGGAGAAAAAAAATGAAAGAAAATCAAGAAACCCCACAAGAGTATACCCCTTTGAGACAAAGAAAAGATACCAAGAAAAAGACGCGAGAGAGGAAAAGGAGGCAGAGGTGGGTTTGTTACTTTGTTTAGGAGAGTTTCAAAGCAGAGAAGGAAACGGTCATGTGGTGATCCGATATTCTGATTTCAACAATGGAAAATAAGCAAAAGAAGAGATTTTTATATGGAGAGAGAGAGAGAGAGGTGGCGAGATCGTGATGGCCACTTCGGCATTTGCTTCCACGAAGACCAAGATTTGAGGAAGGGCATTTTCAACAGAGGTTTCATTTCCTCACACACACATACATTAGAGTGTGAGAGAGAGAACGGATTAACTTTGACCCCTTCTTCAGGAAATTCGAAATTTTCCCTGAATATAAGAAAATAATGAAGGGAAGATAACAATTTTCCATATCTTAAATCGATTGAATATTATGAGATTCATGATCTTTTGACCTTACGTGGGGTTGTTTCATTCAGCACTGTGTGCATCCATGATAAGTAGTAACCGGTAGTCATAATTGAGAGAATAAGTTAATAATGACATATATAGTATATACATACATGCAAAGGAATAATTATGCTTAATTAATTATTACTCATGAGCAACTGATGTTCAGAGATGTGGATCATGCACTAAAAAGTCTAAAATTCATCATAGTTTATATAAGCAAGGTGGAAAGGAAATAAGCTTTTTTATAGAGAGAATAATCATGATTCATGAGACTGTCCTATTGCATAGTCAATTACATTATAATAAAGAATGCCGCCAAATCACTTTGAGGTAAGCTAAACGACTAATCTATAACCACTCATTCAATTTCCTTAAAACTCACTCTTTGGCTGAAACACCGCTCTGTAGATTCTTGGACATATCAGCAAGATGAGAAGGAAAAACCAGTGATTACTTTCTCTGTAATCTTGATGTAATCATGAATCCATTTCTTATTCTGTCAGAAATCTGTACCCCTCATACAACCAATTATATTATCTGCTTTGGGTCAATCAGTATACTACAAATCTATCCTCAATAAAAAGGGGAAAGAAAGACTATACCAAGAAACCATTTTTTTGGGTCTCAAAACATGATTGAGAAAGCTTACCTCTCTGCGATTATCCGAGACGAGACAAAAGAACCTGCCGTGGTGCCATGGCTTTCGCTTCTCCCTTAACTGAAGACCGAGCTCATCGCTATTAAACCTGGGCCTTATGGGTTATGTGGAATCCTGGGCCTTTGATTGCCACGGCCTCCGAGGGGAAATCCGGACTGCCGTGTGCCGATGATTGGATGTGGATGATTTGTGGCGCTATGCGCATTGGGAGGAGATGTGTGTTTGCATATATAATTTGCATGTTTATATATATATGCATATTGGGTTGTGATTGTGACATGAGCATAATCCTTTTGTTCCTGCCTATTCTTGTATTACTCTTGAGCTGATTGTTGACTAGTTCTACTCTTTGTCATATCGTATGTGGTTTCCCTCTCTCGGTATTCACATCATGGATATCCGAGTCCTAATCGGGTACTATACCCCTACTGGGCTATTTAGCTCAATCTCTATTTTCTTCTTTCCCTTTCAGGTGAGTACGTAGATGGTGGCCAGCTTCTCGAGGCGTGAGCAGTGTCCCCATGGATACAGTTGTGGTTTATGGGTAGCATAGGGTTTTATTATTAAAGACTTCCGCTTTGTTAAATTTTAAAGACTTATTAATTATCTCTTAATGGATTTCTAAATGCATTTTATTCATTTTTTTGGATTATATTAAATGATTTTGGAGGATTTACATGGATAGTTTATGGTTTGGACAAATTGGTAATTCCGCAGACCCCCCTCCGGGACGGGTCGTTACAGTTTGTGTTGCATTGTAATGGGCATCACAACTTGGCCCAAGAGGCCGAGGATTCAAATCCAGTATCTCACTTATATCACCCCACAAGGCCCAGGCCCCCCATCCCAAGCTAAACCTAATAAAATTCCAATTGTAGGTTTTTTGAAATAATTTTAATTTGAATAAAAATTCTATTTTACTTGCCTTATCTCTGCTACAGCGTTCTTCAGTTGTTGACCAACCCTACTGATTCTTATCAAACGGTCCAAAGTCAAGAAACAAAGAAATTCTGTCCTTTTACGAAAATGGTCATTTCTCTCTTGTCTTCTAATATTCTTCCAAGAAAAAGCCATAAAGAAATCATGGGCTATTTTGTCATTTCAATTCTGTCTCTACAGACAAGACAGGCACATTTTCAGATTTCATTTCCTTTATCTTCTTGTGATTTGTATCGTCCATCATCTCATTCCCCCATGCTAATTTACTAAACTACCCCTTACTCCTTCGAAGGCAATTCAAACAAGCAGGAAGGGTATCATCGTCATTCAGGGATTCCAGAATGAAATCACGTCCCTACCCCTAAAATTCCTACGCCAACAGAGCAAACGAGGGCATTAATGTCTCTTCAGCCGTACCTAGAAAATATTTTTAAAATAAGGGGTATTTTAGTCATTTAAGGTTTATAAAGAGACAGAGCTAGATAGAGACAGAGACGAAAGGGGGAGGCAGAGAGAGAGAGCAGTGGTGAGAGAGAGAGAGACGAGAGAGCCGTTTTTTCAGTTAAGTATAGTTTATATGAGAAGAGAGGAGCCTCTAATGGTGTCGGACCAGGAGATAGCGAAAGGGGTTGAGACGGTGCTTCGACAGTCAGACCCGAATGTGGTGACGTCCGTAGACGGTGTAGTTCAGCAGCTGGAAGCGAAGCTAGGGTTAGACCTCTCCGACAAGACGGGCTTGATTAGGGACCAGATCAACCTACTCCTCCGAGCACACCCAACGACACCACAGCAACGACCACCACCACCACCACCACAACCCCAACAGCTACCTCAGAAGGGCCATTTTGCCCTCCAACACCCCCAGCAATTCCTTCAACTCCCTCAACATTCACAACAGTTCCCTTCCCATTTTGTCCTTCACCCCCAAACTCAGCACCTTGGCTTTCCTCAGGACCTCAACTTCCGCCAGCATCCCGTGCCTTCCCCGCCCCAACCCCAACTGCAACCACAACCGCCGGTCAGAAAAGCTGAGGCCTTTCCTCAAAATGTGGCTGCTACTTCTCTTGCCACCGAAGTACCTAAAGAAAGGTTTGTGCTTTCTTTTTGACATTTTCTTCTTGTAACGATACTTGAAATCTCGGTGTTAGGGTTTTCTCTTTTTTCGTTTTAAAGTTAATGGTTGGGGTCGAAATTGAGTGTTTCGTCTCTTAAATTGGTGTTTCTGTTGAGATTGCAAAATTAGGGTTCTTAATCAACTTAGGGTTTTGAAGTTCCGTTTTTTTCATGACTAAACCATGGTACCTTTTGGATTGAACTGTTCTCGAAGATGATGCAAAGCTGAAAGAGTGGTCTTGGGTGGTTCAGTTTCTGTTTCTGCTTTCTTTATCTGACCTGTGGTTTATTCTTGCCCAGAAATTATCCACTAAACTTTGCAGTGACAAGCCCATGTTCAAAATGTCATCTTGGGTTGAAGAAGTTCTGCATTAGCAAAAATATTTTCCTTTTTGGGTGTGAGATGTTTTGCTTCTTTTCAGTTTCGCATACTCCATCATATCAAACTAACATTTATGTGCATTTTAGAAAATGGACACGTTCTGTAATTACCAAATTTAGCTGCATGTTCTACATATGAATTATACTGGATGATGTATCATGTGGATGTGAATTTATGTGCTCTGTTATTTACCTTCAAATTCTTTTTAGGTGGCCTACAGCTGATTATTGTGTGTCTATTATACATATAGTGAGATGTACAGTTTATATCCATGCCACTTTAACAGAATCAAATGCCAATGAACTACTATGCGACTTTGGTTGAGTTTGATGGGTGGCCTGATCTTTCTGTGTGTGTGTGTGTCTCTGAAAAATTCATTGCAGTGCTCAACTTGGAGCCAAAAGAAGGGGTGGTCCAGGGGGTCTAAACAAAGTATGTGGTGTTTCACCTGAACTTCAGGTTGTTGTTGGCCAGCCAGCCCTGCCAAGGACAGAGGTTGTGTTCTGAAATCTTTCATTTTCTTCTTTTCATTAAGTTGATTATTTGTTTTAATTGTCTACAGTAATTGTTATTCGTAGATTTTCTAAAATATTCCGGTTTACTTGATTCAGATAGTGAAACAGCTATGGGCATATATAAGAAAACACAATCTCCAAGATCCAAGCAACAAGAGAAAGATAATTTGTGATGATGCTCTGCGTTTGGTGTTCGAGACAGACTGTACTGACATGTTCAAGATGAACAAACTGCTGGCAAAACATATCATCACACTTGAACCTTCAAGTAAGTGATGCAGTAATTTTTGAAGCTCTTTTTTGTCCTATTGCGGTTTTGATTTTTAAGTTTAATATTCTTGCTAATATCTGTAGAGCTGTCTGGCCAAGCTAAACGATCAAAGGTAGATGTTGAGTCGGCAGCTGAAAGTACAGAACCTTCTGCATCTCCTGTTATTATATCTGAAGCACTTGCCAAGTTTTTGGGCTCTGGAGGAAGGGAGATGCTACAGCCAGAGGTATCAAGACTTGTTTGGGAGTACATAAAGGTTAACCATTTGGAGGTGGGTACTGGAAGGCTAGGTTTTTGGTATAATTCTTGTGTAAAATTTGAGTTTGACATATTAGTTTTTTTCCTGTGACAATTCAGCATTGGTCTCAGAGGTTTATTCTGCTGGATTCGAGTAATCGAGTTGCTTCCCTTTTACCTAGGGATCATGAGTTGGTCTGATAAAAAGAAAAAAGAAGAAAAGTGTCAGTATTTGGTTGTTTCCCTCTGGCATGGCTCATGTTCTGACCTGCCTCCTCTTAAGTGCTTAAAGTTTTCTCATTTCCTTTGTTTTTCTCTTTGAAATGCTTGCTGTTGCAAGTTCCAATTAGGAACTTTCATTTCCTTTTCTTTCTGTTCACTGTTCTAACCTTGGCTTTAGACCATCAGTGCTTTGAAGTTTCGATTCTAGCAAGAGAACTGGAAACCTATTTTTTATGATTTTGCATATATCCTTTCAGGACCCATTGAACTCGATGGTGATACTCTGTGATGAAAAACTTCGGGAGCTTCTTGGATGTGAAAGCATTTCTGCTGTGGGGATTAATGAAATGTTGGCACGCCATCACTTGTTCAAGCGATCATAACTGGTAAGGGTAAACTCGGCAAAGGCACACTTTGAAGTTGATTAACTTCGCAGTTTAATGGCACTTATTGTGTAATCTTCGATTGGGAGTTTTTTTTGAAGACACGCAACATGTCTAGTAAGCAGATTAGAATGTCAAACTTTGATGCTTCACGATTGTTTTCTTCTACACACACACAGTAATATCTACAAGTGTTCTTACTGTATACTTAATCAACTTGATTACCCAATTTATACCTTCATCCGTTATGTGAAGTTCATTATTCACCCATTAAAGTATTTGCCCAACTGCATTTAGATTACCAATCTCTGCTTCAGCCATTTTCCATTTCTGCTAATTATTTTCTGTTTATTTTTTTAATGTCTTTTTTTGACGAATTCTCATAAATCCCAAGTGAAGTGGCTAGGTTTTTTTCCCCCGCTGGTAAATTTGTTATTCTGAAAGTCTATGGCCCCTCAATGTACGTGGGAGACTCATGCTTTCGTTGCCTTTTGATTTGCTTGCTGAAACTTCCTTACTTCCCTACTTTTTAAGACTGTCTTTGTTACCCATTTAGTTTATCTTTTATTATCCTTCCTTACCTTACCATACAATAATTATCTTCTGTTGTCGGGAAATATTTTGAGGCAAATCAGCAAATGCCAGCATTTTCTTTTACTTGTAGATCTGTACAGAGTACTTGGTTGACTATTTTTTTGCCCTATATTCTGCAGGTACTTGGGGCCCTCGCCATGGGGTCAATGCCGATGGTAAAAAGATACTGAAGAACCCTCTGTCTATCTTTTGCTTTTTGGTTCTTTGTGAATTGACTTTGTTGGATGGCATGCTGATTGACAATGCTTGGTTATTATAATCAGAATGAATATGTACACCAGGGTCTGTGGCAAGGATTATATTGTAGTTAGCCATTACCCTGGATTTAGGTTTTCTCTAACTTTTATTGTGACTTAGCGGTCCAATGTCTAACCTGATAGTGGGCTCAGGCTGGAAGAAACTCAATGGAAATGTAAAATTCATCTTATGTAGGAATAGTATGCAACTTTGTCCATGCCTTTGCTGCTGGTTTAACTGTGAGTTGCCTTACTTCGCTTTTGTCTGCTTGGTATTATTTTCTCGAGGATTACATTGTTTACTCAAGCTTGGGTTTCATGCACTGGATGATATGTATGAAACGCAATTGAAGTCGTGAAGAAATTTACAGAGCTAGAAGGAAGGATTTGTGAAAGCTGCCTTCTTTCTCCCTTAAGCTGTTGAAGGTGATCATAACATTCATCAAATGTGATATTATTTGGGTTTAGTGCATATAGGTCATTAAAAGATACCCTCATTTGCAATTAGGTCACCCAAACAAAAAAATTTCAAATTGGATCACTCAATGTTTCAATTTTAAGCAATTAAGTCATGATGGTCCAATTTCGGTGACATGTTTGATTACTACCTACGTGGACCCAAATGACATGAAATTTTTGATGACGTGTATTTTTTTATAAAAAAATGTAAAAAAAATTTCTCACAGAAGGAGCAAAATCATCAGCCAAAGAATCCACCTCTGAATTCCCAGATTCTTAGTCGAATGAGTGAGTCCTCCGCTTTGTTTCGATGAGCACTCGACTTCTGCTTATAGGAGCATGAATCCCCTAGCTAGCAATAGTAGAAGTTATTTCCTGAAACAGCTCCCACGTCTCCTCCTCCGTATGCCACTTCTTAATTGTAAAAAAAAAGTCATTTGTGAACCTGTCCTAAA
Source organism: Tripterygium wilfordii (assembly GCF_013401445.1). Taxonomy (NCBI): domain Eukaryota; kingdom Viridiplantae; phylum Streptophyta; class Magnoliopsida; order Celastrales; family Celastraceae; genus Tripterygium; species Tripterygium wilfordii. The sequence goes on along the minus strand of NC_052240.1, from coordinate 1,025,292 downwards.
ATTTCAGCAATGCAGTATACGAGAGCGAAGATCATGCCACCAAAAGCCCAAGCGATCCCTTGAATCCCAACCATCGAGCACTTGGTGTTCGACTTAACCATTCCCATCACCGTCAACACAGTGATGTACAAAAACAGAAAATTGGCCACGAACTCTGCAATCCCAGCCTGGTAAAACGACCACGAGGTCAGTTTGCCCCGCTCGAACAGAGGAGTCGACGGCAGCTCCCTGTAGTCCTTGCCTTCATCTTGGATCTGAGCTGTGGTCCCTATCAAGTGCCTCTCCAAGTACTTGCCCTCCATAGCTAAAATCAGAGTCTCCTATTCTTTCATCGTCCGATCTTAGATCAAATGAAGGAGCTCCACACAAAGAGAGAAGAGGCGGTGGAAGAATTGCAGGTTGAGTTTGATTTTGGTGTTTCACGTAGGAGATAATGGGTGGGGGTGGGGGTGGGGAGGGTATATCTGATTCTTTGATTTTTTTTTTTTGTTTATTCAAAAAAAATTTTCAAAATAAGTTGTCATTATCCACGTAACCAAAAATTCCATGTCATTTCGATCCACATGGGTAGTAATCGGACATGTCAGCAATTTCCGGCGATCAATTGACCGGAATTGGACAATCATGACCTAATTGCTTAAAATTGGAACATTGAGTTACCCAATTTGAAATTTTTTTCTTTGGGTGACCTAATTGCAAACGGAGGTATCTTTTAGTGACCTATATGCACTAAACCCGATATTATTTTCTGGAAAGTAAGTGCAGGCGAGAATCCCATAACACATTTGAACTCACCACTCTGAGGGGTTCAATGTGAAGGAGGGGGGCTCCATGAAAATCACCACATTCCATGATCATATCAGATTATGTTCATGAAATCTGTATGCTCAAATCTGAGAAATATGAGAAAGATTTGCAGTGTAAAGGTTAGAAATATGAGAAAAAATTGCCAACACAACTACATGCATCAGAAATTATATAAGATAATTCGTGGGTGATTGCAGTGTAAAGCTTGAGAACTGTATCCAAAGCTCGACGATCTTCTTCTCCTCATCCTGAGCTCTCTGCATGCAATGGCAGTCTGGCACCAGCAAAGAGACTCTGTTTTGATGAGAAGAAGTTTAGAGTCAGTGATTGGTTCAGAAATGGTGATTTAGATTCGCCAAAATTAACACGAGCTGTTTTGCTAGGACTGTTGTGAAGATTATTAGAAGGATCATATGAAAATCTTGATAGAGATATGAGTTTCGAGGATTTTGAGATTGTATGTTTCGTGTACGAGGCAGAAGGGAAAGAGATAGAAGCCATTGGAATGCTTGAGAGACCTGCAACTCAAGAAGAACTACACTAACAGAAAGCATAATTATGTATACAGAAGAAATAAACACAGGAAAGAAAACCAAATGCAAGAAAGATGGAGAGCTAACTTTTTTTTTACCGCGAACCATGTCACCGGACTCGCAACTTGACCTAAACTCGGACTTAATAAGTTTGGTCAATGCCGAACGCAAAACCGAAGAATGAAAGCTAACCTCAACATCCATGCTCCAATCACCTCCCATCACAAGCTAAGAATCTTTAAAAGTAGCAAAAACCATTCTGCATGTTTACTTACCAAGTATAATCAGATTCAATTGCTGTAGATAGTCTATTATTATTTCCTTGTATAATTTTTTTATTTTATTTTTGATGAATATTCAATTTTCAGGATATTTGTATCATTAGTTTATTTAATTATTTTTCCTTTCATTAAATTACACTAATATCCTCGATCTTTCAATAGAATGACCCTTCACTCCAAGTCGTCTTCGTCGAGTCAAAAACGACAAAACCGCAAGAGGAGAGAACAGGTGCCGCGAAAAGAAACGAAGCAAAACAATCTCGTTTGTGAGCATCCGATTTAGCTATGGCGGAAGACCTGGTGCTGGACACCGCGATCAGAGATTGGGTCTTGATACCGCTCTCGGTGGTGATGGTCCTAATCGGAATCCTCCGGTACTTTGTTTCCAAACTTATGCGCTCGTCGTCTCAAGTTCCAGATGCTAAGATCGTCAAAGAAGGGCAAGTCAATTAATGAAATCCCTAATCTCAAAGGCATATAACTAGTTTTACCCACACGATTTTGATTTCATGCATTTTGGAGTTTCAGGCAAGTGATTGTTAGGGCTCGGAACTTGCGTGCCAATGCCAATTTCATACCTTCCAAGTCCTTTCGTGCTCGAAAGCTCTACTACGGCAACGAGGTTAGCTACTTTTAAGATTGAAACTTTGAATTGCTTGTAATTAGTGCTACTGAAACTGAATTGATGAAATTCATCGTAGCATCTTACTGTTGGGGCTACTCGAGCTTTAAGAATGGGTAGGTTTAGTGATAGTTCGGAGATTATGCAGCAATCGTTACCTGCCTGCGTACTGTTTGAAATGCTGACCAGTAAGAAACTATCCATGATTGAAAAGGAATGTAGTTACCTGTTTAGTTTGTGTTCCAAGTTTTATTCTTGTTGCTAAGATGATTAAGTTGAGTATTTGATGTTGCACGTTCGCAGGAGAATGGGCTGTTACATGTTCCAAAGGGCCAGGGTCAAAATCCTCAGGCACAAATGTTCTCTGATCCAAACATGGCTATGGATATGATGAAGAAAAACCTTTCCATGATCATACCCCAGGTACATAGAAATGAATCTTTTGCCAATGTTCTTTACGTAATTGATCAAATGTGATGAATTAGGGTTTTGTTTGAATATTTCTCCTTCTGGCCAGACTCTTACTTTTGCATGGGTCAACTTTTTCTTCTCTGGCTTCGTTGCAGGTTATTTTCTTACCCTCTTCTTCATCTTTGTTAATTTTTTTTTTCTGAGGATTTGATTTTCTTTGCCATTGTATGATATGGATGATATTTTGTTAAACTTGTTTCAGCAAAGATACCCTTTCCACTGACTCAGAGATTCAGATCAATGTTACAGAATGGGATTGACTTGAGCACCGTTGATGTTAGCTATGTCAGTAGCCGCTCATGGTAGTTACTCTGTCTTTCTAAACATAATGCATTTTCCTATAGGGGCACTGGGGCAGGGATTTGATTCCACAAGGACCACAACCACTGAGCAATCAAAATAATATTCTGGACACCAACTTGGTTATTATATATAATTATTTACAAGTTGCTTTCTTCTTCAAATTTCAGGTACTTCCTGAATTTGTTTGGACTGAGGGGTTTATTTAGTCTCATCCTGGGTGAAGAAAATGGTCAGTATTTTCCTTGATCTTCATCATTCCAACTTTATCATCAATCTGTTTCAATTCTTGCAAACTGGAATTAGCTCTGCACGTGCTTATCCTTGTCATATTTTTTCATATGATTGTTCTTAAAATAGCAACGGATGATACCCAACGCATGATGCAAATGAGTGGCTTTGGCTTTGATCCGACAAAGGTACAAACTTTACTTTACGAACTTCACTTTTTTCTTACCTATTCATTTTTGCTTTTGTAGGTTTGCTCTTGAGATGTCAACTATAAGTGCTCTTTTTTGGCTATTTTATGAGTTTTTTTTCCTCCTCAAATGATTTTTTCGTGGTTATGATTTGTCTGAATAAATTTGTTATCAATGTAGTTAGACTGCAACTTATGCGTTCAATTACTACTTACTAGATGCATTTGACGTTTATGAGTTTTATAATTTTGTGTACATTGTAGTGAAATTGCTTAAGTTTTCACGAATCTTTTGGCAAATATATTTCCTTAATATGGAAACCTACCGATCAGGATTCTATATCTCATATTTCAAGTATGTCTCTGTTATGTGCCGGTGTATTTCTTTAGTTGTTGCTGTTAACTTGTTTGAATGGACTGATATACATGCTGGTCCGGGCCTTCCGTCTTTGGAATTTCAGAGGTGATGTCGTAAAGTTGTTTTACTCCTGTTTTTATTTTTCCCCCTCATGTACCTAGGATTGACCTGCATCTTTTATCTAGTGAGCCAAGAAGCCCTGGCCATAAGTCAATTCATGAATTGTTAATGATGGGACTAGGAATTGGTTTACAAACTAGCCTGCTCTAGAAGTTTTTCTGTAAATGGTTTGATGGATGACTTGGGAACGAGCTATTTTTTCCTAATAATATGGACGGCGTGAAACAAAGGAAATAACAAGGTATGTTACTCCTTGCATTCCTTAATTTTCTGATTGGGTGACGCTTGGAGTTTCTATCACCCTGATAATTTTGGTGATTTAGGGTAAGTATGATTAGGGATTCAGTTAAAACTTGTTGGAAAGACTTGAGATTTGTAAAATGATAATGGTGTTAACATTTTGGTTAGAACATCTTGGAATGTGAGGAATTGAGGACTTTTGTTGTTGTTGTGAATGGTTGAAGAGTCACATTGTTACTATAGCATTGTAAAGAAGAAGAAGAAGACGGGGAACAATAACTGGTGTGCAAGGGGGTTTATAGTGGTGGGTGCCAGTAAAGAGAGGTGTTGCAACCTTACATTTGCAGTGCAAAGAGGTGCCTTTCCTGTAAAGTTATGACACAGTTGTAATAAAGTACCTTTACCACTGCCCCAAGGTTTGTCGTTTGATAGAACAGAAGAAATACCTGGATATTCATTGCCACATAAAGAACTAGTGAACAAAGTACTAGAAAATTCTCATATAAATTTCTAGTCACTTAAGATATATACAATCCTTCTACACCTTCCCCTTTCTCTGACACTTGTGTACATGAATAGTTCCTTCTTCTCACTTACACTCTTCCCCTCAGCTTTACATGATTCGAGAGGGCCTGGTTCCTTAGTGCCTGAAGGTGGCTATTGTTGAGAAGCAGGTAGCCAAAAGTGCTAATGAGTAAACCTCTGAATAGAATGGCTTCCTTTATACATGTTTTTTGCATGATTGGGATTCGACATGGACCTGTAAGAACTTGTCTACAATGAGATTCATCTTATTCTTTCCATGCTTCCATTCAATCTTCAATTAGTGTGGATTATGTGGAATGTTATGGAGGATAGGAATTGATGTTAATACTGCATTGTGTGGTTGAAAGTTTTTCTCACACATTGCTGGAAATGGGTGTTATTTGTGTCTAACTTAAATTGAAATGTATGGAACATTGGGAGGTGGGTGGTATTTTCCTTTTGGGTTTGAGTGTGGAAAATATTAAGAAAGAATGTTGAATGATGTGACCACTTGGTCGTTCCTTAATATAGGGATGGGTCATTTGTGACTGCAGTACTATATGCAACAACATAATTGTCTCCTAATCCTGTGGCTTCTTATCTATGTCAGAACTTGGGTGCTGAGAAAGAAAGTCTTGACATAGTCCAACATGACTGGGCTCTCCCGAAATTTGAGCAGCGTGCTGAAGCTACCCTCAAGAAACTCATCATCTGAGCATTAGCCATTTGCATCAACTAATTGAGGCTTACACAGAATGTGGTTAGTAACTCTTGTTTCCCTCCACTCATGGTGAAATTCGACTGCTGTCTGTGAAGTTGACAAGGCTTCAACAATCCGAGTAGCTGGGGATGGTTTTCTTCTTAAAGTTAATTATAGTACTCAGCAGAAAATTTTCCACAGTGATGGCCATACCAACCGTTTCTTTTCTGCGTTTTGATCTACATGGATCTCTCTTTATGTAGAAGTATTCTGCTTAGTTTGCTGTCGGATTATTTTTCTTGTATGATATATGGAAACAATTTATATTCCATTATCATGTGATGTTGGACACTTAAATGATGGGGGCCTAGACATTTTTGCAGTTTTGAACTAGTGATGGTGTTTTAGAGGGCCTCTAAGACATCACCAAGAGTTTCAGAATGGCCCAGGTAGGTTACCAAATTGACTACAAAGGAGGCATTGCCGCCCATGAAAGGGAAACATCATCTACCTTTACTTGTGGCGTCCATAAGGTAGGTCCATGTCCACCGTCTAACCTTCCATAATCAACCTTTCCTTTCTTCTTTCTCCTTTTTCCTTTTTCCACTTTGCAGGGTTATGTATCGATCAGTATCTTTAGTATAAGCTAATAATTCTGATCCCTTTTTTCTTCACAACACTCTTGCCTATACAGATTAGAATCCAACTGGAGTAACTGACGCATGATATAAAGAGTCAGATATTTTATAGGCATTGACATATTGTAATTCCAAGGGAGTTGGTTGGGTCCTAAGTTGCTTAGATTAACTAATGTCAAATACAATAAATCCCAAGTTCAAGTCTCATGTTTAGCAAAGTTCTTTGGAGTCATCCGATGCATTGGAAACTGTGTTGTATAGTATTTCGTATTTTTTAAGCATCTAATAATTTTCTTTTGTTTTCTGGTAAATGAGGAATCACCGACAGCTCAACATGTCCTTTGGACAGTTGAGTGAGCGTAAACCTCGGATCAATATAACGACTTGCACTGCATTGACGATATATAAGACTGAATTGAATCTCATGTGGGTGAAAATGAGACTCCTAATACCTACTTGAAAGTGAGTCTAAAACTCACGAGACCAGAAAATTCAAAGAAAAATACTCTTTAACTTGTCTAAATTTCCAACCTTAGCAACCAAAGCCCAAATATGACCAAATGAGCTCCATCTTGTAATTACCAACATATTGCATGATAATTTGTGTGTGTGAAAACCAACAAATAGTGTCCTTCTGGATCCACCAATGGCTGTTTTGCCGAAAATATGTAACTTCATAGGATTCGGATGATATTTTTACATCTGCAGTAGACAACTGAAAATCTTGACGAAAGCATGACTAGAATGTTGAAAATTTGAAACCTGGACGATGTCGTTTAGTGAGGATATGATCTGGATGTGATGACTGCGATCAAAGCGTGGCAAATCAGACGACACGCAAGTGGGTCCCACGTCACGAGGTGTCCTACCTGGAAAGCATCAATATGGTGTGGGCCCCGCATAAAAGGTTCCTCTTTAGACAAGGGGCGGTCCGACAAAAGGCAATCGCATGGTGATGGGGCTAAATCAAGGAAGGAAAAGCCGGCCACGACACCAAATTTTTAATTTCGTGTGGACCCCTGATAAGTATCTTCAACGGCTTTGATCATAGTTTGGTGGTGTAGGTCCCATTAACGCACCGCCCTATACCCCAAATTGAAGGCTTTTGTTTGGCCTCACATCCAAATGTCCAATACCAAATTCAATCAAACGGCTTGGATCAGAAATAAAAAAGTGAAAAAATATTAAAAAACCTTAAAAATGGCAAACAAATTGACCACTATAGTAAAAGTGGCCCTTATTGTGTCCCAAGTCGCTTTTGCAAAAAAATTAGGCAACATAATAAGTATTTATACTAAGTGGGCATAGCAATAAACAGATTTGAGGCTCCGTAATTAAATAAATTATATAATCTACAATTTGAATCCAATGATTTAAGAAATGTGTCACATCACATTTTTATTTTTCTATTTACAAACTTTCTTGATTTTTTCTCCATCATTAAATGCGAATTGTATACTATAAGAAATTGCGGAGCTTCAAATTCATAGTAAATGTTTTTGGTCTTAATTTATTTAAATATTTAAAATTTTGTATGTTATTTTATATTATTATAAGTAAAGGAAAGTGACTATAGGCCAGGTAAAAAGTTACATAAAACTAGTATTAATCAAATACAATAATCTGATCAAGAACATACATGATATAGTCCAGCACGAAAACACACTCAAAAGAAAAAGATATGATGTTGATACCATCGGCATGAAAAAAAAAAAAAAAAAAAGGTCTCCACTAATATACACACACATACACGGCCAATTCACAATTCTAAGTATTCAATAATTCTGTCCAGCGTAATATCACACATCGGATTGATATAACTCAATCGAACGATATGTATGTAAAGACATTGTATTTGTCACACAAGGATACGTTTTTTAGGCTTAATAACCAATAATTACAACCTATGAAAAACAAATTTGTGATGACCGATCACCTATGAAGGAAAATATCCTTGATACATTCATTCATCATTGTTTTAAAGTGTAACTATAGCTAAAATAATATTATACAGTACTCAAAAAAATAATAAATTGTGTATAGTTCTAAGTAATTAAATAGAAGAAAAAACATCTACAACTGGACAGGCAGAGAGAGGCTTTCATGTTGTCAGTGTGACATGAGGTGCCCATTTGCCAAGATTCTCTTTATATATATATATATATATACATATACAAATAAAATAAATAGCTAGATATGTTAATTTAATTAGTTGAGGTGTCTAATAATCCCCCTATAAATACCTCTCTCACATTCATCATCTCCTCACTTCACACTCCGATCCCTTTTCATCTCTCAAATTCCTCTTGCTCAGCCACTCCTCCTGCTCTCTCTATATTCCCAAATGGCCACTGCTGTTGAGGTAATATTACTCAAACTAATCAAGTTTCTCTTTCAAATCCCATTTAATTGTGTGTAAATTGGTTGTCTGGTTTTGTCAATTAGATCTTAAATTTTCAAACTTATGAAAACTGGGTTCATGTATATTGGCAGGTTAAGTCAGTTCCAGCAACTTTGCCAGCAGAGACAGAAGAAGTGAGCAAGACTGAAGAGATCAAGCATACAATCACCCAAGAAGAGCCAGAGGTTGCTGCACCACCAGCTGCTGATGCGCCAGCAGATGAAGTAAAACCAGCCGCTGATGCTCCAGCTGTAGAGGAACCCACTGCTGCGGCTGCCTCTGAAGCTGAGGATCCAGCTGATGAAGTTGAAGCCAAAGTTGTGGTAGAAGAAGCTGAAAAGGTTGAGGCAACAGAGGAGACTAAAGATGAGAATCCAGAGAAGGAGGAGGAGAAGGCAGAAGACGTGGCAGCTGTGGTGGCACCAGCCGCAGTAGCGGAGGAGGCTCCAGCGGCAACGGAGGATAAACCAGTTGAGGAGGAAGAGAAGAAGCCAGTGGCAAAGGAACCAAGCACAGAAGTTGCTGTTGAGAAGAGTGATGAATAGAGGGGTTCTTGTTTTGCATGTCAAAGTTGGCAACATCTTATCATTACATTTTTGTCCATTTAATTTGGTGTTTTTATTTATTTAATTTAAGGGTTTGAATATTTGGACTGTTATTATAATAAAATAATATATTAGAAAGTACTCGAATCCACTTATATCCACGTCAGCATGCTTGCAAAGTTGGCTAGTATATGAAAATATTGAGTTTGATATTGGTGATGATTTATGTATTCTCCCTAGCGTTTAAATTTATTAATATATTTATCTTTTTTTATTTACTTTTGTTGCCATTATAATTTATTATTCTTGGGCTCCATTGGAAAGTCCGATAGCATAAATGGGCTAGGCTTACTCAGTCACCTGCTTAGGGGAAGAGGCCATGACCCAAAAGGCTTGAAGTGAGACCGATAATGGGCTTTTCTAAAGGTCATGGGCTGGGCTCGCTGAGCTACACTCAGTTGTATGATTGGACCATGAATCCGCGGCAGTGTCACCACAAAACACAAAAGGCTACCGAAAAGGCGAAAACCAAAGACATCAAGATTCCAGACAACCCAGGAAGCTCAGGTTATTGTTGATCCAATTCAGCATCAGAGAATTGTAGCAGTTTGAAGAATCAATCACAAATGAACAAGCCACTTGGCGAATTAGATTCTCTCTCTGGATTTAGCATAAAAAAAAATCTAACCTCAAGGTCAAGAGTTCGATTCTAAACGGACATCATTATTTCTAAGTAGTTTGCACTAAACCTCAATCCCACTAACTTGTAGGACGAATTAGCACATGCCTAATCCTGCCTGAATTTGGACTTAGTAGATTGTCTAAATGGCACGCATGCTAAGTTGTTATCGATCAGGGAAAAAAAAGAAGGAAAAAAACACAACCGAGGAAGCCCAAAAAGGCCTCACTCAGACCGGGAATCCCTGTGGTTGGAAACAACAAAAATAAGGAGTGAAGTCGCAGAAAATTTCCATTACTAGGGTTAGAACAAGCAATAATTGCGTTTGAATGAAATAACAATCTCAGATTCTGAATTCTATTATGGTAACATTTAAATGACATAAATGAATGAATTAAGTCTTACGAAAAGAACAGAGGAAACATATAAAGATAAAAAGCTCATATTCAACCAAAATGTTTGGAGAGTATCTCAACTAATCCATGCACTTTCTCAAACTTTAAAAACCCTAAAGAGTAAAGATAAAGAAAGCAAGATTTCAAAAGATATGGGAACTTGGATGCCAGAGAGAATATATGTCTCTATTCACATTACTCTGAAAGCATCAGTTGTCCCTTCTAAAATTAAGGATTAAAGGAGATATATTTTCTTCATTCTTGATTCCAGCTTTATTTACGCCAAGACCTATATAAACAGTTGAGCATGCATTGACATCTCAACCCACACAAGAAAACTACAGAGAACCAACATTACCTCCAGACATAGCATATTTAGCAGAAACAAGATAAGGTCTTTCCTATAATCTGTACAACCTGCATAAATATCTTTCTATGTGCAGCAAAAAAAACCAAACCCTTTTTATCCGAATGTAGGAGGGACAGATACTTCACCAAGTTCCGAAGCTGCAACCAACATGTTCTTGGGTGATGACGCGAAGACGATCTTGCATAACAGCCTCGGATGGATATGGTGGGAAACAGAACCGGTAAAAGCATGTGTGAGATGATGGAAGACGATCATGGGGTTCTGAGGACTTGTATATGTAAAGTCGAGAAGCTAAACCACGGAAACCCTCCACTGGAAGATATTTCACCGATGTCCAGAAGAAGAGGAGAACCTTTTTCTGCTGTTCTGACATTTCCCCAACAATCTGCAACACACCAACAAGATTCATAAATATGATTTACCATATTCCATATGTGTGTGTGTCTTTAAACGCATACACCAAGACTCGACGCAACTGAAAATGGGCGCAGCTACTGACATATGTAACATGGTTGATCGATAGACATTCAATACCCAAAGTTGTGAATGGCCAAAAAGTGATAAACTTAGTTATTTTGACTTCTTTTATCTACTCCTGGATGATATTCATCTATAAATGCTTGCTCCTGTTGGTTTCACCCACAATCCTCGCGATTAGGCAGGTGAGGCGTTCAACCGCTCTTAAAGGATAGCTAATTAAGAAGAATCATACCATCACCTTTGAAATATTACACGAATGCAATAGTTCTCAGTTTCAGCGTTTTACAAGTAAAATGTTTTGCAGCTTCAGCTTTACCCTTTTTGTTTCATTTACCATTTTCAATGTCATTGTTCAAAAAGAAAATGCCAATAGAAGTGGCATGCCTAGTACACAGGTAGTATGCTAGTAAATGGAAACTAAAATAAAAAAGCCTCTACGTTCTAAAATGGTTCATGGAAACTTATTCTATGAAGGCTCTATATGTCATTGCAAATTCAAATCTCAACTTTCAATTTTACTCATAGTACTTCCACTTTCATCAAATAAACCGTCACATTTTGACACATAAATTTTATACTCTTCCTGACTCCACCTTCAGCGTCAATTCCCTCTATAAACATTAACACATTTTTCCCCCATCATCGATGCATCATGCATTGAATCGTGCTTATGCTGCTCCTTGAGCCAAGTTATTCCAACATTCCTCTCTCATTTCACAGCTTTACAATACTTCTTCTCCTCAAGTTTTAAAGCATGCAGGAAAAAAAAAACACCATAAAAGTTCCATCCTATTTCTAGCATATTTTATGATGGATAAGAGGTGATCCATCCCAACATGAGCAACAGATAAAATATGGCCAGTCTAATATACAAAATACGGCCAACCAAAATCAGGATATGTACTAGTAAAAGTACTTTCATCAGTAATAAAAAGTTTTAAGAGTGCACAAAGCTATGCTACTGCACTAAGTCATACCTCATAGCACTTTCATTTGCAATGATATTTGAAACCAGAGAAATGTAGGGTCCGTTATTATATGAGTTTATATCCACCACTTCTTATGAAGTATCCTTTCCATTTCCTTATCCTTCACAAAGTTATGAAATTCCTATTCTAGAGCCAACAAAACATCCATGTACTACTTTTGCAATCAATTTGCTGAAAGCATAATCAAATCCTTACTTCCCAAGACTTCACCATCGATTTTAATCCTAATTACAAGATAACTTCTACAAATAAATTAGTGAAACAAAGTCAACTGCTATCTTATAAACTCCTCTCTTCCAATTCGTGAAGAACAAACATACAGCACTTCTTAAAATCACCCCTCAAGTCACAAACTCAACAATTCAACAGTAACTAGAAGATAATGGGAGCTCCCAATATCATGCAAATGGCCTCGTCATTAAAACATACTCCATTCAGTCTGTCCCAAAAATCTCGATATGAATAGTAAATTTGCAAGATAATCCTGCATGCAAATTGGGTTTCTTTCTAGTACTTCTATAGTCAACGAGGAAAGTTATTTCTACATTTATCTTAAAATGTGCTGCTAATCTAGTGTTGCCAGTTATCTTGATAGACATTTTTGTGTCAACATAGAAAAAGCAAAAGTATCCTCAAGCCTTAAACAATTTAATCCCTTGAGCTTTTCATGAAATCTACAAAAATGTTACCGAACTCCATGTGACCTTAGCTAAAAGTCTATGTAAGAGCAAACAGTGTTCTTACTGATCCAGCTTTAACTTTCATACGCTTCAAAAAAGAGTGTAATGTAGACACAAAAAGATAAAATAAGGCTAGTCATCACAATCCCCTCATCTAATGAGTAAGAAACATATATCACGCTAGTATTTCAAACCATACCTACAATCATATAGAAAATGAAGAATAAGAACTTGGCGTAAGACTTTACTTTTAAAAAACAGTTCAACTTCACCTCTCTAACTTTGAAAAGCACCCACAGGAAAAAAAAATGGTAAAATAAGAAGTTAAGTTCGAATGCATATTTGTGGAAAAAGGGGATAGAGTGGGGCACAAGAGTTCTTTAGTTCCAAACAAGGGTTCCAAACAAGGGTGCAGCCCATAGTAAAATGGCAAAACAATGTGTAACACGCTTCTGATAGGGGAGAATGAAAGAAAAAGATGAGAGAGAGAGAGATACAGGGGTGAAGAACAGCAATGAAGTCAACAAAATGACACATTTATAGTTCAGAGTTAATGAAAATACCACTCTGCGGGCACATACCTTCCAGAACCACAGTATCTGTGGATCAGTTTCTGTGTAGCCATTGAAATCAGTATGTGCCTTCCAATCATCAACACAGATAGCACTTTCAGTTCCAAATAGCATCCAGTCAAGATCTTGAAGCTCTAAACTATGGAAGAAGCAGGTTCTTCTGTCTGATTTAGAAAGAATATCAGCAAAACCTTGTGCAAAATGAGAGACTTGTTCAGATATTGATGTAACAAAGCGATGTTGGATGAGAAGATCAACATATTCTTCTCTATTCTTGCTATTCACCACAATATTTTTCCCACCCAGGCAAAGCTCCACAGCTTTCCTGGATCCTAGCTCCTCAACTTCTGTAACAAATGTCAGTCCTAAACCATCTGAATCAATAAACTCGGCATCCATCTCAAGGATCTGCTTACAGCTATTATATAATAATGGATCTGCCTCCCGAATATCTTCTACAGAAAGTTGCATTCCAGCCAATTGCAAGAAAAACACTCGATCAAAGACAATTCCTACTTGTACTCTATGCATCAAAGCTAGAGCAATTACCCGGCCAGAGAAGCTAAAGTACTCCAGATGCATGGGATCCACCTTAGATGCTGCAAAAAGAAGTGAGAGTATCACATTACCTGTACAGATACACCCTATGCAGAATGCAGATATACTGACTTATAATTACAAAAAAAAATGATTATTTCAACTAATGGCAACTAAGTCATATGGGAGATTTAGACGAGGAGCTTCTGGGTAAGTCCACTCATGCATCCAAGTGGAATGAAAATTATAGATACTGAACCTCAGCCTCCATCCATATCATATACAGCTACCAAGAAAAAATAATTTTCAACCCTTGGGTTAACATTCATTTGTCATTCAGAAAAAAAAAAAATTTGTATAGATATCTGGTCAAATAAATATACCAGCTGAAAATGGTCACATTCCAGAATTCCAGCGTCAAAGGAGCTTCATACAATTGATTCCTATGTCTATGATGTGGCTGCTATGGCTTGAGAGGAACAACAGAATATTCAACAACAAAAGAATCCTCCATTGACAATTTCATAGATAATTGGTTTGATTGCCTTAAGTTTTGGGGTTTGTCCTTCTCTGGGAATATATTTTACCATTTGAATCTTGCTCCTTTGTAATCTCTGTTGGGTTGCACCCCCTTGGTGCTTGAATAAAATTCTTTTCCATTCAAAAAAAAGAATTCATGCTCATATTATATACAAGTACCAACAAAATATAAGTTGAAAGATATGGATTAACGTTCATATGGTCATCCAGAAAAGCTTTCATATAGATATCTGTTGGAAAGAAAAGGCAATCATTTATATCAGCAGCATAAGGAACAATGGTAGTAAAACTGATCGGGGAAAGCCTGTTCAGAATCCGTTGAAAAATCGAGAAAACTTACAAGGATTGGGATAAAACCTTCTACGATCATTGGGGCATGCTGCAAAAAGTGCATTTTGCGGATTGAATATAGCTTGGCATACCAGGATGAACCACTCCCTTAAAACACCAGGACCTGTGGCTTCCTCATTTTTGAATTCCAAAAACAAACCACCGTGTAGAGAGTCGGGATCTGCACGTGCTATGTACTCGAATGATTCTGACAACAGTTGAGACCTGTCAATAAGCATCTCGTGCAGCTCGTCATAATCTTCTCTTACATCTGGGAGCAACATCATAGCCAAATGCCTCCTGGATTCAAAATTTGTCACTTCCTTATGATCAAAAAGCCATTGATTATCGTCAGTTCGCTTAGCATATCTAATAATTAGCATAGACAAAGAAGCTTTCCTATGAGTCAAACGACCCCAAAACTTCTCTTCAGCACCCTGATATAGTTTAGAAATGCTGTTCAATTCTTTCAGAATCACAAGATATTGCGACCATTCTGTACAAGCATCTTCGCCTTCTGCATTTGCATTCAGACGCAAACGGTCCTCCATCTTTTCTAGGCAATTATCCATCCTAAACAGCAGATCAACAAATATAACATAAAGAAGTCCTATCTTTTTCCCTTGCCATGGATGGCTAAGACCAATCTTGTTCAGTGGCATGGAGATAGGACAGTTGGAACCTGCTTGCTCCACAATTGCCCGGCGGATAGGGGGCAAAAAAGCAACGAGATCACGAACATCATTCGACGAAGGCCCCTTGCTCTCATTTGGCGAAGGCCCCTTGCTCTCATTCAGCAAAGGCCCCTTGCTCGCGGGTATCTCCATACTGATAGCCAGGTCCTTGGATAACCTATTTGCAAGCTCACTAACAAATGGGAAAAGGTCTTGAATTACAATTACTGGCCGAATATCCCCTCTATCCCCTCTGTCCTCTTTATCCTCTTTATCTCCTTTATAAATCAACAAGCCATTCCACACAGCAGTCTTGGTCAACAATGACGCTAAAGTGTTCCGGCAATGGAGATACAGGGGATCTTCACAACCTACCTGCCTAAGCAGCTTACAAAACTCTATAATTATGGTGGGTGCACATTTTATATACAATGACTCAGTTAGATCACTTTTACTAGTAGTCAAGAAATACTTAATGCAATGTTTAGCACACTCACGGTTACCTTCAATTGTCGAAGTGTAAAGGGTAACCAAGGCAGTAGGTGCCCACGATGCCATTACTATGTGCATGTATTCAAATTGCAATTCTATATTTTTCTCTGGCACTCTTGAGAAGAAATCCGACATACGGTCGGTAATGTATTTTGAAGGTGTAGTCACCCCCTCGCCCTTGCAAAGTTGGTAAATTTTTGAAATCATACAATCTATGGCATTCCAACCCGCAGGGTGCCTTGTGCTCCGCATTCGGGCCACCATGGTGAGTCCAGCATCATTTTGGATAGAGCATTCTGCTAAAGACTGATCCCATTGTAGTTCTCTTCCCCTATAAATTAATCGCTGCTCGAATACAGGTATTCCAGTCATGACATGAAGCCGTTCAAGTAGAGAACCTACCGTATCGTCCGAATTTGCATGCACAACCAATGTATTTCCGCCCGAAATTAACTTGATAAAGAATTGTACCCTAGTTGTTGTGCACTCCGGTTGCCGGAAGTCTACTAATGATGGTGAAGATAGAGAATCGGCGCGGTAGGCGACCTGATTCAAGTTCGGTGAGCCGGAAAAGGCCGTTCCTCCGCCGCTGCCGTTGGATGAGTCCCGGACGGCCGAGATTCCGTCTCTCCTCATCCGAACAGAGACTAGTTCCGATAAATAAGAGTCCTCGTCGTCTTCCACATAAGCGGCGTAATCATCCAGTTTTCGCTTCGATAGGATATGGTGATCGTACGGTGGTGATGATGAAGTGAAGGACGGTGATTGACGGTAAGACATCTGACGATGATGGCTCCCAGCCAGTTACGGCGAGGAAGAGGGCATACGCTCGATGTTTCCAATCCCACCACCGGGAATTAGACGAAAGATGTAAATTAACAGAAAATACGGTGGTTACGGCGGCGGGAGCGACGGTGTTGATGGTAAAGCTAATGCTTTGGTCTGTGCGTTTCTCTCTGTGTTCACACAGCCGTCAAGACCTGAGACTGTCCATATTCTATGCGAAATTGGTATGAGAAACTATGGATGTAAAATGTAAATACAATACAGCACATGATAATTATTTTGAGTTGACCGTATGATCTAAACCAACGGCTACGATTAACTTCCATTAATCATTTTTTTAAACAAAAACTCAAATCATAAATTACTCAAAAGGAGTACATTTCTGTGAGACGGCCTCAACGAAAATAGACATCGAATCAAAAATATGTCCTAAGGAAGACAAGGCCATCTACAATGCTATCCATTAGCATATCTGTTATTTTGAAAATATTTTACCAAACTAGGCAATAGTTTGATCGTGGAGTATGTAGAATTCGTAATGCTACTGTTTGATCATGGAGTATGCAGAATCTCGTAATCGTTAAATAATTTAGTTTTGAAGTGAATTAATCAATTTCTATAAATGTTTGCAAATTATATGATTAAAAGTGCACCTTCTTTTTCTTTCTAAATTCTTGGATTTTGAAGAGTGTAAATGTGTCCTTCAACCTTTAGTTTTCTAAGCATGGAATATGTCGCTATATATGTTAACAATTTATAGGATCGTGAACCAACACCATAATTTTTAGTTTGTATGATTCAATGAATTGTGACTAGCCTTGATTTAATTTCAATTTGGACATTGATAATGGTTTTCCATTAAGGGTGAAGAATGTTTTCAAAATTATGTGTATTTACATGGTAATATGGTTTCGTTTAGGAGTGTTCGACGTTGACCCTTTTTGTTTTTTCTTCGTTTTTTTTTAATCCTTTTGATTATACTCTATTTTTATGGTACACGAGTGCCTACTGATTTCAATTATCTAATTTATTAGGTAACTTAATACAATCAGGTTTATGACTTTTAAAAAGAAAAACTTTAAAAAAAATTATGAAAAAAATTTCCCAAGCCTGCCTTTTACTGGGATATCCCACCAATCCAGTGATCCACCATGATCAGCTCTAATTACGAGTTTCATCATAATCCAATTTGGGCTTTTTTAAGATATTGGACCTTAAGTGCTCCATAGTCTATACAAATCTTAATGGGCCATGGCAACCATATTAAGTCTTATTGGGCCTACACTGGATCCAGTTCGTGTCGAGTCCAATTTGGACTCGAATCGAATAAATTTGCTTCAATAATCTGGCCAGAGTAAACACGGTTATGCGGTTTAACAGGAAATGATCCAATCGATTTCAACAAATCTAGGTCTGAAAAAGCAACATAATAATGACTATAAGTAACATGGTCAAAATAAAGAAACACAAAATGAGAAAAACTAAAGCAGAAACAGACTGAAGCAATCCAGAAGCTAGCCTAGCCAGGACAATTACACAGATTTGACCAATAGGCAGATTTAGTGTTGCATAAACCTATCAAACTCCTTGAACCAGTGGATCTAGCAGCCAGAGCAAGAGCCAACCAACACAACAGCAAACGCCACAAAAGACTCGTGGTTCAGCATTTCTTATATGTACTACTATGTCTATGTGTTATTAAATACAGTAGGTAGTTACTATCTTATCAAAAAGAAAAAAAGAAAAAACACTAACAATATTATTCGTTTTTGGTTGTCCGATTCCCGTTAATATATCGGATCCGCATGACTTTGTTTATTATTAGACCCAAGCAAGTGGATTATATTCAACTCACTCAAACCTAAACAAAATGTCTTATCGGTAGTAAGAGAGGGTTTGTCTTTATAAATTATAAGACATTTTCCACATCCAACGATGTGGTACTTTTACAGCATCCACATCAACTTTTCAGCTTCGGAATGGCCTCTATTTTAAGTTTTTGTTCTTTGAGTGACGATTTTTTTGGGGGGATCTTATGACTACCAAAATAGAAAAAATTTATATATTTTGGTGACTAAAAGATAGTTTTCTCACCCGTAAAGCATACTAATCAATGACCGACTAATAATTCGAACCAAAGCAAAAGAAGAAAAATATAGAGAGATCCCGAGGTAACAGCCACCATCTAGTGCACCTACAGCCTTCAGACTTGTAACATCCCTCACAAGATTATGATCAAAATGATGAGACAGTACCTGACAATGCATTTTATTTTTTTCCCCCAAAGTCACCAATCCTCCTCTTGCTTCCATCTTCATGGGCCATTTACTCCCCCTATCCGGCCATCCCCCGTTATTTGAACTGAGAGGAACTAAGTCACCAAAAGAAATGGTAGCTGAAGTTCCCATAGTCAGCTGAAAGAATTATTACAAGTGTTGTATATATCCTTCAGCAATGTACGCAGTAGCCCCCAAAACCCTTAAAATAAGAAATCATGAATGCACAACCCCGTGAAAGTTGAAACTTCCATATAGCCAAACAAAACACACAGTAGTCAACTCAATACAGTGGGTGTTGTTTCTATATGAGAAATACAGTGGGCCTTGATGTGCGTGCAATATTACTCACGTGACAGTCACGTCTCTATAAAAGGCCATCCCCATCATATCCTCACATGTGAACCCAATGGGCCCCACACAGCCCATATCTCCTTCCCACGTAAACGTCGGCAGGTCATTAAATTCTCGCCGCATCAAAACCACGGTCCCAGTCGTGATTTCCACCAAATCCAGGACTTATCTATTTACGCCACCTCCTCTAAATTCAACAATTGTCCGTTATCCCCGCAAAACGTACGACGCCTTTAAAATCCCCAACTGCTTCTACAATTTTCTACGTTCTTCCATCCCAGAAAGAAATCAAAAGGCTACCATGAATTCTCGACTGTGCTTGCTTACCTTCATTCTGTCCTCCGTCGTCGTATCCGCCGCCGCCGCATTGGTTGGCGGTTGGGGGCCGATTAAGGACCTGAATGATCCACACGTGAAGGAGATCGCGGATTTCGCGGTCACAGAGCACAACAAGGCTGCAAATGCGAGTTTGAAGCTACAAAGCGTGGTTCACGGCGAAGAACAGGTGGTTGCGGGGACGAACTACAAACTGGTGCTGGAGGTGATGGATGGTAAGGCTAAGAAGAAGTTCGAGGTGGTTGTGTGGGAGAAGCCGTGGCAGCACTTCATGAACGTCACCTCGTTCAAGGCTGTCAAAGCTTAATACGGCATCGTTTTGGTGATGTAAAAAAGAAGTTTTCGTTTCAGATCTGGAAGGAGAGAATAACAGTGTTTGATCCAATAAAAAGTTTGGGTACATTTCGTTCAAACTTCAAATCGAGAGAGATAGATTATAATATTAGGCACAACTGGTCTGTGATTATATCGTATTTGGCCGAAGAAGCATCGGACAGGTTGGAGTTCTTACCTTCTTGGGACTCCATGGATGTAGAAAAAGCTGCTTCTGAAAATGTGGCTTGTATGTTCTTTTTGTTAGAATTGCCATGTAATCAGTTCTATATATATATATATATGGAATGTTCTGTGTATTGTATGCCATTTGTATGCAGATTACACTAGAAAGATTTGCGATGGCGAGATCCATACACAAGAACTGGATTGAAATATGAAATTAGTAAAGGATCATATGCTCAGACACCAAGAACAGGACAAGAGAGCCAAATGGGCTCAATGTAGTGGGCCTAAGCAAAATGGTCAAAATAGCGGTTGTATCTGTTTGGGCCTATAGAGCATAAGGCCCACTCTCATCATATAAACAGATTGTGTATTTGTTTGGGCCTCCTATCTTGGCCCAGCTCATTCAGTCACAAAAACTAAACATTTAGAAATTGTGTATAAAAATAATGAATACTTTAAAATCATGGTATATACAATGAAAAAGAATTGGCCATAAACTTTAATGTACCGAGCCAATACTGGTTGGCCACAAAAATAGGTGGATCGAAATGGCTTTCAAAAAGAGAAAATTTGTACATGCTAAGAATGTGGGATTGGCAATTTGATATGTGAATCAATGGATGTGTTGGATTGGCATGTGAATGTTCAATCTCATAGACATTTTTATAGTTGGCAACACAAATTAATATGCATATCCATAATTCCATATAGCTTCAACACCACCCAAAACTCTAGCATTTTGAATGGAGGATACTTGTTGCCTTTTGGAGGTCTCAACTCTCAAGTGGACAAACACTTTCTTTTATTTTTCTTTTTTAAATCAATAGCAATATTTACAAATATACAACTTGTCATTTGGATATCTAATACGAACTTAAACTCGGTACGTCTAGCATGCGTATACAACGTTAACTTAAAACAGAGTCGTCGGGTTTGCGTGCACAGAAGTTTTCCATACGACGACATAATAAATTAGGTCAAAGTTAGGGGTTGCCATAATGATATTCTTTTCTAATGATAATTGAACTTAGAACCTTCAGAGTTTATACAATTTGGTCACAGAAAGATTGATCACTACGATATCATACAAGTGATTAACATAAAGACTTTTGTGCTATTATTTGCTTATTTCCTTTACCCAATTTCTTTTAATGGGTATTTCCTCATCCAATAGATACATTTAGCAATGGGAAAGAAATTTCAAAATAATTTGGTGTAATTTGAACATACAAAATGAATTTATATTTTGAGATCAATTGTGAAATAACCATAGTAATTATTTCTCAATATGACAAGATTCGATTGCTTATAGAATTAGGGATTTGTTTAAGTCAAATTATTGCTAAAAAACTCAAATTATTATTATTATTAAATTGTTAATCATAATAAGATAAGATAAAAAGTCGCTCTTTACAGACAAAAATCCGACTCCAGGTCAACTAAAGGCACGTCACATCCTTCCACTACGTGGACTCGCAACCACTTGATTTCCTCCTCTCTTCCATATTCGTTCTTTAAAGTAACGGCCAACGGTCGGTGTAAAGCCCGAAGCACAACCGTTGGATCGGATTTAGCAAAAATAAAATTAAAAAAAAAGAAAGAAAGAAAGAAAGAAAGGAGAATCCGAAAATATGATGAGAGTCCCTGACGACCTGGTGTATCTCGTCTCTTCTTCTCGTCTGCGAATACTTCAAAAGGATTAAATCAAATCGGGATCAGATAGATTTCCCTTAAACATAGTAGTGAAACCCGGAGCAGAGAGAGTAGGAAAAATAGGCTCCTGCGTCGCTAAACCCGGAGGTGCTTCGGCACGGGGAGCCCCATCATCGGCGTCGGCGGCGGAGGTGGCGGTGACCCAGCAGAGGTTATCACCGCCAGTTGCGGCGGCGGCTGCTTCTTTAGGGCCAGCGCTTGCGCACTCGAAGTCGTCGGCATCGATGAGGGGGCTCTTCAAGTCCAAGCCGCGCACCCCCGCCGACATTGTTCGGCAAACCCGCGATCTTCTCGTCTATGCCGACCTTAACACCCCTGATACCCGGGAGACCAAGCGCGAGGAGAAGGTATATCCAACTGATTGATTGTTTTTTCTTCACTATACATGTTTTATTTGGGATTTCGGTGGATCTGGATTGGTAAAAGCTTAATCTTTCTGTTCAATTCGGAAAGTTTTGTGCTAAAAAGTGTTGGATTTGGGGTTAAATTGATGGATTGTGGTGATCGATTGAGTTCAATAGCATAACCTGTAAACCTTCCATTGAAGTTGGTCTTAGCTTGCTGTTTGTTTTTTTGAAGAACGAAACTTGAGGGTTGTATTGATTTGTATTGTGCAATTTACACATCTTTGCTTTCTATGGGTAGATGGCAGAGCTAAGCAAAAATATCAGGGAGCTAAAGGTTATTCTCTATGGCAATAGTGAATCTGAGCCGGTTTCAGAAGCTTGTGCACAGTTGACTCAGGAATTTTTCAAAGAGAACACGCTGCGACTTGTGATTGTGTGCCTTCCAAAATTGAACTTGGAGGTTAGTGTGTGTGGATTTTCATTTTGGAATCCATATATTTTCTGGTATTTATACTGATTTTATGATATCTTCTTCCTTTCTTTTCTGAAGATAGCTTTCATATTTGCTTTCTTTCCAGGCTCGTAAAGATGCAACTCAAATCGTTGCAAATTTGCAAAGGCAACAAGTCCAGTCACGTTTGATTGCGTCCGATTACTTGGAAGCAAACAAAGATCTTCTGGATATTTTGATAGGAGGGTAAGCAGCTTATGCCTGCACCTTCAATGTCTGTGATATCAGGGACCATTTGCTAGGATATTATTCATGTTCTATTTTATTCGCTGATTTACTTTCTATTAGTCTTGGTGTTTGCAATAACTTAAGATGATCCTTCGTCAGTGCTTTGCTTTGGTGATGAACATAGATGGTGTAGAGTTAATGGGTTTTAAGACTTAAAAGTATATTTATGCTCTTGGATACTTTTGCTTCATCAGCTTTTTTGGGAACAAATTTATGCAGATCAATAAATTACAAAATCTCCTTCCATTGTATTGGGTTTTAGTGAAAGGCTGTTTGTGACTTGTAATTTAATAAGTAAATATAATTCTTATTGTGGCAGTGGTTAAAATTTTATTTGAACTTACAGGGGAGAATCTATCTTCTCTGTGCCACTCTTTTTTAAACTTGACCTTTTGTTTTCTATAATTTCTAATTAGGATCTTGCAGGGTGATTGTTAAGAGGATTATCAGATTGTTTATTTCTTCTTTGTCATATTTTTTTATTTCTTCTAATTATCAAGTCCTGCTTTTTATAGTTATGAGAACACAGAGATGGCTTTACATTATGGTGCAATGCTGCGGGAGTGCATACGTCATCAAACTGTTGCAAGGTGAGAATAGCGAGGGAATGTAATTTTTAAGTGGACGGAGCTTGTTTGTGCTAACAGATTTATTAAAATGGGATTTTCTTTTCTCCCAATCAGTAACTTTCGGGTACATATATCTTTAAAGCTTCTAGGGCATAAATTTTTATATTCACTTTTCCACTTAGAAAGACCATTGTGTTCTTTGGAACCTTGTAAATCCCTCGAAATCCTCATTCTTTGCTTATCTGCTTACAAAGACAATTTTTTTTTTTCCAGTTGTACAGAAATTTCTAGCCATTTCCAACTAGATACTAAATAAAATTGTATGTTGTTGTTCATTTATCTAGGATAAGCTTCATGACCTTCACTTCTCCGATTTGATTCGCAGATATGTTTTGGAATCAGAGCATATGAAGAAATTTTTTGATTATATACAACTTCCAAATTTCGACATTGCTGCAGACGCTGCTGCAACTTTTAAGGTAGAGCACAACTGACCAACCTCCCTTTCTGCAAAGTCTCACAATCTATGGTTTTTCTTACACACCACACTTTTTTGCATTATTTAGGTTGCTAGGATTTCCACTTTCCCACAACTGAACTTGTTGAAACCTTAATTCATTGTAATTATAAGAGGTTTAGTATAAATGTATAATTGTTGGCCCAAGAGATCTAAATATCATCTATCCACAGTGACACGTCTTTGTGGAGTTGTTACATGTTTAGCAACTACGTGACTTCTTATTTTCTAAATCGTGGATATATAATCCTTTGCTGACATTTTGTATAACTCATGTCCTTTGCAACTTGCTGTAGCATTTGATGCTATTGTGATGTTTTCTGCAGGAACTCTTGACAAGGCACAAATCCACAGTAGCTGAATTTCTTTCTAAGAATTATGACTGGGTGAGTGTTGTTTCACTCTTGTTTTATGTGGATATGCACATGTTTGTATTTGTTTTTAGGAGTACCCCATATTAGACGATGAGCAAGTGTAATGCATTTGATCTCATTTCTCAAAGCACATTGAAAGAAGATTCATGTGCTTTAATGAGGAAAAAAGTTTTATGAAAAGGATTTGTACTACATTGATTCATTATATGCTTTAAGGTAAATATGTTATGAAGAAAGGAGCCAATCATTTGTTTGTTTGTTTGTTGCCTTCCCTTTATGATCTTGAATGCCTTTGTTTAACTGTCGTTATGAGAGTTGCTTTTAAAGTCTATATTTTGATTAATGATTAGTTGGAGATTAACATTGTCTTACCTTGCCACTGGTTTCAGTTTTTTGCTGAGTATAATTCGAAGTTGTTGGAATCTACCAATTACATTACCAGACGACAAGCTGTCAAGGTATGGCAAAAATTGACAGTTAGCATATATATTCCAATATCTTACATCTGAAACTTTGTGTCGATCAATTCTGAAGAATCATACTCTCCGTTGTATGTTTGTAAGCAGTATGAACTGTATCTTGGGAAGTTTGACTCATTAGAATTTTCTTATGTTCAAAATGTTGAAGATAGCTAGATGAAAGTTGGCAAATCTGTTTACTAAGGGACAGTACTCCTGTTTGCTAAATTGATTGTATCATAGAATTATGTTTGGCCTTTAAGGAATTTTGGCTAAGAATCTGATAATTATAGTGTTTGCTGAAATATTTTCTTTAATCGTTACAGCTTTTGGGAGATATATTACTAGATCGCTCAAATGCAACAATAATGACAAGATATGTGAGCTCTAGGGATAACTTGAGGATTCTTATGAATCTTCTCAGGGTATGTTACTTTTTGAGATTGCTTACTGTCGTGTATCATTGAGCTTTGTGCCTCCACCGTGTACTCGCTTGCATAACCCAGATGAACAAATATGGAAGTTCCACCATCTTGCGTACACATGAGAGCACACGTGCATAATGCACGCACGCACACGCGCACATACACCCCCCTAGTGATGTTTGCCCGGTCGATTGAACAGAACCTGATGGTGTGAATTTTCTTTTACAGGAATCAAGCAAGAGCATCCAGATAGAAGCATTTCATGTATTTAAGGTACCATATTTGGACATCAGGGCACATGATACTTGATATGTTTTTTTTTTTAAATAAAATTTTTCCTGCTTGTACGTGTTGTTTGAGGTTGTCTGATTATGTGAACAGCTGTTTGCTGCTAATCAAAATAAACCTCTCGACATCATCAACATACTGGTTGCAAATAGAAGCAAGCTTCTTCGTCTCTTTGCTGATTTCAAAACTGATAAAGGTATCATAGAAAGAAATAGTGGCAGCTAACTAAAAGAAATTGCTATTCAAGCGCACAACTTTCTGTTTACATTCTTTGGTTTTGATTTATTGCAGAGGATGAACAGTTTGAGGCCGATAAAGCTCAAGTTGTGAAAGAAATTGCTGCTCTGGAACCTAGGGATCGCCCATGAATGTTCTTGGTGATGTTGCATTCCTAGTCCTAGTTCATATATCCTTCATAAGTTAATTGTGAATCATTAGTTCTCACCAGTCTTCTACATGATATCGTTATATACAATACAGTTGCTCTTGTAGAATCTAGTGCTTTTATGCACTCTTAGATATATTATCGTGTGGAGAAAAGGGCAAGAATAAAAATTTACAAATGGATCTAATGATAATTCTTGATTGATTTACATGTTTCTCTTTGGGCCAATGCATACTGTATCTGCATTGTGCTTGAATTAGCTCATTGCGCTATTTCGAACGAAGGTGAACACTTACATCTATGTATATATGCATCATGCTCCAAAAGATGATGAATTTGGAGCATGGGTGATCATCCTCTAGTATATCTATCCTTTAAAAGGGGAAAATAGTAGATGCTGCCAAAGGGAGTGGTGATGCCATACGCAAAAAGGAAGAGACTCATAGAATAGAATGGCGGAGGTAAATAGAGCTTTTACACATTTTGGTTAATCCATGAACAAGATTTATATGAATAGAGACTCATGATCCATACATCTTGATTCTTGATAGAAAAAGAAAGACTTGGAATGTTTCGATATACTTGTCAAAACAAATGAAAAGGAAACAAAAGATAAGACTCCTTGAGAAATTTGAGGCATATGGTTCCCAGACACCAATGGGTTCCATCAAGCTAACAGCATCAGAAGCACATTCCACATCCCATGAAGGTTAGGTGGGTGCCATGAATGTGCTCTTGAGACTTGAGAGAGGACTTCTCCCAACTCGGCAAGCTTTGGTTTGGTGGGGCAGATAAACATGGGAATATACATACAGTGGCATATTCCTGGTATATCTCCCCTTTGCAATGAACTAATTCCTTACCAAGTTCAGGGAAATTTCCCGGAATGTGCGAGAGACAGATTTTTCAGTCTTGGAAAATGGGAATTTCGAATCAAATAAATAGGCTGAACTTTTGTTATATCAATTTCCCCTGAAATATATACAAGTATTACTGTCTGAATTTTATTTTGTGGCCACAGAAGGATGTGTTACCAGGGAATAGATAACTAAACACATCCAGAAAAAAAAAAAAAAAAACTGAACACATAAAAGGGGCTTATCGGGGAAAAAATCGATAATGGGGTATAATTCGCAAATAATAAAGGAGTGAATCCATCTTCTTTCATGAAAGCTGCCTGAGACCCACAAATCCTTCTCGTTATCGCGACGATCACCGTCCCTCCCCTTCACTTCTCTCACTCTTTTTCGTTGAAAGAAACAATCTTTGGTGTCTTCGGTGATATGGCGCAGAATGGTATGTACCCAGTTAATCTCTAGGTTTTCTTTACTTAATTCGTATTCGAATTTGATTGTCATTTGCTTAATTATGTTAGAATTGCAGACTCGTTGTCTGAGTTCCTGCACGTTGCAGTTGATGCAGCGAAGACAGCCGGCGAGGTCTGTTCTTTCTCTCTAATCTAATTTTATTTTGCTTATTTTTCATTGCCCGATCTTTTTACTTCTTAATCTTCTGTTGTTTGATTACTAGGTAATTAGAAAAGGCTTTTATCAGACCAAACATGTTGAGCATAAAGGCCAGGTACCACTTTCTCTCTGTCTAAAAGTCTTTTTATAATGGAATTATGATTTTAGTTCCCATGACAATCTGGATGTATAATGAGGTGAAACTTGTTTTACAATTGCCGAGGAATTAATAGGCTTTCTTAAAATAATAATTAGTGAAGCAAATTCTGGAACTGAAGTTAATAGGGTAAATAATATAGGTTAAAGAATGTTTTTTTGGCGCTTGGAGAGTAGAGCGTTCAACAGCTATAGATGATCTGGGATTATTAACATGGAATGCAAGATGCCAGTTTGCTTTCTCAGTTGGTTTTCAATGGTAAAAATCACAATTTCTACTTTGGAAAAGATTTAGGTGAATGTAACTGAGATTTCATTCGAGGTTTATGTTCATCTAAGGTTCATTTAGGCAATCATCATCTATGATGCAAATTATGGCTAATGAAGTAGATGTTCTTTGATTAAGTGAGGACGTGAATGTTTGAGAGTTATAATTCAACATCAACTATTGTGCTTGTTCTTTTTGGTTCTTTTATTTCTCATTTATATTGTTCTGTAAGTTTAGTTCTTACTAAATCACCTTGTATGTGTGTTTATCATAATTCTGACTTGCAGGTGGATTTGGTTACAGAAACTGACAAGGCTTGTGAGGATCTCATATTTAATCATCTCAAGCAGCATTTCCCTTCACACAAGGTTGACTCCTATGCCTTCTCTGCTTCCTTCCGTGTTGAGTGAAAATTGGTTGCCTCCTTGAACATACCCATTTCTTTGCATCTTGAACTTCCTTCTTGTGTTAATCTTAGTTCATCGGGGAAGAAACTACTGCTGCATTTGGGGCGACTGAGCTGACTGATGAACCTACCTGGATTGTCGATCCACTTGATGGAACAACCAACTTTGTGCATGGGTGACTGTCATTCATTATCTAATTTTTGAAATAAACCCTTCTTTGCTATTGTTGTTCTTGCAACTTAACGATTATTTATAGGTTTCCCTTTGTTTGCGTCTCTATTGGTCTTACAATCAAGAAGGTGCCCACAGTGGGTGTTGTTTACAATCCAATAATGGATGAGGTAAGTTGTTTAACATGTACTTATCATCTTATCTTGAATGACCAACAATAAGGGTGCACCTTGGTGCTGTAGTAAAGTTGTTTCATTGCTACGTATGTGTCTGTGTCACGAGATCATTCCACTAAAATATCCTCTCTGGCAACGCTATGTACTGCATACACTGGCCCTTTACATACCTCACAAGCACTGTTGACATCTTGCACATTAGGTGGTGTTTTTTGGTCAACGATAATCCATAACAGTAAATTATTACAAAATACGCTATTAATCTGTAGCATAATGAGATTGGTTTTGTAGAATGCCTAGTTGTTCTCTATGGTGTAACAAAGTATCTTCATTGCTTTCTATCAGCTTCATATGTTAGGACTTAGGACTGTCCATTATGGAAACAGTTCGACTAGTTGTCAATAATTGTTGAGTAATTGATGTTTGCTGTCTCCGAAATTGTGTTACAGTAAGTGATTTCTCTCTGAACAAAGCTTAACTTTTCCATTTAATGATTAATGTGTAGCTTTTCACTGGCATTCTTGGAAAAGGTGCTTTCCTGAATGGTTCTCCAATAAAAGGTGATCTCATCCTTGTTTCCAATCTCTCTTTTTTTCTTTTTTTCCATCTAGCATCTCTTATAATTGTCTAGCAACTGCATGCTAATGTTTTGACATTTTACAGTATCATCTCAAAGTGAACTTGTGAAGTCTCTTCTTGCTACAGAGGTATGTGAGCCTTCAATAGAATCTTTTTCATTTCAGCATTTTCTTTATCTGCTCATTTGCTGTTGGCCATTGTTCTTGATAGAATTTTCCATGTTACGTTACAAGCATAACTAGTAGTGTGTTCTAGAAGAGGGAAAATGAGATGGGATCCATTAAGATCTGGCTTGTAGTCATACTTCTTAGTTTCTTTGCGTTCAGAATGTTTAAATTTTGTCAAAGAACTCTTGACATCCAACCTTGTGCATATGAGGAAGGCAGAGATGTTCTCCAGGATAGATTTTCCAAATTTCATTTTTCTCCAATTGCTAATAATCACCTTATACCTTGTAATTTGCTAAAAGATGCATGTTAAATTTACATGTTTTCTGGTTGAAAAGTGACAAAATTTTTCCTACTGGAATTCCAGGCTGGAACCAAACGTGATAAGTTAACCTTGGATTCCTCTACCAACAGAATTAAGAGCTTGCTTTTCAAGGTAATACTAGACCTTGTGATGGAAGCTTTTAAGCTAAGTAAAGTGTCTTTGCTTCTGTAAAACTCGTCTAAGTTTCTTTTGTTACCAGGTGAGATCCCTTCGTATGTCTGGCTCCTGTGCATTGAATCTTTGTGGCGTTGCATGTGGAAGGCTTGATTTATTTTATGAAACTGGATATGGGGGTCCATGGTATGTCTTTTTCGTTCTTACTCATCTACATTTTTGTGGTATATATTAGTAAAGATTCAAACGTAGCTGGTCTGCTGTTCTGTGCTCAGGGATGTGGCAGGTGGTGCTGTGATCCTCAAAGAAGCAGGAGGACTTGTTTTTGATCCGTAAGTGAAAGGCCGTAAACTCATACATGCATCTTCTAACGTTTCTTCAGAAAATCAAGTAGCGAACAAGATATTGTGGACAGCATTAGTGTCGTCCTGTTGTTACTGACATGCATAGATCTCGTTCAATCGATTTAACATTAACATCTTGTTGATTTTGTTGTTCTGCATCAGGTCTGGTGGTGATTTTGACATCACGTCCCAGAGAGTTGCAGCTTCAAACGCTCTCTTGAAGGATGCATTTATTGAAGCTCTGCAGCAATCAGAGTGAAAGGGCAGCACCAAAGTAAGGGAAGAAAAAAAAAGATTACAAGTTAAAGTTACCCTCTCTTCATAATCAGTTCACCATGCTATTCTTGATACCTTATGAGATTTAAGGCCATTGTTAGCTCAGAGTTCAAAACTGTAATAAATTCTCATTGCGAGACAACCCTTTATCGGATGCAAAAATCATTTACAGAGTCGAGTTCAAATGAAATTACAGTCAACATGCCCCATGATTTCAGTTTTAACTTTCTTTTTTGTACTTCCTGTTGATGTTCTCCCCTGTTTCTTGGGGCTAGTTAACGCTGTCATCAATGAAAAGTGATGTGGTTATCATCCTCCCAAAGGAATTTATTCATCTTTTCGGATACAGCTCGAAATCGCATAAAGGTTCTTGAAGACATTGCTCAATGCACATGGTCCTAACTCCTAAGTTACATCAACTATTCCTTAAGATTTCTTTTGTTCCGCTTTGAAAGCTGCTTTGGTGTCTGTTTCCAGGGACGGCGACTCAAATGGCCATGGCATCTGTCCTCATGAAGAATGGTTTCTGTTTTGCTTTGTATCCGCTTCCAGATAATAAATACCCTCTTCCTCCCACCCCATCGGCATTAATCACTTGATCTAATTTTTAACAAATTAGTGAATTTAAGCATAAACAAGTAACAGAGACCAACCTCATTATCGCTTACTGGCACTGAATCATGCACAAAGTTGCCAACTCTTTCCATAACTTCCAATCTCTTTCTCTGCTACTGACTTTTTCTTGGTATCCTCTGTTTTAGTGTCCTGCAGTTGATTGATTTTGTTTCTGATCTTCTGCTTTCTCCTTATATCCTTATATCCTTGACTTGGTGTTGAACTGCATAAGTATATTCCAAACAAACCAAAGATGAGAAACAGCAATAATTCTCTGAAGAGATTTATGTCCTGCAACTTCTTCTCGCTCAAACTAGAACAAAACAACAAAGCGTTGCTTTAGAAACTAGGGCAGGAGCACGCTGGCCAATAAAATCTTTTTTTTATTACTTCGACACATATTTTATTCATATCTGGCAGTTTTTTTTTTTACTTTCCCCTTTTTTGTTTTGTTTTTGTTTTTAAGTCAGTTATTTATGATAGAAGATCACGGATCTCTAATATTTGACATCATCCTTCTCCATCCCCACAATCCCCTGTACTTCTTACTGATTTCTCTGATAGAAAAAAGTGCAGTTTGATATGGCGCAAAATGGTGAGAATCTCAAAATAAGCTCTGTTTTTCCTTTTCTCCTTCTGGGTTTAATTAATGGTTTATCAAGTTTTTATCTTTCTTTTTCCCCTTCGATGATCTTGTATTGATTTCTAATAAGAAAGTGTTAGAGATTGTAGAGTCACTGTCGGAGTTGCTAGCCACCGCGATTGATGCGGCGAAGAGTGCTGGCGAGGTATGTTATTTCCTCTTCATCTTTTTTTTTTCCCTTCCAAATCATCAGTTCACTTTTCTACTGCAGTTGCCTGATCTATATTTTCCTTTGTTGATTATTTATTTATAGGTGATCCGGAGAGGGTTTTATCAGCCCAAAACTGTGGAGCATAAAGGCGTGGTAACTTTGTTTTCTTTTTACAATATATGGAGCTGCGATTTCAGTGTTTACATCAAATTCTTTTTTAGAACTCCTACAAGTTCTTTGGGGAGATTAGATTTGATTTCTTTAACCGTTAAGCACGGAATGAAATTTGGGGCAAATTGAATTTCTTTTCTTAAGAAAGCATATAGTTGAGTTGAGAATAGACAAATATGCATTGAAAGGAACATCTACAATCTACATGGTTAATAAGAAGAATCAGCTAAATAGAGAATGTTGTGGATGAGATGGGATTCCAATGGATGGTTTTGCAATGAAGTTTCTATCACTGCGCGCTGTGACTTTGGATTGTAGGTGGATTTGGTCACAGAAACTGACAAAGCTTGTGAGGATCTTATATTCAATCATCTCAAGCAGCATTACCCTACACATAAGGTAAATGCCTGGACCTTCTTTTTATGTATGTAGTGTGCTTTAGGCTGTCTCCTACAGAGGTTTTTGTTATTTATCCTGTAAATTGTGTTGAGATTATAGAGTTTGTTTTAATTAGACATCTGTTTCATGCGGATTCAACCCTAAACCCGAAAATTATGTGGGTATTATAGTCTTATACCCCGGCTTCACAGAAGCCTGATTAAAAAAAGGGACTTGTATTTTGCAGCAGCTATGTATTCTGTCGTTTTAGCCTTTGAGCATAGTGTAATCCGTGGATGTACCCCTGTTCTTGGGGTGAACCACGTAAAAATCGTGTCTTTGTCTTTATTTTCAGTTCTTGATGTTGCTTTATTACTAACAAATTCTAGTTGGTTTTTATGTTAGTTCATTGGGGAGGAAACTACTGCTGCTTGTGGTGCTATGGAGCTGACTGATGAACCTACATGGATAGTTGATCCTGTCGACGGAACAACCAACTTTGTGCATGGGTAGATGTCATATCTTATTCTCTTTTTGGGAAGTATTCCATCTTGCTTATTAATTCTTCACTGTTATCATTTTCTCTTATCATAACATTTGATTTCTTGTAGATTCCCCTTTGTCTGTGTTTCTATTGGTCTTACAATTAAAAAGATTCCAACGGTGGGTGTCGTCTACAACCCAATATTGAACGAGGCAAGAAATTTCATGCTTCATATGTAGTCCACCAGAATGGTCATTTTCTCTATATTGAGTGATTATATAAAAATTTAAAGATATTTTCATTGTTTTGCCTCTAATGTCTACCATCAAATAATCGGCTTTTAAACTGTTTGCAGTAAATACGAGTAAGCTTAACTTTTGTGTTTATGATATATAGCTTTTCACTGGCGTCCTTGGACAAGGTGCTTTCCTTAATGGTAATCCAATAAAAGGTAATCCGCAATCATACTGTTCTAAGTCTGATTTTTTCGTCATTGTCATTTTCTTTTGGTTGGTCATCTGCATAGTTATATGATTGTATTAAATTTGCAGTTTCATCCCAAAGTGAACTTGTGAAGTCTCTTCTTGTCACTGAGGTGTGTGAACATTGGGCATAAGTTTTACAGTTCAGCATTTTCTTTTCTGCTAATCACTGGAATGAACTGAATCCCAACTATATACTAAAGAAACTAGCACAACCTCTTTATATCTGGCTTCCACAGCTGTTTTCTTCAGTTCAAGAGTGAAATCCCGAAACTAATACTGAATTTAAGCTTCTGTTTATGCTATGCTGTCGTGATTTTCTGCTCTCTTTTTTATTCATTCGTGTAATATGTGAAGATGACATTTCTTCCACTGAAAGAGCAGGAAGGAACAAAACGTGATCAGTTGACATTGGATGCCTCAGCAAACAGGATTAATCGCTTGCTCGCCCTGGTGAACCTGGACTTTCAACAGAAGCTATTGAGATTTGGTAATGTGTTTCTTGGCTTCCATGAAAACTTGATCTCTTGTTTTCAGGTAAGATCCATTCGGATGAGTGGCTCCTGTGCATTGGATCTTTGTGGAGTTGCTTGTG
Source organism: Tripterygium wilfordii (assembly GCF_013401445.1). NCBI lineage: Eukaryota > Viridiplantae > Streptophyta > Magnoliopsida > Celastrales > Celastraceae > Tripterygium > Tripterygium wilfordii. The sequence goes on along the minus strand of NC_052240.1, from coordinate 991,559 downwards.
GAAGGCTGGACTTATTTTATATAGTTGAATGTGGACCATGGTATGCTTTTCTGACTGCAATGGCCTTACATAGGCTTGAGATATACGAGTGAACTTCCATATGAAGCTACTATCTTCTTGTGCACAGGGATGTTGCAGGCGGTGCTGTGATTGTCAAAGAAGCTGGTGGACTTGTTTATGATTTGTAAGTGAAAAATCGCCCATTTAAACTCGTTTAGATGCATAATTCTTGCCAAATAAATTTCTGTGACATTTAGATTACGGCGATTATTTCTCTGGCTTAGGTCTGGTGATGATCTCGCACTGACAGCAGGGAGAATCGCAGCTTCAAACCCTCTCTTGAGACATGCTTTCGTCGAAGCTTTGCAGCAATAAGAGTGGGGAAGAACCTAAATTTTGTTCAAATTTCAATTTATTATTTGCCTGCAATAAATATTTGTGAGGAATCTTAAGCATGCTGAAATGACAGCCATGAGACTACCAGTTTAGTGAAATAATCTCTTGATTTACTGCTATTGTTGAGGTCTCTGTTTGTTTTCCTTTGTTGGTATTACTTCTCTGCCACTAATGCTCAGACAACACTTAACAACGGGTCATTGGCCGAGATAGTGAATTTGACTGCGATAACTCTTAGAGTAAGCAGTAGGTCATAAGTTCAAGTTCCACGAGTGTTTTCATTATTACAATTTGCGGGATGGACTCTTGTTTAGCCCAACGTGCGAATGTGGCCTGAGGGTTTACCAGTTAGTTGTTCACCTCCGACAACGCTGACTCCGTATCTTACAAACAAAAATAACCGATTTATAAAGACGGGTTTAGTCTACACTGTTTCTGTAAACATAGTCAACATTACTATGATAATTAAACAAAATATACCAATAAACAATCAGACAAATAATAATCTGAGTAGGTTCAACACCCTACTGACCCTCAATATCCTCATTGATGGATATACACAATGTGTAATACAGAGAGCAAAAGACAAACCAAAACCCCAAGCAAATCAACCAATCTACACCTGCTGGTGCCTACTACCAAACCTACTAGCCCCATTTTCTGCATTATGAGGCATCTTTCCATGACTCTCTGACCTCTTCCTCTTCATGACCACATACCATGTGGTGTAAGCTTCCAATAACACAGCTTTGAGGGCTAAAAGCACAATGAAAGCAATGTAACCATTCTTCCATTTTTTCTCAGGCTGCAATATATCAAATCCTTTGAATATGTTGATGGCACTGAGGAGGATGACTAAGTAACCAACTGAATGGTGATAGATATTCCAGTATAATCTGTACTTGTGATCTGGTTTTGGCCTTAGAAGCAAAGCAAACACCTAAAAGAAAATTACAAAACAAAAAGAAGGAAAAAAGTTACAGAGTTGTTGGAAAAGTGTGAATTAAGTTTGAGTGATTAGAATTGAGAGTACCTGAAGTGTTCCAAGGCAGAAGAGGATGATCCCAATTGTTCTGTGGGGAGTTTGTTCAACACCAGGAGATTCGCTGCCGAGTATGAGTCCGGTTGCCCATCCGACAATACCGATAATGTAGGCTGAGGTTTGGCAACCAACATGAAGATAAAACCATGCCGGGTCTGCAGATTTGAAGACCTTCAGGTATCTTGCAATCAAGGCACCCAATGGCATCATTACACCCCAACCTACTGTGTTAAGTACTCCATGAATCTGTAAAATTTTCAGTTCTAATTACTGTTAGAATTCGGATTGCACCGTAAAAAACAGAGTCCACTGGCAAGTCAAGAGCAGAGCAAGAGGATATAAAAGTCTATGAAAGAAAAACAATCCATATCAATATGGATCAAAATTTCATTTATTCTTTGAAAAATCAACGGGGAAGATCAAAATTAATCACTGAAATATGAGTTCCTTGTGCTAAGAAAAAGGATTTGCTAGCTAAGCGAAAAACAAGAACAGAGTCCATAAACAGAACATACAGAGGTAAATTGAACAATTTATATGTGAAGATTTGGTTGAATTACTAACATTTTTCTTCTTGTCTTTTGAATTCCCGCCAGAAGTTCCCTCGCCCGAAAGAAGATTCAGGGTTCCCAACGACTGAATATTGTCCCCGGTAACCGAATGCCTAGCAGGAGCTCCATTAGCAGAAAGTGGACCATTTTGCCAAACCTGATTAACAGTAGTAGAATTTCCTGGTAGAACCAAAGTGGCATATATAATCATCTCATTGTTGGCAAAAGTTGCAGACAATTCTGAGACTTGAAAGCTAAGCTTTCCTTCTTGAAGGGTAGTCTGATAACTATCCACTGGAGCTGGATAAGCAGTGACTGTTCCATCAGATTTCTGGTAAGCAACAAGTGCTTGTGAACCAACCATTCCAGTTGAAGTTGGGTTTATAGCCCAAGCAACCCAGTCAGAGGAAGTGATTCCTCCATGTCTATAGGCAATCTGGAGCTTCCCGGTCGAATTGTCATAGGTCCAATGGAGGAATGAGTTCAGGTAGGGAAGATCATTGCAAGCAGTGTATTTTCTGTGGCTTTGGAAGGAATATTTGGCACATGTTTGAGCATTTGATGACAAGAATAGCATGAAAAGAACAATGAAGAGACATAGCAAATAATGGCTTGACATAGCTTTCTTCTGATGATGATGATGATCTTTTTGTGTTGTGGAAGCAAAGATATCAATCTAGTAGTTCTTGGTGTGAGAGAAGGAGAGGGTTTGAGGTTGATATACAAGAGAAGGGGAGGGTTAGGTTTGTTGGGATGTAGGAGTTGTTTGGTTTAGTTTATACTGTTCTTAAAACTCCTCTTATTATTATTTTAAAGATCTCGTGATGTTTTCATAGTCCCTAATGTATATTACTACTAAATTCCAACTACAATCTAATTCTTTTACAAATCCTAATTAGGCCCTCTACAAAAAAAAAAAGAAAAGAAAAGAAAAGGAAACTAGGATTATTCTCCAATAGCCCAATATTTATGTATTGAATGGTTTTCTACTTCACATGTTTAGAAAATAGTCAATCATAACCACTTACGTGATAGTTTAGTTGGTGAACTTTTCTTAATCCAAATAATATATGAATTTGACGGTCCAAATTTATACTCATATCGAATGTTCAAATCACAAACTTTTCACAATAAAAAATGAGTAAATCATACGCGACCATGAAGCATGTAAAAGACAGAACACTTTTTGATGCAATGTGGGTATTCAAGTGGAAGTTAGCCAGGAAAATAGCACAGACTTGATGGAAATTTATAGTAAAGTGATTTGAGCAACAATCATGGGAGAGTGACTTGGGTAATCTACCATGATGGCAACAACTTATTTAGTGGATTAATTAGTGGCATAAAGTATTCAACGGTTACAATAAACTAGCATAAGGATCCTATTTATCATTAGGATCATACACTATATTTTGATATATTTTGTATTATGAGAGATTCCTTAGGATTGAGTCATTATTCTTGAGAGTGATTCTCATCTTCTATTACCATTGTTGTTCTTTGCAAGCCAATTCTATTGAGATTACAGGCTTACAGCGTCAGTTTGCATCACTTTTGGGTTGGTGAACCTCACCAGCAACTCCTTGACCAAGTGAGACTTGGGGGCGACCTGTTTGCATGCCAAGTCAAACCAAACCATACCATACATCTAATTGACTTAAAGTGGGACCCGTTGTGCCACGTGGAGACTCCAAGATGTCCTTCCGATCATATGAGTGGGTCCTACAAGTAGTCGGTCTTCCAACCACCATCCGTCGCACCAACTCCCAACGCCTGCATTTGTCGTTATTCATATCTGCTTCACCTTGTAAAATAAGATTGTGTAAAATATATATATATATATGAGTATTTGTATGCAACCAATTATCAGATGACAATACTACAAGATCTCCCGCGGACTGCGATAATTGTGGTCAGAGAAACAATATTTCTCCTTGTTGGGTTTTGTTTGTCCTTCTAGTACCGTCTAAATCAACAAAGCTGCACTGTCATGAGACGATGTTTGAAAGGTCCACAAATGGCTGGACTTGTTTTTTGTTATATAAGTAAGTAGAGACTGGGCTCAAGTTTTCCAGCCCATTTATCAAACAAACTGAGGTAAAATTTGAAGAGCCCAGCCCCCAACTCTTTTACATTCTAATTTGCAACGTGGAGCAAGCCCAATTGACTAATTGAAAGCTGGAAACAAATTACAACCCACAGCCCAATTCTTCTCCAGAACCCCATTGACAGGGGCCGGTTAATGGTTATAGTCTTATAGACACTAGACAGGTGGGCATCTTTATTTACGTCGGCGAAGAGGACAACTGTGTGGGCCTGGTGGGCCCTATATTTCTACAAAGCAATGAAAGCACAAAATGGAATCCTGTTAACTGGCCCATCTAACCGTATTCAGATATAGACATGTGGCCCATAAAGCCCCAAAGTCATCATTACAGGCCCACACAACACATGATGACCATATCTCCTATTACATTAATTAATATTCTCGTTTTTATCTTTTCTAGTTGGATTTCTCTGGCTTTTTTAAAAAAGGTATCCACGAGTAGTACTAAGGGTCACACTACATTACACAACGTTCGAGAAGGAATTAGAGCCACATATATTACAAAGTTTTGGGACCATAGCTTTGCTTATTGTTTACGGCTTATAAAAAGTGTGTGGCTACCAAGTTCGTGAAGTGGAATATTTTAGGGTTTCGAGATTTCACTTTTGAAACTTCTAGCAACACATGTAATCACTTGAATAATAGTTTAATTGATTAATTTTTATAGAATCAACAGTATGAATCTGAGAGGTCTTGAATTCAATTCCTACGAGGAACAATAGATTTGTGGTCACACGCTGAATTTTTACGTAATTTACCATGTCATTAGGCTCATATCATATGTGTCGGTCAGAGTTTAAACCCCATATCGGATGTCTAAAAGGAAATCTTATATAATGTTATTATAAGTTAAAAACCTTGGCTTGAGAACACAATAGTGGTTGATACATTTTAATCAATAGACCAAAAAATCAAAGTCAACCATTACATTTCTCTGAAAATGACCAAATGACAAGTCCAATAAAGTTGACACATCAAAGTCATGGTCATATACTCTTTAAAATTTGATTTAATAAGGCGGTTTTGACATTTGAAAGGAATTGTATTTGAGTACCACTTGGCCATACATATGTACGAGAAAATGACACAATTTAGATCATGAAGTGTCATTATTCATCCAATCTCATGTTATCAAGTCTTTGAGCACAAAAAATATTTTCACCCAATGATAAGGTAAATTGTGTCAAACCCACCATGTCGTCACAAATATATTGATTTTAATAGGGATCGAACACGTAACCTTCCGATGTCATACGATTTGACCCCATAAATTGTTCTATTTAAAGATGTTTCTGCAAATTGAGACTAAAAACATATATTTATAACATCGTGATTTGAACTTGCAATTAACTTAGTGTTGATAATCATATAAGCCATAAGAGGAGTATGCATTGTTCTTTCCCCCTTTGGAGGAGTATTTGTTCCTTAAACAAATGAAGGACTATATTTTACTTCAAAATCAAGCTTCATTTACATTTAAACTTTAAAAAACTGCCATTCATGGAGGCAGCTATGTAATGCACTGACAAACATCATGAAGCCACACAAACAAACCAAGTCTACCAAGACATCATAACTCCCATAAAATCTCAAAAAGTTAAATTAATTTTAAAAAAATATTTAAAAGGTTTATTATTGCATTGACATTTTAACCACTTCGAGGGTTATCTTAGAAGTAAGATCTTCCATTACGTGTAAGTAAACATTGATGACACACTACCTTAATTGGTTTACCTTCTAAATTAATCGTCCAACTTTTATATAAAATTATCATTTTCGGAAGAAAAAAAAAATGTTATTGATTATGCAAACATATAATAAGACAGGACAGTTCACCAAACAGATTATGCAAACACACACATATATATATACACATACATATATATATACACACACATATATATGTTTATACGTTTTCCTCATAAATAAATCCATCGCAGCTAATTAATAATCCATGTAATTAATATAGTATTTAAATACAGAATCTTCTAATGTGGCTAGGCAAGATGTTGTAGGTTTGGTTATTTCTCCAAAATATATAGTAGTCCTACATATGGACAATCCCAATCCTGTTGTCTGCCAAGAGTTCAACAGTTTCTAATGTAATATATGTGTATTTAATTGTTTGATTAGTTAATACAAGTCTCGCCATTGTTAAGGAATTACATAGTAAACGACAAAATGTTTCGGAGAGTTAAAAAATAAATGTAGATCCAAATATTATTGAATAGGTTAATTTTCCGAACTTCTGCTCAATTTATGAGCAAGCAAGAGATAACTTGATGACTAAACATCTTAGTAATCAGAGGAAAATAAAGCTAAAACGATTCTCATAATAATTGGGAGCGAAATGAGAGCAACCTAAACCATTATTAATTTAATTTTATGTTCAATTTATTAGCCAAAATAATAGATTTGCTACGAACCACAAGATGCTTTAGAATCTTTGGGACATTCTACGAGCACCGTTGATCTCAGCAACCAATCGTGCGTCTCCACATGGACCTACCTGACAGTCGGTGAGATAAGGCCAAGAATGACCCTGTTTTTGTTCCTGACTGTCACATCCAAATTTCAGCCCTCCTGTGATCCTATCTTCACCCAGATACCAAAGCCACCAGACAAGGCAAAAGCAAAGCCAGTTTTAAAAAGCTATCTACTCCACTCCTCTGTTTCTCTAAAAATGCCACTCTCTTAAATTCTCGGGAAACAGACGGAAAAACACTTTCTTTACTGATAAAAATTGCTTCCTTTGATTTCTGAAAGATGGTTTCTCTCGAAGAATCGCTTTCTCATTCACATCTGGGTTCCAATCGCTTCCCTTTGACCCGAAACTATTATGGACCTGCAAGCTCTACTACCAAAATTCATCGGAATATTGGCCGGTCCATGCGTACGATTCGCTCTTGTCTATACCAGGACGACCACAGCTGCTCCTTCACAAGCTCTGTCCGGGAGAAATCGGCATGGGTGTCGGAGAACCTGACCGATTCGGTTATCGACATGAGACTTGGGGAGCTCGCCACTCGGAACAACGAGCCAGTGAAGTCGGCGGAGGAGGAAGAGGAATTTTTGGACATTTCTCAAGCCTTCAGTGACTTTTCAGCTTGTAGCAGTGATATTTCGGGTGAGTTGAGGCGACTCGCGAGCGTGCCCTCGCCGGAAAGCGTTGTAAGCGGGTCAAGTAATGATGTTGAGTCGGATTTGGAGCCGTGCACAGGGTTTCTGCAGAGAGAGAATTTCTCGACTGAAATAATTGAGAGCATTTCGCCGGAAGATCTCCAACCGACGGTGAAGATCTGCGTGGACGGACTCCAGTCACCTTCTGTGGCTATAAAGCGCTCCGCTGCGGCCAAGCTGAGACTTTTAGCGAAGAACCGGTCTGATAACCGCGCTTTGATAGGTGAATCCGGTGCGATTCCTGCTCTGATTCCGCTCCTCCGGTGCAGCGATCCGTGGACGCAAGAGCACGCAGTCACCGCTCTATTGAACCTCTCGCTCCACGAAGTGAACAAGAAGCTAATCACCGACGCCGGAGCCGTAAAGTCTTTGGTTTATGTACTCAAAACCGGAACAGAAACCTCGAAGCAGAACGCAGCTTGTGCCCTGCTTAGTCTCGCTCTGGTGGAAGAGAACAAGAGTTCAATCGGTATCTGCGGAGCAATACCTCCATTAGTGTCCCTTCTTCTGAACGGATCAAGCAGAGGGAAGAAAGACGCCCTGACTACGCTCTACAAATTGTGCTCGATCAAGCCTAATAAGGAGAGAGCAGTGATTGCAGGGGCCGTGAAGCCTCTGGTTGGTCTTGTAGCAGAGCAAGGGACAGGAATGTCGGAGAAGGCCATGGTGGTGCTGAGCAGTCTGGCAGCGATTGAGGAGGGTAAAGAGGCAATTGTAGAGGAAGGAGGGATTCCGGCGCTTGTTGAGGCCATCGAAGACGGTTCTGTGAAGGGGAAGGAGTTTGCTCTGTTAACTCTGTTGCAATTATGTGCTGATAATGTTAGAAATCGAGGGTTGCTGGTAAGGGAAGGTGGGATCCCTCCTCTTGTTGCTCTGTCGCAGACTGGAAGTGCCAAAGCCGAGCATAAGGTCAGTGGATTATTAGCTTAATTACCGTTCAATCGCGCTTAATTGATACTACAAAATGCAGTCTTTTTAGCTGAATATTGTGAATTTCTTATCATGTTGTCTGTATTGATATAGTTAATATTGGTTTTACAGGCGGAAAAGCTTCTTGGGTATCTGAGAGAGCCAAGGCAAGAGGGATGCTCATCCAGCCCGTAGAGATATAGTAAACGGTAACTATATACATTGTTAGTAATTTTGTTGTTGATGTATATAGGGAGTGCCTTGTTGATTTTGTATAGTGTGGTGTTTAGTAATTTGGGGAGAAATTTAGTGTAGTATTTGAATAGATTAGGAGAGGCTGTTGATCAGAAGACTGACTTGATAGATGTATGATTCTTCTGTTAGGTTTTTTGGGGTTCTCTCTGTGTGGTGGAATTGCTAGTTGTTTGGCTGTGGGATTCTTCTGGGTTTGATGAAATTTGGGTTATATTCCTTATGTTTTGTTTAGGTGACACAAATTATGTCCAAAAATATTGACTTGATTGTATGTTTAAAGTTAATGAAGATGGAGATTGATGCCTACTACTCAAAAGCATTAGTCTTTGTAACTTTGAAGAGCATTTTGAAGCTTGATTGCAAGTGATCATGGTTTTTCCCAGGAAAATATGATTCTTCACGCCTAGGTTGAGAATTTGAAAACCCAAACAGATAGGACTCAATGGCAGAAAATATGGAGAAAAAGAAAAGGTTAAGGAGAGGCATTCGTCACTCAGACTTGATCCTTTTAGGTTCAAATTTTAGTTTTTTAATCCTGTCACACCCAATATTTTCTCAGCTTCCAAACAGAAAGCAATGGAAAAAAGTTGGGTTGTTTTTGGGAGGGATGAATAAAGGGTGCTGAAGTCTTATAATTGACACCATGGTCGGTAGGCCCATTGCTTTGGTTGTCGGTGGTTTTAACAAGCGTGGCTCATTTGCTGTTGGGTTTTGGCTGCCATAGCCCCATCTGTTCTACTATACAGCTGTAAGGTCTCACCAACAGGTTCCACCACTGATTTGGGTTTTATTTTTTTTGTACTATAATGAAGATCTTCCCTGCTCACTTATCCAGAGCCAGAAACAATTAAACACAAGGATCTTTCCTTTCCTTTTTTTTTCTTTTCCTTTGTCGTTATTAGTTGTGTATTAGCTGGCGTAGCAGGTGTTTGTTTTGGACAGTCAACCTGCCAGTTCTAAATGTCTTAACTCACAATCAGATTGGAAACCCAGTTGGCCACAGCGGCTATTCCTAGTCCAAGTCCTCTTTAGTAACAATCCATGGTGAACCCAGTAATCCGAGTTTGCTCGGAAAGCCTGTTTCAAGCCTTGTCCGATCCTCTCCATGACAAGCCCTGCCGAACAGTTTGGTATTACCCAAGCATGCTCCTGGGTGATACTAATTACTGCACAAGATATAACAGTTTGAGTCTTGTTAAATGGTGTTTGATATTATGAAAATGCACACAGAATCAGTGAAGATGACTGGCTTTGTTCACTGCATTGCTCCACATTTTGCTTCACACATGACATACAATCCTATTTATATGCATCTCCAGCTGCCATGAAATCTGAACAAGAAAGCCGTCTTCTTTGAGGCAAATCCAGCAAACTGAGCAATGGTGGGAGCATAATACATGACAGCGATAAATGATGATGTAATAGATCATCGATGTCTATTGTGCAGTTGTGCCAAACTTAACCACAAGCCCAATTCAAATATTCTGTCTGAAACCAATAGTTGTTTAGCCCAATGGGCTAATGGCCCAATTGGATCAATCTATGTGCTTGTGAATAAGGCCCAATTGGTTCTCAATGGGTTGGGCGCTTGTAATCTTAGTCTTTTTTTTCTCTTCATCTACACCGAACCTTTGAAGTGAGTGATGATATCATTGCCATATCCATATAAACAGGAACAAATGTAACCTAGCTTGAAGGCCTCAACATGCCTCTGCCATGCGTTAAATAGTGAATTGACAAATGAAGTATGTGTTTATTGCATTCTGGTTTGGTAGCTGCTCATCATAAATTATGATTTGAATGTTGCGCATTAAGTTTCCTGTATTCATTCATCATATGTACGCCCTCCTTCTCCCTCTCCCTCATTGAAAGCACTCCCACGAACTTTTTTCTAACCGACAATGATATCATATAAGTTTGTCTTTAGGACATTTGATATGGAACTAAAGCAAATCCATCAAGGCCAACGTGTATAAAAGTTTCCTACTTGACGACATAATAAGTTAGGCCAAAACCCAATACGTGACCACAAAGGATATTGCTCGTAATGAGAATCGAATTCAAGACCTCCCGAGTATATTTGGTTCGACCCCAAAAAGATTCACAAATTAGACTATCACCCAAGTGGGTCATTCCCAAAAACTCCCCCAACCCTAATCCTTTTTTGTTTTCTAGAGTGGACAATTACAAAATCACATTTTTTAATGATAATCTAACTATCTAAGAATCTAAAATCACAATTTCATATGCTAAATAATCATTTTAGTTTATAATTAACCATAATAAGGTAGCTTGGGCCTGAGATAGTGAGACTAGCCACTATAATATGGTAGTTTGGGCCTGAGACTAGCATTTAGAACATTTGGGCTTAGCCCATTAACTGCAGGCTTTAACAGCTTAAGGAACTGTGAATTACGTGCTCTCTGTCTCTCGAACATCTTCCCTCTCCTCGAATCGTAAACGCTTTGACCATTGGATTCCCACAGACAAACGGACAGAGAAAGAGAAAGCGGGTAGTGTTCAACGAAGTTGCATCGATTTTTCCTTTCATATGCAGAGGCATTGTGGAGGCAACTTCATTTCTGGGTACCAGATCCATTTTTTCTTCAACGGTTTCATTTTCGCCTCTGATTCGATCGCAAACCAGAGACACAAAGGGAGTCTTTAGGCGATAACCGGTACGTCTAACAATATAATCATATCTCTTCTCGCCTTTGATCTATCTGGGTTTTTGTTCCTTTTTTCCCCTCTTTTTAATGTTGTGTTGATTTCTTAATATTTATTTGTATGCCGTTACTTAAGTTGCTTGAGAGAATTTAGGGTTCTTAACTAAAGCGTATATGAATTTTATTTGTGGGGTTCTCTGTTCTGATGTATAGGCAATGCTGTAATATCTCTTATTTAGTATTATCTATTTCAAATTTAATCATTAATTGATACCCAAATTTACGTTTTTGATGTTTTCTGCTGGCAATAACTGCCTCGTAGTCTTGGGAATAGTCCTCAGAAGTTTCATTGTGTGCTGCGATGTTGAGGTTACTAGCCAAAATGCCAAATTGATATGCTCATTTTTTAATATCTTCAGAGCTCAAACAGTTTGATCTCAGAAGATTGTAGAGCTAATTTTTTGTATATGGCACTTGTACTTCATTTTGAACTAAAAATTTTGAACGTTCACGATACAAATTTGTCTGCATTACCAATTTGCAGGGATGATTGTTTGTAACCCAGGCACAATGGGATGAATTATGATGCAACAGACGAAGGTTTTGTTTTTTCCCTGTACAAGGAGAGAAGGCTTTGGCTTATGAGTTTGCAGGAAGCTTAAATTTGTACATAAAGCTATAGTTGTCGATATTACAATCTTTCTGATGTTAATTATACCCTGCTCTTACACACTTTTTTCTTCAAGTTGTCTTCCCACATTATTATGAACTATCTGACTCATTAAATATTTATGTTCATTATTTATAACCCTGTAGATTAAGCAGAAAGATACTTCATACTCTTCAATATGAGATTTTTCAGATTCTGATGCTTTCTTGGCAGTGCAGGAACCTTAAAGCTGTGGCATTTTGAGGTCCTCATTGGAATGTTGCAGTGAAAAGTGTAGGAAATAATTACACTAGTGGGCAAAAGCATAGGGTGGAGTAGAACTTACGTGATTCTCTTAGCCCACCCCCACTAAATCATCAAAAGGTTGGTGTTTTCTCAGATTTCGTTATACAGCAATTGCTTTTTTGTGGCATTTCTCCTCTGTATACTTTCCCTGCATTTCAAGTTTCTTTCAATTGCCTTGCTTCTCATATATTATAATTTTTTTTTCCGTGTTTGGATAGGTGAAGAGGTGCCGTTCTTGGTTTGCATGCAAGTCCCTTGAAAATCCAGCAGGCTAGTCATTGTTAATATGGTTCTATAGGTTGTCAATTGTTTGAAGGGTGAAGATGGCCTTCTATTCTGAGGATGAAAAAACTGAAGATTACCTATTCAAGATTGTTTTGATTGGTGATTCAGCTGTCGGGAAATCGAATTTGCTCGCGAGGTTTGCAAGAAATGAATTCTATCCCAATTCCAAGTCCACTATAGGGGTAGAGTTCCAAACCCAGAAAATGGATATCAATGGTAAAGAAATTAAAGCTCAAATCTGGGATACAGCTGGTCAGGAGCGGTTTAGGGCTGTCACATCTGCATATTACCGAGGTGCGGTTGGAGCTCTTCTGGTATATGACATTACTAGACGCCAGACCTTTGACAGCATTGGCAGATGGCTTAATGAGCTTCAGAGTAAGTTTTTATGATTGCAAACTAGGCGTTTAGTTCCATTTTGATTGCTTTTTTTCACGTGAGAAAACATGTTTGCCTGACAATGTTTTGCAATTGGAGTATGGTACTTGCCATAGATTGAGGCCTCACTAGAAACTCAGCAGTTCTAATATAATACGTTAGTAGGTGGCATTCTTTAGTCCACAAGATTCACTCTGATTTTTCCTGCTGTAGGCCCTAATATACCAACACCTCACATGGCAACCCATAAAAACTCTGATACATGTTAATGTTAATACTGCAATTTGCAGTGGATCAAGTTTTGTATTATACAACCTATTGAGTGCAATAGATGTCGTTATAGGATCCTGCTGGTGGTTCCTTGGTTCTACTCTTTTTTGATAAATATACTGATTGGTTCTCTGTGTGCCTCAATGGCCTTAACAAAACCTTTCATCCATGTTGTTAAGCATGATGAACCAATGTTAATTAGTGCAAGTTTGCTCTCTGACAGGTCACTCTGACATGAATGTCGTAACAATACTTGTTGGCAACAAGTCTGATCTCAAGGATGCGAGGGAGGTGACAACAGCAGAAGGCAAGGACTTGGCGGAGGCACAGGGTTTATTTTTCATGGAAACTTCAGCTCTGGATTCCTCCAATGTGGTTGCGGCCTTTCAGACGGTGGTTAAAGAGATATTCAATATTTTAAGTCGGAAAGTAATGCTATCTCAAGAACTCAAGAAGCAGGATGCTCCATTGATGGGGAGTGGAAAGACTGTAGTTTTACAAGGAGACGGAACCCAAGAAGCAGATACTCGGCCCAAAAAAGCTGGGTGTTGTTCATCTTGACATTCAGAAGTTCTACCACTTTTCTTCTTCTCCAAGTGTTAAACTTCTTTACATTTGTTGTTTTTACTTGTAAGGCAGATAATGGCTGAGTAGCTTATGTAAATGACCTTTTCTGGGTACTAAAGAATTACCATACAAAATTTGATTCTCATTGAATTCTTCAATTAGTGTAATTTCGGTTTCCCTGGAAATTAATTAATTAATCAATGAATCGCGCATGCGGTCAAATTGAGTGGGTTGAAAAGCCCACAGGAGCCTACCATCAACAGAAAATAACCCCAAGTTCATGACAAAACACAACCCAACGGGAATTTCACTGTACCTACCAACCTCGAAACGAGACGAGAATCTCATTCAGTTGATCAGTATTAAGCAAATCTAATCTAATCGAATTCAACCCAAGTGAGAATTAGAATCAGAAGTCGCGAAGGCAACAATATTCAGGTGGGAGCGGAATGGGGAGGCTGTATATTGAGACACTGAGCGGACCCAAGATCTTTAAGTGCAGGTGTTGCAAGGTGGATTCCGCTTCCCACGACAACATCGTTTCTAAGAACTTCCAGGGCCGCTATGGCAAAGCTTACCTCTTCCGGACTGTGTATGCCTCCATTTCTCCTCTCTCCTCAATTCCATTCATTTCAATGTTTAACTTATATTTTTTTATTAAAAAAGAAAAAAAAAAGTTATTTGCTTTAAGCCTTTTGTTTCTCTCAATTTACATGGTAGGCATTGGATTTTCAAATGAAGATCGATCGGGTGAAATCTGATTCTATTTGGTTTGAGAATTATTAGTTGCAATGGTCTCTTGATGCTTTAGAGTTTAAAGATGATTTGGATACATAATGCTATCGTGGAACCCATACATATGTGTCTGTGATTAAACAAATTGGTATTTGCATGCATGGATGGAAGTAACCATTGTTAGGGTTTGGCCAATGATTGGGAATCTGATTCAGAGATCTCGATCTGCTGATTCACTGTTCACATGTTAGTTCTTGAAGTGATTATTGAAATGGGAACTGTATGTTTTGTTTTATTAAGAATTGAATTAGTGGTATTATTGATGTTGGCATCTGATAACAAAACTGAACAAGATGAGCTGGTTTATGCATGTTCCGTGTGAGAAACTTGATGGTGCAGGGACAAGTTGGAGTTCAAAAGTAGTCCCTTAGTTTCTAATGTGTAATAATTATATGTAAATTATGCAGAGTGGTTTGTTTGGTTAACTACAGAGTTGCTATTGGACACGGTTCAGATCCGGTAATACATTTTCACCATGTCTTGGTAATAAGATGATCTGAATTCACTGCATTGCTATCTATGTATGTTTTCGTATCTGTAATGGCGCCAAAAGATTACGTTACGTAGACCTATTTAAGCATGCCCTCTGCTCATTATTATGTGATCTATGTTTTTGTTTTTGGACGGTCTTTTATCAGCTAAGTTTCCTTGTAGTGAACAGTTTATTGGAGTTTCGCTTAAATTTTCAGGGTTAACATATCTCTGGGGCCACCTGAAGAGAGATACCTTATGAGCGGATTGCATACTGTGAATGACATTTATTGTAGCTCTTGCCAGCAGATCCTGGGTTGGCGATATGTGAGTCCGAGATTATTCTACTGTGCTGTATTTTTCATGAGTTGGTGTTCCTAACTTCCTATACATTGATGGATTGGATATTTCTATCTGAACTCACCATGTCTTACTCATTTATAGTCAATATGCAGATAGATTGCCTAATCTATGTGATAAAATGTGGCTAAGACCCTATTGAATTTCTATTTTCGTATGTGTGTAACAATTGAACTAGTACTCCTCGACGAGATAACTGATGCAGAGTGCATTCTGATTGAAGCAAGTAAAAAAAAAGGCATAGTTGGAAGTGTGTTGCTTTGTTTTTTCTAAGTGTGGTTGATTGAATGATTATTGCAACATGGCATGTTAAAGTATGGTGAGTGCATTGTGTTACCAGAAAATAAAAAGACTGACTATCATGTCCGATAATTTGTAAGTACCTTTGTCAGTAATTATTGAACCAAACAACTTGAGAGTTTAGTTTATAGCCTACATCAGCGCGTTTCAGATTGCATGAATTTTCCTCTTCCCTAACTTCTTTTATGTATACCAATGTGGATAGGAGAAAGCTTATGAAGAGAGCCAAAAGTATAAAGAAGGACTCTACATCCTCGAAAAAGAACGGTTGTTGAAGGAGGGCTGGTGATGCTTTGGATAGGTAATACATCGAAGAAGCATAAAATATTGGCATCCATTTCAGCACCAGGCATGTATTTAGAGTATATAACATGTAAACAATAGCGAAAGTGTTGCAACGACTTCGCCTTCGCCGGGATTTTAGAACACCAAATTTCTCAACAAAATTTATGAACTTTTCCATATCACACCTATGTTTTCTGGGTGAAGTTACCCTCTATGGAGCTATAGTAATGGAGTTAATATTTTTGCTTGGCAATGTTGAGATATGCTTCAATGGTATTTACAATAACATGAATCTCCTGATATTTTTACCCATGGATTATGGTATTTTTACTGAACGGCATGATATTCGTTAAACTACGGGTGAATCCCATGGTTGATAATGATGGTTGAGCAAACCAGATGAGTAGTATTGTCTTGAAATTATCTCAACATCAACAAGAGAATGGACTGTGTATGCCTATATTTGGAAGTTGAAGGAGATAGTGCCAGGTGAAAGTGACTCCAAAGCTTGTAGAGGACCTATCAGTATGTACATTTTGGATAAGAGGCAAAAATGGCCACACATTCAAGGAATTGAGAGATTCTGGTAATGAATGGGATTGATGCAGATATAAACAGTGACTGAAACTCATTCCAAGTCTGTATGTATCTGCCTCCTTGTGCCTCAAGTTCAACCACATCAGTAGTCTCAGAATTTAGGTGGGACAAGCTTTAACTTGTGCTTTCCCCCTCAATGCCACTCTTTCATCATCAATGTCCTTGAGTAATAAAATCATACTGAACAAGCATTTCTAGGTTTACAATATTTACACTGTACGAGAACAAGTTTCATAGGGTTAATGGTCCGTGTATTAAAAGTCATTGCAATTTTAATCACAGACTTGAGTACTTGATGTATGTGATAACTTGATGTATGTGATAGTCATTGTAGTGACTTCTACTTCTACTGCGGGAGCTCTCGTCCGAGTTTCATATTGCGGCAAGCCAACAAATTATAAAATGCAAACAGTGTTACATCAAAACCTGTTTCTGACTCCAAAAAAATTAAAGATTGAGAAGAAAAGAACCAGAAAGCTTTCCAGTTAACAGAATACTCGACAGAGAAATTTTATAAAAAGGGAAGAAGTTGGGTAAAGGACATATGTGACTTACAGGAAGTTTTTACTTGGGATTTCAGAGATGAGAATCCCTTCAAAGTATCTCATCAAGCAAACTATCCAACTATCTTGTAGAGTTAAAAAAAAATAAAAATAAATAAAACCAATGAAGGAGAGTAGACATCAAACCTGGAAAAAAAATCCAGCAACTTTGCTAGTTATCAGAGCCAAAAGAACGATATAAATCGAAATATCAAATAAACCAGAAAAAAGGTCTGATCTCTTAATGTTGTTGCCGAGCCGGCAGATATGCATAATACAATTGTTCTCGTATACCCCACAATATCCAATTTTACACCATACTAAAATCCTCAAGAACGAACGTAGAAAAGGGAAGGAAAAAATAAACAAGAAAAAAAACCTCAAAGCTCAACTGCTCAACCTTACATTGAATTCAAATGTAGTTGCTCTCTATGATAAATTCTTCAAAACATATGAACTTCATCAATGGATAAACTCTAATGGTATTTTCATATAACCTGAATTATCTCAACGAGGAAAATGTATGAAATTCAGCTTTACCAAGCACTTCGAGCTACGATAACGTTTTTCAAATCCACGCCATTGTCTTACTAGGCAGCAATACCTGGAGACAAACAACATCAACCAACGTGTAAGGACGACAAAGAAACATTCATAGATTATTTGCTTACAAGAAAGAAGCATTTCATTGCCACACTAATCTGTTTTAAGTTAGCATTCAATTGGCAGGGCACCAAATCCAGAAATGACTGAGAATGTGGCAATGGTAATGAACATGTCTACCAGTTAGATGAATGACATCGTAGAGTTGGATAAGCCATTGGTGTTTAATAACAGAGGACTTCATTGGATATTTAACCAAGAGCCAAAAGCAATGTGTATGTATAGAAAAAATCAGTGTCAAATAAATTGCAAATTTACGGGGGAAATCCAAGGTTCACATTCTTTACATTTATAAGGATTAGCAATACGGAAATAGCTTCAAAAGGCTGTATATGTGGTCCTTATATAAAATAGTCAAGGACTTATTTTGGAAATGACAAGCAATAATGAGAAGCATAGAAAAGAGAAGGCATCTTACCTCTCTGTGATTGTCTATTTGCAACACCATAACCACCAACATATCCAGCAGAATTCTTAGTCATTACATCAGAAACTACACTTCCATGCCCAAAACCGAAAGAGCCAGTTCTTTCGAGCACTGAAGGTGAGGATTGCCAAGTGGAACCCCCATAAAATGAACCATTGTCATAATGGTCGGCATACACTCCATCATAACCACCATTCCTTCCAGCATGAGATGATGCTGGTGCAACACTTGTCCCACTGTTCTTTCCATAATGTGCTCCTCCTGAACCAATGCTGACATGTCCATTGCCATAACCTAGACTGAAACCCCTATAGGCTGAACCAGCACCTCCACCAGGTGCTGAACCATTCTTTCCATGATGTGCTCCTCCTGAACCAATGCTGACATCTCCATTGGGATAACCTAGACTGCCACTACTATAGGCTGAACCAGCACCTCCACTAGGTGCTGAATTAAGAGAAGATTCCCAAAGTGTTCCAATACTGTCAATAGAACCCATCGCGGAATTCCCAATGCCAGAGCCCGCTCTAGTAGAATTTGCAGAGCTTGTAGAATAACTAAAATCACCGTCTCCCCACAAAGTTCGACCTGTTAAATTCAGCATAGAATTATTTCCTTCATTGCCCCCATTATTCCCAATGGGACTACTGAAGCTGTTTAGTCTTCCAAAGTTGAGGTTAGAGTTATGGTTTGCACTTTGCCCATAGCTTGCACCTAAAGCTGGCTCAAAATTTAGTCCCATTCCATTACTGAGACCAAATGGAGTAAACCCACCCCGACCAACGGTAACTGGACTAAATCTACCATCAATTCTAGCTCCATATCCTCCAATGGGACTTGGATTGTATCCTTGAGTGTAACCATTAAAGGAGCTACTGAATCTGCCAAGAGGCCCAAGACCATAGTTGTTTCCACTTAGAGGGCTCCGGCTTGGCCCTGGAGAAAGTTCTTTAGGAACAGCGCGCTTGACCTCAACCATCTTTCCATTGAGTTCATGGAAAGTTTTGTACAATACCCTATCCACTGCTCCCTCTGAATCATAAGTAATGAATCCAAATCCTCTCGGCCTTTGAGTGTTTTGATCATACATCACTACAACATCTTTAATCGTCCCAAACTGATCAAAGTACTTCTTAAAGTCATTCTCTGTGACTGTGGACGCTAAACCTCCCACAAATATCTTCTTTGTGCGGACAGGACCAGGTGACCCGTGAATGCTGTTATTGTTTCTATTCAGGTTGTTCTGGTAATCTCTAGGAACAGCCTTTTTTGCCTCTACCTGAGAATGAAAAGCCAGATAATTGCAAAGTGGACTCTAAATAAATTCTTCTGTTTGTCACATCCAAAAGTTCTGCTAAAACAGCAGAGGATGCACCTTAGCGTCACCAACTGAGTTAAATAAAGGCAATTAAAGTTGCCAGCGAAAGCGCTTTGATGATTTTTGACACTTCAGTCATCTATTTCTCAGGAGCTCCTAGAGTATATGAGTTGTCTTACTTGACAATGATTTAAATATGTTAAATAAGAATTCAACGACTAAGTAGAAAACAAGACAGACAATGCAAGCTTTGCTTAAGTGCTAGAGTGCAAGTCAAAGATCTGTTGGTTTAGTATCATTTTATACAGCTCCAAAGCTTATTTTCTTGATAGGTGAATGTAATAAACTCTCTGGCCTAAATTATGGAATAATGGTCTATTGTTTGCAGTGTCCATCTAAATTTGAAGCATGAAAAGGATTACAGATAAACAAACTTACCGCTCTACCGTCTATTAAGTGCTTTGCCATAACAACTCTCTCCGCGACAGTAGGATCAGCAAAAACAACAAATCCAAAGCCACGGCCACGGCCTGTGGCCCGATCCTTCATAATCACAGCCTCCAAAACTTCCCCAAAATTTTGAAAATACTCTCTCAGCCGGTCTTCATTTGTGTCCCAAGATACACCACCAATAAACAGCTTCCCAAGCTCCATTTCCATCCTTTGAAACACAGGAAAGAAAATAAATTCCATCAAAAGAATTCCCAACCATCAAGACCAGAATAGGCTAACATAAAAAACTAACATAACCATAATCATCTTATCAGAAACTTATGTTCGTTCTTATCTACAAGACCAGTATAAATGGATCTATATAATAGGACAAAATTATAATCAAACAGAAGAAAGAACAATCCAATATTCCTGGTCCTGATAATTCAAACAATATAGTATTCAATATCATATCCAGAGAGAGCATCCAGCTATGAACCCCATAATGTAGATTAATCAAAGGGAATTGTACCTCGTAAAAGGAATCAAACAAAGCTTAGATATTTATATATATATATACGAGAATGGACAATCCTGGATTCAATACAACAGGACTATTCACTGATCAAATTCCGATCGACCCACAATCCAGGATTCCTGAAAATCAAAGAGATGGAGAGAGAGACCAAAATCAACAACAAACGAGTGAAAAATCCAAAACCCGGATATCATACAGCAAAAACTACAAAGACTAACCTTTTTTGACAATAAATTTACCAAATAGAAACAACCCAGCCGGGAATACGAGAGATTTTAAGATCTAAGAGGAGCCCATGATAAGAAGAGAGGGCAAAAGGGCCCTCCTTTTTTATGCTCCTTCTTTGCTCTCTCGCAATTACTCTATTGATTCTGTTGGATATATTCTTATATATATATACTTGTCTAAAGAACCGATTTTTTTGTATCAATGGAGAGGAAAAGATGAGTATGAGGAAATGGGTGAGCATCAAAATTGGGCAAAGATATATATATACTTTGTTTATATTTAGACAATGAAAGGGGAAGAGAGAGAGGTTTTGGCTATCCTCTCGTGTAAGAAAGTTACAAGGAGACGGTGGAAGATGGTGACTTTCCAAGTTTGGAGAGCTTTTGATTTGAAATTAAAAATGCCAACTTTTTTTTTAATATTTAATGGAATTTTGATTTTAATTAATGTGATTTGCTTCCACTAACTTCTGTATTTTTTACTTGTGACTTTCCACTTATGCGAGGATTTGGAGATCACACCCTTCTAATTTTCACTTTCCCTTTACAAATCATTGTGATTAATTTTGACTCTCAAGCCTCAATCCTCTCTAAAGTCTTATATTTGACTTTCAAAATACATTCTTTAGTACCATTATAAATTTTGTTTTGAATGAATATGGCAATGGTGCATTTCAAAATTGTCCATAGTTTGAATAGATGAAAGTGGAAATTCACGTTAATTATAAATAGTTCAGATGACACTTATACGCGTGATATATCATAAATGTTTCGAGTAAAAAAAAAATAGAAATTCACTGTAACAGGGTCACTGTAACAGGTGTTTTACCAATAAAGCTTTTGAATATATGAGAATGCTTATCACCAAAAATGGCTTTGTTTACAACTTTAAATATAAAAATCAAAAAAAGAAAGTTGGAGATGTGTGAAAGACAGAAGGGATTGCTTGTCTCCCCACTCATCCAAAGAATACAACTAGGCAGGTAGATGCATCAACATTACACATTTGGCATGCACCGCACATGCATGACGTCTTACATTTAGGATTCCATGGCCTCATCACTTTATATATGTAATAAAAAACCACATTACTACGTTGATAATAACTATAACAATTACGGATTGGCTGTATAATTATGTATTTTTTAAATCTGATAATAACTTAGCATGTTGTTGTTTGGACAGTTCACTAAGTCTAAATTCATGTTAGATTAGGTACACACAGATCCGTTATACAGGTAAGTTGAGTTGCGACTCAACGCAAACCACTTGAAAATAGTGATATCAGCTTATAATCGAACTCGCAACTTCGAATGAGATTCTTTACGTCCTAAGTTCAGAGAGATAACCAACGACTAAAATTATACATTTAATGATGTATAATTACTAAATACAAATCATAGAAGAGTTTGATTTGAGATGATTTTACCAATCCAACATATATAGTTAGTTTTATAATTTCTTCCTCTTTTTTTTTTTATACCCCTTTTATGCTTTTGGGATAATTAAACTAAAACAACTTGAAGAACAAACCCAATATTTTAAATTGCATGTCTCCTTACCAACCATTAAGTGCCTCCTAACCCTAATTGTTGTTCAAAGATGGTGCTGCCCACTATGAAGACTTTTACATTTCTTTTGCACAAATTGAAATTGCATTAATTCAAGCTTGAATGTACATTATCTATTGACTTAATTCCATCCATTATTGGTCAATGCTTAGATAATAGGCCTCTTGAAATTTGTAAATATGTATGATCATGATTTATCACATGGAGGATAATTATTGTGTTAGGCTTTGGTTCATATTTGTCTCCTGGATTCCTATCATCTTTATATTAAAAAGCTTGTTAGGGGGATACTTAAGGTAAATAGGTTTAGACTTGTATAAAGTAAAATTAAATTAAAAGAAAGTAAGTAAATTTTTGTTCATTTTAAATTTTGAATAAATAAATAAAATGAATGGGAAGATTTGAGGTATTTAATTATATTTTGAGAAAAATTAATTATTGAGTAACCCTAGTGATTAGTGACAAGTTAAGCAATGATCATCTCTGTTTTTCACTGGAAAAAGACCCCCTAACCCTTCTGTTCTCTGCAACCCCATCTCTGTTTGTCCCTAAACCCTTAAACCCCAAATTTGCCAGACTTCCCATATTTCTCTCTCCAACGAGCAAAACCCTTTAAAGCCTCTCCTTCTCTTCATCTCTCTATGTTGACTATTTCAAGAATGAAGTCTCTAATGTCACTGTCAGCTTCACCCTTCTCTCTTCACCGCTCAAAGGCCATACGTTTTGGTGTCTTCTCTTTGGCCTCTGAATCCTCCTCTAACTTGATTCCGACCTTTCTTCAAAGCCCCATATCTATACACACAAAACCCAGATTGATTCCACCCAAATCCCCAATTTTTTCAATCCACAACCGGAGCTTGCAATCGGAATCCTCTCGCTCGTCGTCCGACGGAGAGATTCATGTGATTGTGGGCCCCATGTTCGCTGGGAAAACTACCACGCTTATCCGTCGCATTCAGTCCGAGAGCGAAAATGGCAGGTTTGTTGGGCTGTCTTTTTGCGTTAATTTTACTGTACGATTTCGGTGTTGCTCAAAGTTTGTTCTTTAATGTTTGAATATAGGGTACTTTGATGTTCATTTAGCTTTGATCAAGTCTGGAGAACCGTATACATGTATCAAGTTACATGTCAATTGTCATTCTTACTGAAAAATCAATTTTTGATTCGTTTGGACACTCAGTTTCTTATAATTTTCGTAGGAAGTTAATTTTCAACAGTTGATTTTTGTTTGTTTGTAGTTTAGTTACTTTGAATGTTTGCTTTTGTTGTTTATATCTGTTTCTGTGGGCTTCACCTTCTTCGCCCTCTCGAATAAAGTTTCTTTTGCATTCTAATTTTTTGTTCATGAAGAGGGTGCTGAATATGAAACTTAAACTTTATGCTACTGGTTGAATGCAATTGTCACTGGCGAATAAGGTTTCACTCGGATGAAACATTAGTGTATCGGGGAGATTGAGCCAAGCAGTGGGGCTGTTACGGGGCTGGGAGTGGACTCAGGAACCTATGTTCTTCTATTGCAAGAGTGCATATACCGGGAAGAATATAAGAAAGAGAGGAGAATCCATGCACAAATGGTTGTTTTTGGGTTTATTCCCAACCAATATCTAAAGACTAAACTGTTGATATTGTATGCAAAATTAGAGGATCTAGAAACTGCTAAGATTTTGCTCAATATATTCTATTGTAATTCACTAATTCTATGGTTTGTTATGCAGAAGTGTTGCGATAATAAAGTCAAATAAGGATACACGATATAGATTGGATTCGATAGTCACGCATGATGGAATGAAGTTGCCTTGTTCGGCGTTGGCAAATTTGTCATCATTCAGGCAAAAACTTGGTCCTGATGCTTATGATAAGGTATCATAACACTGAAACGTAGTGGTGCCTATCTTGAACGATGGTACTGTAAATTTATGTGGTTGGTGTGATTCTATTGGGGTATAACTGTATTAGTAGTAATTGTCCCATACTTCACATGTTGAAAGAATGGTGGAAATTTTGCTACTCGACTTCTTTTACGCTTGTTTGGCTTTCATTGTGCTGTATTCATACTCACAACCATTATGTTTTGACAGCTTGATGTGATTGGCATTGATGAAGCTCAATTTTTCGATGACCTCTATGATTTCTGCCGCAAAGCTGCTGATCATGATGGCAAAACTATAATAGTTGCTGGCCTGGACGGTGACTATTTGAGGTAAAATAGAGAATTAGCCCCATCTGCAAGTGTTTCTCTGTTTCGCGTTTCATGGTGACTATTGGTTGGCAGGAGGAGCTTTGGTTCTGTTCTTCACATAATTCCACTTGCCGATTCCGTGACCAAGTTAACTGCTCGATGTGAAATATGCGGCAATCGCGCCTTTTTTACTTTGCGGAAGACAGAGGAGATTCAGACAGAATTGATCGGAGGAGCTGATGTCTACATGCCGGTGTGTCGACAGCACTATGTTGGCGGACAAATAGCTTTAGACACTGCAAGAGTATTAACAGAAACTCAGAAGGTAGAGTACGGTGCCTACGCATAACCCGTTCTTGTTCTGTTAACCATTTTGGCCAGCCAGCTCCGTCTTTGGCCCTCAGTAGAAATGTGTACAAGGTAGATTCACTTCTCTGATGCATATCCACTGTTATTAGTTGAAGCCTTTCCTTGACCTGTTTATATATTAGAGCATCCACAATGAGATGATTTTGAAGTACTTGATATGATACTTTCTTGATAAGTTAAGTGCTAGATGTTCACAATGGATATAATGGAGTGTATTTTAAGTACTTGAAATGTTACTTTTTTGATAAGTATAGCGCTACATGCACACAATGGGTGAAAAATGACGCTTGAAAATTTAGTTGTGGAAAAATGATACTTGAGAGTTGGAGTATGTATATAGTTGATGAATAGTGAAGAGAGAGATGATAAAAAGGAAGAAAGAGGTGATGAAAAGGAAGAAAGAGATGATAAAAAGGAAGAAAGAGAAGATGAAAAGGAAGAGAGAGATATGAGAAGGAAGAAAGAGATGATAAAAAGGAAGAGAGAGAAAATAGAGAAAGTGAGTATGGAGTGTTGGAATGTATGAAGTGTTGATGAATAGTGTATATTGTGAGATTTAATCATCCAATTAAATTGTGCCACGTAGGATAAAGGAGGAGAGAGAGAATAATTTTGAAGTGCTTGATATTTCAAGCATCACTGTGGATGCTCTTATAGGTGAAAAGTAGTGAATGTGGGATTACTTTGATTTCAAACAGTTGTGACTCTGATTATTTAAATTAAGTTTCCTTTAATCAAAATTTTTGGATTGGTGCTTCTCATTGATTACATGATGATTTTGGTTCATGCTATGGTGCCTTTTGCCCATAATTCTTCAGTTTATTATGCTGTGAATTGAGTTGTTATCCAATAGAGATGGTAACATAAAGAAAACTAAAGAGTGTAATTCTACAATTGAATAAAGAATCAGGAATCACATAGAAATCAAATTTTATAATCTAAGTACAATAATATCCTCTACAAACAGAGACTTTCTAAACAAAGCAAGGGATTCTGTATCATATTATAAGTCAATCAAATAAGGGTATCTTCTAGGAACTCAGGAGCAGAAGGTCTCTCTGCTTGCTTCAGAATACATTCTCAATAAGCCCTCTGACCTCACCCAATGATAATGGCTTCATCGCACTAGTCACCTTCTTGTATCTTCACAACAGAATCACACTCTCCATTGAAACCAACTCAAGCAGACTCATCCTAAAAGCATACGCATCCACAAGCTATTATAGTTCTCATCAAACAGCTCGGGTGCTATGTGTTTTTTTTTATTCAAATAATCCGCAAAACCCTGAATTTAAATCACAAATTTCTTGGAAAGTCATTCCTATTGCAACCCTCATAAATTCACAACATGATCAAAGCAGAACAAGGATTATGACACTGAATCCACAACTTCACAAAGACTTCAAACAAATCAACCAACACAAACCGTATTTTCCCCAAATCACAACGAAAAAATCTGAGCGCACACAACAAAACACACCCAAATAAATTCTAAAGAAAAAAAGCTCGAAACATATTTTCAAGAAAGGCCTCAGAATTGCAGAATGTCAGCAGCGCTCAACAAAGCCATTCAGTCCCGAAAGATGGTGTTTTTACTGAATGATTTCTTCATCGGCAACTTGAAAAAAAATCAAAACTTTCAATCAGTAAATCATGAATAGAGAGAGAATTTGATAGATGTATGTCTCATGGCTAATCCTAAGTGGTAAAGGCAGCGACGCTGCTCCACAAGGCGATGGAATATGAGACCTGCCCCATCCAACGGAGACTCCTAGAAATCTCGACGTAAGTCGGGCATTGATCTACGACGTTTACTTCGGAATTTGCAAACACAAATTCGTTTGCTCCGCTTTAGTATGGGGTCTTGGAGACCCCCGTCGCATTAGCACAAACATAGAAACTGAACTTTCGACGAACAATTAACAAACTCCTCGATAAAAAATCACATCTTTCGAACAAATAATCACTAATCGAGGCATGAATCAACTGATTTATTGTATATAGAAACGATCGCAACATAGAAAACATGGCCTACAGCCTAAAGCCTAAAACACGTAAAAGAAACTAAACCGGAGGAGCAGGGAGAGGGAGGGAGAGCTGATAAAACCCTAGAAACTGATGTATATTTATAGGGTTAAAGCAATGAAAGAATATCGGGCGGCAATCACGGCATTGTGCGGCTGGGTCACTAGGGTTTGATGTCAACAGATTTGGGCCTAGTTTTTTTGTCCCTAAAAGCCCGTATGAAACCCATAATAATCTAGGCCCATGAATTAACAAGCCCATATTTACATTCCGTCAGATTCGGCCCATAATTTCAATGAGAACCGTTAAAATTCAGTTACTTGATCCACGGGTTTCTGGGGCATTTTTCCCGCTTCAAAAGGAAGGATACTAGACGACCCATCTAAACCGTCCGATGAAGTAGCTTCCTTCGGTTCCGCCTTTTGATCCATAACTGATTTAAGACTTGGTCGCAACTACCCTCTTGTCATTTCCCTGCTCTTCCAATTCACTCTAAAACTATCAAACCCAACAAGGAAAAAGAAGAAGAAAATCCTCCAACTGTCAACCAGGAACCCTTGTAGCAAAAATCCAATCACCGCCGGCGTGTGCTGAAGCACTCCGGCGACTTCTTTCAAATTCCCATTTGCATTTTAAGGTAAAGTCTTCTCCTTTGGTATGAAACAGTTTAGATAGTAATATATTATGAATGTCTGTTAATTTGATCTGTGTTGTTTGTTCTCACCATCATCACATCCCCTTTCATGTTTTGAGTGATAAAAGGAATCGAAAAATTGTAGCAGAGCTTTTGAACCAGTTCAGTATTGCAGATCAATGGTATTTTATATCTAAGATGGAGTTCAGTGATGGTTTTGCATCATGTGAGCATCGGGAGCTTGTCCGATCTGCTTCAGAGAGTGCAGATCCATTATCTGTTACTCCGTTGCAGACGTCGTCAGTGTCTCCAAAATCTCCAAGATCCTCCCCCAAATCTCCAAGTTCCCCAGTGGCACATGCCAAACCAGCAAGTCCAAGCAAGGGAAGTCCACTAAAGCATGATAGACATTCGCATTCCCCTAACGATGGATGCCCTAAAAAAGGTGCTCAATTTCGTTCACTATGATAAAGAGCGTAAATGGAAGCCGATAAACTTTCAGTAGTGAAACCAGTGGACTTTAGCTATCTTATTGGCATGAGGATTATGCTTGGTTGCAGGTGGATCAGGAGGCAAAGGTACCTGGGGAGGGTTAATGGACAGCGATGATTGTTCTATCCTTGATCCTAATGACCCGAACTATGACAGTAGCGAGGTAACTAGATCAATTATCCGTGTTTTACCCCATTCTTTTGGTTAATCTAAATGCAAAGACAAGGTTTGCCATTTTGTTGATCACTTGATTGGCATTTTATATTGGTCTCAGGATTGTGAAAATTCAAGTGCCATAAGAAAGACTGCTGATTTTGATGAGTTCAGAAAGAAAACTACAATAATTGTGGAGGAGTACTTTGCGAATGACGATGTTGTCTCGACAGCTAATGAATTGAGAGAACTTGGAATGCCAGTCTATAACTACTACTTCGTCAAGAAACTTGTATCTACTGCAATGGATCGGAATGACAAAGAGAAGGAGATGGCTGGTGTTCTACTATCAGCTCTCTATGCCAATATCATTGATTCTCAGCAGGTTTACCGAGGCTTCACTAAATTGGTGGAATCTGCTGATGACTTGATTGTAGACATACCTGATGCAGTTGATATTCTTGCATTGTTCATAGCTCGAGCTGTGGTGGATGAGATACTTCCACCTGCATTTTTGAAGAAACAAATGGATTGTTTACCAAAAGGTTCAAAGGGTGTTGACGTACTGAAGAGGGCAGAGAAGGGTTATCTGGCAGCCCCTTTACATGCTGAAATAATTGAGCGACGATGGGGAGGTAGTAAGAGTAACTCGGTTGAGGATGTGAAAGTGAGGATTAACAATCTGTTGATAGAATATGTGGCGAGTAAAGATAAGAAAGAAGCTTGCAGGTGCATCAAGGATTTGAAAGTTCCTTTCTTCCACCATGAGATAGTAAAACGAGCTCTTATAAAGGCAATGGAGAAGCCGCAAGCTGAAGGCCTGCTACTAGACTTGCTCAAAGAAGCTGCTGAAGAAGGTTTAATAAACACAAGTCAAATATCAAAAGGGTTTGGTCGGATGATCGACATGGTTGATGATTTATCACTTGACATACCAAATGCAAGAGCGATGCTGCGATCCTTGATTTCCAAGGCAGCATCAGAGGGCTGGTTGTGTGCTTCATCTTTAAAGTCACTCTCAGTAGCGCCAGTAAAGCCATCATTAGAAGACAGTGTCGCCAAGATTTTTAAGTTGAAGGCTCAGTCTATTATTCAAGAATATTTTCTTACTGGTGATATTTTAGAGGTCAGTAGTTGTCTAGAATCAGAAAATACTACATGTTCAGCTGAACTGAATGCTATCTTTGTGAAGAGACTAATAACTCTAGTAATGGACAGAAAGAATAGAGAGAAGGAAATGGCATCTGTTTTGTTGTCATCTTTGTGTTTTCCAGCAGATGATATTGTTAACGGGTTTACGATGTTGATAGAATCTGCAGATGACACTGCTCTTGATAATCCTGTTGTTGTTGAAGATCTTGCTATGTTTGTAGCTCGAGCAGTGGTCGATGAAGTGTTGGCTCCACAACATTTGGAGGAGATTGCAACCCAGTTTTCCGGGCCAGATTCGATTGGAAGCAAAGTCCTCCAAATGGCAAAGTCGTTGTTAAAGGCTCGACTTTCAGGGGAGAGGATCTTGAGGTGTTGGGGTGGTGGAGGAAGCAGCAAGCCTGGATGGGCTGTTGAGGATGTCAAGGAAAAAATTGAGAAGTTGTTGGAGGAGTATGAATCTGGAGGGGATGCAAGGGAAGCTTGTCGCTGCATTAAGGAATTAGGCATGCCATTTTTTCACCACGAGGTCGTCAAGAAAGCGTTGGTGACAGTAATAGAGAAAAAGAATGACAAGCTATGGAGTTTGCTCGATAAAGGCTTCAGTTCAGGACTCATAACCATGTATCAGATGACGAAGGGTTTCGGGAGATTAGGTGATTCTCTAGATGACCTGGCTCTGGATGTGCCTGATGCTGAGAAACAGTTCATACATTATGTTGACAAAGCAAGAACTATAGGATGGTTAGATAATTCTTTCACTTTCAACAAATCTGGAGATGGAAAGGAGAATGTAATCTGCCTATGATAATCTGTATGTATCCTTAGTAAACCAAAATATATTTTACTTGTATTAGTTGAACAAACTACTTCTTCAAGGATTTGTTTGGTTTTTAGTGCTTCTTGTTCCACGTCCAAGGATATAAAAGTATGGTTGTTATTAATATAACCGATTTTTTCGGTAACTCAAAAAATGCTACCGTTACCATTACCGTTAAGAGTCAGTATACCGATCGATCGGTAATGGTAAGTTAATAATTGATAAATTTACCAATTCTTAAAACCTATTTTAAAAAGAGAAAAAAAAATTAAAAAGAGAAAAAAAAAATGCATCTAAGTAGCATTGTGCTTAATAGCTATTGTATGAGACTATACTTTCAGCTTACTTACCTGATGTTTATGGCCAGAGCATGCTGGATTTGACTGATGAACCCTGCATTCACCATGAAAATAGGGTTCTCTGCATGCTCTTTTGTCACATTTACTTTGGATCTATGATGGCCTTGTATTACTTTCTTTTTATTACCTTATGAAGCAAAGAAAGCGGAGAAGAAATTGGAGAGCCAGCACAGGACTGATTGGGAAGAGATGTCATGTGGGGCGAGGTCTTGGTGGTGGACGATTAAAAATCTCCCCGATAAGATGGTTGGACGATTTCTTCTGGGTTATTTGTATTGATTCTTGTGTCTTCTTGCAGACCAGAAGTAGAAGGAGATCGGAAATGGAAGATGAAGGAGATTGAAGAAGATGAAAAGAAACAAGTTGAGAGCAACTCAAATATTGTACTTGTCATATATTCAAGTTGTATGTATACATTAGGCTGAGATGGCCTTAAATCTTGTACAAGAAGTTTGATTGAACTCTAACGCAACGCACTCAGCCCAACTCCATTTGTTAGAGCAGCTAACGCCTGCTCCAAATCATAAAAACAGAAAATAGAAACTGTCACCTCCAAATCATAAAAACAGAAAATAGAAACTGTGTCATTTAGGCAACAGTGAACAAAAGAAATATGCGCTTATATGCCCACAATAAACAAAAAGATAGCGAACTAAACAAGCCTAATAATAACATAATAGGACACAAACTCCAGAGACTCTGAGAAACCAAACCAGAGATGGAGACCAAAACCATCTCAATGTCTAACAATTTGTATTCAACAGAAGTAACCACCACAGTATGATAAGATGGACGATTTTCTGGGTTATTTGTATTCAACAGAAGTAACCACCACACTCTGGGCAAAATGGTTGCAGCTTGAGAGTTGAAATATTGCCAAACGTGGTTCCCCTATTGTCCAAAGGTCAAACCTGTGCCAGTTGCCATTCTCTTTTGTGTTTGTTCACATACAACATAATTTCTCAAATTCAGAGTCAGATTTTTCTCTTTAGAAGGAACAAAAGTCCTCATCATTTGAAAGTCGTATCTCATCTCTAACTCTACCACCTTATCTTCCAGAGAAGAAAATTTCTCAGAACTCATAAACAAAAAGAACCAACAGAACCACATCAATTTAGAAATTTTAAACAAAAGCAATGCTACCTTCTTCAAGTAATGCATCAAGCCTATCATCATTAGTCATTACTATATCGAACACCAACTACACACAAATGCCAGCACCTACATAGGAATGAGATAATTTAATGTGACCACCCAAAGTACAGAAAAATAAACTTTATCATATATTAAAAATTTTGAATAAAAAAAAAAATTTAACTTCAAAAATTACGGAGCACTAGTTTGTCCCCAAGAGAAAATTTAGATTTGAGTCGCATTGCACGCTTTCTGATGGCTTTCGTCTTCAGGAACTCCTTTCTCTCCTTCACTTCCTCCTCAGTCAACCGGGAGCCCTCTAATGGAACCAGAGGATCAATGACGATTTTCTCTAGCATAATGGCATTCTCAATCAAAAACGTAACAAATTCCATGTCGATATCCCAACCCACGAAGCCAACAATTTCCACCTCTTTAAGGCACAGAAGTGGACATTTTGGGGCCTTTTCTACCATCGTCAAACCAAGCCAAGAATACACCTCTAACTGCAACAACGGAAAACACAGTGCGTCATTTTGCTTATTTCCTAAGAGAGGGAAAATACACTCCTTGAAAGTCAACTCTCATAGTTGAGATATAGCACGACATGAACAGACACTGAAAGGGATACCAACAATGTTCCAATATATTTGAGTTAATCTAAAACTGTTCTATGCATAAGATTTAGTTTTGTAACAACTTTTTTTCTCGCACATATTGAATAAGCCCCTTCTAGTAACAAGCGAACAAGAATTAGGAAAGATCCTCTCAATGCAGATTTTGAAGCAGTGTCTACAATTCAAGTCATGGAGACAAACTGATTTTGTTTCTGTCATGTAAGCAACAACTTGTGTTTTCCCAATGGAGGCGTCTACTTGCTATCCCACCAACAAGCCACACTGTTAGATTGCAAGAAGTGGTCGGGGAGCTTAAAGGTTATTGAATTCCTTATCCGTTTACAAGTTAGTTAGCTTGGTTGACTACTACTAGTACGCAATCTTTGAACACCCACACGACAGCTTCAAAACAAGACATACAATCAATAAAACCATATCCTCATTTTAAATCCGCACTTTTCTAGCGAAGATCAATTAAAATACAAGAATATGTTCGGTATGAGAGATTTAATTACCAGAAAGACAAACATTGGACAAATATGTAAAGCACGGGCGGTTCGATGACAAACATTTTACAAATATGTATAGTACGGGCAATCTAAAAAATTGTGACAGAAAGACAATCATGTATCATTGCCACGTAAAACAAAAGTGAAGCTAGACTATCTACCGGCACAATGATTTTTTTCACAACGATCAATTATAAATAAATGGTAAGATCCTCATGGCCTCTAATAAAGTGTCTTTTGCATTTGGCAAAATCTATTGAATGGTAGGATTAGAACATAATTGTGCCACTTATGGCACTGACAATGAACAAGTACCAATAGACTAGATAGTTTTAACTCACTAGAGTCGAATGAAAAGCGTAAATCAAGAACACATACCTCCAATGCAAAACTATGCAAGGAAGGAGATGCCTTCAGCAAGGGAGCAAAAGCAAGAAGACTCTGAGAATCGTATGCAGAAACTATCAATTTCAAATTCTTTAGGTGTGACAACATAGGAAATTTGAGATGCACTGTACTTCCCTCCTCCTCCCACTCCCCAATTTGAACAAATAGTCTAGAATGTAGTGTAAGCGTCTCTAGACGAAATACATAGTTTGAAAGCTGAGCAAAGTTACTGATGATAGAATCAGAATACTTCCCTCCAACAGATACTTTAACAAGGTTGGGGACATTCACAAACGAGATATGAATTATCTGACCAAAATAGTTGAACGACAAAAGACTTGTTGTGGAGAGATATATGCTTTCCAATTCGGGGCAACCAACTATCTTCAAGTGCTTCAATCGAGGTGATTGATCGGTGACATTTAGATCAACAAGAGAATCTGAATTTTCTATGGATAACTGTTCAAGATAGGGGCAAGATGATAACAAGTGTTCAATAACAACTCCACTAATATCTACCCAATTTAGCTGAAGATCCCTGAGGGATCTGCAAACAGGAAACCCCACAGTACGTGAACGCCGTCTCTTTAGAGAGTTACATAATGTGGGGAAAGGGTAACTATTTCCAGGCCTCAAGCCAAATTCGTCCCTGTCAAAGTTCATAACAAGTCGTTTAACATTCTTCTCAAATGCAAATTTAACCCATTTGTCAATGTCCCGTCTATAATTTTTTTTCCAAATCAAATTCAACTTGAAATTCGTCAATAGCTGATCCCTGATATGCCTCTAAGACAAGATTTACCCAATTGATATATTTCTGCCTTTCCGCACAAACCATTCGCTGATCAAGAAATCCTCTTTTTCTCTGTTCCTTAATGGCAAGTAGAGCCTTTGAAGGATCAAAATTCAAGATGGGAATAAAAGTCCAAACTTTTCGCCACCTACGTGAAAGGACACTAGACCTTGCTGCTTCTTCCACAGGCAAGCGAGACACAATTGACACCAGAATTTCATCTGGTAGTTGGCTTATCTTATCTGCCTCCACATTATTGTTTCTCTTTTTCCCAAATCAACATAAAACCCAAAAAGAAAAAAAGAAAAAGAGTTAGGCATCATAGAATCAGCAAAAGGGGGGAAAAGAAAATCATTCAACTTAAAGATAGATGAAACAGGAACAGAAATAAATGCAGTTTAAAGCAAAGTCATTGAAGCCACCTGTTTTTTTACATGGACAGATGTGCATCGCCCCCTCTTTCCTATTGTACGCTCAAGCATGTCTTATATTACTGAATAAATTATTAGCTGAAAAGAACAAGCATGTCTTGTATTACTGAATAAATTAGCTGAAAAGAATAGGCAATACTATGTTGGACAGAAAGATTTGAAATTTCTACAGAAAACATAGATATAGACTCCAAAAGCTTTGAAATTTCAACAGAAAAAGAGATATAGAGCTTAACGATGCTTTTATCACATCCTGGATTCAACGATTGGACTGCAAAAAGAAACTTTGAATTTCGACGGAAAACAGGGATGTGGTGTTTACGAATACTTGAGCAGAGCACAGCCTTTATTCTACAATTAGATCCCATAAAAAAATAAAAAACACAAAATTATCGGTGAAAAATTGATAGATAGCAAAAACAACGACGGTGCTCAAAGATGCTTGTTCACAGGCCATACTCCACGATTAGATCGGACAGATAAATAAATAAGAAAATAAAGAAAAACTCAGCTGAACTATAGGTAAAAATTTGATTAGATACCTTAAAAGCTTTGAAATTTTGGCAGAAAACAGAGAGACTGCGCTTGCGCTTATGGATGAGATCGCACAATAAACCAAAGAAACTGCTAAACTATCTCGACAAATTGAGGGAGCATAAAGCGATGGTATTTACCGATAATTAGGATCGAAGAATTCTATGAGCTGTCGGGATCCCTTCAAACTTGGCGGTGGCTACAGCCCCTATACAGAATACAGTCCCTTCCGCCGCGAACAGCAAGACTTATTACTCTCAAAACTTTTTTTTGCTTCTTAAAAACGAGAAACCATCCAAATCCAATAAACAATCGGACTTACGCGAGTCCCCGTCTCAATAAAGTGAAACACATAATAGTTCATGAAGTGATTCTGGCCCACTCTCCAGCTTCTGGGCCACACGGGCAGAGAAAATATGTAAGGTCTACGGCCCAGAAAGGATTGGCTTCTTTTTTCAAATCCAGGCCCATGAGAAAAAATCTAAGCCCGCAAAATAAGGGGCAGGCAGAGCCGGTTAAATTGAGGGACATATTAAACTAAAAATAAAAAATATATTTATATTTACATATTAAATTATAAAATACTCCGAAAAAAAATATAATTTACACGTTAAATAAACTTTACAAAGCAATATTAATTTCATTAAAAAATCGTAAAAAATGGAAGATAATAAGCTATAAAAGGATTATACGAATAAATATCAACTATAACATTTTGAAAATAACATTGTCGACAATCAAAATAATTATCATGATGAAGAGATAAGTTTTTTAAGAGTTTTTTTAAAAGTTTTTTGTACGATCTATCACTACAAACACCCAGTATTTTCCTGAAATAAAAACAACAACAAACTGTCTTTTTTTGAAAGAAAAAACAAAACGACCATGTCATTTTTCGTGAGAAAATCGGATCTGGTTTACTAATTTTATTTTCATGAGTTTTTAACACAAAATCAACACATGGAGTATAATTATACACACCCACCAATATTTTGTAACAATTACTTTACCAATTTTATTCGATTTGAGAGATTTTCATATCTAATATATATATTAGAGATATTTATAAATCGAGAACCATTCTTCTATTTAATCTATGGGTATTTGATTTTGATATTGAGAGTCTTAAAAATATGTCTAAACTTAATAATATTATTTTTAATATTTTATAAATAAAGAGTATTTTGATATATTCATCAAAATTTTGTGTGTAAATTGTCAATTTATAAATTTTTAGTATAAATTTATAATATTTTGAAAGTGATGTAAAATTAGTATTTTAATGATGTGTAAATAAAATTTCTATCAATATAAACTTTCCGATTTTAATTGCATACATATTATAAAAGAAAATGTAAATAATAAAACGGATATATGAAAAGAAATGGGAGGTCGATTTTTGCTCTGCAAATCCTCCTCCCTCGTCTTCCTACTCCCCTCCTCTTACGCTACTCAATTCAGATTCAAATCCTTCTCTTCCTCTCCGAAAAATCCGAAGCTCAATCGCATGGCTGCCGAAGCTTCTTTATCGTCCTCTTCCTTTATCAACAACGATGACAATACCACTGCTCTTGCCGCAGATAATGGCTCTACTACTTCCTCCGCCATCGATTTCCTCTCTCTGTGCCACCGTCTCAAGGTTGGTTTTGTTACTTTTTCTCGTTCCATTCATGTTGTTTTTAGAGCTTTTGGTTCTTGTAAGTTTTGTATGTGGATATTATTAGACGGCAAGAGCTGGATTATGTTTGGTGTGGCGTTCATGTGGTTCTACTTGTGGATACTGTTAGACAACAAAAAGAGCTGGATGGGTAAAAAGAGATGTCAAGGAACCGGAGTCTATAGCAGATCATATGTACCGAATGGGTTTGATGGCGCTAATTTCATCGGATATTCCAGGCATTAATCGAGACAAGTTAGGTCTACTGTTGGTTTTGGATCTCTTTCTCTTTTTCTTCTTTGGTTTCTATTGATGTACAGTCTTCCTTTGAAATTTCAGGTGTATAAAAATGGCAATTGTTCATGACATTGCGGAAGGTATTCCGACTCTTATTCTAAATCCTTTGCTTATTTATCAATAGAAATATAGAACACGGAGTTTTTGAAGCCAATTAGAAAATAAAACATTGTAGTAATTTAGTTTTAAGGTGCTCCCTTACATTCTTAACTGCTTTAACAGCCATTGTTGGGGACATAACTCCATCTGATGGGATTTCAAAGGAGGAAAAGAGTCAGCGAGAGCGAGAAGCACTAGACCATATGTGCAACTTGCTTGGTGGAGGATTAAGAGGTGCCTACTTGCTTTCTGTTCTTCCCTTCCACCTCACCCCGGGAAAGGGGG
This sequence comes from Tripterygium wilfordii, assembly GCF_013401445.1. NCBI lineage: Eukaryota > Viridiplantae > Streptophyta > Magnoliopsida > Celastrales > Celastraceae > Tripterygium > Tripterygium wilfordii. The sequence goes on along the minus strand of NC_052240.1, from coordinate 954,549 downwards.
GAAAAGGAATACAAATCTTTAAAATGATGAAAGATGAATTGCTATAAATACTCTCTTTCTATATTTTTTGTTTTGTTTATTCTGATCTGCAAAATGCAGCCAAGGAAATTGGGCTGTTGTGGATGGAGTATGAGGAAAATTCATCCCCAGAAGCCAAAATTGTGAAGGATTTCGACAAAGTATGTTGCATATATACATTCTATTGAGTTCAAACTGTATTCAGTTCCATGCTCTTAAGGATATCTTTTTACCCTCTTGTTGGTGTTGTTTGTTTGATGTCTCAGGAATCTTTATTTAAGTTGTAGAATAGCATCCATCTCTATGTCTCAAAGATTGTAATTTTCATTTTGTACAGTGGATGAGTTGTATTCCTTTTGTGATTTGATTATCCTTAGTAGCTTTCAATTTAAGGAGTTAGTCTAATAAACTTTCCCTTGAACCATTGTAGTACATGAAAGAAGAAGGAACCGTAGTTGTGGAAACTTTAAGTAATGTTGTATTGTACCTTTGCAGGCATCTCTTGATAAAGAAATATTTCAAACTTTTGTTGTAAATGAATGTTCGAGTTCCCCCCTCCGCCCGGACATTTCAATGTGGGTGGAGGGTGCTCGTATCTAGTGTTGGGTTTAGCTGAAGGTAGCAAAATTTTAATCTATGAAACAGTAAGAGCTTGCACTGAATTCTGAATCCAACTATGGTGATCCGCTTATTCTGATAATTGTGGAAATTTTGTAATTTTTAACTTATGTTATTTTTAGAAGAGATTGTTCACTGCTCAATGGTAAAATATGTGCATTATATAACATTATGTATTTTTTTCCTTCTATTTAGGTTGAGATGATACTTCAAGCCTTAGAATATGAAAATGGTGAGAGTGCCCGCTTAATTTCTTTGAACAATCATGTCTAAATTTGTGATTGTTAATTTGGAAGCATTTGAAATTTTGAATATCGATCGCTCATCCAGGATGGAACTTGATTTAGTTTCAGTTGCTTCTTGTTTGTTCAGTATTCTCAATTTCAAAGAACATAACATTATCATATGTCATGTCCACTCTGAATTATGTCTCGTTCACTTTGAATTACATGATATGACAATATAATTTATTATTTTGTGCTAAAAGCATTAAGAAAAATAAATTATTGATATTGTTTGAGTTAGCTTACATGATAGCTAATTTCTTGCTGCTGGTGCCACTCACCATGCTTTGCAGTTGAGGATCTGATTGCCTCTGGATCCTACCTTGGAACTTGTATCTCTATAAATTGAGAGACATTTATGATGCTGCTGTTGTTTAATCAGTGTGCTTGTTAGTTGTTAGTGTTCAGTAAAATTTTAAATAGGTCAGGAGAGTCGATCAACTGGAAGGGTGAGGGTTTGGGGGACTTGTAATTTGATTTTTGATTAGCTTGCTCTATACCTAATGTGTATTTTGCAGCATGTAATGAAATTCTTATTTTTGATGGTGACTGTCTTTCTCTATCTGGCAAGTAGTATTGATATTTGAAGAATCTTCTTCTATTGAAAAGGCTGAAAGTTTGGCAATGTTATTTTTATTTATATTTAGTCTTGAATTTCCGCTGAAGCTTCTCTTTGTGGTTTACTGTTATGTTGTTTAATTTTTGTAGCTTACATTTCCTGATATTATAATCTGGATGGTTTTTCTGTAGATTATCGATTCTTATTCAGTGCTTGCATATCATTCCCTATTGGATGCGTAGTTGTCAAATTATTTCCTTGATATTCCTACTAATTTAATTTTAGCACAGGACCATCTGATGATACATAATCAGTTAAAGCAATTACCTCAAAATCTGACATTATATCTGACTTTATGCAGAACAAGGGCATGATTTGGATGAGTTTTTCCAGTCAACTGCCGGTAGGGGTCTTTTTACATGAAATTCTACTCCCTGCTCCATCCTACCCCTTATGGTGCATTTGACGAATTTAAGGGGCTAAATTAGTATGAATATGTTGGACCAGATGACAAATTTTATGTTTTCAGTTTAGCTGAGATCCTAACTCATTGATATCAGTATTATAATGCTAATTTCTGAAGTGATATTATTTGCTTAATATACAACACAAGAGTTATAGCCCATCACCCATATCAAACTCTAGGTGGTGACATATTTTGATTATGGTTCTTATGTTTATAGAATGAATGAAAAAATCTTTTCGAGAAGCGAGGAATCGTTATATGAATGGAAGTAAAAAGTTGGTATAGTCTAGTGATGAAAGGAATAGTTGTGTAAAATTCTCTATCCTCTCTTTTCTGTTGGTCATGTCATGGGTTTCTAAACTTCCTGTTGAACTGCTATAGCTGGATGCTGAGTCTGTTCAATCTTTGTGCAGGGAAATTCCAAACTGATCTGGGCAAAGCTTGGGCTGCAGAAATAGTGTCTCGGAGAAGAAAACGACACTAGTTGCAATTTGTTAATGTGGTTGGAACTTGAATATACATTTGCTGCCTGTTCTCTCCTCAAGGTGCTGATTCCTGGCATCATATTTGTTTCAAGGATGGAATGGGGGCAATTAGATTGTTCTTTTGAGCACCATTAATTAAGGCATTAACCATGGATTGCAGGGTAGTTGTAAGAGCTATGCTCCTGAACCTTTGTTTTTCTTCTTCAATTCTGGCATCTAATCTAACGATTGTTTGTTTTTATAATAATATATCATCGTCATCAAATCAATTTTTTTAATTTTTTTTATGGATGAAAAGCTGTTCCTAAGCATACCATGTTGGTTTTATTTTATTACTAGTCAGATCTAAATGTATTTTACATTTGTTGGTGTCACTAATACGAACTATTTTATGTATTTTTATAGTGACTGTTAGTACGTTGATAACCGCTTGGGTGATAGTCTAGGAACTGATGTTTTGAGTTTAGGCTCATTTCGAATGTCTAAGGGACAAGTTTGTATAAGTAATCCACTCGACCATTTTTTTCTCCTTTCTTATAATTTCATCTGATAATTTCTCCTTTCTTATGCTGTGTGGATTTTCGGATTCTTCAAACATTGATGAATAATGGAGGGGTTTTAGAGCATGTATATTGGTAGGACAGAAATGATTTAATTTAGGTAATAAATCAGATGGTTTTTATATGCCTATAATTAATTTTAGTCGGCATATGGGCTTTACAAACAAGATGGGCCTTGCGTGTAGCATGGGAAAGATGGGCTTTTTATGTAACATGGGCTTTCCCTTCTATTGGGATTTGAAACTTGAGAGTGCCGTTGGGAGAAGGCTTTTCAATTTTTGAAGACGTCAGCGGCATATAAAAAATGGCGGCTGCTATAAAATAGGGTCCTCGATCTCCGTAATTCCAATTCTCCGAGCCCGCGGCTTTCTAAACCACAAAAACCCAGAACAGCCTCCGTTCGATTGTAACCCTCAGTTCGGAATATGGAGCACTGAACGCTCTGTCATGGGCCTAACTAGCTCTGTCATGAGCCTAACTATTCACTAGAAAACCGGTTTACTAGTGATAGGTTTGCCCAATCTTATAAAGCACTCCCCTCCCCACACTTAACCGATGTGGGACTCAGTCCCATAACAGAGCCCACCCCTTCAAGACCAACGCCCACGTTGGTCCCGAACCATGACGACCTGCACTCTGTGGGGGGCTTTCACTGGGCTAGGGCCTCACCCGTACCAGATCCACAGGTAGCCCTTTCCATAGTGTTAAGTGTGGTTTGGCTCCGATACCAATTGTCATGGGCTTAACTATGCACTAGAAAACCGACTTACTAGTGATACGTTTGCCCAATCTTATAAAGCACTCCCCCTCCCCACGCTTAGACGCTTAACCAATGTGGGACTCAGTCCCATAACACGCTCTCTCTCTTTCCATGGCCTCATTCCGAAGGCTTCTCCATCAAGGTTCCTCTCTCATTGTATGTCTCCTATTCAGACACAGTCGGATATGTATGTACACATGTATATTGCTCAAATACTGATTGTTTATTTTGACGTTTTGGCAGGTACGCCATTCTTCGTTGCAGGGGACCAGGATATTTGGTTCTCGGACTCGAGAAGGTTTTGCTTCGCGTTTTCTGCTTCTTTGTATTTATATATAATGGTCTTGAATTATTCTAGTAATAGAAAAGAAAAGGCGTAGATGGAACTGCATAATTGAGTGTTTGAGAAAAAGATAGAGTTATTGATCTAAGTCTTGATTGGATTAAGGTTTTGGAGGAGGTCTGTGGAGCTACGCTGCAATTTCCTCCCCGGAGCAAACCTTGTTAAAGCTCGAGGAGGAGATTAGGCGAGCACATGCTGGTAAATTGCCTCCAGTTGATGAAATAGGGCAGATCTTCGATGCTGCCAAACAGAGTTTCCTCAACATTCCTGAGGCTCTGAAGGGTATACCCAAGATGAATCCAGAAGGTTCAACGATGTTCATGTGTTGTTTTGAAATGAAATAAGTTCTACTTAGTATGTCATATCTGAATTATGCCATTTTGAATTGAGTTAGGTATATATGTCAATAAGAATCTCAAATTGGATAGCATTCATGTTTATGGATTCAACTATGACTACACTTTGGCTCATTACTCTGCTGCCTTACAGAGTTTAATATATGATCTTGCTAAGGTGCATATGGTTAATGAGGTTGGCGTGGACCTACTTGTGTTATTTTGTTTACCACTTCTCTTTTTAGGGCCTTTGTTATATATGTTCACTGTGTAATGGCTTTGTGATGAGGTTTTTGCAGTTAATATATCCCGAGACATGCATGAAATTTAAGTACGATCAGAGTTTTCCAATTAGGGGACTGTACTATGATAAGAAAAACGGATGCCTCTTGAAGTTGGATTTCTTTGGGTCAATTGAGCCAGATGGATGTTACTTTGGTCGTCGCAAGGTACTTCAGAATATGTTGATCTTGGAATTGGATAGCACATGCGTTTTGTTTCTGTCTATGATTGAGATTGTTATGTATGCTACGAATTATCTTGACTAATTTGTATGACACCCGGCATATTGGCCGAGACCAAGTCCGTTGTCTTGTCGGCTTGATGGATTTTTTCTGTTTCAGTGAGGTTAGTTTCACTCACTGATATTCGACCATTTGTTATGGAAATTACTTTAGAAAATTACCTATTGTATAATACCAGTGCCAACATTAACTAGGCAATAGGGCACGATTTGCATGCATATGGAGAAAAAGTAAACACGTATGAGAAACTTTGATACCATCATTTCCTTTTTTCTCTTCTTTTCCAGTGGATTGCTAGCTTGCATAATGTTTTAGAAACATTTGGATGAGTAGATTTATTGTCTAGATTTGTGAGACCATGAAGTATGTCTGCACAAAAAGTTGAGATTATCATTTTAGATGCTCTGCAAGCTTTCTGGCCTGTGCATTCTCTCTTGGAACAGTCCGTTATTTTGGTAAAAGGTGGCGAAATGTGATGTCAACAAGCCACTTTTCAAGTGGGCTCTCTGCAATCAAGTTTTGGCTTTCTAGGCATTGTTTAACAATTTTCTCAGGGCCATCAATATGAGTGGTATTTAGACCTCTTGTACTTTGGTCGGGTTGCACCTTTTTCCCCCCTTTTTTCCTTGCCCTTACTTATTAATTTTCTTGTGATCTGTTTCTCTGTGCACTTGTTTTGTGCCATTTTGGCTTTTTAGTTCCTTTTGCGTTAAAAAAAGTAACTAATTTTGTCAGATGTATTTATTAAAGAATGGTTACTTACATCACATTTGCACTTTCATTTAGGATCCTCATATTCTTTTTGGAGCATCACTCATTATATGCAACTTTAACACAGTAAAGCCATTTCATCCGGTTTCCTGCCACTCTGAACTTATTTGTGGCTTGGTAGTATCAAGTCTCAAATATGTAATTTATTTATCAAAATCATATCGTTAAGTGAAAAGTGAAAACTAATATTTTCAGGGTAGATAAGCTGCAATGGTATGAAAATAGCTTCACTACCAATCTGTTGATGCATTGTGCACAAAAATAAGGAACTGGGGGCTGCGTATCCAGCATTACAATGTCTATCAAATTGTTTTTCTTTTTCACTTCTTTTTCCTTCATCGCCTTTCTTTGGGCACAGAACTTATTTGTCAATACTTTTATTTTGTAGGCTTGTCTTATTGCAGATATTGTTCAAGATTTTGTTGATGCTAAGCTGGAATTTGATGCATGCTACATTTATGAAGATGTTAATCGCGCAATTCAGCTTGTTCACCGTAGTGGTTTGGTTCACAGGGGAATCCTTTCTGATCCCCATAGGTATTTAGTTAGAAATGTAAGTTCTTTGTCCTTCATGTATTGTTGGCTAAACAATTTGTCTTACAACACTTGATGTGGTGGATTTTTAGTTGGAGGTGAAAGCTTGTTTTAAATCTATCCTGTGTCACGGAGGCTAATATCACCTTTCTGCTTGAGGTACTTGATTTGTGCTTATGTGGATGAGTATTTCAGGGTCAGGTTCTTCGCTTTCTAAGAATGCTACGGGACAAGGGGAAGAAACTTTTCTTGTTGACTAACTCGCCATATTATTTTGTGGATGGTGGGATGCGTTATATGTTGGAGGTAATTATCTCTTTGTACATCACATTCTAAGTTTAAGTTGGACATATTAAAACCAATTTTGTTCTATTGCACTGACCTTTTTCTCTGCGTTAAAAAGAATTTGAAGGTACCAAGGGTGGCTACCTAAACAGTACTAGAAGTGAAAAATATATTTACAAAAAAGAATTTACATCTTATATTCTAATGTTTACAAAGAATTTACAAAGAAGAATGCCCAGATACTTCTCATATTATAATGTTTGACACTGATACTTCTCATATTATAATGTTCGACACTGTTAGAATTGATAATATAAATCCCGAAAGGATTTGAGAATGTAAAGAGCCAAACAAAGCTAGGCAAATATAAGGGTCAATGATGCAGTTTTTCTTCAGAAGAAAGGCCCACAAATGGGAAGGGTAGAGAAGAATCGAAGCATGAATCTCTTGTGAGGTTATATAAGCTAGTGCCAGATGAGTGTTGTCCCTTTTCAATGACGTAATAATTTTTCTTTGTAGATGGCTGTGTCTGTACCTGCATGAGAAGGGGCATTGTGTTCTTTGCATGTGCAGATTCAATTGTGTCTATGGTTTGGGTGTGAAGTGCTCACCAATTAGATTAAGGGTGAACATCTGGTGTTGTAATACTTAAAATGGATTTCCTTTTGAGTATTATTAGTTGTGTTTTTATGGTCATTTCATCTGTGGGGAAGACCAACTGCCCGAGCTTATCTTCTTATGTTCATTAGGTTTCTATCGGTTATGGCAACTCTTGGAGGGAACTGTTTGATGTTGTGATTGCTAAAGCCAATAAGCCAGAGTTTTACACATCTGAGCATCCATTTCGGTTAGTATTTTGCAGTCATTGGCTTTTGTCTGTTTATTACATTTGTATGCATGTAACTTAAAAAGTGCTCTTAATTCTTCCTTCACATTTTTAACGTTTCTTATATCACGTTCCTCTTTCGGTCTTCTTTCGTATCATGTACGGTTAAATTTTGCTAATAAGTTGTTGCTTGCTATCTTTACTTTGTCTCCCCCCCCCCCCCCCCCCCCCATATGAAAATTGACATGCAAAAGGGAACTGATCCCTCTTTTGATTTATGTTAAAGAGTGGAGAAGTTGTTTATTCCAATCTCAATTGTTGCTTCCATTTTGAAATCAATATTTGTTTGAGAAATAGTTTGTATTAATGCATTCGTATGATGTAAAAACTCCTTAGGAAATACATTCTATTGCCGAAGTTTACTTTGTGTATTCTCAATCCACTTCAACTCAAGATGCATGTTTATGAGTGTTGTGCTAATATTGGTTGGCGTATGCGCGTCCTTTTTTTTTTAAAATGTTGATGAAGCTGTTATGACACAAAGACGGACACTTTAGCTTTTACAAAGGTGGATGCATTTCATTCAGACAAAGTCTATTACCATGGATGTCTCAAGTCTTTTCTCCAGATTACAAAATGGAAGGGTCCAGAGGTACATGTTATATGCTTTTTTAATATGTTGATTCTTAAAAGATTCATCGTAGGGTAAAGGCATGTCCTCCTTGAGTCTATTGAGAGACATTGGCTTTTCTTCTCTTTGTAGCTAATATATTTTGGGGATCATTTATTCAGCAATCTAAGGGGGCCTTCAAAGGCTGGTTGGCACATGCTGCCATCATTTGAGAACTAGAAGTACGTCATTTTATCATCCCTGAGTCATATATGTGTGTAGGGTCTCTGGGAATGCATTTATCGTTATTGATATTCCTTACTAGACTTTTTTTTTTTTGCATATCGTCCCTGATTGCTACTTTGAACCTTTGGTTTAAATGATCTGCCTTTATTTTGTATTTATTTAATTTATTCATATTATAATTGATTTTTTCCTTGTCTCTTCTGACCGTTTGGGTGCTTTGTTTTATTTAATGCAGCATGAAATAGATATACAGAATGAAGATAATTATCGTTTTGAACAGGTATGCTTCTACTTTTGCTCAGCTCAAATAATGTAGTTTTCTCCCTTAATCTCAAATAAAATATTTTCCTAAGCATATCCTGAAATAAATATAAAAAAAATCCTAAAACCTAGATATTAAGATCTTGAAATCTGCAGTTTAATTGAAACACGTTGGAGTGTGAGGAAGCAATAAGTACCTGCTTATCCCATGGACAAGCAAATACACTGGTTGGAGTTGAATCCATAAGGTTGGTAGATATGACTTCCTGGCAAATGTAGGAGACTGTAACCTAGTGGTAGCCGACTCCTTCACTTGCACAAGCTGTAAAGTTTGATTCCCCCCTCCCTCAAAAAATTAAAAATATAACCCCATAACTTATTAAAAAAGGACTTCCTAGCAGAGTCTGATAGCAGCAAGCATTGATCAACTTTGCACTTTTGGAAGGTGTGGATCAAATATTGTTAGCCATGCGGCCATGTGCCTCTCCAAGAAAAACATCAGTTTTCCTTTGTCATTTTATTTCTGTTTTTTTGACTCAAATGCCGATTTTCTTTTGTTAGTGCAATAGTCTTTCATTGCTGATAGAACAATTATTATAGTCCTCACCACTTCCACATGCTTGGAACTTGTGAATAATTTTTTTAGTTTTTTATTATTACTTGTTATCTTATTTATTGGTATGTGTCAACTGTCAACTATTGAAAAAGAAAAGCAATAATTAATATGAAGCAAAATATAGAGCTAATGGTTTTTTTAGAAGACACACAACCAAATAACATAATCAGTTTTTAGTTTTTAGAAAAAGAAATACAGGAATGCGACAATGGCCACAAACGAGTCCTTAACTAAGTGATTTTCCTTGAACTCACAGACCAACAATTGTTTTGAAGAAATTTTCCCCCATCGCACACTCCTATCCTTGACACAGGCAAAATTTCACATAATACAAGAACTGCTTGGTAAATTGCATGCGACTGTAGCCAGTAGCCAGTAGCCAGAGAAGCGAATCATACCTATCACTTCTGGATGAGCTAAATGAAGATAGGCAGAAGGCGCGCCTAATGATGAAAAGCATGTTCAATAAGTACTTTGGAGCCACCTTCCTCACCGATACTGGTCAAGAATCTGCCTTTTCCTATCACATTCATCGGTATGCTGATGTTTATACCAGTAAGCCAGAAAACTTTTTGCTCTATCCACCTGAAGCATGGTTTCATGTGACCTATGATGTCAAGATCATGCCACATCATGTGAAGGTATGTCCAGCTCGTTCTACAAGTACTTTTCCTCTGCTTCCTTTTTCCTTCATGAGCAACTAGGTCGCTCAGCACTTGTTCAAGTTATATTTCTTGGTTTGCTTACTTCCATCTGCACTATGAATTGCTACACTTGTTGAGTGCTTGTCATTTTCTATGTGTGTGATATAGTAAAGGTTTTCTGCACTTTCGCTGTAGTGCGAAAATATTTGAAACAGAATGTTCTTGGCTGCACACTATTTTGAAAGTTAAATATGGGATTCAGGTGCCAAACTCTCAACTTTAGCTTGGGTTCAGACAAATGAATATTGCCACCCTTTTCTTGATCTTAACTCAAGTTGGATGTTTGTTGTAGTCTCGGGATCCCTTTTGATTAGTTACAATTTTGTGTTACTTTACATATAAAGAACTCATGATTGGTGGAAATGGTTGATTTTATTTGTTCTGCCACTTGATTCTTTCTGATCTTCCTTTCTGCTACACTAAACACTAGTTCTGCCTTTTCAGGTCCCATCAAGTTTTTTTTGAGAAACGATATCACCACTGAAGATGGTAAAAATTTGCCAGCCCAGAGTGTCTCTGCTCATCACTGGACATGCCAATAGGGTGTTTGTCAAACTCTTTGTAAGTAGCGTATAATCTGCGAATTTGTAAGTATTTGAGTTGCATTTCTCAGCTGCAAAATATGGTTCTTAAATGTATGTGCAGATAAGAGAGTACAATTTGAAAACAAGAAAATAAGGAAGGATGGAGAATACATTGGTTGGACACTGGAAGCCAAACTAGAACTCTTCAGCTTCTTCATAACTGACACGCCAAAGAAGGATAGCTTTTTCCACCTACTTCAACTTCAGATGCGTTTTCCAGGATCTATCTTCCTACATATTGTAGGCAATCCTCCAAACCCACATTTCTTTTTCTTCGTTGTGCTTGCTTCCTGCGAAAATCTAATATTGCAGTTAGTGGTAACCTCCTCAATGTTGCCACATGTGATAACCTCCATTTTTTTTTTCTCCATTATTCTCACCACTACTACTTGCACGTAAGTACCAGCCAGTATGCTTTTGCTTCCTCTCCGAGATGGTTCTTTCAATTATGTTTTAGTTGATTGAAACTCAAACGGAATCCTTTTGTTGCCGTCCGGGTTATGAAGTGACCAGTCTCTTTTCTAGTCCTTTTCTTTGACCAACCCAATCTCCAAATTCTGGCCCAAATTCAGACTGGGTTAGGCACGCGCAAAATTATCTAATAGGTTAATTGGATTGTGGTCCAACTTAAATCACTTGAAAATAATGATTTGTGTTAATTTAGAATCAAATTCTTTATCTTGAATAAGATTCTTGGTCAATCGACTTGATAGATCGTGGGGTAAACCTTTATTACTATTTATTACACAGCGACATTGTAAATGGTGTATTAAAGTAAATTTTGTTCTCAAAGTTTTATATTTTGTAAAAGATTGATTGAAAGCCCTAATACAACGGTCTTCATTTAAAATGTTACCTCAGCTGTGAAAGACACTACCACCGGAACCGTTGACCCGAACTAGAACCTTTAATGAAGACATCAATAGTCGGAAATGTCTTACTGTTGTTGACAAATGACATGTATCCGTCAATGAAGGGTTTGTCGTTTTGTGTTGATAGAAACCCAGTTATGTTCATTGACCGATTTAATTAGATTCTGATACAATGCATCCACTCTTCTAACCACACCCTAATTAATTGGTAATTTCATGATCAAGCATATTCCTGTAATGAAATTTTTATTGTTAAAATCTTTTATTTTTCAAACAAAATCATTGAAACTGGCAGGCAGCAATAGGGGGATGCACCCGCCTGGTTTTTTGCTCTGTTTTGTTCCCTATCTCAATCTTAGTTATCTATGTGTCATGATCTCCATCATCCATGAAGGGACAAGTGGATAACCCAATAATGTAATTGATCCACTACTTTTTTTTTTTTTTTTGTGAGCTGCTTTACTTTTGATATTGACTTAAGGGCACGTGACTGTGGGGGAGTTCACCAATTTGATTCCCACTAGAAATAATATCTCTGTGACTACATATTAAGTTTTAGTCCAATTTATCTTATCGGTAATGTTAAATTTTTATGTTCAATGACTTGATGATTAGAGTTTAGACCCATATCGAATATCAAAAAAAATAAATTTATATGATGTCGTTCAATGTTAAATTTTTTTAGCCACTGTTGCACGTAGGAACAGGAAGATTCAAAGGGAAAAACTTAAAATTAAAATTAAGAATATTTTTGCTTTTGGGGCCTCCACCATGGTTGTTTGTTGAGTTTTAACTTGCCTAACCCAACTTCTTCTCAGCCACGTTCTTCACCTACTTAAATCCCTCCCAATCATATAAACTATTAGACACCCCCAAAAGAAAGAAAACAAACCAAATAGGTTACGTTTGAAATTACCCACCACGCACTTGACACACATCCATATATATCCTGATTTTTAGAAACCTTTCTTTCATTTTCCTTTATATTAGTAGAATAAAAATAAAGTTGAATGAAAAGGCAGACAAGGCTTAAGGTGAGTAGATGAGAGAACGTGTAACGAAAAATAGTTCACCAACTCTTATTAGGATTCGAATTCTCTCACAACCCATATAAGTATTGTAGAGAAGATCAGAGTGAAAGCAAAACGAGGAAAAAAAACAATGAAGGAAAATGAAGCAAAAAGGGCAAGACTTGATCCGGAAAAGCCTCCAGTTTGTGTTCTTGATGCCTCAACCTATGTGGGTTTTTGGATTGTGAAGGGGCTATTGAGAAGGGGATACACTGTTCATGCAGCTCTTCAAACGAATGGTAAGTTCTGAACTTTGCTCTATTTTTTTGGGTTCCCTTTTGAGAACTCTTCCAGGTGTTTGAAAATTTGTAAATGAGAGTTTGTGTTTTGGGTTTTCTTTTTTGTGTTTTGCAGGAGACACTGATTTAGTGAAGAAAATGAGAGAGATGGAGAAAGGGGAGGAGGGATTGGTGATGTTTGGTGTGGATTGTTTGGATTATCACAGCATTCTGACTGCGTTGAAGGGCTGTTCTGCTGTGTTCTGCTGTTTGGATAGTCTAGATGGTTATGATGTGAGTTAATTAACAAAGCACAAATCTTGATCCTTAAACAGGCAATTAGTGATTGCTTTTATCAATTGTGTTGCTAATAGTAAGCAATTTCATTATTTGGCCAGGAGAAAATGGTGGATTTTGAAGTTAGAGGAGCAATTAATGTAGTGGAGGCTTGTGCACAAACTGATACCCTAGAGAAGATTGTGTTTAGTTCTTCTTTAGCAGCATCTATATGGAGAGAAGATATTTGTTCTGAGAAGGATGTAGATGAGGGTTCCTGGAGTAATCAAGAATTCTGCAGGAAACTTAAGGTCTGACCAGTCTCCATATTCTGAAGTATATTTATTTGTCGTCTTCTTTGATTGTTTGTGGGTGTGTAAGCAGAAGATTTTGATCAATTTGCTTGAAAACTTTTTTTTAACCTTTTATCTGCTGGCGATTTTCATTTAGTCAAAAAGTATTATCAAACCAAATGAATTGCCTGTGGACTTTCTGTAGGTCCATGATAGCAAAAATAAAAACATTTCAAAGAAGCCACTTCAATTGCATAAAATCAATTAGGCCTTGTGTCTCTGACCCAGTGTAAATTCTTTCCTTTAGTAGATTATCCAAGATTTTGTGAATCTCATGGATTTTACAAATTAAATATCCACTTCAAGGCTTTTTCCGTTTTTGTGGGTGCATCTTTTTGTCAAATTCTTTATTTTAGGAACATTTCATTTTTCTTTTTCTGTGGCTGCTTTATTTAATACAACACTCGATGCCTTTTCCTCTATATTTTATGGGTAATGATTTGGGAATCTTTCAGACTATCTTATATTTAGATATGTTGAAGTGAATGTGTTTATTATGATAGTTCTAGCAGGTGTTCTAATAATGTGGTTAAGTGGGAGGAATCAATGCAGGAAAAGTAGACGCTGCAAGGAGGACTTGTATACTAATTACGTCGATGTGCTTGTCTTAGTGGTGGTGGAGTATCATGTCCAATAATGGTGAATGTAGTGGTGGACAAGTGATTCAAATCATGGTGATCTTTGTTATGAAACTAGTAGACGTAACAGAGTAAACGCATTCAGAAGGCAATAGTAGCCTTAATACTGGTATCAAGTGAATGTAAAAGTCTTTCTTAGGCGTAATCAAAGTGACGAAATTGTTGACCCCAGATATATGCCTGCGTTATATATCAGTTTTGAATTGTGTTTTATACATACTGAAGTACTTGTCTTCTGAAATTGAAGTTGTGGTACGCCCTGGCAAAAACACTATCTGAACGGGCAGCTTGGGCTCTAGCGATGGACCGTATGGTAAACATGGTTTCCGTCAATGCTGCACTAGTTCTAGGACCTGCTGTCACTCAACAGAACCCTCAATCAACTATGTCGTATCTGAAAGGTAATAAAGGATGCATACTATGAAATTTATTTACGTACTTCTGAGTTAACACATATTCACCATAAGCTTGTTTTTGAGAACCAGTGATTGAATCTCTATGCCTACTTCAAATTAAAAACAGGTGCAGCTCAAATGTATGAAAATGGAGTCCTGGCCTCTGTAGATGTGAACTTCCTTGCTGACGTTCATATACGAGCCTTTGAAGACACCTCAACGTGTGGGCGATACTTTTGCTTTAATCAGATCGTGAATACGGACGAAGAAGCTGTTAAACTTGCAGAAAGCCTAAGCCCTTTGATATGTTTACCACCTAGGTAAGGGTTTTAAGTAATTGATGCCCCATTAAGAATGCTAAAAACTCGAGTCTTGAAGTTATTTGTACTGAAATTTTGCTGTTCTATTGGGTGCAGATATGAATGCCAAGGAAGTGAGGTATATGCTGAGAGGTTGAGGACCAAGAAGCTTAACAAGCTTGTTGAGGGCACTGCCTGTTAGTGAAAAGAAGGGTCTCAAATCTATTTGTTACCTTTTTTGTTGCCCTCTAGAATGTCAATCAATGTGTATCTTGTTATTATTCTCTTGCAACACAACGGATCCGGGGCTCTGCAATGCCCATGATGTATAATTCTCGTAACATTCTCATCAATAAATTTGAAAAGTGTGTCACATTACATCACACTTACTTTTGTGTTTTCATGGCTTTTACTTGTGTTTTACCACCACACCAGACTTATTTTTGATTATTAGACGGAAATTGTAGACTGTAGAGAATCCCAATTCACAGATGGGTTGGGTAACCTTTTTTTTAAGGCATTGTTGTTGGGCTTCTTTTCATCTTTTGTACTTGCATATAAAATCTGAAAAAAAAAAAAAGAGATATTACACCTAAGCCGCTAAACGGTGCGCAGAGGTCGTAAACTGTAAACCTATATAAACTTATGATCAGCAGTCAGCAGAGGCTTCTGGAGGACTTTTATAAAAAGAGAGAGAAAAAAAAAGAAGAAATATTTTAATCGTTAGCTGTTTCACCTTCTAGCAAGCAAAACTCGATTCCACACCGACTTGAATCGCCAGACCTGTTGGGAAAAAATTATGGTGCTGATCGAGCCAGAAGAGAATGAAGAAACGAATGCGAACGTTATAAACCCTCCGAAACCACGAAATCCATCATCGTCAACGGCGACAAAAACTACTGATTCAAGCGACGATTCGACAGCCGCGGCATCGGCAACTGTGAATGGAGACGCCTCCGATGGCTTTGAAACTGCCAGTGAACGAGATGTGAGCGATAACGAAGACGGCGATGCAAAAGAAGCCAAAGGCAATCCTGAAGACCAACAACAGCGGCAGCACGAAGAGCAATCAAAGGATGACTCCTCTGGAAATCTTGCGAACGAAGACGAATTGAAGCAGGTTATTCTTCACTCGGTCTTCGTACGCTAATAATCTGTGTTTTAATTGCTTGCTTTCTGTTGATTTAAGAACTTTAGTTTCTCGTCCGATGAATTCAGTAAAAAAATTTACGGACTTGATTGATGGAATATACAGCTTTTCGCTTACATGTCTTTCTTATGCTGATAATTTTATCATCTGATAATAAGTGCTTTAATTGGTTTTTCCCATAGCTGGTGTATGTTTTTCTTGTGCCCTATGTCAGGGGTTATATTATGTTATTAGCAAGGAAATGGTGGCTAGAAGGGTCCTTCTTTGGGCACTCTGTCTTTTGGTATCAAAGAATTACTAAACTCCTATGTTTCCTTTTCCAAACAGAAAGCTTTGGCTCAGGCAAATGATGCAAAATTAGAAGGCAATAAGCTGTTTGGAGATGGTCAATACGAGGGAGCATTATCACAGTATGAGCTTGCTTTGCAAGTTGCGCCGGAGATGCCCTCATCCGTGGAACTACGTTCAATGTGCCATTCAAATCGTGCAATATGTTTCGTGAAACTGGTATGTGTTGATCCATTTATTCTCTTTTGGATTATAAAATTTTGAACTTTTTTAAGTATTGGTGACTAGTAAATAATGATTATCTTGCCATCTCCTTCATCTAATTTACATTGGGAGGCCATTGAGCTTTGGGCTATTCAATGAGGGGTGGTCCTACTCCTATCTCTAAACCATATTTACCAAGTTCAAATTGTTGGTGTGTATCCCTTTGAGGATATTAAAGGATGTTTTCTGTTATTTCTAGAGTTTATGTTTATCATGTTAACCTTATGTAGTTGTCATTGTTTTTCTTTGTCCGCTAGAATTTTTTCTACTAGTCTCTTTGGAAAAAAAATAAAAGAAAAAAGTAAGTAATTCTGCCATTGTTATTGTTTTGAAGTTTTTGATTGATTCATTGAAGAAACTGTAAATGATTTTTTTCTCTCATATAAAATATAGATTCTGGAAGGGATTGTATTTGCATAATTTGTAGATTTTCTGGGTTCTTGTAGTGTTACTTGCATGAAATAGCTGGTTGTGTTTCAAATTGTTGAAAGACCACAAATCGATACCCTGGTTACTTTGATTCACCAATAGCCTAGCGATTTGTTTTGTCGGAACTTCTTTTTACACTTTAGCTCCCATCGTTGCTTCTATATGTACCTTTGTGTGACAAGTTCCATTTAGCTAATTTCAATTTATTAGTATTTTGATTTATTCATTGCCAAATATATCTCAGGGAAAATATGAAGACGCTATCAAGGAATGCACAAAAGCGTTGGAACTCAACCCTACCTATATGAAAGCTTTGATTAGAAGAGGAGAGGCTCATGAAAAGCTTGAACACTATGAAGAGGCGATCTCTGGTAACTTATATATGGTTACTTTCGTACTTTAAGACCTTATTCTGGTTGAAGACACTTTCAATAATGCTGCCACTGCCGCTGCCACTGCCACTGCCACTACTATTCTTCTGTATTCTGAGTTCTGACTCTTTCTTCTTCATATGTAGATATGAAGAAGATTCTTGAATTGGATCCTTTAAATGAGCAAGCTCGGAGAACCATTCGTAGGTTGGAGCCTCTTGCCGCAGAGAAGCGAGAGAAGATGAAGGAAGAGATGATAGGTAAGCTCTATGGATAGTTTTTGTGCATCTCATTTCTTTCTTCGTATGAAGGAATATGAAGGAAGGGATGATCTTGTAATTTCTACATGTTTCTTTGGTAGCAGAATTTTGTGACCCTGTTTTGCACATTAGTCCACGTTCCTACTTATTAGCTATTTTCTTTATTTTTCCAATTATCTTCTCCTCAGTACATCTGTGTCCATTCTAGGTACTAATACTATAAAACCATCATGATGAGAAGTCCAAATCTTGAGATTGTTATTTCTGTTCAGGAAAGCTGAAGGACTTGGGCAACTCAGTTTTGGGACGCTTTGGAATGAGCGTCGACAATTTCAAAGCTGTTAAAGATCCAAACACTGGCTCCTATTCAGTTCAATTCCAACGTTAGGTTGGTCGTTTGTGGTCCTTTCTTCAATTAAAGAAACAATACAAGGATTACAATCTATGGTGGAAATGTAGACATCGGGATAGGCTATTGTTTTTGCCGTTTTCATTCTCTCGCCTATTTTGAGGATTACATGTTGTAGTTTATGAAGTCTGGAGGGATTTGTATATTGTTACTGAATGTTTATTGCTTGGTTTTTTTTAATTGATCTTACACATTTCCATTTTTTTTTTTCCCATTGCAAGTATAATCAATGATTTGCTCTCCATCCGACCATGATTGATGGACATAGATCTTGGTGATAACCTTGACATGGAAATGTCCAATATGGATGACTATGCCTAAGGTCTATTTGCCAGAAAGTGGAGTTTGGGATAGGAATCATTAGAAAAAAGGTAAGTGTAGTTTGGGATAGGAATCATTAGAAAAGGCTAAGTGTAGTTTGGGATAGGAATTATTGAAAGTGAAAACTTGCAAGCACAAGCTGATGCAGTTTTGACAGAATATATCAATTCTTAAAGCCTCAAGTATTTGCTCCCACTGTTTTACAGGTAATCGTAATCACCAATAGATGGGATTATTGATACAAAGGAAATACAATTTAGAGATCGTGGGATAAGGTATATGTTACAATGACATGTCTTCGCAGTTTATGAACTGCGTTATTTCAACGATCAAATATTGGATTTGGATTTGGATTTAAGGAGGCCTATATTAAATTTGGCACCAATTTAACCATCAAATTCACTCACAAGGCTATACCTGCATAAGCTATTCGATCCTTTGGATGTCAGGCTTGAAGTACGTTCGCATTGATACCATCCTGCGAAAGTTTCTTCTCTCCTAGCATGGAAGCATGGTGCTCTAAGAACTCTTTGCTGTTCATCTCCGTTAACCTGCATCGATTATCAATTTTACAATTTGTTACAAACCTTTTTATTAGTTGTTCAAACCACTGAACCAGTGTTCCTCATTATAACCAGCTTAAGAACTCCAAATGAAAAAGCAATAATTTCATTGTGTTAGATGGTATGTTTCACCAACTTCAGAGAGGAATATGCAAATGCTGTTTTGTATCGGAGGCAAAGAAGAGACCGTCAGAGGGAACCCTTTCAATCAAAAGAAGAAACAAGAAAATGAACGGGTCCTTGAATGAAACTCAGAATACAGCATGCACCTTATAACTCACAAGATATAAAAGTTTCCTCAGGATGAGAGTCTTGAGTAAACCAATGTACTAAAACTCTCTCAACTAATTTTGAGATATAACATAGCTCCATATCAAATTCATGAACTCAAGGCAACGGTCTCTCCTCATAACAGGGACAAGACTATATATTTACCCCACTCAAACCCCACAGTGGTAAGAGATGCAGTTATTCACCCCAACTAATTTATACATAACCGTTTGACAAGAATGAGCTGATCTTAGCGGATTGGATTGCATGCAGTGAAAGGAAGCAATGTTACAAACAAAAGAAAGGAGTTATCAACTCGGTATGAATTGATTGGGATCCTGAATGTTCTAGTGAACCACAAACAATTGTATCCAGTTTTTCTAGAAGGTAGGCGGGAATCAATCAGATTCCAACACTCAACAATACCATACCTGCTAATGGTCCGGTCTTTTGCAAATCCGAGTTCGTTATCCACACAAAGGTTGGAATCATCACTTCTCCTTGATCTTGAAGAGGTTCTGGGTGCCATGTGCTGGGCATCAGATATTGTTACCACCCATCTGAAAAGTTCTTGAGGACTCCCTTCAGCTGTGCACAATAGTCTAGCTTTGCTCTCATACATCACCTGTGACCATAAAGGTGGAGCAATATAAAACATTAAGTAGTTTGTCAGAAGAAGGCAGAAGAATGGAAGCCTCCACATTTCTGTCTAGCTACTTCGTCAAGAAGCTCCACAAAATATTTCCAAGGGAACGAGACATATAACTAGAAGGATATGCTTTGTTTTGTTCTTTCTTCCTATTAATTTCTTTCTTTGCTTCTTTTTTTTCCGCCCCCCGATTTCATAGGGGAGTAATATTTTCAAAAAATTAAGAACCTGAACTCTTGACAAGTTCACGAGGAAAAAAAAAGGTCAAATTAACATAACATTTATGGGAATGGTAATCTATAATAGTATTGTCATGTGTTGTAAACCCTGAAAACTGCAGGCAGAACAAAAAAAACAAAGTTTGAGGGGAACAATCAACTGAAAAGTAAGAAGATGCACGAAAGGTCAATGTTACGACCAACTAACATATTGCACAATTCATAACGAAGATCCACATATTTGGTGAAACAATCTTAAAGCAAGCCATGCTGTATCCCAAGTAAGATCACAACATAGGTGGAACTTTCTTTGATTATTTAGGTATGAAACAAACATAGGTGGAACTTTATCTTAGAACAATCATCCCAATTAAGAGAGATGGGACATACATCAACCAATGTGACAAACCTATATGCTGCTGTCCTGTTGTGTAGTCCGAAAATTGGGACACCTTCCACTGCTAGAGTATGAAACTTCTCTGCTCAAAGTAAAGAAAACAGATCATCGATGAGGATTAACTTGAGTGTTATATATGGAACAACAAAAAAATAGACATTTGGCATTAAATATATGAAAAAAATAAATCACCATTGGTGCAATTTCTAACTAGGAGGCATTCTTTGAAATGCTTTCCGGAATTCTTTTTCTCAAGGTAAACAGAACAATTGACATCTATAGTTTTCATTCAAAAAAATCCACAAAGGGAAAAGATAAT
Source organism: Tripterygium wilfordii (assembly GCF_013401445.1). Lineage (NCBI taxonomy): Eukaryota > Viridiplantae > Streptophyta > Magnoliopsida > Celastrales > Celastraceae > Tripterygium > Tripterygium wilfordii. The sequence goes on along the minus strand of NC_052240.1, from coordinate 934,131 downwards.
TCGCAAATTAATATTCACATAGCCAACCTAAAGACTCTCAGATCCAGTGTTAGTCATGGCCTCATGGGTCAACATGATATTCGACATCCCAGTATTTTGGATAAAGGCGACCGTCAATCTAAATCCTACATGAACATCAAGGTCATCAAGATCCACACACGTGGATATTACTCACTGAACAATCCAAAGTAGTCTGCAGCTCCAAGAGGTCTATCACAAAGCTCCTCAAAAGGAAAATATGCACATCCATTAGCACCCAAAGGAACCTGATAAAAATCAGAGAAAACAGTTTAAAATGTTAGAAAACATGACCAAGTTGTGCATATGGCATATGCATTAGCACCAACTAGCACACACCTGCAACGTCCTTCCCATCACTACTTCCACTTCTTGTGGGCTAGCTGTTTCTTCCCCAATCAGGTGTTGAAACTTTTCCTTAAGGAGGCTCGACTTATCTTTTCCAACAAAATAGAAACCTTCCTCAGCCTACACTCCATTCAAGAAAGCAGATATTTGACTTTGATAATACGCTGTGAAGGGATTACAAGATAAATGCAAAAATGAAGTTTAACAAATCTAAATAAAAAGAATTGATGCCTGACCGAAGTCATTTTCCGATAGTCTACTGATGAACCAATTTCATGAACTACACATCTTTCCTACAACAAGGCAATTTCAAATTGTTAAGATTATACTATATAACAAAAACAAAGAAGTTTGGTGAAGGTTTGACAATATCTAACTACAACAAGATAAAATCCATTATATACCTTCAAAGTGGCTATGAATGGTAAAAAAAGATCCCTCTGCAATCCACCTTCATACAGATTATCTGGAGCACGATTTGAAGTGGCCACAAGAATCTGCACTTGCCTCCCATAATGAGGTGTAAATTCCAAGTCAGTTTCCATCTTAAATCCACAGTCACATTGCATATCAGAAAGAGGAGAGTGGGCATGAAATACATACAACACCATTGTTGAATAAATGTTTAAAAAGACGGTTTAGAATCAATGCATCAGCAACATCAGTCACCTATGAACCACAACAAGAAAAATCACGATGCAGCCACCGGAGAAGAAAAAGAAAAGAAGCAACAGCCTTCTCATAAGGAAAAATCCTCTCCATAGGAGCATACCATAAATTCATCCAGACATAATAAAACTGATTCGTCGGATATCTCCCCAGCAACAACTTCGAGTGGATCTGCCACACCCTTGTGCTTCTGCAACATTTTAAAATTTAACATAAACTAAACCAAGTGATTTATCTATTTATTTTTAAAATTCTTAGCATAATAGTCCTTCAATTTGGAAATAAATACAATGATTTAGATTCTTACTCGCAAACGAGTATGGACGTTCAACATGAAGTCATGAAAATGGATCCGCCTTTTCCTCCAATTACAGGACCTATGAAATAACAATTAGATATCAGATATTAAACCAAGAGCAGATAATAGAAAGACAAAACTGAACAATGGTTGAAAAAAATAACTGCAGTTCACATGAATTCCATGTGATGTGTCCATATTGACCGCACATCCTATTTCTCTTAGGATATATCTTAGGACTATATATCCCATGGCCTGAATGCAAGCATTAAAAAAAACTGTATATAAACATTCTACATACAATTGATCATAGAACAAGTCCATCAACATAGTTTTTCCCGTTCCAACTCCACCATAAAGATACAGCCCTTTGATAGGTGAGCATGAGGACTGGGGCATGAAACGAGACCATAACCACCGGCTCCTGATAGGAAGACAAAAAAAGTGATGAGAAAACTCATGGGGTGGCATATAAACAAACCACAATAACTGAAACACAGGAACTCAATGTCACACCAGAATGTAGTCTTGGAGTGGAAAGAAAAGTAAACAGACACCTTGAAGCTTTCTTGGAAGCTGCATAGCGATCCAGCTGGCAAGTGTCGGCAAACTCAACAAGCTCATCATAGAGTCTTTGAAGTTCTCTTAGTGTGCCAACCTGCAGACATCAATGTCAGACTGACCATCAAGAATAACAGCAGTGATTGTTCTGGTAGCGTCAAATAAACATTACACTACACCACCAGTCCACCATTGAACAAGTATCATATTAAATGTGCAATTCATTAAAAGAAATTAAGTTTTAAAAATCATAGTATGAGCAGGCTTGAAAACAGCAGTTTGTAAATGCAAAAGTATATCCAAAATCCGGAAATTAATGCTACATTTATGCGGCATATTGGTTCCAACACAAATTCCTCAAAAAATCAATTCTAGCATTTATAACATTAATCTCGCACTTCCCAGTAACACAAGCAGGGGATTTACATTGATCCTAGAACTGTAATGACTCAATTTTTGAGCTACGACAGAAAAAGTAAAAGGGTCATAAATGAAATATAATACCTGAAAGTCATCACCCTCGACCAACTCACCCACGGAAATTCTCCGTTCATATTCCACAAGAGGCCCTCCCCTATTCAAATCTGCAATTAAACCATTAAAACCCAATAACCACAAAGAAAGAAAGATCGTATCGGTAGGGCTTTGGTTCTTTAATTGCAGCAAAAGCACAATTTAAATCCTGAAATGGACATTGTACCTCCATCAGTTACTGGAGCAGCATCAGTTGACAGAGCCCTAGAAGTAATACATGCGGGTTGTAGGTGTAGAAATCTATGGATTTCAGCATTTCTGGTAAGCCTGTAATCAGAATTGGCACTTCGCAAATGTTCTTGCAACTTAGCAGAACTACTTGAGTAATTATGTTTTTGATGCTGAACAGCCAATTGAATATAGCGAACAGATCTTACAACTCTTCTCATCTTCCAAGTTCCAACCCCAATAAAGATTGCAATAAGTTGACCAATACAAAGTACTAAATGAACGTTCTCTTCCAGACAATCAACGCCCCGCTAATACATATAGAGACCTGATATTAAATTTAATGGTAAAGATTAAAACTTTCTGCGCCAAAACAGGATGTATCTTATAATCCCACACAAAATTTTCCATATGTACCACAAAAGTACAATATTATTTAAACGAACAGTTATGTGCAATCAAATAAGGTCAACGAATACCATAAATGCCCAACGATAAACAGCTCATCTTCCATCACCACCAAACAAAACCAAGAAACATAAATTAATCATCTTCTTTGTTGGCATGAACATGAAACGCAACTTGATAGAAAGAACTCGTAGAGAGTGAGAGACAATTCAAAGAAAATTGGAAAATCCACAAGTCAGAGGAAAAAATTCCAACATATCTCATATCAATCAACAATTCATGGAAAAATGTCATTCAAAGTAGATAAGAACGAACTTAACTGAAGAAAGTCACAGAATTGCAGGACCCAAAATTCTGGGTGGCTCCAGAAAACCAAATCGTTTGACAGAAAAAGGCGGTTCTATTCTGCCTGCTCTCCCAATATTAAAGGAAACAAAACAAAACAAAACAAAAAAAAAAAAAAGAGAGAATAAGAGGAAGATTTGTATCAGTATATGCTTCAAAGGAAATGAATTGATATCAAAGGACAGATTCCGAGTATCAGGATGGTCCCCCAGGGGGGAGAGGGGGTGATGTTGGTTTGCGTAGGCTTTGTGCGGTTCGACTCCCATCGCCACATAACAAAATGCGAGGCGGTGGGTCCAGCTCGTTGAGGTTTCAATCAAGAGCGGATAAGCTAAACCGTCGTCATAGAAATAAATCAAAAGAAAGAAGCACCGTTTTGTCCATGAATTTGTTAGGTTTGTCTGACACGTATGTGGTGTGGGCCACACATGATATCCTTTTTCATCGGAGTGGGCTTTTCTGCTACTCCTTTTCTGTTTTTGTATTTGGATAATGGGGGACCGGGATAGGGTTAGTGATTCCGACCCAAAAAGTAGGTGAAACTTTAAAAAGTAGTTGTAGATAGAAATAGGATAAGCCCAATTTGAATAAGACAATGTTAAAGACCTTAAAAATTATTCAAATCTATATGATATTAAAATAATTATTGATTAAAAATATACATGAAAAACTCATTTTATATTCAAAACTCCATTTCCATATTAAATGAAAAACTTTTGAGGGTCAATTTTTAAAGTCTCAAATATTATCCATTTGAATATGCAAATCCCTTCATCTTATAATTTTCACCCGGCCACGTGTATGGTTGACAATTGTCGTAGTTGGATTCAAGCGGTCCACACTCCAAAGCACTATTATTAAAGTTAAAAAAGCACGGAAGGAAGGTTATCGTTATCCTAGGGATGGTAACGGGTCGGGTACCCTTCCAATTAGTTAATACCAAAACCGTTTCCATTTAAGGTACCCAATACCAAAACCGTTCCAAAACCGTTTAAAGAACCATTTAAATTTCCAAAACCGAAACCGTTCCATAACCATTTACCTTCGGGTACCCATTTATCATTTAACTTTTAAATTTTTTTTTTATTTTTCTATAAATGTATAATTTAATTTCTTAAAAAATAATATGACTTATCATGTTGTTCAAGTTTGAATGTATAATCTATAATTTTATTATATTATTTTATTTAATATGCTTGATCATGTTAAATTTATCATTCTACTAATATATCTTTACATATATGATTTATAATGTTATTACTATAATTAACGTTTTTAATTAAACGGTTCGGGTACCCTAAACCCGGTATCAAAAACCAAACCCGACCCTAAACCGTAACGGGTTTGAAAATCAAAACCAAAACCGTTTCCAAACCCTATAGGATCGGTTTTCGGATTTTAAATGGACCGGGTATCCTATGGATAATGCTCGAATCGGTTTTTTTTGCCATCCCTAGGTTATCCTGTTCTTGGTTAGAAAAGAATAACATCATTTAAAATAAATTAATAAAAAGCCAACACAATACATAATATAATATAATATAAAAGGAGGGATCCTCGGAAAATATATTGGTCAACATGATCGCAGTGTGGGTGTGGGTCAATTGATTTAATTTGAAAACAAAAATATATTATATGAGGGATGCGTCTATTTGGCATGGCATGTAAACATGCCGGCAAAGGAAGATTTTGCATATTTGCAATCCGTGATCACATAAGAAATGTGCATGAATATTGCTGAAAATTAAAATAAAAAAAAAAACAGAGAGGAAAAGATGAACAAACCTCGTGCAACATGCTCCTTGCATTTTCGGACATTTTATCAATACCAGTGCTCCGCTCTCCAGAACCTGAACAATAAAATTGTTTCTATTTTAAAAGGAATGACTAGTGGGGTAAGTAAAAAAGAAGTAAGGCAACTTAAAAGCATGCCCACCAAAAACCTACATCGAGAAAAATTGATTAATTACAGCATTACAAATGCATGTATTAGCTTCTTGATTAATCCAAATATATATTCACAGAAAAGCCAGAGATTCAGAAAATTGGAACTACAAGCTACCAGGAACGGAAGACTTCTGTTCACATCATCTCGCTCCCATATGATTGGTGCCAATGACCTGGTTAGTCTGTCATGTGTATAAGGTTTGGCTCTTTAAATTGTGCCACCTGCGATTCCAAAGAGTTGTATGATTGAGGTGAACTTTGAGAAAAGATATCCTTATTGGGGGAACTACAAACTGAAGTACCCTTCTCTTCATAATTAAAACAGAATATCCTCCTCCACTCTAAGTGAGCCATTGTCTACTTCTATGGAATTATCTACCAGCACTCTTGACTTGTCAGTTTTCTTTATATGAAGGCAATCAATTAAGTCTGCAAATCGAAAGGAAATTATCAAGCCACATAAATCACCCACTTGTTGAATCTCTCACAAGCCCTTTATATCCAATGAAAAGAAAGACAAAACATAGCACCTGCCTTGAAATTTGAAGAATTGACTTTCTCTGTGTTGGTCCAAATCTTAACACTCGTAGCCCTGTAGATCCCGGTGATCTATGGCAATAACATAGGAGACACATTAAATAAACAAATATTTCTCTATTGTTCTTCGATATGCAAGAAATGAAGAACGTGGTCTTACCACAACCCTGTCACCTGGCTTTCCAGTATCCACCAGCTTGTCATGCAACAACAAACTCACTGTGTGTGGCGTCCCACTTCAAGTGTTTCCAGAAGCCTTGCAATCTGCTTATCAGCAAACCTGAATGTTGAAGAAATGTCGCCTAATTCTCTTTCTAATGTTAACGCCAGAAGAAAGGAGCCCATAACATTGGCCATAGGACATAGCTCATCCGCTAATTTGGACTAACCAACATGTAACCAGCAAAAAAGAAGAAAAAAATTATTAAAGGGATGACGCACGGCCCAAGAGCTGCACATATATATCCCCAACGTTAACATCAAAAACCTCTCCAAATCAATTTCCAGTATCCACCCTAACTCCAGAATCATCAACTAAAAAATTTCCAACATTTTTACCAGATTTCCCAAAGATCAACGTAAGTAGATAACTAAACCCTATGCATGCAATACATGGGGGATTCCCGAACTTCCACCAAAGTCTGTTCCAAGCCTCCACTCTCATGACTAAATAGACTCCACCACTGCTCCATCTTAAACTTGAAACTTTTACCTCATCTGCAATTCTCCTTGAAGCCGCATCTCTGAGCTCAATTCCTCATAAAATTCACCAACAGACAAGCCAGGTGCACTAAAATCCCCCTAAGCTCCAACCCCACCAAAAAAGAAAGCACAGAAAACCATGTCATCAATGGCACCCTTCCCTAGCACCAATAATTACCCCAACCTTAGAAAGTCAGCACAGCTCCTCAAAAACCACAACCCAATAAACACGCACCAAGCCTAATGACTACTCCAATCATGAGCAGACAACATAAAACAATTCTACAACGGTATCAATAATATAAGCATCCCAATCCACAATACCAGCCATCCAACCACCTAGGAAATCCAACAAGTTATTAAAAGTTAAAACTTTCCAGTATTCCAATCATTGACGCCATATTTCAGAGGTCAAAGCAGCACCCAAAAAACCAATACAAGCAACAATCTTATTGCCAGATGCACAACATTAAAGTGTATTGACCTCAAACCCACTATACATCATCTGCCCTAACCAACAGTGCTAACCCTACAAGGCTACAATACACTGGCACAAAACCTATCACCAAAACATGGCCCCAATCAGTGAGGCAATCACATATTCCAGCAATCCACCAATCGAGAATATTTACTCACATCTTTGAAGGTGGAATTCACAAGCTTGCCTTGTACAGTATCTACGATACAACAGCGCACCACTAATGCAGGTCTCCCCTCATTATGTCGATTATTACGTTCGTAGCATCTCTCATAAATTGTAGCAGATAGACATTAACATAGCTTAGCAATGGTAGAACCCATGAATTACTCCTGAGTCCTGAACTTCATAGCAGCCCAATTAGAGAGTTCAAAAATTAGGATACTTTCAAAAGAAAAATAATTAATCCAGTAATTTCTGTATTATAGCAAGTTCTCTTTAGCCTTTACTTCAAGATACTTCTAAGCTCCAGGTCATTGAAGGATTTTCTGGAAATGTTACTGAAAAGTCCTTGTGGATACTTACGATGGTTTAAATTAATTTGGCCTAGAATGTTTTGAGTGATGTACAGTATACAACAGTCTATGGTTCAACAACTAAAGCTTAAAATTACCATCCAAATTAAGCTTGCAAATCCAAACACATAAACCCTCAGGCTACTAAGTAAAAGGGAGACAAAATTCTGGATACATCTTACGAACATGAGATGTGAACCAGAGTCGTCATGGAGTTCTCGGCAAGGCATTCTTGCCAGAGGTATGTCGCAGGTTCACTTATCCGGACTGGTATCACTAATGGTCGACAAAGGATACAAATAACAAGATAAAAAACAGAACCATGGCTCACATAAAACCGGAAACAAGCAAGGAAAATGGTGTTACCTCTATCCACAACAATGGGATCAGAATAGTACCCGCAGACAAGACACCTAAATACTGCTTCCATGATCTCTGTATTATAGAAATAGAACTACACCGAATGCTCATTCCCTTCAGTGAAACCATCTTCCCAATGTCTAAACAAATCAGAGTGAATTCAATCAGATTCGTATGAAAATCCATCCACCAGATTTTCATATCCTACTATCACATGAAAAATAACACTAACCTGATGGGTTGAGATTTCTCATTGAAGTAGAGGCTCTTGTGATTATAAATCCTCACTAGAACGTCCTTCTCATACAGTGGGCTGATCCCTCTCACAATATCGAAGATAGCCAGGACCTCAAGCGGGCTGTATTGTAATCGAACACATAGCGGGGATCAACATCAAGCCACTCCTGCTCTACCTCAAGCACAAACTAACTGAATTTCCCTCATATACTCTGCCTCTCTTATCAACTTCACAGAATTCTTCAATTTTGACTCTGACTCCTTCAATTTTCCATGAAATGCGTCAAGAAAGTCTGTATCTGTTCCTTCCTGTCCTAGACGCTGATGTTTGTCCCCATACGAAGGTTTGGGAAGTCTTGTCCATGCCGACATGAGGAGAACAGCGGACCGTCTTCAGTAGATGAAGGAATTGGCGGAGGAGGTCTGCGAGAGGTAACAGATCTGCGGAGGGATGAGCCTGGGGGGTTGGCAAATGCAGAACGTGTGGAGGATCGATCTCCCCGGAGAAGGCGGCTAGACGCGGAGGATGAGAAAGTGTCGTTCATAGGACTCGAGTAGGAGTCATCCGGGGAGGAAGGACCTGTGGAGAAGTTAATATATCAATTAAAAGAAAAACGAGAAATGCACCTACCTACCTTTGTGGGTATGGACAAGAAAGGAGAGAAAATATATGCTTATTGAGAAAGAGACTCACCATTGTTGAAGTTTGTCGGAGACGAATCGAAGAACATGACGACACAGGGAAACTGCTAATGCCGTGGTGAGTGATATGGCGTGAAAGAAACTTGGACTGCGCGCCAAAAGCTTCAAGGCAGACAAGTGGAAAACGAAGTGTGTGATTTACTGATTTGATTTATGAATTGGGCTCCAACAACACTCCTCTAATGGGCTCATTCTCGGCCCACAGAACAAATACTACTCATTCAGTATGATTTTGTAAGCATAGTTTGCACTTGTGCACCCATAGAATGCAAGACACCAATTAAAGAGCTTGATTCAGGGTGTTTTTGGAAAATGAATAATCAAAGTTGTTTTTAAAGTTAGATTTAACCTCTTTTTTTTTTTCTCTAAAATAAGCAAAATAAAAAACAAAAAATGCATAAGAAAAATGTACCAAACAAATACATTTTGTATATTATTTTCTTTTCCTTTTGAGCAAATAATTCTAATGAATAATATCAAAATACTCACATAAATATAATAGCAGCTGGGTGCTATTAGACCTAAGATACAAGCACATAAGAAAATCATAAGTTGTTTTCTTCTTCTTCTATCTGATGAGAATCAGGCCAATGTTCACCCATATACAACCATGAAGGGGCAGTGATCCACACTGGTTCTACTTTACCTTCTCTCCAAGGATAACAGAAGTTGCCAAACTTATCATCCTTCAAGCTAAAACTTCCCCACTCATCAAAACCAGACTCTTCTTTTGGATACCCAATAATATCAACTTCCCACTGATCCATGCTCGGGATTTGTTTATAATCATCAATAAAATATATGCAATCGCCCTCCTCAATTCCCAATTCTCTAGTACGAAACAATGTCGAGGAATTCTTACCCAGAAACAAAATATGATCTCCCAAATCAAACAACCTAACCCATCTCATCTCATCCAAGTCCAACCGATAAACCTTAAAGGTACGTGTTCTAGCATCAACACCAGTCATGTTATCATGGAAAAATCTAAGCACAAGTAATATCTCACCTGAATGCTCTACTAAGTACTTAAAAACACGACTATGTTTCTCCAGAGCATCGGACTCGGACATTTCGATTTGATAAAATTCATTCTCGAATACTGATGCATATCTTCCTCCTCCTTCGATTCTCGATAAAGCATCCAGAAGATCAATAAGAAAGACATTGCATTGCTCTGTTAAAATGCACAAGTATTTTCCACCCCAAAAAACAGCATCCTCAATAGACTCTGGTTCTTGTTTATGCCTCCTGCAAAAGAAGTCATAACAAGTTGTAAGCCCTGGACTCCACAGCATAAACAGGGTAGATGACTTGCATACTAGCATATAGAGACAGCCTTCCTCGGCAGGAGAACTTGAGAGCACCAACTTATGAATGTCATCAATCAAGTAAGGCAAAGTAATTTTTTTCCCCGAGAAAGGGTTAAATAGCGAGAAAGAATTCTTGGGACTCACCAGACTTGTTATCAACCAATCCTCAAATGAGCCATAAAGGAACCCATAAAGATCAAGATCTAAATCCCTACACCAAAGCTTCCGCTCCGTTACACTGCAAAATATTAATCTTTTCTGATCTCTTGTAGATTTAGCCACAAGCCACGGGCACCCGTGCAGTACTGGATTACGAGGAGTATCGGATAATGATACTACAACACTCTTCCATGGCTTACATACTTTACTGAAACATAACCAATCTTTAACATGAAGCCTTTCCACAATCATGTCAAGGATACCCTCTGGAAGTCCTGTAGCCCAATCTGAACTACTCTCCACCTGATTTTCACGTCGTCTCTTTGCGTCTTTGGCAGCCATCGTTGAAGCAGATTTTAAAAAAAAACTGGACTGAATCAACTGAATAATTGAATGGAGTTTAAGGGGATGCAAGACGAATCAAGGAACAAAACATAAAAGAGGAAGAACAGAAAAGTAGGTAGCTAGGATGTCAAGAGAATCATAATACATCAGGCAGAGCCGAGAGTCCACTTATATAGGACTAAATTGCTTTAAAATCCTAAAAGAATAAGTTTCTCTTACCATAAAAGGACTAGAAGTACTGTTCAGTTATGGCGGTGTTCTCAACTTCTCTTAACCTAAAAGGACTAGTAATCAGTCAGCACAAGCATAAAGATGCGCTTCGGTGGGATGCCCCATTACAAGGCAGACTTGGAGGAAAACATTCTATTCATCGATCGGGATTGGGCTGAACACTAGGCCCCAATTCATTTTTTTTGTATCCGGCTTTACCTAAGTTCATAAATTTTGAGTCCAGGCCCACTTGTTTGGACATTTTTGGGCTTTATCATTCCTATGGCTAGACTAGTCCATTGGGCTGTGGCCCATATCTAGCTATCAATACCCCAATTGGATCCGCTCCAAATTTAAATCAAAAGGCAAGGGACTCGTTTAGGCTTGCAAACAAACCCCAAAATGGCTCCAATCAGACTAGACTAGTTGCAGACTCTAATTGACAAAGACAATCTACCCACCCACCCACCCACCCACCAATGACCCTCCCAACCAGGAACAAACATCAATTTACCCTTCAAGCCTCTTCAGCAACATATTTGATTATTTTCTATAGCCAAGGAAGAAAAGCTGCCGCTATGGAGACGCCAAATTCGATTACACTCTCATAAAGTCGCAATGGCCACCAAAAGCAAAAATTGAATAAGCGTACAAAAACCCAAAAAGTAGGCAAATGAAATTCCATTTCTAGAGGCACTTCGGATCCTTCTATCAACCCCCTAACCCAACTTTCCAGGAAAAATTCTATCTAATCTAAATCCTCCCTTGATGGTTTAAGCAGTAGAACAGAACTAGACAATCACGTGCATGGCAAGAACCCAAAATCGCTGTGGGAGTGCAGAGTCATTGGACGTTCCTATGGGGCCTTTCGTCAGCAGAAGCTCAACTTTCTTGTCTTGGGCTCTGTTTTTCCTGCTCAGTCTTTTCAATATTTAATGAGGTTATAGACACTCTAGAGGAGTAGAGGGGGACCTAGACCGGCAGTTTCAGTGTTCCCGGACCCAAAACCAGGCACCATAGCCTCAAATTGTCAGTCTTTACCACCCACAGCGGTAACAACAAACCCAAAAACATGAATCTCCAAACAGAACATTCAATCGGCCTATTGCATTGAAAGAACAATGAACACCATGAGAATGAAAGCAGAGCTGCATAAGGTATATAGCATGTAGAAGGAAAGGAAATGGTCCAAATGTCCAATACATTGATGATTTGAACAATAACTGTCAACCCACCTCACATTTCCCAAGAAAATTAAATAACAATAAAAGGGACAGAAGCAAGAACTGACAGTGATTTGAATTGATAAATGGATCAGTGTTGCGGGGCATCTTTTAGGATCTCTGAAAAATTGAATACTTCACTCCCCCATCGAACTTCTTTGCCCTCTGGTTAGTGTAATTTCTTGCTTTTACTAAAGCAAATGGGGGGAGTTTGCCTCAAGCATGAGTAAAAGAACAAACCCAAATGGAACCAAAAGAGGCCAACTAAGCAATGCTTTTCCATATGAACATTCTCAGCTTAAAAAACAAAAGCAATAAATGATACAAAATTATATCACAACAACAAAATTAAGATTGAGCCATTCAGCCAATATCACTACCACCACCACCAACATTGCTACCAAAAGCAGAGGAAGCAGAAGAGCAGAAAGAACAGAACTTGTTGCAGGGAAACTACTTGAGAAGTTGAGATTCTACAACCCATCAGGCTCCAGAAACCCATTTGCTTCAAACCCATCTTCATGAAGAACCCAAGATAGGAATCGATCTCCCCAATTGAAGCAGCCAGAGCCTTCATATTCTCCGACCAATCTTGTCCAAGCCCCAATAACCTCCACCACCAACAGCAGCAGAACCACAAACCTATCATCAGATACCAACACAAACAATGAGGGAAAGTAGGGTTCTTGAAATTCCCACCTCCAAAATTGCAGAAATAAGAGTAATTTGTGGGGGAGCAGAAGGAAAGATTGATAGAAGAGAATGTCACCAGAGGACGTGTCAAGGACATGAAAGGTTTACCTTTGTGGGTGTTTGAGTGTCCACTGGGCACAAAACATAATGAGGCCAAGGAAATGAAGGCAAGAAATAGAGAAGATGGTGTGGGCATATGGGTTTTCTTTTTTTTAATTGTTGTCTTCAATTTCAAACTCTTTTACTTCTCATTTACCCTTTACTTGCTCCAGAAGCCCAGATTAGCTAGATTTGCGCAAGCAATCTCTGTCCTCTTCCCATTTCCTTGCCATCCTTCATAAACCCACAAAATCTAAGGAATGGCCCCTGAAACTACACATGTAAACAAACAAATTCCATGTGGCCTGACTCTCCTGACCCAAACAGGGCACTATTGTCGAGGCTAAATTCATCGAGACCACCAGAGAGTTACCCTACACAAAGACAGTCTTTCTTAGCCTAACATTCATTTGTGGTTTCTAGGGGTGCCTTTAACCTTTAAGCTTTAAGCTGCTGCTGCTCTCTACACTTTAGGGGACCTTGTTGACCACTTCGTCAAACATTGCCACTCCTCCTTGCCAACTTGTGGGGTCCATCTGAAAGTTGTGGAGGGTGATTTAGTCATTTCATCAAAGTACCCCGGATTTTACGTATTCAGGTTATGTGATGACTGATGTGAGTTGCTTGCATGGGTAATCAAAGTATTTGTGGAGAGGCAAAAGCTCCTTTATAATACGAGGATGCGATTGGACACGTGTACGGTGAGGAACTAGGGATGCACAATAATAGCGCAATAGAGGTGAGTAAATGCTTTTATCATAATAGAGAACACTGGAACAGAGGACAGCAAGAGACAGAACGTCTGTGGAACAGTCAGAAAACAGAGGGGAAAAAAAAAAAAGCCAGAGGATTTTTATTTTTTTTTATCCAAAACAGAGAAAGAGAGTGGTACCTGAAGGGGAATCAAGATTTTTTGATCGGACGGTCCTGATCAAAGCATTTATAGACCTGCAAAGCATAACCCACATCAAAAGAGAAGAAATTTTAAGAAAAAAAGGTTGTAAGAAGAGAAAATACAAGGTCTTTACCCTTTACACATTGGGATTTCTCGGGAAAAATTAAAATGATGATCTGGGTTGTCTTTGATTTGAAGCTTTTCTTTGTGGTACAAGCTTTTACTAAAAGGAAGGTCTGTGGAGATAAAAGGCTAACAGTGCGACATTAGAAATGCATCAGTTCTGGTCTGCACGAGTAGGAAAAGAAAGAGGGGACCAGTTTCAAAGATATCAGTCTTTTTCAACCACAGAGCTTCATCTGTTCGTGATTACTTCTTTTGTGATCCTTGAGAGAATCAAAAGAAGAGTGTTGTGCTTGAATTGTTGATACAGAGAGAGAATAATACATCAGGTAGCTCAAGAAAAACGCAGGCAGAGAGAAATTGAAGCGAACAACAAAAAGATTCAAAGAGGGTTTATCTTTAACGTTGATGGTTTAGAGAGAGAGGAAAAGGGAGAAGTGTGAGAGAGAAGAAGTTGCGGTACCGGTAAAAGCTGGTCTATCCGATTCAACAAAGACTTTAAGTTTAACAGTAAAAATAAATATATTTAATTAGTTTTAAATCCATATGTTATATTTATAATTTTAATAGGAGGAAAAAAAGAGAGTTGCTTTTTACACTTTAGTATACTTTAAAGTATAATTACTGGGGAAACAAATACATTTTGAATAGCGGCGGCACTCTCTTTACTTACTCTGCTTTTTAAAGTGAGTCAGAGAGACTGAGATCATAATAAGTAGTTTAATTATCTTAATAATATATATTATATATATATAAAATGATTATATTATGTCGAGATTTCTTGATTATTTGTTATTTTTTGTGTGTTCCGATAATAAATATTTGATGCATAATGATGCAGGTCTTATATTTGATAGAGATCGGTCTTGCTTGATACGAAGGAGAAGCCAAGATTCTTGATTTACCATCATTATTTGTTTTGTAACTTGATTTAGTCTGGTGTTTGTAATTTTTTTTTTTAAAGAGCAAAAGTTAATAAGCACCTTCACTGACTCTGCCTGTTTAATGACAAGTCTAAATCTTAACCCTATTCTTATTCTAAATTTACCATATGCCATGTGATTCGGATTCGGATCCGAACCATCCGGCTGTGTCATTTTTTATTGGGCTGAGGTTAGAAGCAGTGGATCTGCGATCTGCAAGTACAACGTATTTATTTTAGGCCCAAATTTCAGATCTCTCATTTTGATTGGTCTGACAGGTCCTCTATAACTTGGTCCCGCTTTTCGTCTCAAACGGGCCTTACAAGTTTATTTGGGCCCGCTGAAGATTATTAAAGTTTATTTTGGGCCGATCCGAATGGCCCATGTTTAAACCCAAAAAGCTCGTTTAAATATTAATATTACAATTAAATCCAATAAGAAGATGAGTAAAAACTAAAAATTCTCTTGTTCAACTGATAAAACTAAATATTATCTCTTTTCACTACAAATAATAATACGAAATATTTATTATTGGTGGTAACAACCTGCAAGTTACAGCTTATTGATATGAAAAATAAACAAATACATGACTTTATTCCTCTCTTTTTTTTTTTTTTCATCTACAAATAAATTAAAACAGTGAAGTACTTACTCGCAATGGCTATAGGCCTTATAGCTGGACTTTTGAAAACAAATTCCTTTTCCTCTCTTCCTTTAGAAATTAATCAAACTTATATGAGTCTATACTCCTCTATTCAAAAAAATAATAATAATAATTTATGTAACTTAACAAATACTATATGAATAGTAATCAACGCCAAACATACCCCACTTCTTCGTCCGGATAGTGTTACCCTCTTAAGGTTCAAAATCACACTGAAACATCGGTGGAACGTACGAGTTGAGCTCCCCAAAAATAAATTCTTCTTCATCTATATAACCACCCAAGTCCGAACACTCAAAATACGTTTGTATTTCCTCGTGAGAACTACATCTTTGTGGCTCCAAGTCCAAGGTTGTCTCCAGATTGTCTGTGGCCGACGTCATCTCAATCATTTCCTTAAACTTTGATGACTGAAGAAGGAGCCCTAGTGCTGATGTGGCAGATGCAGGACGCGACTGAGTCAATGTGGGTTCACATGAAGTGTTGGGATAAATTTCTTGGCTTCCAAGAAAGGTTGATCCAATCGGTTCCAGGTTTGGAGTTAAATGAGCTTCTGGGTTATGGTTAGGATTAGGGCTTGGATGAGAATTTGTATGAATGTCATTGTTGGTGTTGTTTTGATTGGGTTTGAGCCACTTGATGTACCGACTAAGGTCAAAATTGGTGACGGCGTTTAGTCCACGGTACTCGATCGCCGCCATGTCATATGCGGTGGCAGCTTCTTCTTGTGTTGCTGCAAAACAAACAAACCAAGTAAAAATTCAATTTCCAGGGTCTATAAGAATGCTAATTGAAAAGAGAATTGCCTGCTAAAAGCTTAAAACTTCAAATTTTGGGGCTAACACTAATGTTGGAAAAATCGAGAACAACATCATTTAAGTTTGACATTTGGATATCAAGTCTGGACTTAAACTCGGATCATTAATCCCGAGCGCACATAAGTTTTTCGCTTGACAATAGAGTAAATTAGGTCAAATCCCAAATCGTGGGGCCATAATGATATTGTTTATGGTGAAAATCAACCTTTCGAATTCATACAGTTTGATCCCAAAGAGATTCAACATTAGGTTATCAGTTATCACTCAAGCGGTTAAATAATTTATATTAGCCAATTTTGTTGTGATTATATATAGCTTTAAGTATTACTTGATTAATATAGCTTTAAGTATTACTTGATTAATATAGCTTTAAGTATGATAATTAACTAAAGAGGGATTACATACCGTATGTCCCGAGATAGAGGTATTTGTTGCCGAATACTCTACCGATCCGAGCTTCCCATCTACCATTGTGATGATGTCTGCATCATTTGAAATTAATTTTGTATTAAGGATTTGGCTAACTACTTGAAGTAATTAATGGAAAATAATAGATTAAAAGAAGAAATTGAGAATAAATAGCATTAATTTAAACCTTTAATTAATTTAAATGAGAAGTCACCAAAACAATTTCTTAATTAATTTTTCAAAAAAAAAAAGGAGTAATGTAGGTACATGTATAGTTATATACCTTGCAACACCTCTATATTTTGAAACACCTCGAGAAAACCCACTACTTTTCCTGGAAAATTAATCAAGAGTCAAGTCAATATACTGATAAAAAAAGAAGAAGAAAAGATTCAATTGAGTATTATTGAACATGAATTTGAAATCCATGATCACTAACATCAACTATGAATGAACAAATTAAGCCTGACCTTCTCAATGATCCAATATATTCTTCTCTGGATTGACCCTCCATTTCTTTCAATGCTTCTTCATAAGTCCATACCTTTTTCCGTTAAGCACATGCAAGAAGTTACTGATTGTTAGTTATAAATTATAATCATCTATACATATTACATAATCATGATTAATATGATTATGATCAATTAAAAAGCAAGCATATATATATATATATATATATATGTAATTGTGGATGTGAAAATTGGGGTTTTTTATTCTTTCATTTTAGGCCAGTTGAGGTATATATTGTGCACTTTGGATCCTATTTGGGCACCAATTTATCACGTGGGTACTCACTCTCCCAAACTAAGAGGTTATGAGTTCGAGTGGTGATTCTTGAAATAAATACATGCATGCCCGAGAAAGATCCACAGCACACAATACCTCAAGTGGATTGAATGTCAAGGTAAAAAAAACCTGATTTCTGCATCGACAGTAACTAATTAATTACCGGAAAATTAAGTATAGTTTCTGGACCCCAATACTTAAGTGCTGCTAAGTCATAAGCATGGGCAGCTGCATCTTCATCATCATATGCACCTGAAAAATGCCATTCCATCACAATCAGAACAAACCCTAGATACTACTAAATCAAGAATTTCACTCAAAATAGAATTAATTCATGACATTAACCTACCAAGGTAGACTGCATAATTATATGATCGAACCATCGCGCCGCCACGGCCGAAAAGATGAAAGAACACATATCATCAGTAACATCATCGTTTCAAAAACTAGTTAGTGATCGATGTGATTGATCGATCATATACAAATAATTAAAACAAACCTTGTCTTCCTTTCTTGTTCTGTGATTCATTCCAGCAGTTCTTGTCCCACAAGTGAGCTTCATACCGGCCCGTCCACCGGTGTCTGAAACAACACAACAACAACATCATCATCATCATCCTCCCACATTGGACAAACAAACAAGATCAAAACAAACATGAAT
Source organism: Tripterygium wilfordii (assembly GCF_013401445.1). NCBI lineage: Eukaryota > Viridiplantae > Streptophyta > Magnoliopsida > Celastrales > Celastraceae > Tripterygium > Tripterygium wilfordii. The sequence goes on along the minus strand of NC_052240.1, from coordinate 915,984 downwards.
GTAATCAAACATTTTTGATAATAATTAATCACCTTGTAACGCCTCGATAAATGGAGCTACGTTGAGGAGGAGAGTCTCTTGGTACACTCCTCCTTGTTCTCTTCACCTTTGTAACACCATCACTAGCAGTAGTTGTTGGTGTGACACCATTGTTGTTGTCGTTGTTGTTTCTCTGGCTCTTCTTCTGTGATAACTTCGCCATGAAAAAATATTGGGTTTTGATTGCAAGAAGAAGAAAGTAGAGAAAGTGAGAGATATTGATAATAATATTTGAGTCCTCCAATTAATGAATTAAGAGGGTTTTAAAAGGAAAATAGAGGGGAGTTGGAATTTGGAAGTCTGTGATTTGTCAATATTTTTTTATTTAATAGCCGGCAATTAAATTGAATAAGATAAAATTGATTTCTAAATGTGGCCAGGCCGACTACAACCGGCTCATTCTAGTCCTTTGTTTCTTGTTATTACCCAACTTTGTGTTAATTGTGTGCTGTTAATATCATATACATTCATCTCTTTTGACCTTATATGCCCTGTTTAATTATAAACTAATTAACGATAATTCTATCTCTATCTATATATCTTGTTAAAGCTGTTTTAATATAAAATATTAATATTTAAATTTTTATCCAAAAAAAGTCAATGTATAATAATAAATTGGTGTACAAATTTGTTAATTCCATGACCAAATATATAATTTCATGCAAATTAAGTTTTTATCTCAAATGTCTTGATTTTATTTATGATTGATTTTATATCGAATATCCAAAGGATAAACTTGTATGATATTATTTTTGGTTATAAAAAAAACTTATCGTTGATTGATTCATCATACATGGTTTTGGTCATCAACAGAATTTATGTTCATTGATTCAATATGTGTTATATAGATCATACATATATACAAATTCTTATCTTGTCTGAAAATTTATTTTGTGAATATAATTATATGCATATATGATTTGACAATTTACATAGTATATATTGTTTTGTTCTTTCCAAAGTGTAGTGTCTTATCATTTGTCTTCAGTTACCAGATATGAAAGTTTCTTCATTCTTCGCCCGGATTACCATGCCTTCTCCTGCCGCCCCAACAAGCGGACACTTTTATCTCCCTTCCATATCTGTGCTCGGAGTCCTTGCTATTATCACCATTCTTTCGCCAGCTCTGGCTGCTCCCAGTTTCCCATGGTTTAGGGCATTTCTTCCTCATCATGGGATTCTCAGGGGTTATCTCTGCATCACATGCTGTTTCATCACTTCACAGGGGGCATCCACACATATTTATATCCTCCTGTTGGTACTTAAATCCCAGAAATACTTGATTTCTCATCGGATTAAACTTTTCGCTTTGATCTGCCATAAGAGAGATCTAACAACCCACTAAGTAATCAAACCTGGACTATTAGTAAGCATGGATCTATAAGAGCTACCTTCCATTCCAGAATTAGTCGGATGACTAATCATCTGCAAAAAGTTTTTCTGTACATCCAAGAAAATGAAAGCTTTATTGCTGAAGGCCTTTAATGTAGTGATCACCATTCAGAGATTCTGAAAGTAGAAATTCTCCTAAGTTCTATTTTTTAAACTGACAATCCACCAAAACTATATTACAAATATTAACAAAAAGATTATTAAAGTGCCAATGAATCACTCAACCGATCCTTTCATGGTTGTGGTATGTTTCTTTCCACATACCAGCCTCTTAACGATTCCTCTATCTCAAAGAGGCAAAACAAACCGCATCAGTAACTATTCACATGCCTGTATTTACTGTCAGTAATGTAAGGCGTTTCTTACAATGAACTCTTCTGGTCATCTAGGCATCTCCTCCTCCTAGGACTCCAAGTTCATTAGCATTTCTCTTGCCTTCCAGAGCGATTCTGCCTACCCTGCAAAAGTATGACTTAGCATCTTAACAAAAATTCAAAATCTTCCTTCAACTTGTAACCTCAACGATCTCAGCTTCATTATCACTATAATCTCCCCAACACTTGCTTGGTTTTTCCTCGACTGGTATGTCGCTGCTGGGTTCTTTTACTGCATTATTATCGGCTACTCCCATGACGGTTGGCACTTGGTCAAGTTCAGGATGAGCATTTCCATCATGATTATCTCCCCAACACTTGCTTGGTTTTTCCTCAGCTGGTATGTCACTGCAGGGTCCTTTTACCACATTACTATTGGCCACTCCCATGACAGGTGGCACTTGGTCAAGTTGGGGATGATCATTTCCATCATGATTTTCTTGCGCTTCTTCCTCACTTGAGTGTTCTTGAACTTCAACTTGCATCAAGGGATCATCGGTACCACCCTCCTCTGCTGCAGCTACATTTTTGGTTTCACCACAAATTTCAACAGTATCAACCGTAGGTGATTCTACTGAATTGATTGGGTTTACAGGGAACCCGTTTTGGGTAATTGGAATACCATTCAGTGATGTTGGATATCCATTTATTGATACTGGACTTCCATTTAAGGATATGGGATAACCATTTGGAGACACCGGAACATCATTTGGGCTAGTCATAAAGCCATCGGGAGAAACTGGATAGCCATTGGGAACCCAAGGTTGGCCAGGTACAAATTCAGCCGCATGAGGGTTCATTATTCTTGGAGGGCTCAAGGGATTTCCATCTCCAGTATGTTCACCATTACGGAAGCCCACTTTGTTACGTGGACCCCGATTCCCAGATCTGTTATATCCACCAGACAGCCTGGGACCGTATGGAACTCTAGCAGTTGCAGATTGATTAGGGGATCTACGGACAGGATTAACTGCAATGATAGGAGGAATGTTCACTGGCGGGGGCAGAATTCCTCCATAATCTTTGAATCCTAGAACATTAACCGAGCCAAAAACAGGAATCATAGATGGATTGAAAGGTGGTGCTTCTGCAGAGAGCTTCTTGGTTGTCTCCTTTGCAGCTTCTGTTTCATCGTGTTTTTCTCGTTCAGTAGGCGATGCTTTAGTACCCATACAGCCAGTGGCTAGATCATATAAACTTTCATCCACCTTCTTTCCATTTAGACTAGAAGCATCTTTAACTGGCAATAAGGTTGCATTTTCAGTTTGTACAGATAGAGGTTCTAGATCAGGGGAAGCTTTTCTTGCTTCCAAGCCTTCACTGCCAGGGCCAATAGTGCTCGAATCCATCATGTTATCTAAATTCTCAACTTCTGAGACTACGACACTAGGAGTTTCTGTTTCAGTAACTTCGGCATCAGCATAATTTACTTCCATTGTTCCACTTTCAGTTTCAATGTTATTAACAGTGGCATTCTTTATCTCATCCATGAGCTCTCTTGCCACTGGATCCCCCAAGTTTGTTTTTTTCTCTTCATCAATAGGGCCCTTTTTCTCCTCCCCAGAAAGAAGGGGCTGGTTTTCTTCTATTGGCTTTTGAACTTCTTCCTCTGAATCCTTTGGTGTTGCCAGCTTGCCCAAAACCATCTCAGAGGCAGCTGTCTCGTGCCTCACCAAAGGGTTTGGATCCGTGGGAATATTTCCCTTTGGCAACTGTTCAGCCACTGCCTTCACAATTGTTCCTGGTGGAGCCAAAGCAACTTCTTTGTAGGAGAAAAGCTTTCCAGCTGCCTGTACATTGATTGAACTTGCTGTTGAAATTGAATCAGACTTGACAACTTGATCAGCTGAAGCTGGGCTAGCTGGTGCAGACTTTGGGTTAGCCAATTTCTCTGCTCCACCAGATGAGATACTACGGTTATTTGGCTTCGGACTGGAGCTTGCACTTTTAACAAACTTTTTGGTAACAGAATGGATAGGGACAGCATTTTCATTCGAAGCAGCATTTGGAGAAGTGAAATTATTGGGTTTCCCATGGTATCTTGATGGCTGGGATATGTTCATGAAATTAGTATTCAGTTTAGGTAGACTTGACTTTCTTGAACTAGAAGTCTTGCGACCAGTTTGTGTGCGACCTCTGGGAACAGCCTCTTGCCATCCCTCATCTGAATTGTCATCTTGCACCATATCAGCATTCAATGTTGACTGATCTGCATAACTTGGTTCAGGATTTTTGTCGATGGGTTCAGATAATCGAATTTCAGATTTATTTTCTTTATCACTTGAATTCTGCACTGTGGGATAAGTTGGTGACAATGTTTCATCCTTCTGATATTCATTTGAGATTGTATCCAAGTTAAGTCCGGTTTTGTCTTTAACCTGCTACAAGAGGGGTTAATAATTATCAGTTTCTTTCATAAATGAGGGGTAAAAAAAGAGAGGATTAATAAAATTCAATCTACAAAAAAGAAAATTAGGGGTTCCTGACCTTTGCACGGGCTTTCTTTTGGGCTTCCCTTGCTTTCACATCTGCATCAGGGGTTATATAATCCAACAGGTCTGAAACACTGACCCAAGACATTGAAAATTTACATTTTGTTGTAAGCATAAAGTAAGATCAGAGTAAATAGAAGAAAATTGCAATCTCAAACTTCAAACAATAATTACTTTTCCTAAGAAATTCTCTTTCTTTTTGTTTTTTGCTAAGTTATGAGGTTGTATTCTTAATTTTTTAAGGGAGGGGGAATAGAACCTTGCCCCTTGCCCCTTGTGCAAATGTAAGGATGCTAAGATGTTCTCAAAAGCTTATGATTCATTCAATAACATTTAGATAACATAGCAGCATACATTTTAGGTAACCAATGGCCCACAGCAACACACAGGAAAAAGCCATCAAAGCATATGCTAAGAACATCATATGATAATCATATTAACTGCATTTGACATGACTACAAATGGGTTAACTTTTATGATGAATCATGTACACCCATCATGAGTCGGCATAAATAATTATGCCAACAGAAGGCAGGCTAAATGAAGATAAGCATGCACTGGGCACATACAATTAACAATTTGAATACATGCTTCCAGTAGTCCATATAATATAACAGACTTTCTTTTCCGTACTGAACTATAGGGATTAATCTGAAACTGATAATAACATTCTTAATAATTACCTTAAATGACCTTTACTGGAGATTGAGGCATCAGGCTTTGGAGTACCATTGCGTGCAGCTTCTTGCTGCTCAAGAGCCTTGGCTTCAAAGTACTCAAGCCATGCAGTCGCATCCTAAAAAAGTTTGTTGTTTACATGTGTAGAATAAATTGCCATACTAAACAAGCCTTGATTGTTTTACGATGAAATTGATCATACTTGTGTACGTAGATCCTCAGACCCAAGTTTGGCCCGCAGTATCTGAAGGGTAGTTTGCTCATGCTGAACACTTAAGGAGTATGCTTCCATCAATGAGAGAGCAATCGCTATAGCATGGTAGCTGGCAGCAGTCTGAAGAAACCAAGGTGGGTGAAATACAGAAGAATACAAGCCTCGCGTATAATACAAGGAGCAGGATTGAGTTCACAAGATGCTGAATAAATGAAAAAAAAAATTATCTATGATTGGGGATTTTTTGGCCAGGTGTAGAGGTGTAGAAAGAATGCTCGAGATTAATAAGCTAGGAATAATCTTCTTTTTTTTTTAAACCAACATGTCTATCAAATTTAACTGGCATAGAACCCACCAGGCCATTATCTCACCCAATCACACTTCCACCATGCTTGTTTATAAGTATATTACCAGCTCTAGTAACAATCTCATTTTATGGTTTATTCAGTAAAACTTGGTCGTTGGACGACCCCAAAGCATTTTATGTAACAGTTTCTCAGATTGAAGTTCACTCAACATTTAGTTGGAATAACCATTCTTCCCACAAAAATATTGAACTCTGAATTTGCCAAAAAGCCATTTCTTACCCTAATATCAACTTCTTAATCTGTACCCACTTAAATTTAATTGCTTGGTGCAGAAAAGGAAATCCAGAAACCATTGCAGAAAACCAAAATTACTTGGGTCTTCATCAAGCTCAATACAAAGAACAATATTGTCTTGCTCGCTTCAAGGAAGCAACCAAAATGAATTCAACAAAAACTTTAGCATTGCTAGCTAACAAATTACTTGATGTTTGAATCTGGTAAGGAGTTCTAACAAAAACTTTAACCATCTTCAGTATTGCTGTAATTTAGGTTGGATAAGTTAAAGTGAAAAGAATTCGGGTGACAATCTGCAAATCTGGACTCCGATCGTGTAGTTCAAGCAATTAGCTAAAAAGAAAAAGTCACAGCCATATTGAATATGTTTTCAACTTTTAATCCTACTTCGAAATTGTAATGGACGAAAGCAATAACCTTGATGTATCAAAATACTCATACAAACAACTGCATGCAAGATGTAAGGGTGGAGAAAATGTACCTGTATGTGATCAGCACCAAGTAACCTTTGGTTACACTTTAGAGCCTCATGGAGGTATCTAAGAGCAACATGGACATTTCCCAAACCTTCTTCCATCATCGCTACGTTGATATAGGTAGCAGCCGTATTTGGATGAGAAGGCCCACATGTTAAATGCAAAAGATACAGTGCACGGTTGACATACCTGAAATTATGGAACATTGCATGGAAATCAAAAGCGTTATTGAATGTGTGCTACAAGTGTTTTTGTGAAATATATTAGAGGGGAAAAAATTAGATTTTTCAAGTGAAAAGAATGTCATAATATGTGGACACAAACATAAATTTATCAACTACTAGTGTATTTTATTATTTTTTTTTGCAGTATATCAATCAAAATATAATATGAATATTAATTACCAACAAGTATCTTTTCCCAACAAAGGATTTTTTTAAGAAATTCAGAAAAGATGCTCCAGAATAAATGTATAATGATGGTCACCACAAAAAAATGAATAACCGCCTCCAATTAAAATATAGTTTTATTTCGAAGACGAATATGTTATATGCCGTGAATAAGAACATTTGTGTTTGGAAACAATATGATCTGGGAGCCATGAAAAGATTATTTGATCAATCAGAAAATTTGACAGTGTCAATGTGTTTACAACTGGTATAATAGTTTTGGAATGCAGATAGTATAAATATTGAAAGCTTGAGTACACATTAGAAAATGAAATCATTTTCATCAAACTAACTACTGAGGTATAATAGATCCATGAGCTACATCTCAAGTTCACCATGATCTGATCCATGTGTTTGAAGTAGTGACTCCGAGGTTGCAGTGAAGCAATTTTTTCTCTAGGTCATACAGGATCATTTTAAGGAAAATATTAATTAGTGAAAGTAAAAAAAAGACTCCAAATATTAAATCTGTGAAATTTCTTCTTAATTTTCACCAAACTGAAAAGAAGCTGAGCTATAATATCTCAAATGCAAATATTAAATCCATAACATTTCCTCTTCTTTCCTCCATTGCTTGCAATTGTCTTTTCAATCATTGAACTTAAAGCCTAAGAAGCTGAAGAAATTAGTCATGTTACTGCAGGCATATTTTAAACATTTAACTACACAAAAGCAGTGACAGAAACATCAAAACAAATTGAAATCATCCAAGAAAGATACTCTGATTAGGAATATATGTAATACTTCAAGGCTAACTCTGTATGTTGAAGACGATAGTAGAAGACAGCAAGATCCCCATAACTTTTCATGGTATCAGGATGGTCAAGTCCAAGCTCCCTCTCATTAATATCCAAAGCCTTCTGCTGATAAATGGTCGCCTAAATACAAAGAATGAAATCACAACATGTGCTATGAATCACTACTCATCCAATGCCTAGATAGAAGAGCTTTAGAGTTAAGAATACCCACCTGATTAAAGTCTCCAGTATGATACAAAACAACAGCCAAAAGACTATATGCTCCAGCTGTCATTCGATGATAAGGACCACAAACCGACACAAGTTTTGAGAGTGCCTTCAAGATCAATAAGAAATTTAGTTCTATCATTTGTACAATGTCTGAAAATTTTTTGAATGTCAAAAATTGGAGAAGTTATCTCATACCTTAGTGCCATAGTTTACTGCATCCTCCAATTTACCTTTATCCAAGGAAGTTTTTGATGACTCCAATAGTGTGCGCCCATCAGCAGAGGAACATGCAACATGCTATGGGAACGACAAAATATTATCAAATTACAAAAATATTGTCAACTTAATGTAACATACTACAAGACCATTCAATCCCCAATTCCCCACTTTGTAAACCATTATGTATTTTACCTTATATACAGGGACCATGCTTATGATATCTGACCTCCTAAAAGGATTTGAATGGTCCATATCATAGTCCCTTGGAACAAGCTCAAGTCCAACCTGGAAAAAAAGGAAACGAAAAGAAGATAAATTCAACTAAGAACCGAAGGAATGTCTGTAATACCTTAGAAACATAGCAAATGGATCCATCATTGTACCTTGTGGGACAGACCACGAAGGATAGCATACTTTCTCAGGTCCTCGTAGCTTTCATTTTTCCAACACCACCCAAACCTCTTCAAGAGGAAGGTTTCCACCCACTTCCATTTTAGTTTATCAACATCTGCTTCAGCATTCTCAACTGGTGTGGTTCCCAACAATATATTTAAACATGATGCTATTGATGAAGCGAGGTCCCCGGCATTCTCAACTGCAGATACAACAGCTTGCAATATGTGTTTGTAGGCTCGAATGATCATCTCATGTATACAGAGCGATTGCACATGAGGAAGCTTGTCTGCAAGTTCAACCTATATTGATAGAAGTAATAAGACAGAAAGGTCTCAATCAGCTGCCTACATATATCCCCAGTAACATTTTGATAGAGAAAGTAAACCTTTTTGTTGGTGAAAAGTGAAAACAACAGGATTGCATATACATTTCTCTACATACATATAGCAATACCTAAAGAATAGAGATATAACAACTTGTAAGAACAGCTAGCATAAGTTTCAGGAACTCAAGTCACTACTGCCCTAGTGAATTAATTAATGTACTCAGAAAGACATAAGAGTCAACAGTGAATTTGAAGATATTTCACTAAAATAATTTATTCTCCCTTTCTTTCTTTCTTTCATTTTTGTTTTAAAAAATTTTTGGGTGGAGGGATGGGCTGACCTCTGCTGCGAATAACAACTCAACAACCAAGACAAGACCAAGGTTTTCCAGGACTAAACATCCCTAATAAAGCTAAAAGATTCCCTAGGCAGTGGAAAAGTAATGCCCCAGACAGAGTTTCAAAATGAAAGGCCAGCCAGTCTGCACATCTGAGTTGGTTCTCTCTGACGCCAAACCCAACCACATTCCCAGGATAGAAGTTCTTTAAAAGGAGGCACAATCCAACTTGATTACTGGGTGACAGGAGAAGAAAGAAAATTCTACAGAACAAAGAAATTTGAGAAAGTTACCACACGCCCCAAGGAACGCATTTGCAAGCCCCTAGTATGCATAAAATCTGTTAAAGTCCTGCCATCAACTGGAGAAAGCTCAAGAGATCCAAAATCTGCCACCTATTAAATTTGAAGCCACCCAACCATCTCAGGAGCACAATAATAATAATATTTTTTAAAAGAAGAGTTTATTGGTTAGGAACCCACCAGTTTTGGAAGAGCAGTGTCAGCATAGTATTGATGTGCCATTTCGATTAGATCCTCAGGTGACTGTCACAAGAAGTTTGCCAGGCCAAACGAAAGTCAAATTAAGTACAAAGCAGACAAGGAAATAAAAGAGTCAATCTTTCAAATTGCGTCGTCTATTCTGGTTATAGCAGCAGAATAAGTATAAACAAGGACTCGTCAACACTCAAAAACTTCAGGTAAATGCCAGTGGTGATGACTTACCTACATGAGTGTTAAAAAACTGTTTTCAGAATAAAAGCACAATTATTTGTGTACAAATAATGCACTTATTCATGTGGAAACAATAAGCATACCTTGAGGTGAAGACCAGTTTCTGATTCTTTAAGCCGTAAATATGCTGCTTCAGGAACCATTTTTTTCCACAGCATTTCCATTTCCCCCTCTTGTTTTTCCAATTCCTTATGATTGACAGTATATGACTTGTGGTTCGCATCAGTGTTCCCCGCTGGAACTTCCTTACCTAATTCATTTTTGCTGTTTCTGACATCTGCTTTCCTACAAATATCCTTTAGCAGTGCACCTTGCTTTCCAAGGCCCTTCACTGCAGGCTCAAGCTTAGTCTCTTCACTTTTTCTTGCCTCAGTTTTTCCTGATGCCTGATTTTGCAAATGTTGCACCCAACATGCTCCTAGCTCCCATCTGATGGACGAGTTTTTGTACGTAGTGGGATCTGTCTGCAACTTCAGTAAACTATCCTCCAGGATTTTCCTCACCAAAGACCTAGCGGAACACAAATTTTCCATTTCTGCACTCTGCAGGCGCTGTCCTGTACTGGAAAATTGTGGTGTAGAATACTTGTGCAATAGCATTCTCAAGCTGAAAGGTGATAACCAAACACCAGAATTAACATTAGAAGCCAATTACAGTTAGCTTCCTAATGTCTCTCTACACACTGCACATGATACCAGGAATCAATCTATGGATTTTGCTTTTATTTTGATAGCCAAGATGATGGAAGTCAGACTCCAAGTTTCCTTCACATGACACATGAGATTGACTCTACATCCACATTCATTCTCATTATTAATTTGTGCATTTTGCAGTCTTTGTTTAAATGTATTGTACATCTGCAAAACGCATGTAAATGCCCTATCAAGAAAGATTGGTGATATTTCCTTATTACACCAAAAGCTTCTGCAAACTCTGTCCAAAGGTACAAACTGTGAACAAAGATACTGGTAACCTGCATTTTTTTGAATGGTAACTTGCAATACATCTCAACAAGGCGGCTAATGATAACTAGTGCATGTCTGTGATTGTGCTCTTATAAGTGAGAAGAGTACAAGGGAGAAGTAGCATGCTCATATGTAATTAAGATGTTTCTTGGTCTCATATTGCATGATGACAAATAAGCTCAAGACAACTAACTAACCTGTTGACATTCAAAGCATTGGCACCTCCTTCACGCTGGTCTTCAATGTCAATGTCTTGTGGAATAGGATTTCCATCAAAATTCACTTCACCTGAAACTTTTACAACAGCGGTGTATCCACAATGTCTAACAATCACAACACCTAAAGTACAAGTATCCTGCAAACCAGAAGGTGGCGTCAGCAATTAAAACATCCAGCTTTGAAGAACTATTAAAGCATTCCAAGCAAGCATTTTTCACCCACATGAACTGCAGCACTTTCATCAGCAGTTATGCCTTTTAGCAAATTTCTCTGGGCAAGCTCTTCCTTTGACATTTCTAGAACCTGGCTTCCATCACTTTTACAGTCCAATTTTCTACTTGCATCAGGCATATCTCTCATAACCTTAATATTCAAATCTCCAACCTTTTCCTCGAGTAAAACTGGAGCAGTGGAATCATTTAGGCAGGATAGCTTATTTTCAATGATATTCTTGATTGCTGCAACTGCTTTGAAAACAGAAACGTCGACAAATAAATTGTGTAGCAAGAATGCTTTGCGATCCCGGATTTGCCTTTCCTCTGCAGTTTTACAAGGCATAGCAGCCAGAATCGCAAATTCTTTAGCCCAAGGCCTGTAATCATGTTTACCGCCTCTCCCTTGTCCACCCCCATTTCCTCCCCAATTTTCATCTTCCACGGGCAGTGAAGGGAAAACAGATGGGTTCTCAGCAACAAATGGAGGGACAACCCACGTATTGGCACGAAAGCCATAAGGCAGATTTCCGAACTGAAATAAAACAAATATCAATACTCAACCGTCTCATCTGATTCTTCACTACAAGCAAAAATAAATAGAGAAGTTGACATACTTTATTGTGCTCAGTGAAAGCTTTCATAAGAGTCTTGTATGCCTGCAAGGACACAATTTTGGTCCATTAAAATCCAAAAAATAAAAGAAGATGAAAAGATGGTTAGAGGATGAGAAATTTGTCAGGAAACATAACACAAGTATCAATCAAAACATAAGAATAAAAATAGACTTACTGCATCAAACACCCTGCTTGTTTGCTGCAGCAGACTAACCAGGGAGTGGCACAAAAGAGCCCGTTTCCCAGCAGGATAGAACCCTTTTCGTGAAGCTACGATAGTGGTTGGCTTCCCACTGCAAACTCGAATCTGAACAAAATTGAATGTATCATTAATATTCGAGTAAGCAAAATTGATAGAAAGGATCGAAGGATGGATCCCTTACATCAATCTGAAAGAAATCTTCTTCCAATTTATCCTCCAAGAATGGTCGAGTTGATTTTCGAATATCTACCACAGAAAACCAATCATAAACAACTCGAAAAACAATTCACGCACATACTCCCATATTTCCTATGTACACGAGCAACGATCGTAGGAACGCAAATATTTCGTGAGGAAACAGAGGCACGGAGAAGATACTCACATTGCACAGGCGGCGTGAGATTCGAGAACGAGAAGAATTCATAGAACTGACCGAGACGCAGCGGCGGACACAATGACACTGCGGAGGCCCTGTCCTTCGGGCTAATTTGCCCCCCTGCTCCGGCCGGTTTCTTATTGGCCTCTGCATCTGGTCCACTTCCGCTCTCTGGACCGGAATCCTGCGTGGCTTGGCTCTCGGGGTAACCGGAAGCTGATTCCTTAATTGAACCGGTTTCTTTAGAATTGGAAGGACCGGGCGTTTTGGGGGAAGAGGAGGTGGGGCCGAAGGAGGTGGTGCAGGCGACGATATCGAGGAGGCGACGGACGTGGGCGACGGCTTGCTCTTCTGTGTAGTCCTCTGCGACAATTAACAAATTTTAAAAAATAGTAAAACAAAATTAAAAAAAGTGATAACGGGTATGGTAATCCACTGGTGGTGGTGTACTGTATGATAATGTGGATGTGTGATAGTCTGCCGTTGGATGCGATTTTTTTTTACCTTGAACAACGCTGAGGTGGCAGGGTTTAAGAGACACGATGTCAACAGAATCTTTGAGCCTGGGTCCCCGAACCTGTGCGATTCACGTTCCTTAGTAGTCTAGTAGTCATGGTCGTTAATGTCGTTATGTTCAATCAAAACATTTTATATATTGTCAAAATTGCCAGCCTATATATCACTAGACATTAAAGTAAGAAAATAATAATTATATGCTGCCCATGTCAAAGTAAAAAAGAAGAATCCAACGGCAGTTAATAGATCATTCAATCATTGTTAAGAGAGGGAGTGGGGTGAATTCCTCTTGGGCCAAACGGTAGGTTTTAGATTCGATTCTCATGTCCAAATTACTATGTTAAGAGAAGAGAATGCATCATGCTCAACAAGAGAAGTTAAAAAAGCAAGTTAATATTACCTCGTGAGATAAGGAGAAGTTGGTCGAATGGCATGTCTCAACATGTACGGCTAGAAGTTTTTTAACATCTAGGATCCTGTCTGTGGATATGCCCTACATTCCAAACTTTGTCAGATATTTTTTATTCGAGAACGACAATTTATAAATTTATTCTTCAGACAAAAGATATAGGTCAAAATTCGGACCAATAAAACTAGCATCCACATAAATTAAGGCAAAACCCAACCCGACGTAAAACTAAAGAGAGACAATTACACAAGAAACTACTTTGGATGTGAAAGAAAGAAAGAAAATGTGTAACCTTGAGAGTAACTTGAGACTCGTCCGGTGTTTCAACTGTAATTTCGATTACAGTGGGTAAAACTGTATAAACAAAGACATTGAAACTTGATGAGATAAGGTTAGATTCTGGGTTCATACTTCTGGAAACATGACCGTTTCTTATCTTTTCCTTTCACTTTCCCAGGAAACAAACACACTCTTATTGGAAAAGGAAAAGAACAACTAATAATGTAAATAGAGATGGCATTCTCACCTTTCTCTTCCTTCTTCTTCTTATCTCCCTTGGCTTTATGTGGTTTAGCCTTGCCTGGTTTAGGAGCCATTGGACCACCACAAAGAGCTAGGATTGGCTATATATATATATACAGCAACAGATGCCTTACACTGTTGAAGATGATATCTATGAGACCCAATTGAATTTATCGACTAATTAATTTCCTCTGCATAACAGAGAGCTGCAAAGGAACCTCTCCGTCCAACACTCTTAAGACAAAAAGAAAAGAAAATTAACATAAATTAAGGAACTTTGACCATTTCTAGCTAATACCCAGCTCAGGAATTCAAATCAAACCCTGAAACAGCATATGCTCAAACAATAACAAAACAATGCGAGTAGGCACATTCAATCAACACTGGAAAAAACCCATTGAAAATAGAGAATTTTTTTTTTCTTTTTTAATAAGAAAAGAGAATCCAAGAAGGCTAATTTGAGATGGAACTGAGATTGGATTTTAGCTGTAAAAGTGCAAGTGAGAAAGGAAAAAGAAAAGAGAGTTGGGGGGTGGACAGAGGGAGGGAGTAGTGTGTAGTGTGTGTCTAATAAGAGGATATTGAGAGAGAGAGATGGATAGGATAAGGTGAGCCAGAAAGGGCTTTCTCTTGCACACAGTATTTAGTCTACAAGAGCCCAGCAATTGCAAGCCTCTCATTTCTTCTTATAACACCTCATCATCATCATCATCATCATCATCAATATCAGTCATCACAATCTCCTGCTCACATTTTTTAGCAATCTGGCTTTTTCTAGAATTGTAATCTTGTCATTGGCAAGTATATGAGACAACAGGGACAGTCTGTAGGGTTATCATCTGATTGGGTAAGAAGAACATCCACTCATTTTCCTTTAATTTGTTATATCAATATTTACTTTTAAAAAATAATAAACAATAAGTATGAATGATTCTAAACCGTTAAAAGAGAATACATCAAAATCTGAATGATTCTAAACTGTTAAAAGAGAGTACATAAAAATCTGAATGGTTCTAAACCGTTAGATGCAAAGTACGTGCAAGTTATCTCTTTTATAAGAAGTGTCTGTATGTGTGCATGCGTGTGTTGGGCTCACTACTTTTATAAACCGTGTTAGTTTTGCTCAAGTTTGTGCTTCTTATTCTGTGAAACAAAGCAGTCAAAAAAATACATATTTTGCTATGTATATACAGTTTCTGTAAATTTAGGTTTTATATAAGTTTTACAAAAAAATAGGACAATCCGTCTTGATAAATATGATGCACAATAGACTAATCTACATTCTTGATATCCATCTAAACCTTAAACTTTAGAGTAGACTATGTTTTGTAAGAGAATTCGTAGGCGTTAGAGAGGAGACGAGGTAGGAAGGTTTTAAGTATATGAGATTGATTAGAGATAGCTTAACTTTTTTGGAAAATAATTTCCCTTTCTAATTGTCTGAATTAGGCATCATAATGCATGTAAGGTCACGATTACTCACAATTCAGTGTTATATTACATTATCCAAACCTGGGTTACTGTTGGTTATGCCCAAGTTCAACTCATTTTTCTTGAAAAATGGAAGAAAATTTTCTTCCTTATAATAGAAAGTTAGCCTCTTAGGAAAAAAAAGAAAGATAGCTAGCATCTATACATTGATTCTTATTTATTTTCGCGATTTTTTGTTGAGTCGTATGCATCAAAGGATGCACGTACAGTTCCTAAAGTATTGAGTTTTATCCTAATCAACCGACTTTATCGAGAAGGATTGCTTTTTTTTTAGGCCAAATAATTAACAACTGGACTGAACATTCTATATTTCATTGATACACAAAACAGAAACAAAAAAGGATTGAACTTTGACATGCTTCAGATCAAAGGTTCAAGATTCTTGTTCATTGTAGATATTGAATATGAAAAAGATACAGAGTGGAAGAATCACAAAAGCAGCAATCTTCAGCAAGTCCTCAATCTCTTTTGAGATCACACCGATCCTTGACCAATCCCCACTATACCTGAAAAAACATAGAATTCAGTGCTAATGAGACTGAATCACAAAATCAAACCAAGAAAGCAACTGTTAAGTTACTTACGTACCCAGCATCAATGAATCCCAAAGCGAACACCCCAACTAGAGATCGAGCAAGAAGAGCGTTTGAAACTTTTAATGGAAAGATGGGTTTTTGATCGATCCTTGATTTCTCAGGCAAATCATTCCTTTTAGCCAATGTTGAAATGCGCTTTCTGCCATTGTTTCTCTTTGAAAACAGGGGAGAAGGAGAGGAAGGAACAATGAGTTTGTTGAAGACGAGGTAGCTAGCTTGTATGGCTAGCATTTCTTCCGTTATCTGATGAAGAAACCATTCCGGGTATGCGGGTAGCGTTGGTTGCAGACAAAACAATCCACAGAGGGTAATATGGTCAGACTGTGGGATGTCGTGGGGTATTTAGGTAATCGAGCGTCGTCCAAATCGATAAATTCAAAAACCCTAGTTGACTGACCGGAGATCGAATTAAACCCTAACAATGGCAATTTCAGGCATCCCACAGCCACCAGAAATCCACAGAATCCCGCAACGTAAGTACGTGGATACCGCCCGATGGCTACCTTCGGTTGCGGCGTTCGATAAGTATGCTGTGGTTGCGCTATTTGACTCTGATAACGACTCCTCTGCTGTCGAAATCCACTCTTTTAAGCCAAATCCATCCCCAATTCTGACTCCGAGATCCTCGTGGACTCCACCTTCGCGCATTTCGTCCCTCGTAACATCACAATCTTCTTTCAAGCCTCTCATTGCCGCCGCCAGTTATGGGGGATCTCTCCATATTCTATCCTGCAGAGACTCCATGGTTGAAGGGGAAATGTCGGTTCGAGATGGGGGATTCCACGTGGGTCCAGTTTCCGGCGTGGATTTGACGGACGATGGGGCCGAGTGCGTGAGCGTAGGAGATGATGGGAGGGTGAATTTAGTGAAGATTGGTGGTGACTCCTCGAAGTTGAGTTATCGGAGAGTGTTTGATAGCAACGGTTTGGTGTCGTACACGGCGGTGAAATGGGCGTCGCCGAGCGAATTTGTGACTGGTGGATTCGGGTTTAGTCTTCAGTGGTGGGATCAGAGGAAACCTGGTTCGCCAGCTTCACAATTTAAGGGCAGTTGGTGAGTGAATTAATGCCTTTGTTTTGATGTTTGCTCTGAAAGAATAATTGTTCATTTGAGGTCACATTGCAGGTCTCAAGGAAAAACTTCCGGTATCATTCACTCCATTGACATTCATTCATCTAGGAAGCACACTTGTCTGGTAAGATTTTCTATCCTGAAATTCCTATGTATGGATTACCTACTTTTAGACTGTAGTGAGCAAAGATGAACTATTTGAAAGCTACCAAGTTGAGATCTTGCAAACATATATCATGATTCTCCATCATCATTGTGGGATTCTGTATGGTTGTTCTGAACATAAATTTTGATTTATCACTGCAACTTCCCAAATATGTGGGATATTTTTTATTTGCTTCACTTTGACATCTGTTCATAGTTTCGTTGCGCTAAAGCTGGCACGCCTAGTAAACTAGCAAATGCTGCTGATGCGTTACACATTGAGTTGGACAGCTTTCCTTGGGCAGATTGAGTCTCTCTCTTTCGGTAGCCGGTTTGACTCTTTGATTTGTTGGACTCAATATTTTGTCTCACGTTTGCTGCTGCAGAATAAACCAAATTTAAAAACGGGATAACATATTTCAAAAGGCATGAGTTCGGCAAATCTATCCAAGAGTATAATCTACTATGGAGGTCTTTCTAATGCTGCAAAGTTTAATATTTCAAATAGAATTTCAATGAAGGTGTTTTCTTGTGTTTGTAGGCCGGAGGCTCGTCCGGTATGGTCTTTGCATGGGATCTACGGTGGCAAAAGGAGCCTATTGTTCTGTCTGGTGTCGGGACAGACAAGGTTGCTTCTCATTCACTCTCTGAAAGTGAGGTGTGGGAGGTTCACTTTGACTGCTACACAAAGTCGTCAAACATTAGCAACTTCACATCCCCACAGATCTTACCAGCTATGATCTGCTCAGAAGACGGTATTCTTGCTGTTGCTGAACAAGGTATACCATTCTTCATGAAACTAGTCTTAAATGTTCTCTTTACCAGGGCAGGGCAGTTAATAATGCCTTGATATTATTTCATTTCTGCATTGATGGGTTCTTATTGCTGAAATAACAAATTATGATCATGAAACCTGGTACTTACATAATACCTAATTTGTGCCCAACTGCATAGGTGAAGAACCTATCGAGCTCTTGGCTGAACCCTGCGCAATCAATAGCTTTGACATCGACCGGCACAACCCTTCGGTAACAAATCATCACCGTATGAGTTTTAAATCTGAGATTGTTGATTTGTGTTTCTGATGGTGTGGTACATTAATCATGCAGGATATCATTTGTAGTTTGGAGTGGGAATCTATAGCAATCTTGACAAGGTCGTAGAAACCATATGGATATGAAGAATTCAAAGCTGAAAACCTACATCTTCTTCTGATTATCATTTGCAAAACTTTCAATCAGCTACATGGTTGGTGTTCAAGCCCATTTTACCGGTTGAAGGGATTTGAGTTTCAGTTACTCTCTTGTCATGAAGCTGGACTAGTACTGGATTGTGAGGACTTTTTTTTTTGTTTTTTCTGATTACCCTCATTACCCTGTAATATAGATCAAGAACATGAAATTTCCCCAGAATATCTTTACATTCAAGATTATTGATGTGTTATCAGGTTGTGATTGGTGACAGCTTACCAGATTTTACCTTACTGAATACTGATGCAGTCTTTTGAGTTGCAATAGCCATTTTTGTAAGTCACGTTACCATTAGTTGATCCTGCTTCTTTTAACGGAGTCTATTGTTCAAAGTATACTGGTTTGAATGACCCGAAAAAAAGGAAATTGCTCGATCAATCCATTTTACAGAATAGAGCGATTTTTATAATATTTATCCCTTTTTTTTTTTTTTATTAAGATAAGCATCAAAGCTCATACGAAGTCCAAATGGTCAACTAAGGTGAGTAGCGTGGCAAGCAACCTAAGCAGCCGCCGCCACATGTCAGACCATAAAACCATCGCCGTCATTTAAAGGCGGCTCGGTGGTCCCCACACTTATCCAATTAATTCTGACGTCTCGATCTGCCAGCGCACTCGCCTGAAAATGCCAATTCGATGTGCATTTCGGTAAATTTGGTACCAGTCTGTGCAATAAGAGGCTGACTGTTAGTCTAGGGTTTCAACAGTCATTCCGCGATTTTTTATCATCCATAAGTCCCGTTGGATTTGTTCTCTCCGTCCTGATTTTCTTCGGAAATTTCCTACTTTCTCGTGATTCTGGTTTGGAATTATTTCTCTATCCTGCTTGGTGCTCGCAACAAAAATTTTGCTTCATGGGTCAGTTGAGAAAGTCGGCGAATCTTCATAGTCATCTCGTGGCAGAGCCGGGAACGACTTTGCGTGGGGACAAGGTGCCGGTGAAGTTAGAAATCGTGGAGGATCCACTAGAGGACGAGCATGAGCCTAACAACAAGCGATCAAAGCCATCGCCAGCTCCTCAACAGGTTTGCCTTCAACTTTTAGCCTGTTTTGTGACTTTGAAAGTGAAAAAGTGAATAAAGGAAATTATTTAGTTTTTTCGACGTCTTGTTGTAGGTATTAATAATACCTTGAGTTGGATGTGATGGTTTATTGGAGAAGTTTTATCATCTGGCCTGTCTGGATGATTTCCTTGGAAGTAACGAGAGTACGAGACCCACAATTGCTTTCAATGACTGAATCGTTATTAATTTCGTTTCTCTGGTGTTTATTCGCAATCCAAGAAGGAATTAGTATATCACTGGAAGTTGCTAATAATTAGTAGTCTTGTTGGGGTTTGGTTTGAAGGGAGATCTCCTAGAGCTGGCTATCATGGAGATTGCTTAGCTGGGCTCTTCTTTTGCATCATGATCTGTTTTTATATATAGAGCTATGTGCGTACAACATTGTGTGTATTTTTTTTAAAAAAAATTATTTGAAATAGAGATCTGATAGTGATTTTTCTGATTGTCTTGTGGATGAATTAGCAGTGGAGCTCTGGCCCAGAATCGTTTCTGATCACACCAGCACAATATAACCCACTTGGCGAACCTAGTCCTTTGGGTTTGAGTCTAAGGAAGAGCCCTTCGCTTTTGGACTTAATTCAAATGCGGCTTTCCGGAGGCAGTGCATCTGCTCTAGGAGCAGTGCAGAATCAAGATTTGAAAGGAGCAGCAAAGAAGGAAGGTAAAGGCACCACCAGTTCGAGTGCCAGTGACAAGCTGAAGGCTTCCAATTTTCATGCATCAATTCTGAGGATTGGGTCTTGGGAGGTACTTTTGATGGTAGTTTGTACTTTATATTCATGGCTTTTGAGTCTTCAATCGTAATAGTGTGTATGACTGCAGTATAAGTCAAGATATGAAGGTGATTTGGTGGGAAAGTGCTACTTTGCTAAGCATAAGCTTGTTTGGGAAGTTCTTGATGGAGGGTTGAAAAGCAAAATAGAGATCCAATGGTCAGATATAACAGCTCTGAGGGCTAATTGTCCTGATGATGCACCAGGGACATTGAATGTTGTGGTAAACCTCTCTCTCTCTCTCCCTCCCCCCCCCCCCCCCTCTTCTCTCTCATGTGCCTGCTAGTTGAGTCGATAATTCATTGATGGTTTGTGTGATGCAGCTCGCCAGACAGCCGCTTTTCTTCAAGGAGACTAATCCTCAGCCAAGAAAGCACACCTTGTGGCAGGCGACATCAGACTTTACCGATGGACAGGCTAGCACACGCAGGTACGATCATGCTTGTTTTTTTTGCATTGTTTCATGGCTATTGATTGTGTATGTTTACCTGCCTTACATATGCTGAGGTAAGCTGCCAATTACCAGTGTTTGATTTTACATTTGCCGAGGTAAGCTGCCAATTATCAGTGTTTGATTTATTAAGTAAGTTTGAATACCCATTACTCATGTCCACAGTGACATTAAGTAAGTTGTGTTCTCTCATATTGTTTGATTTATAAGATGGGAATCTGTTTCCAATTTTTTGTGGATAATGTGGTTATTTCTTGTGTGTCTGAAACTTGGTAGGGCGAAACTCTGGTTCTCACCCAATTATTACCTGGTATCACTGTACAGAGACGGAAACGTTTGAAAATTGTTCAAATTTATGTTCTCGGTATTCGCTACATTTTCAAACTGAAATATTCAAATAACTACAGCACATTATTTCCGCTTATAAATAGCGTCTTCCTTTTTAAATTTGGTTGGTGTTTGTAGAATTTTATCTTATGCAGCAATTTGTTTGGTCCTTAATTTTGCTACAGCGACAGTATAATTTAGTATACTTTCTGCTTTTCGTAGGCAACACTTTCTGCAGTGCCCACAAGGGCTGTTGAATAAACATTTTGAGAAGCTTCTCCAGTGCGACATGCGTTTGAACTTTTTAAGCCGACAGCCGGAGATAATTTTGGATTCCCCTTATTTTGAATCACGAGCATCTGTTTTCGAGGATCTGCATGGATCTGAAGGTCATGAATTTAACCAAGTGGAGAATTTTAAGGGATCCTCTATTTCTGGCTTCCAAGACCTAACATCACCATCTGCCGCACAGTCATCTTCCTTGGAGATGGAAAAAGGGGAGCATCCTGGTTTAATATTGGAACAAGTGTCCAGAGAAGCTCCTTCTTCGAGCTCAGGTATGATAAACCTCTGGCATTTGTTTTGAATGGGGTTTTTAGTTTAGTCATAATTTCCACTTCACTTATTAGTTTTGAATTGGGTTATTAGTTTAGTTTTGAATGGGAGCATCCTGCATAATGTTTAACCATTGGCCTCGAGAGCGATGAAATTCTGTGTCCTGTGAAACTATGCTGCTTATTGTTGATAAGTATGATCTTCAAGCGCTTTTATAAGTGCTAGTGATTATCATCAATAATATTTATTCTTTTTAAGATGCACACTGACTCTGCTGATGTTAGTGATGGAAACTCGTGCGATTGAAGGGGGTGGAAATTGTGAGGTGGTCGATTCAAAGGGGCCAAGTAACTGGGATCAAATTAAAGCTCCATGTCTACACCCTTCTATGTCGATGAGTGATCTTGTGAACCACATTGGACATTGTATTTCTGAGCAGATGGGTTCTGGGAACCTACCTCTCTCTGACAATGGATCACAGGGCATGCTGGAGGACATGGCACAGTACCTTCTCAGTGATGCTCCATTAACAACTCCTGATGATGAGAAATGCCTTATGTCGAGGGTCAATTCACTCTGTTGCCTTCTGCAGAAAGACCCATCTTTGGTTCAGACCTCACAGTTCAATGGGGCAAGTTGCACTGAAGAACCTAGTGAGAAGGCAGATGTTCAGTTAAACCATGGTGACATGAAAGCATCAGAAAAAGGTGTGAAAGATGTTTCTCCTAGTAAGCAGACAACTACCATGTCAAGAACACTCTTTTGGCGATCTGCTGTTGCATCTTCCTCGAATTGCATCTCTTCCAAAATTCTTATTTAATGTTTCAGGAGAAGATGGTGAGGTTCAAGCAAGATAGCCTAAATGTAATTGCAATGATGGCATGAATCTGCTCAAGATGTACTTTCTCCACAAACATTTCAAGCCTTTTCTACACCAATTGAAGTGCACTTAAAAGCCAAGTACTCTACCGTTGAGTTAGCAAACATCCCCTCCCCCCTAAATAGTTGCTTGCGCTGTTAAATATAGACATGCAGGCAGGCACCAGGATTCGGAAAGTTGTTTTGATGAAGAATCCTAGTAATGGCCCATGTAAAAAGCTCAGAGCTATGTGCAAGGTAAATTTTCGTGAATGTTGTATGAAACTTCGACGATATTTATTAATATTTCTTGTGTTTTGGGTGGTGAGTGGCTAAGCCAACCAGAGTCGTGGTGAAGGAAGTTAAATCGGTTGTGACTGTTGATGATCCGAACCTGGCTCAATGTAGCCGTAATGCTATAGCTCTAGTTTTGAACTTTATTTTTGTTTGACCAAGGTTGATATGAAGAAACCTCCATTAAACTGGTCTCCTAGTTATCCTGATGCGATTTTAATCGACGGTATAACTTTTTGTTCAAATGGACCGGGCCGAGACCATATGGGCTAGAACTATTACACCTGGTTTAGTTGGGCAGTAGCAAAACCCAGCCTTTAAAATGTTGGGTAACTTTAGTCATATCCCGGTTTTTTCTAAAAGTACTCAATCTAAGTTGATAACCCTTTGTAAAAATCAGTTGACGGGGTGTTTTTAGAAAAAACTGGATTGTGACTAAAGCTATCCAAAAATGTTTTATTGTCATGTTTTGTTCAAATGGACGGGGCCGAGACCATATTGGCTAGAGCTGTTGCACCTTAATTAATTGGGCTGTAACGAAACCCAGCCTTTAAAATTGTCATGTTTTGTTCAAATGAACCGGGTAGACACCATATGGGCTAGAACTGTTACACCTGTTTAATTGGGCTATAACAAAACCCAGCCCATTCGACCAATCCTCCTCACTCTTTTCAGTTCCCTATAATGTGCCCCCGTCTCTGCAACTCTGCAATGCCTATTAAGCTGAAGCCTTCAAGAACTGACCATGGTATCTCTCTGACCTAATTACACCATCTGTTTTCGTCCTTTCATGGCCGTTTTGTGCTTTTTTCTTTGTCGTAAATTTTCGATTAAACTTATGACGACTGAGATTATTATAGTTTCTTCAATCAAAACAGGACAATCTTGGGTAATGACTCAATTATATGGCTTAATCGCAGATAATTTCTCCATAATACTGAGAATTGGTGCAGTTGCTAAACTGAGGCTCAGAAGCTGCATGTGCCATTGCCCTCAGCAATAATCTGTTCAAGGTGAATTAAGGAGCAACGAAAATAAGAGGCTGCAGGAGCATCAACAATGGTGTTCGTTTCCAGTAGTAACCCCCACAACAAGGAGATATCGATTAGGAGAAGAATTTCCAGCATGTACTACTCTCTCTGCTTTGCTCTTCTCAAATTGTAAAATTAAATTGTCCAAGTAGTTTATGCTTTATAGATATGTATGACTGATTTGATGAAATCATGTGGATGCTACTGCAAAATTCTGGCAATTGAATAACTATCTTGACTTGAATCATCACATTTATTTAGATTTGATTTTGGATATAGTCATTAATCGAGAATCATAGTTTTGGATATAGAGGTGTTGCATTGGGCTCATAGAATTGACAGCTTGTATCAATTGTTGTGTTAAGCATCATCGGTGGCAATTATTCACCATCTCAAGTTTGTTACTTTTTATAGATTTAATAAGCGAGAAGACGATTTTCCATCCCTGATAAAATACAATGATTACCTGGAGGAAGTGGAGGACATGAGTAAGTTGTACAGATTATGGTAAATGTTATCTCAGGTTCTTTATGATAGTTCAACTTACGTACTTTCTGCTACAGCGTTCAACTTGATTGAAGGAATAGATGTTCCTGCTATTGAAGCAAAAATTGCAAAGTACATGGAAGAAAATTCTGAGCAAATAATGATTAATCGAGCCAGGAAGGTATACTAGCAAAACTTTTGTTCCTTATTTCTGACATATGTGTTTGTTGCTCCTACAAAGTTCCTATAGTTCCTCCTTTTGTTCTTTTCTATATCGATTAGTAACTGTATAATGTGAGTTGCTCCTGCCTCCATGAATTCTGTGATATTTGTCCAACAGGCTGAAGAACTAGCGGCAGCTGTAGCAGCAAGCAAGGGGATTCCTGCCCAAACTGAAACTGATAGGGTAAGAATGGGGTGATTTTATATCCCTTATTTGAATTATAGTTGTGGCCGATTCTCTTTTGCAACTAAATTATATGCTTATGAGTTTTACTTATTACATTTAATGTTGAATCTGTAATTGCAGTGCAGTTATCCAAAGCCTAATTTTGAGTTTCTTGGTTAATATGTAAATTGGTGAATATTAGATGTCGAATTTACTTTATATTTCTGCTATTGTTAGTGGTACTGGCCGTCAAACTCTGAAACTTAGAGCTTATACAAATGATCTTCTGATGGAATCCCTGGAGTTACTGAAAATAGTATTTAAAGTAATTTCGATAGGTTTTTTTTTTTTTGGGGGGGGGGGGGGGGCAAGGGTATCTACATATTGCCCACCCTCAACTGCGCCTCTGGTGTGGGATCCTTGTGGATGAGAGTTTGTTACCCTTTACCTTATATAGCCAATGCCAATTTGTTTGGCATAAAAGCTTTGATAGTGATGATACGTGTTTATGTCTCACTGTTTGTTGATTATCTTCTGTTTTTTTGGGTTGATATGATACTGGAACTGTTGGTTCTTACTTCTTAGTACAGAAAGATGATGATTGTGAAGCATTGAATGTGCTCTGGAGAAGTGTAATCTTTTTAGTCAGCACAGAAGCTGGTCCATTGTTTTACCTGCTAATTCATTGCAATGACGAAGGCTATGATGTCTTTGGGTCTTTTTGTTTGTAGATCATCGTGAGAATTTCTATCTGACAGAGCATGCAGGCACACACATTTATACATAAAATCTTTTGCCCTAAAGAAATATTATTGGACACTCTTTTTGCTTTTGTTGATGAAGGACCCTGCCTCAGGCTCACAAGGGGGCTTCAGTATCACTGCACCGGGGCAATACGCCCCCACAATTGCTGGAGGGCAGCCACGTCCCACTGGCATACCTCCTCAACCAGTAACTGTTGGAGGGGGGCTAGACATGCAAGGTTTCGATGATGAACAAATGATGAAGCTCCGAGCAGAGAGGGGTGGAAGGGCAGGTGGATGGAGCATAGAATTAAGCAAGAAGAGGTCACTTGATGAAGCCTTTGCAAGCTTGTGGGTTTGACATGACTGCCGACAGCAGCTTTTATCTAACATTTTTCTCCAGGATTCGGACATCTGAGCTATGTAAACTGAGTGTTGAGAGATCTATTTAAATGGCGCTAAACAGGCATGACCTAGACTCTGCCTTGGTGCCTTCGATACCAAATGAGACGTTTATTTAATTCCTAATGTATTATGATTATGATTACAAGGGACTTACATACTCACCTTTCTAAACCCTATTAGTAAGTACTTAGATTCCTTATAGGAATAGACATATTGCCTTGTGTCACCTTGTTCGAAAACACTTCTCTGTGTTTGTCTGTCTGTCAAGTTTCAAGCATGGCTATAGTTAAGAATACAGCCATACCAAGAAGCACTATGTTCAAGCACTCAAATAAACGACAGATTAACATCAGCAGCGGCATCCACTCCTCTCATGGACTGTCGTGGGTGCGAGGTCGAGTTGTTGGTAAGGGAAGGTACGGTTCTGTTTCCTCCACAAGAAGAAAACCCAGTTGTCAAAATTCTGTCTTGTTTTATGAGGGCGAAGATTCAAACCTTCCTACTTACATGGTTACATGGCAGTAAAATCTGCAACAATGAAAGAAGCAGTCACTCAAGCTTGAAAAAGACGTTATCGTGGATTTGATTGTTGTCTTGTCTAACTTTCTGAAAGAGGATTCGGAGGTAGTTATTGCTGCTATCAAGAATCCCGATATGGTGGCAAACTGGAGCATAGGGTCGGGTCGGGTCCGGTCAGTATTGAAGTGGGTTTAACCAGAATGGAGCAATGAAAATCCTCAAAAATTCATAGATGAGAGCCAACCATCTGGCCCACGATATTGCACAATGGGCCGTGGAAATTCAATGGACTGGACGCATTCCCAAATCCAGTGGCGATTTACTATTTTGGGTTCCTCTTTGAAATAATTTACATTACTGCAACCTGAGTCTGTTCCCTCTTGAGTCAGACAGACTAGTGTCCAAAAGGCAAAAGCGATCAAGTCTTAAAGGCGCTTATTTTCCTCCACTGCTTCAATTCTCATTATCTCTACAAGGTATGGCACCAACCCATCACTCTCTGTTGTATACTCTTTTATTGAATTGAAGTAAAATCACGATATTCGATCAATCTGTGGAGGTTGCACTGAAAATATGGCATCACTCAGATTGTCCATCTTCTTTGACACTGTTGACCCGAAAAGGTCCAATTTTTCTGTCAACCCAATTCAATTCCCTGATCGTTGTTCCATTTCTAGCTATATTCGTGTTACTAGACCTCACATAGTCACTTTTGTTGGTGAATTTAGTAACATTAATGTCTCTGGTTTGGCAACCGAGTCGAGTGAAGGTAGTAACGACAACCTTTTATCTAAAAAAGGGGATTTGGTTAGTGAAACTATGGTTGAGGAAAATCCGAATTCTTCAATGGAAGTTAGAAGGAGGAATAGGATTGGGAAGAGAGGGGCTGAAAGGGATAAGGGTGTTAAGTTTACTTTTAGAAGGAATAGGGATCATAATGAAGGAAAAACAGATTATTTTTTTGTGTTTGATGGTGAATTGGATGTTAATTACTCTGCTGTTGGGCCTGACTTGAGTTTGGAACAGTGTAACATGATCTTGAAACGGCTTGAAAAGTGTGGTGATAGCAAAACTTTGAGATTTTTTGAGTGGATGAGGAGTAATGGGAAGTTGGAGAAGAATGTAAGTGCTTATAATTTGGTTTTCCGAGTGCTAGGGAGGAAAGAAGATTGGGATGCAGCGGAGAAGATGGTTAGAGAATTAAGTACTGATTTGGGATTTGAGTTGAATTTTCAGGTTTTCAATACAGTTATATATGCTTGCTGTAAAAGGGGGCGTGTGGATTTGGTTGCGAAGTGGTTTCAACTAATGCTGGAGCTTGAGGTTAAGCCTAATGTTGCCACCTTTGGTATGGTCATGGGACTTTACCAGAAGGGATGGAAGATTGAGGAGGCGGAGTTTGCATTCCGTCACATGAGAAGTTTTGGGATTATATGTCAATCAGCATACTCGGCCATGATTACAATTTATACCCGCTTAAATTTGTATGATAAAGCAGAAGAGACTATTTGCTTAATGAGAGAAGATAAAGTTGTAATGAACGCGGAAAATTGGTTGGTTTTGCTTAATGCTTACAGTCAGCAAGGCAAGTTAGAGGAAGCCGAGCAGGTTTTGGTTTCAATGCAAGAGGCGGGCATTTCTAGTAATATTGTTGCATATAACACATTGATTACTGGGTATGGAAAGGTATCCAATATGGATGCTGCTCAATGCTTATTCCTAAGCTTAAAAAGTATTGGATTGGAGCCTGATGAGGCCACTTATCGCTCCATGATTGAAGGCTGGGGTCGGGCTGGAAATTATTTGGCGGCAGAACGGTATTACAAGGATCTTAAGAGATTGGGTTACAAACCTAACTCTTCCAACTTGTACACGCTAATAAACTTGCAAGCCAAACATGGGGACAAAAATGGTGCCATCAGAATTCTTAATGATATGCTGAAGACAGGATGCCAGTATTCCTCCATCATTAGTACTCTTTTGCAAGCATATGAGAGGGCTGGAAAGATTGATATGGTGCCTCTTCTTTTGAGAGCTTCTTTCTACCAACACATTCTAGTCAACCAGACCTCTTGCTTCATGGTGGTCACGGCTTATGTGAAGCATCGCTTGGTGGATGATGCTATAATGGTCTTAAGGGACAAAAAGTGGGAGGACAAAAATTTCGAGGATAATTTGTATCATTTGTTAATATGTTCATGCAAGGACTCGGGCAATCTTGAAAATGCTGTTAAGATATACACTCAAATGCCCAAATCAGATGACAAGCCAAACTTGCACATCTCATGCACTATGATTGATGTTTATGGCATCATGGGTCTATTCACCGAAGCTGAGAAGGTTTATATGAACTTAAAATCTTCTGGAATTGCCTTGGACATGATAACCTTCAGTGTTGTTGTTAGGCTGTATGTCAAATCTGGATCTTTGAGTAATGCTTGCTCTGTTTTAGAAACAATTGAGATGCGAAAGGATATCATTCCTGATATACATCTTTTTCGTGATATGCTTCGTATTTATCAACGATGTGGCATGCTGGATAAGTTAGCAGAATTGTATTATAAAATATTGAAGAGTGGAATAACATGGGATAAGGAAATGTACATTTGTGTCATAAACTGCTGTGCTCGTGCTCTTCCTGTTAATGAGCTCTCTAGGCTTTTTGATGAGATGCTTTCACATGGGTTCACTCCTAATACCATCACCTTCAATGTGATGCTAGATGTTTATGGGAAATCCAAGCTTTTCAATGAGGCTAGGAAATTATTCTGGATGGCAAAGAAACAAGGTTTAGTTGATGTTATTTCCTATAACACTATTTTTGCTGCTTATGGACAAAATAGGGACTTCAAAAATATGTCATCAACTATTCGGCACATGCAATTTGATGGGTTTTCTGTTTCTCTTGAGGTCTACAACTGTATGCTGGATGTCTACGGGAAGGAAGGTCAAATGGAGAACTTTAGAACTGTTCTGCAGCGAATGAAGGAAGTGAGATGTGCCTCTGATCACTATACTTATAACATTATGGTCAATATCTATGGGAAGAAAGGTTGGATTGATGAAGTTGCTGACGTACTGACAGAACTGAGTGCTTCTGGACTTAAACCTGATTTGTGCACCTATAACACATTGATAAAGGCATATGGAATTGCTGGAATGGTTGAAGATGCTGTGGCTTTGGTCAAGGAAATGAGAGACAACAGGATAGAACCTGATAAGATAACCTACACCAATTTGATCAATACACTTCAAAAGAACGATGAATTCTTAGAGGCTGTGAGGTGGTCGTTGTGGATGAAGCAGATGGGATTGTGAATTAGAGAGCGTCAATGCTCATATTTGATTTCCTTCTTGATAGCTCCCCGTGTTCAAAATCCCAGATTTCACATCCCATTAAACAATTCCCTAAATTTTGCTACTCCTGGTAAGTTATTGATTATTTTTTGTCAATGTTTTCAATTCTGTCCTTTTCTTTTAAAGGAAAGTCATTTTGTTGAGGTCTTATATCATGAGACAATCTATATCAGTTATAGTTATCTTCGTGCTTTTGACGATAACTTCTGCATCGTAAAATGAACTTGTGCTGCATAAATAGGGGCACCTAGAACACCTTTTGTCATTAATCCTTTTTAAAGCATATACCATGCATATGACGTTGATCTGCTGTATCATTGATAAAAAAGATTATTGACTTCTTTCAGGTTTTAGAAGCAATTATCAAATGTCATTACTCATTTGTCTGAGCTAACATGACACTATTTGACCGGTTGAGATATTGTGTCAACCGCAATCAATTCCTGCAACTTCTGAACTTACTGATCTTTCCATCCTGAAAGGTTTCAGAAAAGAAATTAGATGTTCTTGTAAATTTCATGTGGGATCTTCTGTTATCTATAGGAGCGTCATTATGTTAACCTTTTCCATGATGTAGCTTGATCATTTGTAGAGCTGTGCATTGGGTCGGGTTGCAGGTGTTTCAGGTCAAACCCGACCCGTTAATCTTGTGTGTACTTTTGACCTGACCATTTTCCTGTAAATATAGTATGTGACAAGTGCATGTAATCATGTAGTTTTTATTAAGTCTGCAAACATTTAGATTCTTTATGTTGTAAAGTGCAGTTCCTCTTAGATGTTTACTTCATTTTCTTGTCATAATTCTCAATGTCATATCTTAAATCAATGGTTTTGCTGTCATGAAGAAGATATGTTCATGGTCATAATTTGCAATAAAAAGGAGGGGAATGATCTGTAAAATTTATTTGGAGAGATTTTGTATTATTGTGAGTGGTACCTGTGTTAGAAAAACATAGGAATTTTTTGTATATGAATCTCTTGAGTTACAATTTGGAAAAACATATGATTCATAGTTATGATTAACTACTGTTAAATTAGATCAAATGAGACAGGCCCTTGGCTCAGTTATTCCGAAAGCATTCCCATGGGCATTTGTGCAAAAGGAAGTGACCTCATTTTCTGTCTTGGCAGATGTAAGCTTTATTGACTGTAAAGTGATTCCAGTGCAAGCTACAGCCCGGCTGCAGTTGAGACTGACCGCCACATCCGTCATTGATGTTCCAGAGAAATTGCTGAAGGTAACATTGCTTATCTGTACTCCACTTGTCTTTTGCCAAGAAAGACTAATTTTAGCTAGTGTCTCATATAGAATATACACAAATGTCAAATTGAGGGAAAAAGGTGTATTTTGTGTACCATTTCCTTGCAAGCGTCCCTAGGAGAACAATAGTTTTGATCAATGATTATGGGGTACTCTACAGAATCGAATTTGCAATTCTCGAATGAGATGTCTCGAACGTGGCCCCTCCCAACCTTTAATCATCTCATATAGAAAGGGTTATTACCACTAAAATGCTGTGATTCTCATAGATAATTTTCATAATAGACTTGGCTTTGATTACGTACCTGCCATGTCTTTATTCTAGCTCCATTGGTAGTGTTAAAGAAGCTTACATTCTTCACATGAATGTTCTCTACCTGCACCTCGTTGCCATCCCTCCCCAAGCTTCCGATGCTGTTCTCAAGTATAGAAGATGCATAATTAATCCCCGATTAGTTTTTTCTGTTTTCTTAATTTTCATTGATCTAACCAAGTCTACTGAATGCAACATCACTTGCCTTATTCCATGACCAGGTCCGCATTTTACATCTGATATCGCAATGTTAGAAGTGTAATCACCAATTGAAACACAGTCATCACCTGTTTTACATATGTTCAAGTCATATGAATTCTTGAATAAGAACTTAGTATATACAATAACTGAATTTTACTTTGTATGAGCAGATCGGTTTCGATCACCTGCGGCGATTATGGAGTTTGTGATAGAAATGTTGTGAGCTGATTGGATGTGGATGCCATCAGTGTTAGGGCTGTCTCCTGGAGAGTTGATGAAGATATTGTCGATGCCAATACCGGATGACCCAAATAGTAGGATATGCGCTTGTGGGCTGTTGATGAAGTGAACATTACTGAGCGTAATGTCGTTGCTTGATAGGAAACTCAATGTCTGTAATTCACTTTATGAATCAGTTTCTCTTGAGAATGTTATTGTAAATTTTAGAAAAAAAATACAATGTAAACTGAATACTTACTGTTGGTGCCAATGAAGTGCAGCCGTTCTGGAAAAATAGAGACATCGTCAAGTTTTGAATGAAGTTATGTATAGACAATGCAGGTTTTTACCAGATTTCATATTACCAGGTCTGGGTGATATCTGCAGGATTGATCCCACCAACCCTTTCCCCGGCCATCAAAACCGCCGGAGCCAGTGATCGTCAGCCCGTTCACATCCCTAAACGTAAGCCACTTACCGGCATCAAGTCCATTCCATGTTGTTGGTGAGCTTGGAGCTACGATTTCCCCTAGTATCTGTCAAGCAAGGGGGAGTTCTAAGTTCAAACACTTCAATTAAACAATGTGAAAAGAAACCATAGCAGATATTAATGGCTGCCGTTAATATCTTCTGGTACCTGAAATGTGAGTTTCTTAGCGTTGCATGGGCCATTAAACACCACTGGATTTAACAGGAATGCCTTTCCAAATGGAACAGTCAATATATGATTTTCCGTTGTTAGATTACACAAAGCATTCCATGCCCTGAGAAATGCCTGTAAAATAATGCAAAAAATTAAGTACCGATCGATGGATACTCTTGCTAATTATAGAGAGCGAGGTAGATAAATCAAAAGCAGAACAAATGTATACTTGTGAATTGTCTTCAATGGTGCCAGGAGTAGCTCCAAAATCCAAGACATTGAAAGTGTGTGCATTTGCTTTGCCAAATACTGAAACTAATCCCAGAAAGAGTATGAAAGCAAGATTGTCCTGCGAATGAAGGAAAGCAGATTATGAATTTTGTCCTTCTGGGTGTAATAAATATATATGTGTGTGTGTGTGTAAGTAGGTAACAGTAATTGAGTTCTTACCATGGCATTCAATGAGCTGAAGATACTCTCAATGTTAACTTCTTTGGCAGAAGATGGTTTTGATTGGCATTTGTTTTCCTTCTTTACTCCATATATATAAGGCATGAGATCTTACTATTTTTAACAATTGAGAACCAAAATATAACAAAACCTCTATATAAAGTAAACATTAGATGACAAAACGTGAATAAGTTACGAAATATCAATGGTTGAGAGAAACTGTGCACAACTGAACAAAGTTTTATCTTTGATTAATGGTGGAGTAGCTTCAGAATCTCATCGGATCTTGATAAATGTGGGGTGTGATCCATAATATTGGGTACGATTTCATTAAATTCACGACTGAATTGGGACATGTATTAGGACGTAATGCTTCTTTTTTTTCCATCTTCAATGTATTTCTTTGGATAGCCTGATAAAAACTGAGAATTCTCAAGATGGAATCAACTGAAGGCACGAACTTGAGTATTATGCAAAAAAACAAAAAAATACTGTATTAACTGCGTAAAGAAATCTCAACAATCCAGTATCTCGACGGTCGGTTACAACTGTTCTTGCTGGTTACATTATTAACTGTAATCTACCATGTCTAACTGTTCAATTTGTCAGAGGTAAGGTAGAGATACCCAGCAACAAATACACCTGAGACATTAGATGGCTCCAATGCTTGCAATTGGATATACTTTTTCAGTACTGATAACAATTTAGACAATTCTGTAAACACCAGGCACGAATGTATAACCAATGATTGTTGTCTTTGCTTTTAATCTACCGGAACCTCGACTTCCATCTTCAAACCAGAGTTTCCAAGAATCTGCATAAAATTTGGATCCATTTTATATGTGAAAAAGAGGCAGAAAGATACAAAAAAAAAGTTAATTTGAAGGAATAGGATGCATCATTTACTATAACCAAAATGAATGAACTAAGACATAAAAGAAAATACAAAAAAAAAGTAGCAGAATCATCAAGAGAAATGAGTCGTCCAATGATATAAACATCAAATATGGTGTGAGCAAAGTAGTCAAATGCGAACTGCAACGATTTTCTGCTTTAAGTGATGGTTATAATAAAAAGTTGGAGAGGTACCACCTATCTTTCAGGAGAAAAAAATGAACCAAAAAAAGGAGTTCAATGCTAAGAGTAGCGAGTGTCTAGAGGAATCCTCTGAAATCAATGCATAAAGTTCGTCATATTCCAAGCAGCATAACAGAACAATGTAAGAATGGTCAATTAGCAAAACTAGATTATGAGGCCTAGGAAAAAATGCCAAATTGCAAGCTTTTCAGAAGACACATTGAAAGGAGCTCTTTTGGCCTAGTGGTGGCCAAGTCTCCAGTTCATCCTCCACTTCCAGTCATGATGCAGAGAACTTTTGAAGGATATTGGTGTTCACTCTGAATGGTTGGTCTGAGTCTTGTACCAAAGGCTCAAAAACTTCAACAAGAAGCTAGAACAAAGTTGATCCTTACGGAACTTCAAACAAAAATGTAGAAATAATTACCTTCAAATGTATCAACAAGGAATTCAAGGCCAAGAATAACATCGCAATAAATATATTGCAAATTTTCAAACTTCAAAGTAATCATAATTTTTTTTTGATAAGTAAGAAATTGATTTAAAAAATAGAAGTACAAAATACAAGGGGCATACCCCAAGCAAAGTAACAAAGAGCCAATGCTCGAGCAAGAAAAATACTAAATGTTACACATAGAATAACCCATGAAACAATTGCAAAACAAGAGAACCAAACTGGAAAGGAGCATAATAACCGGCTCCATCCATGCCCATACGATCCAGAGATGCATGAACACCAGTTACCAATTTGCATGTAAAAACACACCAAACTGGAAAGGAGCATAATAACCAGCTCCATCCATGCCCGGACAAACCAGTCTCTGTCTAGATAACAAACTACCATGCTGTACCAACGGTACCCAAAAGCATCCAGAGATGCATGAACACCATCTACCAATGTGCTACTAGGAGAAACTCTGAACAAGACTAAGGCTATGACAAACAATGTAGTAGCTTTATAAAGAGCTCCAGGAGGCATAAATGTTCAAGTGCTTTAGTGGTTTTACTAGAAGTACTAATTATCTTGGATAGTGGGATGTAATAGAGCTCATATCCTCCAAATAACTTTCGAACACGGGCTGCGCCCCTTGGTTCCCTTCAACGCAATACTTTTTTTTATTCTTATGAAAAAAAACAAAAATTACTCCAAATCATTGCTTCTTCCTTTTCATTTTGCGCAAAAGGCAGAAAGACACTTCACATAAATGAACCAATTGTGTTTCCTACATATACAAGGATTTGATTGCAAGAAGTAGTATTCAAGGAAGAAACCACAAAAGTAAAGGAAGATACTAGTCGCGTCAGGAAACATTCAAAATAGATTGAAGGATCAGTGCACAAATGCTGATCCATTGCATCTCTATTGAAATACTTTTATTCTTCGTACTCACTGTATATGGCAGAGATAAAATATACAGTACCTTCACAAAGTCTGACAATATGAACAGAGAATCCTTTGTATAGCCAGCTTCCTCAAGGACATGAGTAAGAACTTGCTGCACCAACAAGAAACATACATCCACAACAAGGCATATTTCAGAACCAAGTCTCACTATGTGGTCACAATAAATTTTATAGCATTACCAATTTGCTTCATTTTAAGCAAGTACAACTAAGAATACTGATTTCAAGCATGGTTTCACCGTTCATTAAGGCAGTACATGTTGATAATCTTAAACTTGAGCAATAAGACAAGCAGCTATGCAATTCACAGTGCTATGTAGCCAGCAGATACTGTTTAGTTGACATGATGTCATGAACATGTATATTCATGTCCAGAATCCAACAATCTTGAAGCAACTTATCTAGAAACCGAAATAGTTATATACATATATAAGAAGAATAAGAACAAGAGAAGTATCAACCTCTCATACTGATTTCAAATTTTTTTGTTCTTCATCTTTCAATTGGGTAAAACATAACAAAATAAAACCAGAGAAGGCTAACCTCTCTCTGATGCTCCGATATGTATTGCCCCGTCAAATCACGAAGAACATTTAACAAGTCGTTGAATGCCACTTTCCCATTGCTGTCTGAGTCATATACTTTAAAGATAACTAAAATAAAAAAGCATCAAAATTAACCACTTTCGGGGGAAGAGGTGGGACAAATCAAAACAATCAAGATAAACCAATCAATTAAAGGGGAAAAAAGGATTCTTTACATTCAATTTTGTGTTGCAGGCTTGTCCGAGGACTGAATGCAGACAAGAAGGCCACGAATTCCTTGAAGTTCAATCCGTCTAGCATCCTTAACAATCTCTAAAATTCGAACGAAACAAATGCGTGCAAACACACATATAATCCAGGCACAAAAAAGCAATATATTAATATACACATAGGCCAAGATTAAGAACCTGAGAGAGAGGATTGACGGCAAATTCCGGCACTGAAAGGAACTCCTCGGTGGAGATGAAACCGCCACCACTTCGATCGAGCTGGCAGAACCTCTGGTACAGAGACACTATCTCCTGCTGCGAGACTGCGCATGCACATAGGGGAAACAACACAAGATTTATTAAATCACCATTGCCATATCCCCATTAAAAAAATAGAGAAGTATATGCATAAGAAAATTATAGGATCGTGTGCCCTAGATAATGTGATAGATTGATTACAAGCGTGGTTGCAGTGTTCTTGGACTTCTTCGATGTCGTACTGGGTGAGCATCGAAGAAGTGTTGCCCATAGTAGCGCAGAAGAAGTTTCACCGCCGAGAGAGAGAGATCGCGAGAGAGAGACGACAGAGGAGGAAATTGAGTAAGGTAGGAGAGAAGTTGACGGTCGACTGACTGCGAGAGGCGCGTATCGTAGGAGGCGCTTCCTGGCGCGCGTCCCAACGCTGATGCAGAAACAAATTATTAATTAATATATTTTTTAAAATTAGTGTCCGATTTATGTCGTTTATTTGTTTGCGAAAAATGACGTCAGCCAACGGTCAGTATGAAAACACGATAAAGGTAAAATAGAATTATCCAAACACCGCCTAAGCAACACGAAATTACTGACACAGAAGCCGAAGTTCGTAAATCCGTAATCGAGGGGAGGAATTCTCCTCAACAGCGAGAGATCAGAATTCTCCGGTGGATCTCGATTTCTGGGTAATAGTTTACTTCAATTCTTCGTTTGCTTTGTTCCTTCTCGTCAGGTGGAGCTATGATTTTCAGAAGCTTAATTAATTTCATCATCTGGCAGGTTGTCCGAGTTTCGGAAGCAAGGGTCGCGAGAGGTTGATTTCGGTCAGAATGGTATCTACCTGATCCCTTGTAGATAATTTTCTCTGCTCTTTTTGTGGTTTTAATCTTTATTTTGGATTGTGAATGAAGCATGATTCAAAGGCATTAGAAACTCGTCCGAAGCTAGGTGGAATTGACTCTCACTTTCTTAACCTATTTTGCCTAAGGGTTTTGAGTTTAAATACTTTAACATATTTTGATTTTTGGTTTCTTAGTTTTCTTTTCTTTTTTTTCTCTAAGCCTGTGCATACAAGAGTGAGCAACGAACAATTTGAACACAATTTGCCTAACTCACTTGTTCTGAGAACTTATGATTTTTTTTTTTGGATTGGTTCTCATTGTTGACCTGATTTAAACTCTGAACATTACACAGGCAATGTATATCAGAGTAAAGAGAGTAAAGACCACTTACTTTCTTCACTGTGATCCAACTGAGACAATCCTTGACATTAAGCGCAAATTACATACCCTGATTGATCAACCTGTTAATGATCAGCGTTTAATCTTGGCGGAAACTGGGGAAGTATTAGAGGATTCAAAAACATTGGCAGATCAGAAGGTACAGCCCAATAATTACATTGATTAATTACTATCAATGGTTGGTCTTTGTTGACATAGAAAGAAAAGAAGGAGGTGTTATATTGGAATTTACAATCTTTTATTTTCGCTTGCCTGCTTTTGGCTTTTGTTTTTGTTGAAAATGTAAATATGCAGAGATATGTATAAATACCATTTTCTGTTCTTGTTTCCTTGAAGTTAGATGAAATTTTCTTATTATTTTATTAAAATCTCGTAGGAAGCACGTCTTCTGTTTGTTGTTAATTAAAATATAATGCAAACATTCTTCTGTTATAAAAACTGTACTCTTTTTTTCTGAGAAATGAGAAACTAGAAATGAAAATCATTTTCGAGAAGCGAAAACTAGGAAATATTTTCTTAACTAAATGCAATTTCTTTTTGCATGATAATATATATTTCCATTTTCTTTCAGGTTGAAAATGATGCTGTGGTGGCGCTGACTTTGAGAAAAGGTTCTCTCTCTTTCTTATTTTGTTTTGATTAATGAGCGCTCCTTGTGTTCTACCTGGCATTTGTAGTTTTTTCGATTCTTTTTATAAGCCCTTATTATTAAGTGAAAGGACAAAACCTTTTACATAGAATATGCAAGAGGTATCAAAGAATTTGTGGCATCTGTATACTTGATGGATAGGGTGTCAGTGTTAGAACTTAGAATTGAGTAAAAATGAAGGTTTCATGTTTGATGCTGTTGTCCAACACTATGATTCTCCCAATTTCATCGGATGTCCCCAATGGGACGCTATGGTTCTTCAAATTGGGGCTGGCAGCAATGCTTTTACTGTAAAGGTCATGCAAGTTTGATGAACTTATGTGAGAATGAACAATACTATCGAATAAAATGAAGGGAAGGGTGAAGAGCTCTGAAGCAAGGGAGTGCTTTTCCGGCAAATAGAATAAGCAAAAGAAGGCTTTGTTGTTTGAGGGTTCATGAAGTTTATAATAGATCATAGATGGATCAGAATACTCCTCTTAATCACAACAACTCACCTATGAGGTTTGCCTCTGCTTAACAAATAAATGAAGATTTTATCATAGTTACTTTGAAGTAATAGAACAGCTCCTTGAAAAATCAACCTCAATCCAATCAATGGATTCTTCTTCGTCATTTTTTTCTAAATTTTTTCTGTTTTCCGGTAATAGACAGTCAATGTGAAATTGATATCTATCTGATGAGATGGGATGTGTTTTGTGGAACTTGATTCTTGCACTTTCAAAGCAATGCTACTTTATGTTATAGTTATGACTTATGAGAGAACTCTCTGTCCTCGGCCTCCTGGCCTTTTCACATGGTACAGAAGATACTCTTTGCATCACTTTCTGTCAGTTGATAAAGTCTAGGCAAATCTATGGTTTTTCCCCCATAGAAGATGAGATGAGATCTACAGTGTTCATTATGTTTGATTCTCATCTTCAATACCTGATCATTATATGCTTTAGCTGGTCCTAATATCGTTGGGGTTTGGACTCTTGATAACTGTGGCGTGTGTCAACAACTAGTGCATAAGGTTCAGATCTATCAAAACTCGATAATTCTGAACCTTGCCATTATATTAGTTAACTCTTAACTGCATTGGTTTTGGTAGTACAGGATTTACATAGTTATTTCTGTATTCATTCTATTTCTAGAACAAATGGATTCACGCAGTTATTTCTGCACAGAATGAGCAACGTTAAGAAGCTTTGATGAAATCATAAATTGTCATGGATGTACACATCCTTTTATCTACTCACTTTCCATTTATTGCTTGTGAATCTAGCTCTTCCTGGCACAAAAATTTTAGCCATCATATCTGAAGCTGGACGACATAATGCTTACCTTTCTTTTCTGTACTTCATTGTATAATTCATAAGCAAAGTATGAGGATTGCATGCTTATATCTTTGACTGACATCTGATGTTCTGTTAAGCTGGCTATTGAGTGTTAAGAATCGTGGTTGTTAGAATTAATCCTCGTAATTCTTTTTCAGTATATTTTCTTGTGCTTGTCTGGACTGTCCCTTGAGAACTTATCTTTTCTGGCTTTCAGAGGATAACGATTTCGAGGAAGTCAACATTGAAAGACCAAAAGATTTCTATCAATCACGCGAGGCGGATGGTGGCAATTATTGAAGCACAGACATGTAAAATGTAGGTCTAAGCTGTCTTCAGTCTGTATGGAGCCTTATTCATACCATGACGATTGCCTTTGGAATCTGTAGTTTGATAAATGGAGTTTCTTGGGCATGGCCTTGGAAGTTTCTTTCTTGTGCATTGCAGGCTAGCTGCTCTCATACACTTCTGGAATTCTTTGATAAACCTGTTACTTCAGAAGCTATTGTTTTAGATATTGCAGAGAGGCATGGCCTTTTTCTAGGATTTGTATGAAACTTGATAGCCTTTTAAACCAGTTTTCTCTATGGTTTTCTGATTCGGCTGAATGGAATAGATTAACCGAGACTCGAGACTCGTACTCCCCGGACGACGGGAAGTCTACGTCATGTCGAGTTGTTTATAAATCCAAAATTTCTGTGGACCCATATTGGTAATAGATGTATGTGATTAAAATCGTAGGGAAATTGCAGTGACTTCTACTATACGGGTCCTTAACCCCGAGACTCCCCGATCGAGGGGAAGTCCCTGCATGACTATCACAAACATGTAATTCGTTTATCAAATCCAAAAAATTATGTGACCCATTATTGGTAAATAGACATGTGTGATTAAAACTTTATGTGACCCATTATTGGTAAATAGACATGTGTGATTAAAACTATAAGAAAATTATAGTGACTTCTACTGTAGGGCTCTCTAACCTCGAGACTCCAACTTAGAACTATAAGTAGAATAATTTTACTGCGGATCTCTTAACCCTAAGTCGTAAGTCCTTAACCCGAGACTCCCATCTAAAAGTACAATGATTTACAGACAAAACAGAAGTTCAATCATCGACACTTCCCACGCCACAACATGTGTAGTAGTTATGTACTTCTAATGCCATGACAAGACAAACATCAAATTCTCTGGATGGATTACGTAAGTGTTAAGAATATCAGCATATGGGCATGACCACCATGATTGATTGATTGTGTTTGCAAATTATAGCACATGCACATGAATGCACATAATGAATCCTCCCACTAACTATTATGATCAAACCAAGTAACCAACAAAAAAATAATTTGTTCTTCATTCCTATTGGATTCCGTTTTTTTTCTTATTGAGATATGATGAAGGTTAATTTTATCATAAATAAATGGGTTTGTTGATCAGTCCTAAGAACAATTGTTAAGGATTGATCATAGGATATCATGTGTAATAAACCGACTGTCGCCTAGTTTTTTTAATTGTTACATATGATATCGTTGTTAATTGTTATTATGTAGGTAATGGGCTGGACTGACATAATTAATGATCATTACTGTGGGCCCAAACCTCAACTTTCCATTACCCATCATACAAGCGCAATAGCTGTAATGGGCCTCCCTCCTTTCGGCCTCAAAAAGAAGGTGGTTCAGAAAGTTTGCTGAGCTATCATCAAAAGAGAGAGACTATTTTATATTTATAGCTAATTTTGCCTTTTATGGTAACGGTCCATAAAGTTTGTTACCAGATAATTAATGATGAGTTAGAACAATAATTCAAATTTATAAATTAATCCCAACTAGAATAGGCACAATTGATATTTTTTTTTTGGGTTATGGTGCATGGTCATGATGATTTACTCGGGGTAAATATCGAGTACTTCAATCTTTTCGTTCTCTTTAAATATTTTGACAAGTCCAAAAAATACTAATACGAGAAGTTAAACATGATTGTCGCAATCGGAACGATTCATTTGCAGCCAATTAGATTATCCTGAAAATATAATTTCTTGGTGTAGGTGCATCCACTCTTTTGACAATTCCCATCTGAAATGAGGAAAAACAGCTCATATTGACTGTTACTTGAGTCGTTTTGTTTTGTTTTATGTTTGGTCAACTAAGCAACGATTGAGTGGGCAAAGGATTACCAAAGTCAACAATAGGACACCTGAAATTTAATTTGTTGACCAATACTTGCAAACTCTTCATGATCTTATCCACTTATACATTGACACGTCATGCCCGCCTACTGTAATGTAGGCCCGTTGTGATAGCATTTTGAGATATTTTTTATTTTTAAAAATTATAAATATATATTATTCAATCGGAAGAATCTAACAATTAAATTCAACATACAAAATAAATGAGAATTATAGATCGTCGAATATAAAATAATAATCATAGATTTGTTAGACTTAATATTACACATTCATGATTTAAAAAAAAAGAATCTCAAAAGAGGCTATAGCATACTTGGGCACCGGCTATTGAATTGTGTTATTCTACCATTGTTTATTTATACAATACCGAATTAATTATAGGCTTCAATATGTAAGATCATTAAATATGTGAATTATGTCAAATTAATTAGAGGGTTTTTAAATATGGTATTACGTGCACTCCAAATTTAGCACAACAAGTCATGTTAGGACAACAAGAGAGACAAAAGGGAATTGCTTCTACTAAAAGGACAATCAAATTTCATATGTTCCTTGATTTTATCAAGATGTTTGATATACAATTTAAATATTTCATATTTTTTTTTAGCCATATAGTTATCTTCTACTAAAAGATATCTTGATTGCTTGCATATGTGATAATCTTTGAGTAGCATTGAAAGGAATAAAAATACCAACTGATGATGTCTAAAACAGGTCTACCTATCAGACAAATCAGCCAAGTCAGATTGAGCTGGAATAACTAATTTCTCCTTTGCTGGTACGTGATCTCTTCCTTCCTTCCTGCACAAGAAGCGAACGTAAGCTTCGGTAGGGCCCCGAGGGTGTGCTCGGGGGGACCTCTCCGACGCTCAAGTCAGTACGGTACTAAACTTGGGAGGATGGCTCGCTATTCGGAGCTTTGCCTCTTGCTCAGTAAGTAAATTTGAGTGTAGGAGTTAGATTGCTCACCTAAGGGCAGAGGTTCCCCTTTTATATGAGTTTGAAGTGTTTGAGTTGTAGTAGGAGTCAGACTCTCTCTCATTGGTTTTCCAGAGGGTTTCTCGGATGGTAAATTCCATCCGTATCCCTTTCCAAAGGGGAGTAAGACTCTGCCTAGAATTGGCGTCCTATGAGGACTCTTTATCAGTTGGACTTCGTGCGTACATGCTTCTGTAGTATGGTTATCGAAGTGTGGTCTTCGGTCTGATAGTGCAGAAGTATACACTTCGGTCGAGAACCGAAGTGTACCCTTCGGTACGTCTCCCGTATTGTCCTCACCGGAACTTATTCTGCCACGTGGCCTTCTTCCATTAGTGGGGGTATTTTGGGAATATCAGTTGCCCCCCACACTCGTACCGAGGTATCTTAATGATGAACTGAGTATGAGTGTAATAATGTTTGTTCGACGGTTCATCTTTGCGGACAAGATCGAAGGATGCAGAGCGTCTCAACCTACGCACCGTTAGATCAGATCTTCCCCCTATATAAATAGGTGGCCTGCAGTTCTCTTCGATTTTTACTCGCCTCATTTTTACTATTTAGAGCGTTTAATCTGACTGACCGACCGAAGCCTTCCTTTGCAAAACCGAACATTCTTCAATCTCTAGTTCTCTCAGTTTCCATACCATAAGGTCAGTCTTTACTTCCTTCTATTGTTTTTGTTTTTATTATGTCTCTAAGTTCCTCCACTTCATCTTCCTCTTCGGGAGACGCGTCTTCTTCCTCTACTTCGAGTGAACAGACTGCGTCTGACTCTGAAGTGAACATCATTGATTCTCCTACCCCCGGCCTTAGCGAGGCTTCAGTACTTCGGTCAGCTTATCCCGAAATTGCAGATCCAAGTGAGCTTCCACCCAATCAACAAGCGGGGGGAGACGAGGTCGAATCTGAACCGACCTGTCTATCTGGTTTAGGATTGGATGATCATGGGGTGTCAAACATCAAGAGGGACTTCGGTATCCCCTGGGCATGTCGTCGTATACCTTCAGACGAACACCCTCTTCATCCACAGGAAGGTGAATTCGCCGTTTCGCTTCACTCTCTAAAATATGGTGCAAGGATTCCTTATCCCCCTGCACTGACCAGTTTTTTCCGTATCTTCGGTATTTGTCCGACCCTTCTAACCCCGAACTCTTGGTTTTTCCTTAATACCGTCATCAACTTGTGTGCCAAGTACAAAATACCCTTCAATTCTTTTATCATTCAACACCTTTTTAGACTGAGTCGACATGGTAGGGAGGCCGGGCTGTACTACTTTCAGTTTCGGTCTCCAATTGAAGCCCCTCACTACCAAGCTTCAATTAAAGATTGGAAGAAGGGTTACTTTTTTGTGAAGGCCCCCCTTCATCCCGGAGAGAACCTTCCATTCCGAACAACCTTCGGTATTCCTCACGTTTTTCAATTCAATAATCCCCTCGAACTCAGGCTTGAGACTGATAGAGAATTACTAGATCGATTGAAGTCTTACCTTCCTCCTAATCCTTCGGTCTCTCTATCATTCGGTAGAATTGATTCCGCTTATGCCTATTCTTCGGTTATTCTACAGAGAGGTGTGCTTCGGTTGGTCTTTTTAAACTTAGAGAAATTCATTTGTCTGTATTACTTCTTTATTAACATGTTCGGTCATCCATTGTGCAGATATGGCGAGCATGGAGGATTACGTCAACATGTTCAGCGCTGGGGCTTCAAAGGGCAAGAAGCACGGCATTGGTAAGGGAAACAGGAGGAAGCCGAACCCGAAGCGTTCAAGGAAGAATACAACGGGAGAGACTTCTGCTGCAGCCAATGTGCTCAACGCTCCCA
This sequence comes from Tripterygium wilfordii, assembly GCF_013401445.1. Lineage (NCBI taxonomy): Eukaryota > Viridiplantae > Streptophyta > Magnoliopsida > Celastrales > Celastraceae > Tripterygium > Tripterygium wilfordii. Next base: position 871,668 of record NC_052240.1, on the reverse strand, counting down.
CAACTGTTCATAGTTCGGTCAGGGTGACTCAACTGAGCTCAAACCCCTCTCGGACTTCAGATTATGCCAACATCCCTCTTCCAGTGACCCAACCTCCTCGAAGGATGGAAATTGAGGACCTCACTATTCATACACCGAACTGGGATGTTCTGGTGAGTGATTCTGCCAATAACCCAACCATTGCGGGTAGGATGGTTGCGAAGGCTCCAACTCCGGCTGATTTCAGTCGATACGAAGCGCTTGCTTTGTCGGACAAGGTGTCAGAGCTGAACGTTGCAGCTATGAAGGTATAATGAAGTTCAAGTTATGCCTATGTAGGTTGTCTCTGTTCTTGCTACACTTCCTGGAGGCATAGCGAACATGGCTCACAATGAAACGGCAGCAATTGAAAGGGCCGAAGCAGCTGCCATGGCGAAGGCGAAAGCTGAAGCTGAGCTAGAGACATTTCGGGCCGAACTAACGGAGAGGACCGAAGCTCTAAATGCTGCTAACGCCAAGGAGCTCAAATACCGTAAGGAAAAATCCAGGCTGGAGGCTGAGATCACTAGGCTTTCCCAAGCTGCTGAAGCTGAACGAGTGAAGGCTATTGCCAAAGGCAAGGCCCTGGGGGTTCAAGAGTTCAAAGCCTCTGAGGAGTTCAAGTTAACTCTTCGTCAAGAAGGCTACTTCGGTGGTCGTGGTGCCTTCAAAATGGCCAGGAAGGCTCTAATTGAGGCTGGGCAAGATCCAAGTGTTCTTGATAAGCTTTGCCCGGTTTTGGTTGGAAAGGACGAATTGGAGGAGTCCAAAGAGGAGATATATGCTGAACTTGCTAGGGCTGAGGAAGAAGTTCGTCGACAGGCTGAAGATGACGAGAATTATGAAGAAGATTTCGAGGATGGGGATGAACATCCTTCCACAGTTGATCTTACCGTAGTTACTTCGGATGAAGATCCCCCTCATGTCATCCCTACCGAAGGTGATTCTCCCATTCACTCGGTCGAGCTTGGCGAAGTTCGTCCCTTTACGCCAGAGGGTATTCCTCCACCAAATCCTCCTGAACCGATCTTGCCAGAAGCTACCTTGCATGAACCTTCAGAGACGGAGCTGCCCCCTTCAACCGAAGACATTTAACTTCAATATTTTTTTATTTATTTTTTTTTATGAACGGTTAAGTATCATTTGGTAATGATATCTCTCTCTTTTCATGTTCAGTTCGCTCTACTTTGATTTGCAAAATTTGTTGTGAATGCTTGAAGTGTACTTTATTGTCCGACCTTACTTCGGTTGAGGATGCTTGAAGTGTACTTCGAGCGTGAAGTACCTGTTGTGGCCGAAGGGTTGGCTTCGGATGAAGTATACACTTCAAGATCGAAGTACCTGATTCGACCGAAGGGTCCATGGGCCGAAGTGGCCTAATTTTGAGACTTATAAAATTTTTCTAAACTTTGGGCCGAAGGGCCTGTTTGGACCGAAGGGTCTTATGTGGACCGAAGGTCTTGTTTGGACCGAAGGGTCTAAGGGCCGAAGTGGCCTAATTTTGAGACTTAGAAAATTTTTCTAAGCTTTGGGCCGAAGGGCCTGTTTGGACCGAAGGGTTTTATGTGGACCGAAGGTCTTGTTTGGACCGAAGGGTCTAAGGGCCGAAGTGGCCTAATTTTGAGACTTAGAAAATTTTTCTAAGCTTTGGGCCGAAGGGCCTGTTTGGACCGAAGGGTTTTATGTGGACCGAAGGTCTTGTTTGGACCGAAGGGTCTAAGGGCCGAAGTGGCCTAATTTTGAGACTTAGAAAATTTTTCTAAGCTTTGGGCCGAAGGGCCTGTTTGGACCGAAGGGTCTTATGTGGACCGAAGGTCTTGTTTGGACCGAAGGGTCTAAGGGCCGAAGTGGCCTAATTTTGAGACTTAGAAAATTTTTCTAAGCTTTGGGCCGAAGGGCCTGTTTGGACCGAAGGGTCGTATGTGGACCGAAGGTCTTGTTTGGACCGAAGGGTCTAAGGGCCGAAGTGGCCTAATTTTGAGACTTAGAAAATTTTTCTAAGCTTTGGGCCGAAGGGTCTGTTTGGACCGAAGGGTCTAATGGAAGGAATGATTGGGACAACTTCTAATCTGTTGTTTATTAAACTAATGAAAAAATAACAACTCTTTTTATTGTTCAACTAAATAAAATATCTGCGTAGATTGTCAGCATTCCATGGACGCATCTTCTTCCCAGGGTTTTCTGGGTCTTCAATTCGATATGTTCCTTCCTTGAATGCTTCAATTATTTTGAAAGGTCCATCCCACGTCTCCCCTAGCTTTCCGGGGTGTTTTCCTGCGGCCTCTTTCTTTCTTAAGACAAGGTCCCCTGGGTTGAACTTTCTTTCTTTGACCCTTCGGTTGTAATACCGGGCTGTCCTCTGCTTGTACGCAGCAGTTCTGATTCGAGCCTCTTCTCTAACTTCCTCCACCAAGTCTAAATTATTGAGAAGTGCTTCATTATTCTCTTGGATATTGAAGTTAATGATCCTTGTAGACGGGATTCCAATTTCTACAGGTATCACGGCTTCGGAGCCAAATGCCAGGGAGAAGGGTGTTTCTCCAGTAGAAGTCCGTGCTGTGGTTCGGTAGGACCATAATACACTCGGTAGTTCTTCCACCCATCTTCCTTTGGCACTATTTAGTCTTGTCTTCAAACCTTGGAGGATCACTCGGTTTGTCACTTCAGCTTGCCCATTAGCTTGTGGGTGACTGACCGAAGTGACTCTGAGATCAACCCCCAACTCTTCACATAGCTTCTTCATCTTTCCTCCGACAAATTGTCTGCCGTTATCAACAATAAGGGCTCTTGGTATCCCATATCTACAGACAATGGTTCTCCAGATGAAGTCTATTACCTTATTCTCAGAAATAGTGGCAAGTGGCTCCACTTCTACCCACTTAGTGAAGTAGTCTACGGCTACTATAAGATATGTCCTTTGACCCGATGCTGGTGGGAATGGTCCAAGAAGGTCCATACCCCACTGAGCAAATGGACAGAGACTCTGAATAGGCACTATCTGGCTAGGAGGAAAGTGGGGTACATTGGAATGCCTTTGGCACTTATCACATTTTTGAACAAGCTTTTTGGCGTCCGACACCATTGTAGGCCAGTAGTATCCACAACGTAGCACCTGATAACTTAATGTTCTCCCCCCTATGTGACTTCCACAAATTCCTTCATGCACTTCCCTTAGGGCATAATCGGCCTCTCTGGGCGCCAAACATCGCAGGTATGGAAGTGTGAAGGATCTTCTGTATAATTCTCCATCAATCAGAGTATATCTTGCTGCCCTTTTCCGGAGACTCCTTGCTTCATTCCTGTCTTCAGGAAGTTTCCCTTCAAGCAGGAATTCTCTGATTGGGTCCTTCCAACATGGTTCAGCTTCAACCGGAGCAACTTCTAGTTCAGCCGAAATACTTGGTTGAGGAAGGACTTCAATTCTGACCGAAGTAGGTCCTTTGGCTGAACAGGCTGAAGCTAATCGAGCAAGGACATCTGCTTTTGCATTTTCCTCCCTAGGTATTCGATTGATCTCTACCTTGGGAATCTTGGCCAGTAATTTCTTGACCGCAGCTAAGTACTTGACCATATTTGAGCCTCTCGCCTCATAGTCTCCCTTCATTTGTTCAGTTACTAGCTGAGAGTCACTGTTGATCAATAAATACTTAACTTCAAGTTCGACAGCAAGTCTCAATCCAGCTAGTACCGCTTCGTATTCTGCCTCATTGTTTGACGCTTTGAAGTGAAAATGAAGTGCATGTTCAATACATATGCCCCCCGGACCGAAGAGGAGTACTCCAGCTCCGCTACCCTCTTGATTAGAAGAACCATCAACGAAAAGGTTCCATTTTGGGTAGTCCTCTTCGGTCAGTGTTATCATGGTTGGTCGAAGACATTCTACAATAAAATCGGCTAAGGCTTGAGCCTTAATCGCCTGTCTTGGTTTGTATTGAATGTCAAACTCACTCAACTCAATGGACCACTTTATCAATCTGCCTGATGTATCCGGCTTCTGAAGTATGTTCTTCAATGGTTGGTCAGTAAGAACTACTACAGTATGGGCTTGGAAGTAGGGTCTTAATTTTCTAGCCGCGGTAACCAATGCTAAAGCAAATTTCTCTGCTTCGGTATAACGGGTCTCAGCATCTATCATGACTTTACTGACATAATACACTGGCTTCTGAATTTTATCTTCTTCACGGATAAGGACTGCACTTACAGCTTGATCTGTCGTAGCAAGGTACAAGTACAATACCTCTTCTTCTTTTGGACATGTTAATAGAGGAGGATGTCCGAGGTATTCCTTTAAACCCTCAAATGCCTTCTGACACTCTTCCGTCCATTGAAATTCCTTGGCCTTTTTTAAGGCCTGGAAGAAGGGTCTACACTTATCACCTGACCTAGCAAGGAATCTCCCAAGTGCCGCTGCTCTTCCAGTTAATCTCTGAACCTCTTTTGGAGACTTCGGAGGTTCCATCTGAAGAATGGCTTCAACCTTTTCTGGGTTTGCTTCGATTCCTCTACTAGTGACAAGGAAGCCCAGGAATTTTCCTGAGCTTACTCCAAAAGCGCATTTGTCTGGGTTCAACTTCATTTGAAACTTATCTAAAGTGTTAAACACTTTTTGAAGATCTGAAGGATGATCTTCCGCCCTTCTACTCTTCACGACCATATCATCTACATATGCTTCTACTGATTTTCCTATCTGATCAGCAAAGACATGGTTTATCAACCTTTGATATGTGGCACCAGCATTCTTAAGTCCGAAGGGCATAACCTTATAGCAATATGTCCCTTCTGGAGTTATGAATGAGGTGCTCTCCTCATCTCTTGGGTTCATCTTGATCTGGTGGTACCCCGAATAAGCATCCAAGAAGCTAAGGAGTTCGTGGCCTGAAGTTGCATCCACTAATTGATCAATCTTAGGAAAAGGATAGCAGTCCTTAGGACAAGCTTTGTTTAGATCCGTGAAGTCAACGCACATACGCCACTTTCCATTCGCCTTCTTTACCATGACCACATTGGCCAACCAATCTGGATACCGCACCTCTCGGATGAAACCGGCTTCAAGTAACTTCCCCACTTCTTCCTTGATAGCAGCTTGTCTCTCTAGGGCGAAGTTACGCTTTTTCTGTTTGACCGGTTTAGTCCCCGGTATGATGCTCAAACTGTGGGAGATGACTTCCCTACTAATTCCTGGCATCTCATGCGCACTCCATGCGAAGTTCTTTATGTTAGAGAGGAGGAGCTTGGTTACCTCCTCAGCTAACTTATTATTTAACAGAGACCCAAGAAATAACTTCTTTTCAGTTCCTTTCTCCACAGTTATTGGAAGAAGTGCTTCAACCGGTGTTGGCTTCAGTATCTTTTCTTCTTCACGAACATCTAAGCTTCCAACTGATATGGAGGTCTTCTTCTTGTCCTTCAAGTCCGTATAGTACATCATTCGAGCTAACTTCTGATCCCCACTCACTTCTCCTACCCCATTAGAAGTTGGAAACTTCATTTTGAGGTGGTAAGTAGAGATCACCGCCCGAACCTTGTGCAGCAATGGTCTGCCAATGATGGCATTGTAGGGGGATTGAACATCTACTACAAGAAGATCGATCATATGCATAACCGTCCTTGGATAGGTTCCCAGAGTAACAGGTAGGGATATGACTCCCTTGGGAACTATGGATTCCCCTGCGAACCCATATAAAGGAACCGAAAAGTTCTTCAATTTTTCTTCTGAGATCTTCATCTCTTTGAAGGCGTGATAGAACAAGATATCTGCTGCACTTCCATTATCCACCAGAACCTTTTTCACTGTGAAATTTGCGATGACTGCTTCTATCACTAGGGCATCATCATGTGGATCCTGGATACCTTCAGCATCTTTTTCTGAGAAAATAATTTTTTCTTCATCCCTTCTCGGCTTCTTTCTTTCCTTACTTACTTCATTTATTCGAGCATAAGCCCTTCTTGCTGAGGAGCTTTCTCCTCCTGCGGCCAGACCTCCTACTATAACTCCAATTGTCCCAGCAGTCCCCCTCTGGTGACGAGGAGACCTATCCCTTCTTCTTTGTCTCCTTCGGTCGTTATCCCTATCATCACCATCGGTTCTTCTTCTCTTTCCTTCTCTATCTGAAGTGAACTGCTTCAGGTAGCCTCGCCTTATGAGGCCTTCAATCTCATCCTTGAGATGCCTACATTCTTCAGTGTCATGACCATGATCCCTATGGAACAGGCAATACTTATCTGAAGTACGCTTTTCTGCCGGGGCCCTCATTTTCTTAGGCCACTTCAGCATATCCCTGTTACTTATTTCAAGAAGGATATTATGCAATGAATTATTAAGAGGAGTATAGGAACTATACCGAGGGACTGGACCCTGGTCAGTCTTCCTACTAGATTGATCATCCTTCTTTTTGTCATTCTTTCCTTCTGCTCTTCCTTGCTTCTTGCTTGGAGGGGGTAAGTCTTTCTCCGTCTTTCCCAGGGCGCTCGAGCCTTTTTTGGCAGGGGCCGAGGAAGAAGAAAACTGAGAAATTTTCATCATGTCTTCTGACTGCATGAACTTATCTCCCCTAGCGTAGAGTTCTCCCATACTCTTCGGGCGTTTTTTCGTCAATGAACGTACATACGCTTCATCCCTTACTGTCCTTACCAGGGCCGAAATAGCTACTTCTACCTGGACGTGTGGGATTTCCAAACATGCTCTATTGAACCTTGCAAGAAATGATCGAAGTGATTCTCCATGCTCATGGTCAAGATTCATCAGATCCAAACTAGTCTTCGCCGTCCTTCGTGCGGCGGAGATGTGAAGTGCAAGTTTCTCGGACAAGTCCCCAAAACCAGTCACACTGTGTCTCGGTAATCGATTGAACCAAGTTCTTGCTAGTCCAAAAAGGGTTGATGGGAATATCTTGCACATTATCAGGGCATTTGCTCCCCGACACTCCATCATTGATTTGAAACCCTGGATATGATCACAGGGGTCAGTTAACCCTTCATACTTCTCCAGCTTTGGAACAATAAGGTGACGCGACATTTCAGCTTCAAGTATTTCAGGAGCTAAAGGGGTCAACGTACTATCCCACACTCCCTCCATTGGGGACACTCCTTGTAGTGCTGCAATCTTCTTGTTCATCTCATCTAGGTGTCGACCGACGTCTTCATTGTAGGTAGTTCCCCTTCTAGTACTTTCTCCAATGGTACCATTGGGATTCACCCCTCGGCTTGGTTCTTTAGACCTACCTGAGTGTGAACTTCGCACATCCTCATTGTGCGGGATTTCTTGGTTCACCTGTGTCTGTTGGTTCATGATTAGTTCAGTCAACATTTGCACCTGCTGGGAAAGTTGTTGGAATTGTTCCTGAGTGCAAGGTATTTGGGACGGTCCAGCGTTCTGGTTATGCCGGTTGGTTCGGTCAGCAACTTCCTCCTGGTGTTCTACCTCCTCATGAAGGGGGTGTTCACCCTGCCCCCGGTCAGGAGCATTAGGGTTATCAACTCGACGGCTTGTTTCTGAAGTAGAAGCGACATTCTTTCTCAATCTGACCATTGTGAGTTTCTTTAGGGAAGTGTACTTCCTTCCCACAGACGGCGCTAAACTGATGATGTCTAAAACAGGTCTACCTATCAGACAAATCAGCCAAGTCAGATTGAGCTGGAATAACTAATTTCTCCTTTGCTGGTATGTGATCTCTTCCTTCCTTCCTGCACAAGAAGCGAACGTAAGCTTCGGTAGGGCCCCGAGGGTGTGCTCGGGGGGACCTCTCCGACGCTCAAGTCAGTACGGTACTAAACTTGGGAGGATGGCTCGCTATTCGGAGCTTTGCCTCTTGCTCAGTAAGTAAATTTGAGTGTAGGAGTTAGATTGCTCACCTGAGGGCAGAGGTTCCCCTTTTATATGAGTTTGAAGTGTTTGAGTTGTAGTAGGAGTCAGACTCTCTCTCATTGGTTTTCCAGAGGGTTTCTCGGATGGTAAATTCCATCCGTATCCCTTTCCAAAGGGGAGTAAGACTCTGCCTAGAATTGGCGTCCTATGAGGACTCTTTATCAGTTGGACTTCGTGCGTACATGCTTCTGTAGTATGGTTATCGAAGTGTGGTCTTCGGTCTGATAGTGCAGAAGTATACACTTCGGTCGAGAACCGAAGTGTACCCTTCGGTACGTCTCCCGTATTGTCCTCACCGGAACTTATTCTGCCACGTGGCCTTCTCCCATTAGTGGGGGTATTTTGGGAATATCACCAACAAATTCAATGACCTAGCTACTTTCCTATCATTGTAAATGTAACTTCCAATCTTTATAATTTTAACTAATGGTGTTGCCTAAGGGATGCTTAATCACCTACTCCCTACCCAAATATTTATAATCGCAATAGTTATATTGTTAAATTTAAACTAATTGCTTATACAAGAAAAATATAGATCTAAGTAGGATTAATACATTCAATTGAAAATAAACATAGGCTCTTCGATTATGCAACTGAATATCAAAAAGAACAACACAAATAAAGTATTTATTGAACAATTTAAAGGTGATCGAGTTGATTGAGAATGAATGTTTTTATCAGAGGATCCACGTTTAACACTTTACATGAACATCCTACGATTTATCATATATTTGAAAAGGGCGGGTGAGATGATTCAATTATCCGGGATTTAGACGCCATTGTCCAATATTACTCGTAATTAAAAAAAAAAAAGTCTTATTTAAATAGGTGGCGCGAAAGCAACGTCCTCCTCATTTGTTGTTTGTCAACGAAAAAACCGCTTCTTTCCCTCAAAATCCATTCAAACTATTTAATTCCTTTACTATTTCAATTTTCCTGATTGAAAGTCCCCTCCATATAAATCTTCGTCTCTCTCCGAACATACTGGTCAGTGGTCGCGTTGATCCCATCGTAATCCTCCCTCCAATCACCGCCCGTCGATCATCGGCGATTGCTTATTGAAGCCCCCATCGTCATCCTTGCCTCGATAGGAAAGATATTCGTTCGTTAAATTTAGGGTTTCTGGTTTTTAAGCTGGGCAAGAGAGTTTGGTTTGTGCGCATGACTGGTGAAAGGTAAGAAAACCTATCCTAGGTTTTTCTTATGTATCTGATAAAATTTTATTGACTGATTGATTATTATTATTTTCTTTTACTGCGAAAAAAGTGATTTTTTTTTTCTGCCGCTTCGACCTGATTCTATATTTCCTTATGAATCACTGTAAATATGTGGATAAAATAAAAGGGAATTTTTGTGGGATTGATTTTGCTTTACTTGTTTTAGAAAGCTGAATTTATGAATACTCTAGTACAAGTATTTCAGATTCAATGAATCACATACTCTGTCTGCTTCTCTTGTTCTGTTATTTCTGAAAAGAGATTTACCTGAATAGTTAGATCAATCACTGTATCTGTCCTCCAGATCAGAGGCATGGCACAGAAATTGTGATGTTTTGGATTATTCATTAATAACTCTTTTTTTTTTGCAAAGTTTTTTACTTTAATCAATGTATTAATTGATTTAATTATGTGTTTATAGGGATGAACAATGGTCTCCCTTGCACATGGTCATCCATGTCTGTTCCCATATCCCCAAGAGCAATGGCACCAACAAGGCAACAAGTTAAATCTTCTAATCATTAAATAATTTATTAGTACTGCATACAAACATATCACATTATTATGACGTTATTTATTATTTATTTTTATATATAGATTTCTCAGTTGAATTCACTAGGGGACAAAAGAGAAAACAGAGGTAAGCATTTAAGATCAACTTTGTGTTTAACCCAAGATTATCTGGATTCACTAGTGGGACTCAAGCTGACATTTGACAGATGAATAGATTTTTAGTTGTTTGGGATCCAGAGAGTGATTGAGTTTTTTGGGCAGTAGTGTTTAGTTTGAGATCACTTTCATTCAATTCCCTTTCATGTAGAAGGTAAGGGAGAGAAGAAGAGATGGAACAAGAGAGAGTGGAGCAGTGTTATGTGAGTGAATCCCAATTGTACAGCCCAGCCGACCATGGCACTCTTGTGAGAGGGACAAAAGGGTGAATAGGCATGAAATTAAAGGCACCCAGTTCCCTGTCCTTATCTTACGCACCTTTTTTTAACACGTATCACTTACCTACGCTCATCCCTTCATCAGTCCAGTCCATTCTCTAGTCTCCCCATTTTCGCAGGGACCCCCTGCCCCCATTTGCAACCAAAACACCACCTTCACCTAATGACCGTTAATACACGTTGCGGCAGTCTCCGGAATTGCCTGTGACCCATTTTGGCCCAGATGTTGTTTTATCATCCCTAAACCTGGTTGTCGTCGCCTGATCTTCTTGCAGTTGGGCTTTCCTTGATGAAATTTCGATTCCCATTTGCGTTTTCTCGAATGCATTCTAATCATATTGGGTCTCCGTAAAGATGTATTCTTTCTTTCCTTTTTCAGTTTTCTTTTTCTTTTTTATGGGTTTATTCTTTGCTTTTTTTTGCGCTTCCGTGGTAATTTACTTTTTGGTTGTTGCGCATCTGTGGCAGATTTATTGCTGGGAAAAGGATCTTCTTTTTGAACAACTGGTTTTGTTCCGTGGAATGTGGGATACATGAGAGTCAAGGCTGTCAAACGTTGCTTTGATGACGTGAAAAAATCTATCAATGTGGTCTGAGTTCGATAGTTTGAATGGATGTATGTGAACCAGAGAAGCACGCAGCAGTGGATACCCTAAGACCACCCTTGACTCCAGCTGAAAGGAACAATGCAGTCACTACGCGGCCCCCTCGAAAGAAAGTTAGTTCTAGGTATAAATCTCCTTCTCCTTCAGCCCCTTCAAGTACCAGGCGAAGCCCCTCTCCTAACCTCACTAGAACAGTGCCTTCAAATTCCCAATTGGTGCCAAAGAGAGCAGTATCGGCCGAAAGGAAGCGACCCTCGACTCCACCTTCACCGCAGAGGCCGTCGACGCCAATTCGTGATTCATCTGTAGATACCCAATTGTCAACCCGAAGGTTGTCAATTGGTGATGGCCGGTTACCTGAGAGCTTATGGCCCTCCACAATGCGCAGTCTTAGTGTCTCCTTCCAGTCTGATATAATTTCTGTTCCTGTCAGCAAGAAGGAAAAACCAGTAAACAGTGCTTCCTCGGATCGCACTTTGAGGCCATCTTCAAATATAGGGCATAAGCAGGCTGAAACACCTTCCCGGGCACGCAAGCCTACTCCAGAGAGAAAGAGGAGTCCTCTCAACGGGGGAAATTCTCATGATCAGTCAGAGAATGCTAAACCAGTTGATGGATTACATTCTCGATTGATAAATCAGCATGTTTGGCCTAGTAGAATGGGTGGTAAGGTATCCTCTAGTTCATTGAATAGAAGTGTTGATTTTACAGAGAAATCAGTTGGAAATTCAGTAATTCCCAGTCTGGGAATTGGGTTGTCTTCATTGAGGCGAATCCCCACAACTGATAGTTTGGGGAACCCATTAGAAAAGTCTGTTAGTGATGCTGGTGCGACGTTATTATTGCGTGATGAAATTGGTAGAGTAGGGTCTGAGGCGAAACCAATTGATGACAGTTCATTGTGGTTATCTGGAGTTCACAAATTTGTTTCTCCTAGTTTATCAGATAGAACAATGTTAGCTAGCCCTTCTGCCAAATACCAGTCCTTGCCTAGTACTCGATCTCGACCTGCATCCCCTAGTAGGACCTCCGGAGTTTCATCCTCAATTGTGAAAGGTGTCAGTCCATCTAGGACAAGACCATCAACTCCTCCCTCTAGAGGAGTTAGTCCATCTCGGATAAGGCCATCTAGTTCTTCTGGTCAGGCCTCAAATTCAACTTCTGTGCTCAGTTTCATAGCAGATTTTAAAAAAGGAAAAAAGGGTGCAAGCTACATAGAAGATGTCCATCATCTACGGGTGCTATACAATAGATATTTGCAATGGAGATTTGCTAATGCTCAAGCAGAGGCGGGTCTTTATGTTCAGAAGGTTAATGCAGAGGTAGGATTTAAGAAAACTTGTTTCAGAAGTGTGCCATCTGATTTGTTAAAGATAATTCTGTTTACATAGTATTGCACATGTGGTGTCTTTGTTGTATGCAAATTTATCATCTTTTATGTTGGGGATAATTTTGTTCCCTCGCCTAAATGAACTAGCTCATCAGTGTATTTTCCCAACAACGCCCAAACATTTGGCATGTTACAATTGCTTGCAAGCTGCATTCGTTGGCTTTATCTATGTGAATTGGGGGGTTTGTTTCATACTTTCATATGGTAGTTGTGAAAAATAGAAACTATTGGTGAAGAAGATCGCATATGGTAAGTTCTTAAGTTTTTCTAAAAGACTGATACACATCCTATTGATTCTTCTATCAGTTAGGTTTTTCTTATTTCATCAACTTGAATTTCGGGGCCGTTCTGGAAAATTTTAATATGATATATGTAACTGTACTGTGTTCTTGGTTGTTAAGATAGGTATTGAGATAAAACTTTAAAACTTTCTTTTTCTTATGATATTTCTTATTTTGCAGAAAACTTTGTACAATGTTTGGAACACTATTCTAAGTTTATGGGATTCAGTAATCAGGAAAAGAATCAACCTCCAACAGCTGAAGCTGGAGCTTAAGTTGAATTCGGTTTTGAATGACCAAGTAATATTTCTTCTTAGTCAACATTTGTTCTTTTATCAGAATATTTAGTTTGAGGAGGTAAGGAGGATAAGGCTACATAGATGATTTCTATGGCCCACAGGTATAATAATGATATCATTTTATTGTAACAATTATTGCAAATTCACTGTCATAATGAGACCTATTTATGGACTTTTTAGAAGGAGGGATGCGTTTGGCTATCTTTGAAGTTCTTTCTTATTTAGTAAAAGTGAGAACAAATACAAATATGCTTGCATCATGTGTAAAAGGCAAGTCCATAGGTTTATCCTTTGTCAAAAAAGGGTTGTATTTACAAGTGGCATTGATGCAAAGGTTTTTTTGTTTTAAGATTTTATCTTCTGTGTATGGATCTACTTTAGAATAGGGCAATGAATTTATATGTCAGAAATTCCTTCCTACTGTTTTAATTTATGATCTGGACACAAACTGTGTAGCAAAAAGCAATTCACTTCTGTTCGTTATTTAAGCAATGAAGACATGGAAGACATTGGTCCACAAAATCAGGTTGTGCCTTGTGAATTTAGTTACTTCTGGATGATCCCAAGAGTGTCTTGTTGATTTCACTAATATCAATTGTTTTTAAGAGCATCCTGGGACCTAGATATCTTTCCAAGGAAGATGCTGACGTAGTTCAGATCCACTGATGTTTTCTTAATTCCTGTTTTAATCTGGCAATGTTCTCATATGGATATGTGAATATGTTTCCTGGAAAGTTCTGTGATTGCTTAGGTGCACGCATCTTATTTATGCTCTCTCTTTTGAATTTGAATTTCTACTTGTAATACTTTCCTATCATTATCTAAGTGTGGATCTGCAATTCAGATGGGCTGTCTTGATGACTGGGGTTTGCTTGAAAGAGAGCATATTAATTCTTTATCTGGCGCTGTGGATGACTTGGAAGCAAGCACCCTAAGACTTCCAGTGACTGGAGGAGCAACGGTATGCTTGGTTGTATATAGTCCTTTCGACCTAATTTTGAAAAGCTAAGGTTTGGCATCATTTATAGATTAATTATTTTACAGGCTAATCTTGAATCTTTGAAGATTGCTATCTGCTCAGCTGTTGATGTGATGCAGGCTATGGGGTCTTCCATTTGCTCGTTACTTTCAAGGGTGAGGTTATGTTTCAGGTTAATTTGGATTATGTTGTGGTATACATATAATGCGTAACGTGATTTTAGTTTGTCTTCATGCTTTGTTTAATCCAAGCCTCAAGACACTATTTAATGAAAACTCTATGTTTGGGTTTATATTTGTTTTCTGTAATACATACATCTTGCACAATATTTTCATTTTCTTGCCTTGTGAAGGTGCTGTGTTCATCTTGTCGACGTGCACTTGTAGATACATTACATAGTCGTCAGTCTGTTGACTGTTTTTTATACATTGTGGGTGCAGGTGGAGGGAATCAACTCTCTTGTCTCTGAACTTGCTGTTGTAGCCACACAGGAGAAAGCCATGCTCGATGAGTGTGAAGCATTATTGGCTTCTACTGTGTCCAAGCAGGTAATCATTTTTTTCCCTGGTTGAAAAGCATAGAAGAAAAACCTTCTGTATTCCTGTCTGCTTTCTTTGAAATGTAGACTTCTTATATGGCGGGCCATTCCCTAATATAGTAAATTTTCCAGAGCCTTTAAAGTGAGAAAAGTCCTTTCATTTGGTTCTTTATTCTGCATTGATTTTTTAGTCTCTTAACCAAATTGAACATGTTTGTTACTCTGTGGCATTGGGTTTGTCTGTCTGCTCTGGCTCGTTGGTTGACCCTATCTCATGAGAAAACCAGTAGAATGCTTGAATGCCTCCATGAATGCCTCTGCTACATAGTCTTGTTTTACGATCTCTTGTTTTTCTCGGGTTGGGTTCATGAAGGAATTAAGCAGTTAAGTTGGTTGTTGATGCAATGCCAACATTCTTAGATATTAAGGTGGTTGTGTTCAAATTAATGCTGTTTGTCTATGGCTTTCATCCTTCTCTTCTCATGTGCATTGTGTCTTGTTATCAGATTGGCTGGCCAAAACCCGGTCGTCACTGCTCACATGATCTCATAGGAGCTCCATCTGTCTAGAAAAGTTCCTTTTGCACTTAAATGAATTATGGGCTCAACAAAATCAGAATTGTCATATTGAGATGCAGTGTTTCTTCTTACAGACAATGTTGTTTTTGCTTGTTTCTTTGTCGTGGTTTCCGTGGACCTTACATTGATTGCTTTGAGCAGGTAAAGGAGTACAGCCTTATGACTCACATGATACAAACGAAAACGAGCCTTGGAGAAGGATGCGAACTTCTTTGAGATGACACGACCTATTGAGCGAAGATTCCGATTTCTATATGTGGGCGGATAAGGGCATCCTTACCGATCACCCACGTTTCAATTTCGACATTCCGAATCTCACGTGAGGTGATATGTAGGCTGTAATCCGCACCTAACATCCCAAACATACCTGTTTGACACTAGCTAGCTGCTGCTAAGCTAACAATTTACCATGTCTGTTCCTTTAAAAAAGCAGAGATGAGTGACCGTCTTATCGGAGAAGTAAATGTAAATTGTCTCTCTTTTTCTACGTCAATTAATTCTTTTCATTTCCGACCTTATCTGCTCCGTCTCTCTCTCTATGATGTAATTTTTATACCATTCAAAGGCAAAGCAAATGCAGAAGCAGCAAAGCTTATTGAAATCGAAAGTAGAAGAACACAATGTAGGGGAGAGAGTAAAGAAATTTGCGGTGTTTATTGAAAGTAGAAGCACAGAGTGTAGGGGAGAAGGGAAGGAATTTGCAGACGATGACAATTACTTGGATATAAAAACGTTGGGCCCTTCAAAAACTAAACCTAAACCTGAACGAAATAAAATAGCAAATGTATAGCAAAGCCGTCGCCACCACCGCACCGGGTAGCCGTAACTTCTTTCTGGGGCTTCTGAACAGAGCCAGTTCTCTCTCGCACCTCTCCCAGACCCACGCTCAACTCATCCTCCACGGCTTCCGACATGACGTCGCCATCGTCACCAAGCTCACTCACAAGCTCTTCGACTTCAAGGCAACGAGCCAAGCACGCCACCTCTTCCTTTCGGTTCCAAGTCCCGACCTTTTCCTCTTCAACGTCCTCATTCAAGGTTTCTCTGAGAATGGGTTGCATACGTCGTCCATTTCGTTTTTTAATTATCTGAGGCAACGTACTAATCTCAAGCCTGATAACTTCACTTACGCGTTTGCTGTATCAGCTGTGTCGAGGTTAGGGTATGAAAAGATTGGTGTTTTGTTGCATGGGCAAGCTATTGTTGCTGGGTTTAGTTCGGATTTATTTGTTTGTTCTGCATTCGTTGATTTCTACTTAAATCTTTCTCTAGTCGGGCCAGCTAGGAAAGTGTTTGATGAAATGCCTGAGAGAGATACTGTATCATGGAATACCATGATTTCTGGGTTGGTAAAGAACTGCTGTTTTGAGGATTCAGTGTGGGTTTTTGGGGACATGGTTACTGGTGGTGAGACTCGGTTGGATTCAACTACAGCATCTGTGGTGCTACCAGCCATGGCAGAGTTGAAGGAGTTGAGATTGGGGATGGAGATTCACTGCTTGGCTGTTAAAATGGGGTTTCACTCCCACATTCAAGTGCTTACTGGCTTGATTTTATTGTATTCGAAATGTGGGTACATTGGCAGTGCCTGGCTGTTGTTTGGAAATATTGAAAAGCCTGATTTAATATCTTGTAATGCAATGATATCCGGGTTTACTTTCAATGGTCAGACTGAGTCTTCAGTGATGCTCTTCAGAGAATTGCTAATTAATGGAGAGAATTAATTCAAGCACCATTGTCGGCTTGATTCCTGTACATTATCCTTTCGGTCATTTACATCTAGCTAAATGCATCCATTGTTTCTGTGTGAAATGCGGTATTGTCTCAAATTCTTCTGTCCACACGGCATTGACCACGGTTTATAGTAGATTGAATGAAATGGAATGGGCCAGGGAGCTTTTTGACGAGTCTTCAGAGAGAAGTTTGGCTTCTTGGAATGCAATGATCTCGGGGTATGCCCAAAATGGTTTAACTGAGACAGCTATTTCTCTTTTCAGGGAAATGCAGATGTCTGATGTCAGTCCGAATCCTGTCACTGTCACAAGTATTCTTTCGGCTTGTGCTCAGCTTGGAGCATTAAGTCTAGGAAAATGGGTACATGGTATAGTTAAGAGCAAGAGTTTTGAGTCTAATATATATGTTTCGACTGCTCTAATTGACATGTATGCAAAGTGTGGAAACATAATGGAGGCACGGCAATTATTTGACTTGATGCCAGAGAAGAATGAAGTAACTTGGAATGCAATTATTTCCGGTTATGGTCTCCATGGACATGGGCAGGATGCACTGAATCTGTTTTCTCAGATGTCACATTTTGGTGTTACACCAACTGCAGTCACTTTCCTTTCCATCTTGTACGCATGCAGTCATGCTGGCTTGGTAAGGGAAGGAGAGGAGATTTTCCATTCTATGGTCCATGATTATGGGCTTAAACCCTTATCTGAGCACTATGCTTGCATGGTTGATATCCTTGGGCGAGCCGGACACTTGAAGAGGGCCTTAGAGTTCATAAAGGGGATGCCAGTTGCGCCAGGTCCTGCTGAGTGGGGTTCACTGCTTGGTGCTTGCATGATTCACAAAGACACGGACCTAGCACATGTAGCTTCTACTAGGTTGTTTGAATTGGACCCAGAAAGTGTAGGATATCATGTGTTACTCTCGAATATATACTCAGCTGAAAGAAATTATCCACAGGCTGCTTCTGTGCGTCAAGCGGTGAAGAAGAGAAAGTTGGTAAAGACTCCTGGGTGCACTCTAATTGAGATTGGTGAGACCCCCCATATCTTTACATCTGGTGACCATACCCATCCACGGGCAAAAGAAATTTATGCAATGCTAGAGAAACTGGAAGGAAAGATGAGGGAAGCAGGGTTTCAGGCGGAGACTATCACAGCTTTGCATGATGTGGAGGAGGAAGAGAAGGAGTTGATGGTGAAGGTTCATAGTGAGAAGTTGGCAATTGCTTTTGGTCTCATTGCTACGGAGCCTGGAACTGAAATTAGAATCATTAAGAATCTTCGAGTTTGCTTGGATTGTCATACTGCAACGAAGTTTATATCTAAGATTACAGAGAGGACTATTGTGGTTAGGGATGCGAATAGATTCCATCATTTCAAAGATGGTGTTTGTTCTTGCGGTGACTATTGGTGAAAAATTTACCTCAAAGTAGGTTGAGCTATGTGGAGTGGAACAAGCATCTGAATGTCAATTTTTGCAGTTTAGGTTGCTACAAACTGAATTGGACAGCAGCATTATTGTGCGATGAACATTTCAAATGTTTTTCGAATATAAAGGAACTCTTATTGAGGTGGCGCAGCGCAAAGGAGTGCAACCCAAACGGACTGTTTTCATGAATTTGATATACTTGCTTCTCAAAAAAAAAAAAAAATTTGATATACTTGGATTCTTGCTGGAAGTTGGTACTCGCATCCCATTTCATTTACTGGCATGGCTTGTTATGTTTTTTTCTTGAGGAATTTTCTTGTACCCGACCAAAAAAGGGTACAATCTGAAGATGACACTTGTGTTGTTATCTGGCGAGCTCCGTTCTGAAGCTCATTTGGTTGGGAGTCTAGAAGTTGCAATCTAGTGTAGCCATTCCCTGTGAACTTCAATTTGAGATTATGAAGGCTCTATTTCAGGTGAGCGCATACTTTTCTTAAATTTTGGTCTTTTTATTTCTATTTTTAATTTGGTGAATAAAGTTTATATGAAGAAGGTCAGTAGTAACATTTATTTGACGATTCTGCCAATTTAGTTTCAGAAACTATTTTGTCTCTGCAGTCTCTGCTCTTTTGTGAATATAATGCTATCGAATAAGCACCTCAGCCTAGTGTGATACCTACTATATATTTGTCTCCTTTTGCTCCAACTATATGCCTATAGTTATTTTCCCTGTTTCTGTTGACCCAAAATCAGAGATCTCGCTAGTTCCCATTCAGAAATCATTGTAAATTTTACGAATATTTGGCACTTGCTCTGGTTGAAGAAAAGGCGCAATAATTTCTAATTCGATGGCTTCTGGTGTTCCACTTTTAGCCTGTGATTATTCAATTTCGTTTAACACTTGGACATTTAAATCCTCTTAATATCTTAGTGTGGTGAAATTAAATGTCAGAACGGAATTTCCTATATAAAGATCATGTAGTATTCTTTTCTTCTCATGTACATGTTCGCACTTGGAGCTATTCAGGATTTATTTCTGCTGGAATGTTTAATAGCACGTAAGCTTTTAATTACATTCCTAATGATGTAGTCATCATCATGTGAAGGGTTTGGACAGACATAGTATTTTGACTATTTTCTCTCTGAACATTTTGGCTAACGATAGACAAGGGTGGCATTTTGAACGAGGACGAGGAGAATATATCACTGCTGTCCTTGTGAAAGAAAACGCTCGAGGTACAATACTTGTTTCTTAATCCTTAACTTGCCATTGTTTTGAAGTTTGTCACTGAACCTTCTAAACTGTTATTAGTTCATGCTTTTACTTCCGAACTTTTTTCTCTCTATAAAAATTTATGTATTGGGCTTTTTATTTATTTGCATGTCAAAGTAATTCGCTTCCTTTTCTCTTTCTTTTTTTTCCTCTCTTTTCTTGCATTTCTTATTTGGATAATATTGTTCATGAGATGGGTTTGAAACTAGATCAGAAAATCCAAGATCTGAAAGGAAGCTGCTATTGTTTTTCCATTTTTTAAAAAAAGATAAGATATTGTTGGATTATAGGTTTTCAAATATCTTGCAATTCTTGGGAAATTTATGCAAAAGAAAAATAATATATCCAAAAAAAATCAGAAGCACCACATCCTTTGATTTAATTACAAAACTGGTTATAATCATTCTAGTACACGAAAATTCTTCAACTAACTTTATTCTTTTTTGTGCATCTCCATTATGTTGGATTGTACATCAATGATGTGAAACTTGTACATATATCTTCTGGAGGTGCACATTTTTAGAAAGAAAAGAAACCAATTAATCAGCAATTGATTCCACATTGCTTGGTGTCAGGTCCCTTGCTCTTCATCACAAAAGGGTCAATTCGAACCCAAAGCAATGAGAAGATTGAAGCCAAGAGAACTGACCATATAACGACAATAGTTGGTGTCCGGTTTTGCCGCCCCATTAAACCTTTGAGGAACGGGTAGAGATGGACAATGACCCAGAAGGCAAAGAAAAGCTTACCAAATAGAGGTCCCCATGACTGGGACCCATTGTTGATGGCATCTGATATTCCAGCAACAACTCCAACAAGGTTGATGATTAGTATAGTAGTTGGAGGGATTAGCAAGGTTGTCCATTTAAAGGCGTAGAGGTCTCCAAACTCATCCTCATCATCAGTTGCCTTTGATGTGACTGTGAAGTTGGTATTTACTCCGGCCAAAACCTTCAGAAGACCTTGCACAACAGCAAAAAGATGCGCTGAAACTCCACCGATGACCCAGAATTGCTCATTTCTCCACCATTCCTCAATGCTTACTCCGCTCCACCTCAGCTCAAGAATGCCGGTTATGATAATTGAGAGAAATAGAGCAATGAAGAAAAGACTTGCAAAAGTGCTTATCTGATAATGCACAGCAGAATGGTTTTATCAGCAGATCAGGAAAATGTTCTAATAAATTGGCAGGCAGTTTGTTGACAAACAAAATTTTACTCTAATCATTGGGTTTGAAGATTCTGGGAACAAGATTTTTGGAACTCTGCAAATTCAGGATGAGTCTCTGTGGTTGCATGTATGAGACACAAGTGAAATAATTTGAGAGATGAGAATGGTCTTTCCAATATTTTTTTTGCCTTTTAGTAGAGAGACTAATGATAACTAATTACCTGTGGCATGATGAATTTGTCCGTAAGCAAGCAGATGGCAGGGAGAATACAGTATGCAAGGAGTGGCAAGGATGTAAATGGATAAACAGTTGTGTTGACATATGCAAATCGTTCGAGCCACTTGAGTTTCCCTCCCTTGTAGCCATAGCAGAGGGGGCTATGACGACTAAAGAAGATCTCAACTGAGCCAAGTGCCCATCGAAGCACTTGATTGAGCCGATCAGACAGGTTGATAGGAGCTGAACCCTTGAATGCAGGTCTCTTTGGCATGCAGTATATCGACCTCCAGCCACGACAATGCATTTTGAAGCCTGTTAGGATATCTTCTGTAATTGAACCATAAATCCAGCCCAGCTGCACATCCAAAAAAAAAGGAAGTATTCAGGTGATAAGGTCTTTAACCTTGATATAACTTCAACATGTTTACTATTCACAAGATAATTCATTTTCAGGTGTAATTGAAAAGTTTGATAATGTTTTTCAAGTTCAGGGAATCAAGAAGATATCCAGTCAATGTGCAGGATCTGGGAGATAGTCACATTACCTCCAATCCCCATTCGGTTTTGTCCTCGTAGCCACAACTGATGACATGAATGGCTTCCTTAAGTAGGGCTGCTGGACTCGATGAAGGGGGAACACCACCTTCTTCCATTAGAGTTGAAGTGACAAAAATTGCCGATTGTCCAAATTTCTTCTCGAAATTCATCTGGGACATCAGCAGCTCTTTGTCATCGTCCATTCCTGCTCAGATGATAAGTGTAGATGTGGATCAGGGGACAGAGTATATCAGAAGACAATTCAGTGATCAAAATTCAATGTTTGGCGAACCTTGTAGGTTAGCAGCATCTCCATTTGCACCATCCTTGGAATACTTCTGATGCTTTCTACGGCGACCAAAGCAGCAGCCACAGGTTACCATCTTTGGGCGCTTTGGACCCTTTGGAGGTTCATAGCCGTACAAAGCTTGTCTTCTGAAAACGCATCCTGTGCCCACGTACGCAGGGCCCTGAATTCCATCCAGGCCTTTCATGTTTATCTGCAGGGACAGTCAAAGGAAACATATATTCAGTCTCTTTGGACAATCTCGGGGACAGAAACGTAGCACATAAATAAACCCTTTTATTGGAACAACTTACATCAAAGAAGACTGTGTTTCTATTGGCATAACGATCATTCCGATCAATTCCATCAAATCTTTGTGGAAATTGGACGTAGCAAACTTTCTTTCCAATTTGGTGGTCCATCAAGAAACACATGGCCTCTCGCGCAGCCTTGCTGTTATTAACATAATGATCACAGTCCAAGTTCAGCATGAAAGGAGCATTTGTGAGTACCCCAGAGACCCGAACCTGGAAATTTGCAAATAAATATGTAAGGTATCACACCACAATGGTTATCCCGATGTGAAGTAAGTACTTGAGGAGTTTACCAAGGCATTCATGGCACCAGCTTTCTTGTGATGCTGGAAACCAGGCCTCTTCTCACGAGACACATAAACTAGGCGAGGGAGCTCATTTCCTTCTGCATCAAGACCTCCACTATGTCCGAGAAATACTTGAATCATTCCAGGGTGGTCCTTGGTGTTGTTTCCTGGCCATGGTGTTCCATCTTGCATGATCCACCCTTCTGGAGGTACCTTCTGTGCTTTTGCTACAAGCGCATTTACCCGCACCTTGAATTCTTCATATTCTCTCTTTCAAACATCAGATTCAATAAAAACTCAAAATTTCTGAAAAAATGTGTATATAGGTAATCGTTTTGTAAGCTTGATAAATCAGTACTTACCTTCATTGCTCTACGCTCTTTGACAAATGTAGGCTGGACTTTGTCCTTGAGATAGTCAACCTTTAGAGTGAAATACATTTCAGGAGCTCGAGGCTCTATGCAGAACCTTTTGCAGAATGGCACCCACTTTCGAGCAAACTCAGCTGTTTGGGACAGGGATTCAAAGGTGAGCATTGACGCACCATCATCAGATATGTAGCATGAGACTTTATCAACTGGATAATCCATGGCCAAGATGGATAGAACAGTGTTAGCTGTAACCAGTGGAGGTTCCTTCATAGGATCCACAGTACTAACAAATATATCCACTGGAGCAAGCATATTCGGTTCGCCTTCCCTCTCATACCTACATCAATATTTTATCAGCAACTGCTATAAACTTATTATAGGTCCTTGTCTTTCGACAAAGATGACAGTATGACACCAATACACCATAACTTCAGCTATTATTATTTCTACCTGAGAGAGAGGCGATCAAGATAGGTCTCTCTGTCAATTGGAAACCATTTGGGGAACTGATCAAGTATCCAAGAAAATGCAAACCAGATTTCACAGATGATGGATGTTAGCCAGAGCCCAATTGCATCATGCACAGGGTGCAAAATTCTATAGCGGAGGAAGAACCCCAATATGACAAGCCGAGCAACAATCACCATTCGATATGGGTTAATCTTGCTAGATGCAATTGGTACTTTCCTTGAGAGCGGCTGCCTTGCCTCATCAATTCTGCATTGGTTTATTTATACAGTCAAATACAAGCAAAGTCATCAAATATGAAGTTGGGAGGATTAATGTGTAGGTTACAGACATGGCCATGTCAGCATCATTTGCATCATCTGGTTCGGGTCCAAGATTGCCTTGCTGCATCTTCCAGTCATCCATCCTCTCTTTCCACCCTCCCTCTTTCTTTTCATCCCATCTTGCACTTCCTGATTTTTCACAACATACATGAGTGGAGTGGTATGTAATTGCAGATCAAGAGCTCATGCGTTGTAAATGATTTCATACCTGGTTCAGATCCAGGATATGGATGCACTCGTTTGTGAAGTGAAGAAGATAACATCTGATCGCCATGGGCATAGGATGCTACTGAAAGCTCCCCACTCACCTGAATTCATTCAATTGCAAGCAAGCAAAGTAAGTTATTTATTTGAACTGAAGAAAGGTCATTTATGGAAGTGAAGGCAAGGTATGTAACTTTTCTGGATTAGCAATAGCACTCTCATTGTTCCTTACCGGCATGGATCGAATGCCAGCAATAACTGGTGGGAATTGGGGGTTTTCGTCATCTTCGGGGCCTCTTCCATAGCTCATCTTTCCATAAAGCAATGCTTCTGCGAGATGCTTTTGCTTGTTCTGTTCATCTTCAATGTTGAATTCATGTTCAATATCATCAACATCCTCTTCATCATCATCTCCCTCCACCCTCGGACTCCCTGGTCACAACATTTCAGAGAGAAGTCAAGTCACAGTGCATAAATATGTATACACCAGTAGTTGTTGCATCAAAAATTTTGTTACCTTTGAGACGTTTGTATCTAGTCTTGCACTGAGGGCAATGTTGGGTGCCTTCTCTCCTTTCATACTCGTAGCAAGGCCTACACACCGGAAAACCACACTCGTTGCAGGCCACGAAGAGATCTTTGTCCACAGTAAGTCCAATCTCATCCCCACATATCTCACAAACTTGACCATCCAAGTTCTTCAAAGGCTTATGCTGCACCAAAGAAAAAGAAGGCTTTCATATTAGTCCTATGCATAATACTTTCTTTTACTATTTGTTGTTGCAGGAGATGTTTAGTCAGTACCTCTTCATGGTTATGAATTACAACAAGCTCGTTGCGGTTGTGAGACCCTGCAACGAGTCCAGCGCTAGCTTCCATGGAGGCCGTGGCCAAGGAGAGAAGATTGAGAGAGAATTGATGAGGAGTTTGTACCTTATTGTTGTCAGGAAGTTGTTTTTATGAATGGAAGAGTAGGGTCCTAATGTTTCCAGGTAAGGTGGCGTTGTGTTGGCTGCTGAGTCTCCATTGCCTTGAAGTTAAGCTTCCTCTATTTTTCAACTACCATGCCCACCTTGGATGTTCTTTTTTCCAACGTACTTACGTACGTGTGTGTGTGTGTTACACCTTGTATATGTATATCTTAGTTAGTAAGCTAGAAATGCAAGCCAATTTGACTGAAGTAAAGAGAACAAAGCTTGTCTGTTAATTTGTTAATTGAATAGTATGTGATGCTCATAATTAATCAGTGGACCTGCATAATTCCAAGCACCCATGTTTGTGAAATTGTGATAGTTTAGCAGCTGCATCCTATTGGAAGTAGTGTAACTCAGTATAGTTTGGGATCAGATAATTTATGTATCTGCAGCACCCCAATTACCTGATTTCTGTTTGGATCATTTTTTTTGTTAAATTATTGCTTGTGGGCATTTTGGGAATGAAGAAAGTTGGTGGGTTTGGGTTTAAAAGTTTTGCCTATGGTATTGGAAACGGTAGATTGGAGGAGAAGCCTATAGTGAGATTAATTTGCAGAATATCTTGCCATACTTTCAAGGAGAAAAAGTTTAAAAAAAAAAAAAAAAGCCAGTTTCATATGAGAAAAATAATGAACAAATGAGGCATAAATTACATACCGTCTGCCAAACTAACATTTGGTGTAGTATAAACCTGTTGCTTTCAGAACTTAAAACAGAAAATACATGTGACGAGAAAGCATGCTTGGAATGTAAGTACTTAAACTACAAGTCAAGGTCCAAATCAATTAGGTATGTGAGTTGCAGACTCTCCATCTGGATAGTGTAGCCTCTCCCACCCAATTTCTACCTTAATATAATATATATATATACACACACGTCACACATGCACACAACATGGTGTTCCAGAAGCAACAGTTCATTCCTTCTCCCTCTCCCTTCTTTTTCTGGGTTTTCACTCTAAATGGATGGTCAAAAATAAGGAAACCTCGACTCTAATATTGAAGATGTACAGAACATGTTCTAATACAGTTTGTATAACATAGAAAGCATACCCAGCAAAAAAAAAAAAAAGTATACAACATTTAAAGATCCTAAAAACTACATGAAAAGTATAAACAAAAGTTGCATCCATTTGTTTAAAACTCGCCACTCAGACACCAGCAGAGACTTCATTTGCTGCTGACTTATCCTTTTTCTTTGGTGGTTCTTGAGCTTTCTGAATGACAGCCTTATTTGGAACCAAAGACAGAAACATATTCCTGTCAGTAAAATTTTTGCTCTCCTCAGTTGCAAGCTGCAAAACACAGCACCAGAGTTGTAACCACTAACCAGATTGATCCAAGAAAAAAAGTTGTCATGAGCCAAAATGTAACAGTAACAATGGTAGCCTCCAGGCCTAATTTCAGTCATTTGAGAATCGCCCTTACTAGGAACGCTGAAATACTAGCATTTTACTGCATTAAAATAGCTTGCCATGGCAATGGTGAGTGGTGGTTAAATGATGAAGAGCAGGTGCACCCCAAGTGTTGGGATAAGGTCAGACCAATGTCAACATAATTTGACTCACACAACCAAGGCAAATTACTATCTACTTTAGATTGAGATAAGTTCCCATCAAAATTTCACGTCCCACACTACATAATTCTACATGTCAAGATGAAACGACCTTACTTTTTCTTTTGAATCAATATTTATCATTAATAGGGCCCTCTTTCCATAAAGTATGTCCCCACAGAATGCTTTTTCCCCAAAATGCTGGTTAATTAAAACGCCGTAAGCTGTGAAATATATTTCTATTTTAAACAAAAATCCATGGCTTGAGCAGTAATGTTGTCTTCTTTTTTCGGATGCAAAATATATATGTTCATTCATAATAACAAACAAGTTGTGAAGTACCTCCCCAACATCATTCTGGAAACGTCTAAGAAGCTCAACAGCAACATTTTTGAACTCGTTTTGGCGGCCTTTCAGATTAACAATTACCTTAACCTGAAGGAAAGTTTTAAAAAATGTTAGATTCATTGCATGACGAAATTTTACATAATCTCAAGCCTGAGAATGCAAAACACGCTTACGACAAAAACTAATATTACCTTGTCACCATCGTTCAAAAACTTCCTAGCAGCTCTCAAGCGCACTGAATAATCATGTTCATCAATGTTGTACCTGCCAAAAAAATTTTTAAAAAAAAATCATTACAAGTAACATAACTACTCTAGCTTCTGAGTACCCCTGATACGTGTATGCTGCAGTTCTTTAACCGTGTATGCTTAAATAAGCGAGTGTGCACAGTGTTTTTGCAACTATGTGCCAGTGAGAGTAAACTGTAAAACAGAGTGGCTTGTATTTACCAATACTAGCATACTGGAACTGACTCAGTCCGTACACATCAAAATTTCAAGTCTAAGTAAAGCAAGGATAAAGACATGTTTGTTTTGAATTTTGGGAGAGCATTTCAATCAGAATGCATTTCATCGAGCTAATTTTGTTAAGCTATGTTCATAAATTTTGAGATTGCCTAACCAAATTAGGGCACTTGGACAAAAATACACACTGCCCTAAAGAATTTTGATTTTTTGCAGTTTCCTATGCCCCTATTTTGCTGTTTCCTATATTAATAGACTTTTTTATTTGTTCCTTCCCATTAAAAATTGGTGGTGAACCATCCAATGAAACTATCAGATCTGAACCAGAACTCTCAGTCAAAGCAGCACTTGCCACCGAGGCAGATTCCCTCCTCTGCCAGGACCACTTAAAGCAATGAATCAGAATACCCAAAAAGAAAGATGGCTAATAAACCAGTATCTGAGCAGATATAAGAGCAATGGGTATTGACATTTAACGCAAGCCTTGAACAGAACACCCCAAGGCCCAAACCTGTACCACGCCAAAGCAACTACATCTTTTTGTTCCTTCAGAATATGTAGGATTTGCACAATTGAACGCTCTTTCAAGTTGAACCCATAAATTCCTCTTCACATAAGTTTTTTTTTCTAGTTTCTACTTTCTAGTAGTAAATGCAGTTCCATGGTAACAAGTAACAATGACAAGGAATTCATTTTTCTATAATCAATCCCACTTCCAATGTCTCTGTGCATGTGAGTAAGCAAATAAAGAAATAGGAAGTTATATCCACAACTATTATCTTCCAGCCAGGTAAATGACAGGTCCAGCTTTATTTGATACAATCTCAATATTATCACATAAAAACGAAAAATGGCTAACAACAGATTTTTTTTCTGGAATTTTTGTTTCTCGTATTCAAAGTCAAAAGGATCACCTAGCACTCTAGCCACACATCCCTTAGTCCTACAATGCAAGGCCATCCTGCATCAGAGTAGATGCGGAATTCATTTTTAAAAATCTAATAGGTTGCTAATGTGCATTGAAGGTTCCATGTGAGGGAAGCTTTGGGTCCTAATTCAGAAACAAGTTATCAAGAACCAAGTTAGATGCATGATGCATCTGAAATTAAGTATATGAGATTAAAACACTTACCCCATTTTAAGCTCCTTCAAATCCATGCGATTGACTACATTTAAGAGCACATTTAGTCAGTATCTTTTCCCACAACCATGCAATATGCATGAATCAGGGAAAAGCAGCAAATTGTTTAAATAAATTCACCAGCACCTTTTTTCTGCTGTTCTTTCTTTTTCTTCTGCTGTTCATATCTATATTTACTGCCAAAGAAGAAAAAGCATTTTAGTTACCCAATTAAACATTTCACTTGGAAGACAATAGAATGAAGTGATATGACTTCAGTTCAAGTCTTCAAATCTCAAGATAGAGGACAAGGAGCAAATGTAACACAGTAGCAGTTCACAGAGGATAAATATGAACATAAAGGGAGATAAGCACTGGATGAACTAAACAGCCTTTCATATTAAAGGTCATAAAGATGATTGACAGTGTTGATCTAGCCAAACCAGGGGCTTGAGAAGCATGAGATGGATGGTTCTAACTATTATAGATTTTGAAATAAATAGACTAACGATAGATTAATGGGCTACAAAGTGAAATAAGTAGCCTTACTGTGAAATAAGTAGCCTTACTAGCGTAAGAATGAACATTCCATTTCTCAGTTTACTTTTCAAATTTAAAATTTGGGGGCAAAAGAATGAAGCTTTAGCAGTCAACATTCCTATACCACCTGCTGCTAAACTGCATTGTTCAGTGATATTTGCACAAAGATAGTTCCAAGAGTCTGTTTCAATGATGAAGTTTCTCTTCATTAGACCCAGAGAAAATGCTATTGAACATTAAAGATAAACTTAGTTCCATTATCTTATGCAGTTGTATGACATAATACCTGTAATCCATTATTCTGACCACAGGAGGATCTGCATCAGGGGACAATATCACCTACCAGAATAGTAGCAGTAATAAGTTCCATATTGCTCCATCACATGTCAAATGAGAGGCCCAGAACGACAAAAGGAAAGGAACTTATAATGGGAACAAGAGAGAAAAAGGAGAGAGTCATGGCATACAAACCAGATCAAGTTCCTCATCTTCAGCCATTTGAATTGCCTCATTTTTAGATACAATTCCAACCTACATAAAAGGCAAGAGAAAAACCAAAAGCTGAATGAGACCCCCATTATACTAGCTGGTTCTTCAGTGGCAAAAAGAACAAACGAAATGAAAACTTTTCAATGCATATTACTATGCTGATTCTCAAGTTGTTACAACAACACCCCAACGGAAACGAAAATATCTCAACAAGTAAAATAACTAAAACCCACTAACCATATTCTGCTGCTGATCAATAAGCCTAACAGTAGCTGAGCTGCAAAAAGAAAGAGAGACGCAATTTCAACTCTAATTCATCTAAAATTCACTTCAGAAACCTCAAAAACACACATTTGTTCCCAAAATGCAAAACAATCAAAACATCAAATACCTAATGGAAAAAATGTCAAGGGCTTGATCCTCCTCTTTATTGCTCTTACGTTTGGAGTGTTGCGGCCCACCACCACCGTAACGGGATTTAATTGCGGACTTACTAGAACTATAAGAAAGAGAGAGCGGAGAATTTTGTCTGCACAAACTCTGATTATTCAAGCACGGGCCGAAGAGCCTGAACTCGCAAGGTGAGAGCGATAGTGGTGAAGGTTTCATTTTAGTGGTCGGAGGTGCTAAGGAGTGAAAGGGGAATGAGCGAGTGCCATTGATACCAGCCATGCTGTTGAAATGGCGTCGATGCTCGCAATTGGTTGAGAAATTCTTATCCTGTGATCTTGAGCGAAGAAGCGGGGAAGGGGATATATTGTGGGCTCGGCTGATCGTTATATCTAGGCCTGTAAGAGAAGGCCCATGGACTTCTCACATGTCCTGGGCCTCAAGAGGCCCCAACTCCCAATAACAAAGTGCTTTATGTGTTCACTGTGGGCCAAGTCTTGGGCTCGGGTTTGGAACACTAAACTTGAGCCGGGCATGATCATTGTTTAACGACATTTTAAAACATTTTACTTGAGCCGGGCCGTGAGAAAGAAGAGATGGGCTCAAGGAATCGAAGCTAGCCCAACCTGGCCCAATATATTTAGCTTGTAGATTTTTTTATGCCCGGCCCATAAATTGGAATCGGCTTGATTAAAGAATCATTCTTGCTTTTCTTTTCGGATTAGGGGCTCCGCAATTTCTTAAAATTTACAATTCAAATTTAATAGTGAAGAAAAAATCAGATAAATTTTAAAAATAAAAAATAAAAAATATGATATGGATGTGGCACACCTACGAAACCATTTGATTTAAATAGTTAACTCTATAATTTTAAATGAATGGTAGAACCTTAGAGGCTCAGATCCCTTGCTTTTAACTTGTTTGAAACCCTAATCACATTCCTTCTCGTTTTATTTCCTTTAAAAAAATCACCTTTTTTATCCTACCTTGAAATAGATCAAGAAAAGGACACAACTTCCAAATAAGGTTAAAAGGACAAAATCATTGCGTGATGCCTATAAACTAACTTTCCAACGATAAAATTCCCAATCCCCCACTCGAATGGGGAAAAAAATCCAATCTAACCATGAAGACGAAGATGATTCGATGAACACATCAAAATAGTAAAAACTTTTGAACGTGACCTAATATATGGTACACGTGGCACCCTCAAATAAGCCCACAAAACGTAAGTGGACATAACCGACACGTGTTGGTGGATGTCTTCGTTGCGGCTCTAAGGACAATGGGGCCCACTAACCGGTAAAAGTTAGGGCAAACGCAAAGAAAATAAGGGCTGGATATTCTGAATCTGATTTTCGAAAACGCACCGTTTTAACGAAAAAAACAGAAGGTTACAAGCCCGAATCATATAAGGGTTTGTATTCCCGTTCGACCGTGTTCCTTTACAATACAAAACACTTCTCCTCTTCTCTGCTCGTCCGCAGCAGAGAGAGAAATCTATATAGCTCCTTCTCTCTCCCATTCTCTCTCTATCAAATCCTGATTCAGCTTCTCTTGTCGCTGAATTCATATACATCTTTGTTTCTATCTCTGTTTTTGACCTTACGGCGGAGATTTTATCCAGAGAGCTAGATCGAGGTATGCAGCAGACTGATCAGACGGTGTTGAGCTTGAGACCTGGTGGTGGTCGAGGAAGCAGACCCTTTGGTTCTCGCTTCGATAACTCTTCTTCATCATCATCGTCCGCCGCCAATCTTGCTTTTGGCGATCTCCCTCTCTTACGTCCGCATGGCGGCGCTCCTCCTTCTTTCTCGATTAAGGTTTGATTAAATCCATCTCTTCTCACAATGGATCTAGGACTTTCATGGATATACACACGTGTTATTGATTGTGTATAGATTCGGTTTTTGTGTTTTATGGCTTCTTCGTCGAATGATGATAACAAAGTTGCTACTGTTTGAGGTGTTTCTGTTTTTTGTTTGTATGTCAGGAATTTTGGGGTTCTTTTTTGGGGCTATAATAGATCCGGTTATGATGAAGATTGGATCTTGGTTTGGTTTCGTTGGACAACAGAATTAGAAGCATAATGTTTTAGCTAGGCGTGTATATGTGTTTTTTACCTTTGTACTCCCGTGTTCATTAAGATTTGTTGTTATATGTGAACAGATAAATATGTTCTGATATAAAACCAGAGCATATTGGAATCATTAATTGATTTTTGGAATTTTTTTTGTTTTGTCATATTCAAAAGTGGAATACTGAGCGCATGATGCATTTGAATTTGAGCCTATGCTGTCTAATTGGTGATTTGATTTGGTCCGTGCACAGAGTTTGATTGCGTTAGTAAGGCTTGTCATGTTTGGACCTTAGTAAGAGCAATTAACACCACAGGGATTTTTATTCGGTGTCCTAATTCTTGGTGGGGCACTAAATATGTGCACCTGTTGTAAATATGGACGAACAGCAATATGTAGGCTTTAGGTGGGTTTTGTATTAAGTTCAAGATTGCCCATAAAGGACCTACAGACATTTAAAATTCTTTTTTCTTAAGCCTTGCCACGTGTTAAAAAATGAGACATTAAGTGAACATTCTGCTCGATAGTTCTCATGGTTGAATGTATTTTAATTTTTCTGTGATGCTTTTCATGGTCACTCCCTCAAGTAGTTGTCTGGGCTACTTCTGCTGCTGTGCTGAAGTTTCCATAACGTGGTTCAAGAACTGTGCTTTGGACATTATGGCTTTTCCTCTGACCTGGATAGTATTCGTTTATACTCAGCTTCTTTGTTTGCACCTTTTTGCTGTTGAGTAATGTTATTTTGGCAGTCATTCTAGTACATTTGAACAAATATTGTTCTCTGATCCTGCATAATTTTGTTCAACTCTACTGCTGTTTTTAACTCATTCTCGCTTCTTAGGATGATTTGATTCTGAATTTGTCTGTCATATTAGTACATTTTAAGGTTTTTGACTTTGTGCTGGTTTTGTTGTTTAGACTGGCGACTCAAGGTTTGAGGGCCGTGAGCGAGCACGGTACTCTAGAGAGCAGCTGTTAGAGCTTAGAAAGGTGAAAATTTGAACCATATGATCTGATGCTTAAACATGACTTAGTGCAATACAAACTGGGGTTGCAAGAAACTGAATCAATCTCTTCAGTATAATACTATAAATGAATTCTGAACTTATATATTGATATTTCCTCATAGGCTGTTGAAGTTTCTGAAGAGATTCTACAAATCAAACGAGAAATTGATGTTGAACTTTTTGGTGAGGAACAAAGCTGGGCGAGTGGAGAAAGCAATGTGAGTTCCTGTCCAAATCTGATCTGGTGATTTGTAGCTTCTTTATTTTCTCATTGTAGTTAACTTATGTCTGTAATTAAACTTGGTATATGTGTATCAGTGCATAATTAAACTTGTAACTTGGCTTTTTAATTTTATATCTGTGTGTGTTTATTCCCAGTAGGTTATGGGTGGAATGATTGTTAGAACTGTTTGTTGCATTATTAAAGTTGAACTAGTTTGTCTATGTTTATCTTTCTACTTAACGGCGATGTCTTTTCTGACAAAGTTTATCCACTCCATGCAGCCCCTTAATCAGTCTCAGAACCGTTATTCTGAGCCAGATAATCGTGACTGGCGTGGCCGTTCTACTACCTCTTTTGATGACAGAGACCTTGGTGGTCGATATGACTCCAGGCAGCCAGAAGCAAATCCATTTAATCGCCAAGAGCAACTCAACTCCCAATTTTCAAGGGCACAAACCTCTGCCAACCAATCGGTGATTCATCTGAATATATTTGGTTATTTATTTTGTTTGTACTTTAGCTGTATATGACTAATGTTTTGAATTTACCCATACAACTGAAGTAAATTTCTCCTTAAAAGAGAGTTCTTTGCAGGATCTTTTTTCTTTTACTTTTTTCTGCCACACATACTAATGCTGAAGTGAATGCAACGTAGAAATAAAGTTACTTATTTGTATGAAGACTTCTTTTAATTCTCTTCTTTTTTTTTTGTCAATATTATCTTCATACCTATATTGGCCTTGTATTACATTGATCTATTCTTTGGTATCTTACTCGCTCGTCTCGTATAATATTTATTTAAAAGTCTGTTCTTTTTTTAATTTTTTGCTCTTGCAGTTTATTTTATGAAACATCTGCGCTGTTCTTTAGTTTCTTTTGGGCTTAGTCTAACAGATGCATTCTGTGTTAAACCAGGGAGGGCCTGCTCCTACTTTGCTGAAGGCCGAGCAGCCATGGTCAGCTAGAAGGGGGAATCTATCTGAAAAGGACCGTGTCTTGAAGACTGTGAAAGGGTAAGATATCACGATTATAATTTAGTATGACACTTCAGATTCTATGTTCTAATGTTATCATTGGGTTGAGTCCTCTGAATAGGAAAAGCAAACACATGCTTATGTTATAATTGTGTGACAAGTCGACATCATCTTTTATCTTGAGGTTTACTTTTTCTACTTTAGAGCAATGTATATAATCTTCATTGTTGAAAATGTGTATATTGTGACTTGTATTGAAAAATGGGAAACAAGAAGGAAAAAAATTAGTGTGATTTAGATGTGTTAACATGTCTAAACTTTGTATCTAATCTATGCCATGTCACGGACAACTGTCAACAATAAACTCAATTACAAACTATTTTTTGTTTTATTAATGTGTCGCATCATCCTTGTTTTTTGCCACGTGTTGTATGTAAATTTGCAACGTTGGGGGATGCACTCCATTTTAATTGTCCGAGATATTTATATTTACATCCTTGGTTTTAGGAGGTGAGTTTATTAGTAGTGGTTATGCTTATTAATATATATATTGATTTCCTTGCAGGATATTGAACAAACTTACCCCTGAGAAGTTTGATCTTCTCAAGGGTCAACTTATTGATTCTGGTATCACATCAGCTGATATATTGAAGGTTAAATATTTTACACATCTACCTACCTTTGTCTAAATATTGTGTACTATCAAGTTTTGGAGTCATCAATTGAACTCTCGGTTTTGGCTTTCTGATGCAGGGTGTTATATCATTAATATTTGATAAGGCAGTTCTGGAACCCACATTTTGTCCTATGTATGCTCTGTTGTGTTCTGATCTTAATGAAAAGCTGCCCCCCTTCCCATCTGATGAACCTGGTGGTAAAGAAATCACCTTTAAGCGAGTCCTCTTGAATAACTGCCAAGAGGCATTTGAGGGTGCTGGCCAACTGAGGGAAGAAGTGAGACAGATGACTGCTCCAGAGCAAGAGATGGAGCGTCGAGATAAAGAAAGAATTGTCAAGCTCCGTACTCTTGGAAATATCCGTTTGATTGGGGAGCTCCTGAAGCAGAAGATGGTACCTGAAAAGATAGTCCATCACATCGTTCAGGTTATTATAGGAGCTACATCCTTCTTTAGCTATTCTCTAAGTAATGAAACTGGATATATTTCTGATGTCATTCATTGTTACTTCTCATGTATACAGGAGCTCTTGGGACAGGAAAGTAAAACTTGTCCAGCAGAGGAAAATGTTGAAGCCATCTGTCAGTTCTTTAACACTATAGGCAAGCAACTTGATGAGAGCCCAAAATCACGACGTATAAATGATATCTACTTTAGCCGATTGAAGGAATTGACCACCAATTCCCAACTGGCTCCACGACTGAGGTTCATGGTTCGTGATGTGCTTGATCGGCGAGCGAATAATTGGGTTCCTAGGCGTGAAGAGGTAGCTAAATTTTTTTTTGTTCCTTGTGAATGTGCATGCATCTGAGGATGTTGTTTGTTTGTGTTTGTGTATGTGTATATGAAGCAGATGCTTAAATCTCTAACAATCTCTTGCCTTCGTGTACCTCTGCAGGTAAAAGCCAAAACCATTACTGAAATCCATTCTGAGGCAGAGAAAAATCTCGGGTTGCGTCCTGGTGCCACTGCAAGTATTAGGAATAATCGTGGTGTAATATCTGGGCCCCCTGGGGCCCTTGGGGGATTCCCAATGAACCGACCAGGCTCAGGTGGGATGATGCCTGGCATGCCAGGTACTAGGAAGATGCCTGGGATGCCCGGAATTGATAATGATAATTGGGAGGTGCCGAGGAACCGGTCGATGCCAAGGGGTGATGGACCAGGTGTGCAGGCTGTAGGACGTGTACAGGCACCATTGGTTAACAAATCATCATCAGGGAATGATAGGCTATTACCTCAGGGCATTGGTGGAGTCATCAGTGGAAGGAACAGTGCCCTTTTGCAGGGTGTTGGCGGCGGTCCTCCTCACCCATCAAACTTTGCTCTAAGTACTGAGCCTGCAGAATCGAAACCCTTTCCTGCTATGTCTGTGACTCCGGTGATGGAGAAACCCACTCCAGCTGCAAGGTTGAATCTAGATGAACTTCGGAGAAAAACAATAGCACTTTTGGAGGAATATTTTAGTATCCGACTTCTAGATGAAGCATTACAATGTATGGAAGAGCTGAAGGCTCCAACATATCACCCTGAGGTTGTCAAGGAAGCTATTTCCCTTGGACTGGAGAAAAGTCCTCCATGTGTCGAACCAGTTGGGAAACTTATGGAATATTTGTTCACCAAGAGGGTTCTTACAGCGAGAGACATAGGTACTGGTTGTCTTCTGTATGCCGCTATGTTGGACGATATTGGTATTGATTTACCAAAGGCTCCGAGTAATTTTGGTGAGATAATTGGAAAATTAATTTTGGCTGGAGCACTGGATTTTAAGGTTGTGACAGAGGTACTTAAGAAGATGGAAGATGACATGTTCCGGAAAGTTGTGTTTGATGCAGCGGTGAGGGTAGTTACTTCGGGTCTTGGGCAAGTGTTGCTGGATTCACAGGCATCCGATATCGAGGCTTGCCAGAACTTGCTTTAGGAGGCTTTCCGTTTGCAACAGTATTTGAATGTCCTTATCATTTGAACTTCCAGTTCTTATTTTGACATCTCGACAATGCCCTCTCATCCCACTTTTTTTGAGGCGAGCAACTTTGTATTCTGTCATAAAGGTGGAGCTGCTAAAATGGGTCATTTTGATTGAGTTGTATATTTATCAATGTTATAGCGGTTTGTTCACTGACTAAAGAAATCAAACCATAATACCAACGGATTTTGCTCTCGATTGACGGCCAAGTAAATGGCTGGTTGATCGAGTAGGGTGACCCTTATAAGGGAACCGGTTGTTTTGTATTTGATTTGTTACTTTACCTTCATTTTTGTGTTTTTTTTTTCTTTTAAACCAGTTTATTGTTGAAACGTTGATCTGAGAGTTTAGCTTACTACCATTGCTATGTTGCTCTCGTTACTGAATCTGGAGCTATTTTAACGTGGCTTGTGGTAGATTTTGCTGGTCCTGACCTCTTTGGTTTTGACTTTTGATTCTTGTGCTGTGCTATTGTTGTATTTTATAATTGGTAATTTGGTACAGGAATCCAAAACTGCAGCTCATGTTATGATCTTCAACATCTGATGTTATGATCTTCTGCATTTTAGGTCTTTCCGTTTTATCATTTAGTTAACGTAGCAATCACACCAATGACTATGAAATTACGTTACATATCACGGGTAAGTATTTTTTTTCCCCTTGATATACATGGTATAAACCACACCACGATAGACCATAGAGATGATTTGGTGGATCATGGTATTCACACCGAATGACTATGAAATCATGTTACATATCACGGATATTTTTTTTTCCTAACACATACAGACACATGTTATAAACTACATCAAAAGAGACCATAGAGACACCAAAAGAGTCCATAGAGATGATTTAATAGATCATGACCACTATCTAGATAACCATGGGGATTTGGTGGATCATCATGTTCACATTGAATGATTATGAAATAACTTCACATATATAATTTTTGTTTGACACACATGAACACGAACTATAAATTGCACCATGAGAGACCATAGAGATGATTTAGTGGATCATGACCACCATCTAAATGACAATGGAAATTTGAAAGAAAATGGTTATTCGAAAGAAAATGGTTGGGGATGCTTCCTAAGCCTTCACCCAGGCATTTGTTGTTTGTTCATCTTCATCTTCATCTTCGCTATAGGAGTCCATTCAAATTTTTACGCGTGTCGTGAATCACGGGATAAGTATCTATTAAAAAATGTAGTAAAAAACACTAGTCTTGATTTACAACGGTAAAAATAATACGAAAAGGGGGAACCGGAATGTATATGATATCTCACCAAAAAAAAAAAAAAA
Organism: Tripterygium wilfordii; assembly: GCF_013401445.1. Lineage (NCBI taxonomy): Eukaryota > Viridiplantae > Streptophyta > Magnoliopsida > Celastrales > Celastraceae > Tripterygium > Tripterygium wilfordii. Next base: position 834,225 of record NC_052240.1, on the reverse strand, counting down.
CACAGGCGTACGAGTTACGACTTCTGTTTGGTACAAATTGAAATCACGAGTTGTTTCAGAAAACCCTGAAATCTCCCGCGCTTCTTTCTTTCTTTCTACGCAAGGATGTCGTCGAGCGAACCAGCGACGAAGACGGACGCTGCATCTGCAAGTGATGGATCGCTGAAACTCGCTGTTGCGATCTCGATTCTTCGATCAAAGCTCCTCGAAAAGAAACCTTCTCTGCCCGATCCTGTCTCCGAGTCCGACGCTCTCCGATGGAAGCGAAAGGTTCAACAATTTTGGTCTTCCTGGTAAAAATTTATGTTGCTAGTGAAAGATTAATGATCGGAGTTTAATTGAGCCTTTCTCTTGATGAATTTGAAGGCTAAGGAGCGAAAGCAAGAGATTCTGCGATTAAGAGATGATCTCAAGGAAGCTGAAGGTTCTCCGTTCTCACATTACTCTCTCTTTTTTTCCTTGTATTTTTTCCGTTTAACTTCTTACAGAGATGCGGAAATTTAGATGAGTTTTCTACTTTTCTTTGTGTGGTATTCCGTTTAGATGATTCTCAGTGTGATTTGTTTCCGCAAAGTGCCTCTTGCAAGTGCTATTTCTTCGATAATTTGGGCGAATGGAGGCCCAATCAAGCAGCAGATGGCTCTGATTGCAGATTCAATGACGTTCTTCGTCGTAGTTTTCTCAGACAAGGTTTCATCATTGTTTTGATCCTTATGTTCTTCTTCACATATGTAGTACTTCTTCACATATGTAGTAGATGCATATATGTAAGTGTGCTTGCTCCTTTCTCTCATTCCAGTGCGATTGAATGAAAGGAGGAAACGAAACCAGGGTGATAATCAGCGACGGGGTGTTTCAGGTGGTTCATTTTCTTTTTGAAGATTCTCAATTTAAGTCGCCTCTGCTTACGTTGTGGTGCCCAATTATGTATGTCCATATGGATATAGCTTGTGTTTTGATGTTTATAGTTGTATTTTCTGTTCTTTGATTGTTGTCGGAAAGTGGAAACTACACATGGAGGTTCCAGTATCTAATGGACTTGGGTACCATTTTTCGTACTTGCTTTAACTTCAACATAAATTAACGAGGAGAACTAGTTATTATATCATGCTATGCTCGGTCTTTGAATCTTATTGGCTCCTTTTCTCTTCTCTGAAATATTCTCAACTTAAAATTCTGGTTACAAATGCAGACTTAAAGAACAAAGATGAGACAGAACAGCTTAGGGCCTCAGTTGATTTTCTCGCGGAGCTTTGCGAATCTGTTTCTCCTGTCAGTCTCTGTTACTCTCTATTTATAGAATATAGATTGTTCCGTTTTGTTACTAAAAGTAGAAGAAAGACTCTTCGTTGAATAATAGTGTTATTTTTTTGGCTTTTGCTTTCTATATATTGTACTTATCAGGTGGAGAAATCTAATTTCGCAAACTGGTCACATCAGGCTGTGGATTTCATATTAGGTAACAGTGGTTCCATTTTATTTCAGACTTGTTAGAACCTAGAGTAACATCAATTCTTAGGCATTCTAAATTGTTATTTTTTAAAGAACTTTTAGGTTCTGTATTTGTGGGAAGATTTTTATTTGTTTCTTTTTTATGAATAAGGACTTTGTAAAGAACCTTTGAAAACAAAGAACAATGTAAACTTGAACCAATAATATCTATCTGCTATTTCAATTTCTTTTATATCATATAATTGATATCATCATTGAAGTCTTATTTCTCAAATATTCTGGAAGTTCACAATTAAATATTTCTGTAAAATAAATGCTGTGATTTTAAAATTTGACCAAAACTGCCTTATTTCTTCTGGTACTAGGATCATCCCAAGTTCAAAATCTTTTGCAATTGATACATGTGCCCTTCAATTCCATCATTGCTAAATATTATCCATGTTTTCTTCTTAGGATAATTCAATGGCATTTGCATTTAAATTCTTTCTAAAGAGACCTTTCACCTACATATTTTACCATCATAGTCCAAAGACAACAACTTTTTACTAGAGTGGTTTAAGCTAAGTGGGTATTCTTAGGATATAGGGTTGCTATAGTAAGATGAATTTTGAGTTCTAAATGACTGATTTCTTATTTAGAAGATTGCAGATAAGTTTCTATGGAGTTTTACTTCACATGATTGCAACAAAGGGGCTGCTTTCCACTTGCTCTAATGGGCTGTGTTTCCTAGGTCCCTCTTAATTTTTTTTTCCTGTTCCATGAAGCATCTATGAAGAATCTATTATCAATGGGGAAGGACATGGAGATCATTGAAGGAATTGTCTGCAGCTTGGTTATGCGATTGGTTGGAAAGATGTGTTCGGCATTACAAGGAAATGGTAAATAAGAGGACATGGTTGTAAGTTATTTTCTACTTATGGTTTTACACTTACTTTCGTTCTTTTTATTAATTTACGGAAACATCAACTGAGGAACTGTCACAGTGATGAATCATGAATGACAGAATGTTCCTTTTGTCCTTGATAAATATACCGGAGTTTGTTAATCGCATCATTATTGAATGTCTTTTCATGCTTTTGCTTCATTCCAGAATCTCTTCACACTGAAGCTGATGATGAGTTCTATATTCAACATGTGATCCGTAAACTTGGAGTTGAGGCCTACATTGGACATCGTGTGATACTTTTCGTTTCCCAACGAATTTCCATTCTCGCTGAAAGTTTGCTTTTCCTGGATCCGTTTGATAATGCTTTTCCCCACATGCATGAGTGTCTGTTCACTATGTAAGTATTCTATGGTTTCCAATTTAGACCTATGATTCGCTCTGCAATCTTAAAAAAAAAACTTAGTAAACATCTGTTGGAGATTGAACCTGTTACATTTTCTGAAAGTGGCACTAAACACACACACAGCCACACACATATATATATGTTGTGGAACCTCTCCAAGGTAATTTGTAGCAAGCCTTACTAGTGTAGGCCAAGTCTACTGGAATATCCTACATGCAACTGAATGGCCTTGTATGTGGAAGACTTGCAGTCACTTGTAACCATGTTAAGTATAATCTTATAAATTTTCTGAAAGGCCAATGGCTGAATATGAGGTGCAAACATAAAATTAATTCGGTATCCTCAGACTAAGTTCGTTCAACTTGTTTTATTGGATGAATAGGATTCAGCTTATAGAGTTCTTGGTATCAGACAACCTAACAACTTGGTCAGCAGATGAAGACTTTGACCATGGTATATACAGCTATCTCATCCTGCTAATGGTAACAAATGTTAAACATTTGGTCCCCATAGTTCATGCAAGTATGGAACTTCTAGCATTCGTAGTCTAAGAAGATAATTAACTATTTGAAATTTAATGTTTTACATTTCAACCTTAAAAAAAAGACACAAAACTGATGTGGCTAATTGCATCGCAGTGCTATTTGAGGAGTGGGTGGTATCGGTTCTCCATGCTCGAAAAGCTTTACTACTCATGGAAAGCAGAAATGGGCTGTACGTGCTGTATATGGATCGAGTTACAGGTGAATTGGCTAAAAGAGTGAGCCACATTCCATTGCTCCAGAATATCAACTCAAATATCCATGAAAACCTGTTCTGTTGACCACATCTTTCCATTTTGTTCCAGCTGTACGAGGTGCGGAGTTTCTTTTCTTTTCTTTTTCCATTGATACCAATGAACTGTTAGGATATTGAGGAAGTATTGAAGGTAGAATTAGCAAGATTTTTCCTATTAAAAAGGGGGAGCAATATCATAAAATTTTATTCCTAAAACAGACCTGTTTTGAAAACATAAATTGTTTTTCTCCCATCCACTGTTCATTCTCAAATTTAGGTTAAAGCCTGAAATGAAAAGCTTTTATTTCTGTGAACTAATAGAATGCTATAGCTGGTAGTCTGTAGTTGCATTTTGTCATGCTTCTGATGATACCCACTTTTGAATTACCCTCATTATTTAACTTTATCATTACAAATTCTTGAACATTCTGGCCTGGAGTAGTCCATGGATTATTTTTATTGGAAATTTATTCCTCTTGATTTTTCATTTTTTGTGCATGTGGAGTTTGCTGCACCCAATGAAATGAACAGTAGAGTTGCTTTAGTTCTGTTCTTGTGCTGGCTGCATCAACATGTTTTTATGCGTGTCTTACCAGAAGAGTAAAGGTTATTTCTGCAACCAAATCGGCAAATCCAATCCCTTCGCCCTTTTTAACACTTTAGAAGATCTTAGAAATCCTTTATCACTAAGTTTCAAACTTTTGGATTGTGAAAGCTGTAGCTACCTTTGTTTCTACCAATTTCACTTTAATGGCTATGACTGCATCCATGCACGTGCTACTTTCTTAAGGCAAAGATTCTTTTTTTCCTGGAGTTTTGGCTTGGGATTTTTTAATCTTTTAACATGTAATGTTTGCTGTCCGTGTACCAGTAATGCACGGCATCCATTCTTTTCTTGCCGAAAGGCCTAGTTGTCCCTAAGGTGAGAGGAATCCCTGACATGCATGGTTGTCACCTTCTTTTATGACTTTCAAGTGATAAATCTAGGAGAAATATTGGCTTAATAAGTTTTTTGTACCAAAAAGATTGGCGCTTTTACGTCATAGAAACAGTCAGGTTATTTCATTTCCTTCTCTGGTATCAAGATATCTTGTGACTAAATTATTCTTACCCACCCCAACTACTGCAATTTAATAATCTAATCTCTCATTATAAAGCTCATATAAATCAAAATATCCTTACCCTACAAGCAGCCATTGTTTGCTTAGCAGAAATGACCAACATGAGAGGTGTTTTGGCCTTTTGTCTCACTGCCCTTCTATCACTGTCTGAATCACTTCCAAGTTCAGCTCACGAAGATACAATGATTCCGGTCAGTAGGGTTCTTAACCGATCTCTAGTGCCGGAGAGAGAATCGGTCGATCATGACTCTGATTTGTTTAGTACTAAGAAGCTTAGGATTCAGATCAAGAGGAGGGGGCGATTTGTTCCATGAAGTAGTCATGGCAAATCATCATCAAATCGAATTAAGATAACTCCTACCCATGTTGGTACTATCCTTTGTTACTCCATTTTCATAGGTTTCTTCCTCTTCTGATCTTACCATGGTTGGTCAGGTGATTCGTCCCTCAGTTTAAAGCTATATGTGAGATCTACCGAGTGCTGTATACCAAATGCTCTTGTTGTTTCTATTTCCAGCTCTTGTAGTGTAATCTTTCATAATTAATAAAAAGAAAGTTATGGTAATTGGTTGGTAGCAACTATCGGCACTTTGCCTTGAATGTTTGCACTATCTACATTTTGTGGGCCTAGTGTTGAATTGCATGTCATATATGGTAAAGGATTGAGTGTTGGTATTAGTGTGGTGAAAAGGCAGACAAAACGGAAATCAAACTAAATATAGCTTAAATTATACTATTGTTGCATTTTGTCATGCATATGATGATACCCACTTTTGACTTGCCATTTCGTTATTTAACATCATCATTACAAATTCTTCAAACATTCTGGGCTGGATAGATCGTGTCCGTGGGTTATTTTTATTGGAACTACGGTCCTCTTGATTTTTCATTTTTTGTGCATGTGAACAGAACAGCGGCGTTGCTTTAGTTCTGTTCATGTGCAAGGCTGCATCAGCATGTTTTTATGCGCGTCTTACCAGAAGAATAAAGGTTATTTCTGCAACTACATTCAACCTAATTGGCAAATCCAATCCCTTCACCTTTTTAACACTTTAGAAGATATCAGGAATCCTTTACCAGCAAGTTTAAAACGAAATCCCACATTACTTGGATACTTTGTTGGACTAGTTTATTAGATGGGGTTAAGTGGGACAAGGTAGAGCTCAGTGTTCCTTGTCAACACCTTGGGCCTGCTTCGATACCGTATAAGGAAATGTGAGTCTCAATATTTCCCTTGCAAACCGGTTACAAAGAATTGGAGATAAAAGGCGGTTTGCCTCTATAATTTTTATTTAACTACAAAATTGAAATACCTCAAGGAAAGGAGAGTTATAAATTTAAATAGTAAACCTAAATAAAACCTTAAATCACTCTTAATTGAAACAAATAATTAAATATAAATAAATAAAATTATTCCTAATAAAAGATGACTCTTAATTGGAAACAAATACTTAAATATAAATAAATAAATAAAATTATTCCTAATAAAAGAGATACTTAATTTCTAAAAATAATGTTAATTGATTCACAAACAATAGATTGCCTAAACTACCCACCCCAACTACAGCAATTTTATAATCCCACCTCTCATTATAGAGCTCATATAAATCAAAATATCCTTACCCTACAAGCAGCCAATTGTCTGGTTAGCAGAAATGACCAATATGAGAGGTGTTTTGGCCTTTTGTTTCACTGCCCTTCTCTTACTGTCTGAATCACTTCCAAGTTCAGCTCGTGAGGGTACAATGATTCCAGTCAATAGAGTTCTTAACAGATCTTTGCCTTGAATGTTTGCACTATATACATTTTGTGGGCCTAGTGTTGAATCGCATGTCATATATGGATAAGGAATGAGTGTCGGTATTAGTGTGGTGGAAAGGCAGCCAAAATGGAAATCAATGTAAATATAGCTTAAATTATATTATTGTATGGGTTTTTTTTTTCTTTTTGAAATACCATTGAGAAATATGTTTTTCATTAGAATCGAACCTTGAGCACACATATGCCTAACTCGACCGATTGTTAACGGAGTCACCTCACTCGACCGATTGCCAATCGAGTCATCTCTTATGGGTGTTTGTGGATTGTGTCAACCTGTTTTGTTTTGATGCGTAAGAGATTCGTATAGTATTATGGATATTGACAAGTGGCTTAGGCTCTATAGTGGACCGAGATGGACCTTGCCCCATCAGTCATGGGTTTGGACAATAAAGGCCCAGAATGTTCGACCCAATTCATGGTCATAATGTGGCCCAGCCTACCACAAGAAAACGTATGCGTATGCACACAAATACACACAAATAAATTAGTGGAACTGGGGATGATCAGACATAACAACTTTAAATTAGCATTAATTACTTTTTGTTAGTGGGAGAGAACAAAATAAGAAAACATACATTAGTGGAACTGGGGGTGATCAGACATAATAACTTTAAATTAGCATTAATTACTTTAAATTAGCATTAATTACTTTTTGTTAGTGGGAGATAACAAATTCGAACCATGCATGCAGCCTTTAGGAGACAACTTACTCATGAAAGATAAGCATCCTATGCGCTTAGGCCACAAATCTTTACTCCTTTATCAGCTTTTCCTGTTAAGGCGAATACCAGAAGAGAACTTTTGAATTTGATCACATCCCAACCGTCCAAAAAGCATAAATATACGTATATCTTATGCACACTTTCTCTTTTTTAGGGTAATCGAGAATAATAACATATAAATTTATTCTTTGACATTCAATATAATCCTAAACATAAATTATCAGATCCGCACACATAAATACTTTTCATCCAACGATATAGTAATTTGTGTCAAAATCTAGTGAATCCAAGCATCTTTTGTGTGAACACAATAAATCTGATGTGGCCGACCATAAATTTCAATTTGTTAATGGAATCCTCTTTCTATTTTCATTAAATTGAACTAATTTAACGTCTATAAGTTGTAGAGTCTCCATCCAGCCAGCATTGTCAACCCAACACGCAAACTCAGCTCAGGCAGCCTCCATCATTCTCCCTCTTCAATTTTCTCGTCTCTTTCAATTAACATGAAGAGAGTAGTACTGGCATGGCTTTTCTTCATCATTTGTTGCATATCTCTTGTTAATTATTGTTCATCTGATCAAATCCCTTCAACTGCCCTGTATAATGGTACTTACAACAAGTCATCAACAGGGTTTCTTCATATCGAGAGCTACAATAGAGCTGGTGGAAGGGGTGTTTATGGTGGAGGAGATCTTCGGCGGCCACGTATGGGCCACAGCAGTGCACATTCCTTACTGCTTCAGCACTACTCCTCCCTACTATCCTTTGCAGTTGGGTTGCTCCTCCCTACGTTCTTCTTTTGATTGCTTCAAATTTAAAATGAATTACATAAATATAAGCAAAAAATAATATATCTTATAGTTGTTTTGAATGGAATATCTATATGTGCCGTGTAAACAATACGTGTGTGTGTATGTGTGCAAATATCTTGTACCCAATTTCTCTTGAACTAATTATAAAGGTTTGCTTTATGCTTTTGCTCTTGCTCATATTCAATGTATACGTACGTGTGGGGAAAACTTCCCCTGATCCTCTCCCTTCCAGGTGATAAGAAATGATATATTCAGCTCATAATCCAACTTCTTTACGTAGTGAAATTTTAATCCAAATTAACCCCTTATCACACCTTAAACATGCATCGATTTCCATTAAAAGAATATGACATGTTCATTGACAGACAAGTCCAACCTAGGCTACACCCCCCTTTCGAAAAAAAAACCTAGGCTACACCCGATCAAACCCGGATGAGGCTTTTGCATTTACGGTCTCTCTAGAAGTAGAGGTCCACTATAACAAGTCTCTATCATAATAGAATCCGCATCAGACTCGGATGCAAACCACATCTTGTCCAAATCTGAAGATTTGGCTGTCGAAAATAGATGCTTGCATCAGTTCACACACTCTGACGCGAGTGTCCTTAGTATTCAATCCACAACATCCCACTGTTTCAATACCAAAAAAGGGAGGAAGAAAAGGGGGAAAAAAAAATGGTCCCATTGACACCTACTTGCAGGAACTTGCACAGCTACCAGATAGTGATTTTGCCCACAATGTATTAATGAATAATGATTACAACTTAATAAGCAGTCTATTCCATATAACCATCATCTGATAAGGGCCTTCCTTCATTATCATCAAAGCCTTTATCCCAAAAGTTTGAGATTGGCTACATTGAGTCTATGAAAACAAATAGAACGTAGAAAGTTCAACTGTTGTTAAAAGCCACATCTAAACCCAAATGATTAAAGCACCTATATTTAGGCAATTCAGTTGGATCACAAACTGTACTCTTTTATCACCTCTTCGTAGTCAATATCAACAATGTCTCCAGACAGAGGGAGAAGGAAGGCTAATTGAGTTCAGAAAAAAAACTGTATACTAATCTATTGTGCTGGAAATATGAAGTATTGGCATCAAAACACAACACATATTAATCACATTCTTTATAGGATCAATCACGTAAGCAGCATCAAACAAGAACTAATGAGTAATTTTGCTCTTCAAATATACAGTTTAAGATCATATAAGGAAACAGATGGTTCAACAATTCGCAGCATCAAAGTTCAGCAGTTTAACTTATGTAGACATTGCACATGAAACCCCAAATTGAGAAAGGTAATCAAACACCAAATGAGCATAACAGTACATATAAGGAATATCCAGACGGTTCAACAATTGACAGCATCAAAAGTTAAAAGAGATTGGACTAGCCCTAAAATTTTCAATTCAACACATTAGAAACGAAAACAAAGGGCTAAGATCGAACTGGACTACGCCGCATAGAGGGGACGCCTGTACTCATCAAAGTATTGGTCACGATCTATAAACACAATCGCATAGAGAGCATAGATTATTCCAGGGATGTAACCTAGGATTGTTAGCAGCAAGCAGATGCAGAACTCGACCTGCCAAATCAAGAAAGATTCAATCCACAAGTCCGTTCAACGATCAAATGCACAAACAAACAGAACAGATTCTTGTAAATATGCAAATATAGAGTGAGAAAAAAACGTACACTGCAGCAGCCGTGCCTGAAACAGACTCCAATAGGAGGAAGCAAAATCGCAATTAGGATTTCACAGAAGATCTCGCAACGACTCGGCATTTTGCGTCTTCGATCTAAAGACACAGAGATGAGATTTTCTGTAATTGTTGTAGACGAATGATATATACCGCTATGGAGTCTTAATGGAGAAGAAAACAAAGAGAACCTGATCTTCGACGAAAGCTCGTGTCACTGCGAGGACCGAATTGGGAGCGCCACTTCAGTGAAGTGATCGGTGCGCTGCTATATCGAAGTCAAATTATACTTAAAACGACGCCGTTTGAAAAAAGGTGATCCAACGACGTGCAATAGAGTCACTGTTTTGTTCTCAGCCGTTGTCTGAAGAGGGTGTTGGGCCGAATCATGATGTAACTCAATGTTCCAGAATTTGGACAGGACATCAACACAAAAACGAGCCCAATTTATAGTTTTCTTGGACTAAAAGGAGAAAATGCCCAAAAAATAATTAACGCTAAATTTAATTTCTAGTTAATTATATATTGAATATTAACCTTCTTTTTCCTCAACATGCCTTTTCACTCCAAAGAAAATATTCTATTAGATTTTTCAAGCTTGTAGATGTTGCGCTCGCACCATAATTCCCTATTCCCTTGGCTCGATTCTTATGGATTACAAGAGCCCGACTCAATCGTGTAGCTAACTTGAGCTAACAGGGTCGCGTGCAGATAAATTTCGATGATAACACCAACATATTTTACCTTGATGCGGCTCATACCAATTCTGTCTTCCAGTCCACGCCGCAGTCAAAAGAGTGTGATTTTATGTCTTAAGTTGGCAATGCTTGGCTTCATGTCTCCTCCGTTACAACCTCCATCTCTTTTTGAAGTGGGCAAATCTATGAGAGAACAATCTCAGCCAAATATCACACAAGATTGCAGTGACTGGACATTGCCGGAAGCGATGTTAAAAAGGGAATGGTACCAGTTACATGATTATGCAAGGAAATATCATACATGACAAACTACCACTACTAACTAAATAAGAACATCTAAGTTTCTGCAATCCTACAAGTCCAACTGATGACAGATGCCTAAAACAAGCTTGCAAGTCAGAACCACCCAAAACACCAAACATTCATAAGGAACTGGAACCAATCAAGCAGAGACAAACTTAGAATCTAGATTCTGGCAAAAGAACATTTTGCAGGATTCTCATAAGATCATCATTATATTGATGTATATAGTATTTTCCTTCCCAAATGAAAATAAGTATGCAAATTGGGTATCACAAGGAAAGGTGATGCCAACTTTCCAAATCACCAAAACTATAAAATATTCAATTTCGAACCGACAGGTTTCAAACCCTCAATGCTAGCTGGTCTTGCCACGAGATCTTCCTCTTCCCCGACTTGCTTGGACCATTGCCAATATTTCTACAGGCTGATAACATCGTTTCACTGTATTGCTCATCACTTCCAGCTCTGATTGAACTTTTCTTCAGCTCCTCCGCTCGCAACGGCTGACGATTACCATGCAATTCTTCCTCATCTATCTGCATCGATAGTAAAAACAAGTACTCATTAGCTCAGTTTAAAAAAAAACATGGATTCATAGCCAACAGAAGTTATACAAGTTACTTATTGATTACCAAAATCTGGTTTAAATCAAAAACTGGGGTTGCATTTCGAACAGCAGCTTCCTTTCCACTTTCAATTCTTTCCTTTTCATTCAAGTCAATAATTGATCTAGAATCCTGTAAAGCAACTTCTTTTGCACCATAACTCTTGTGCTTCTGGCTCAGGTCAAAACTTGAAGCAGGGTTTTTAAAAGTGGCTTGCCTTTCAACGTAAGTCTTCCCCTTCTTGTTCAAATCAAAAGGTGGAACTGGAGGTCGTAAAGCAGGGTTTTTCAAAGTGGCTTGCCTTTCAATGTAAGGCTTCCCCTTCCTGTTCAAATCAAAAGGTGGAACTGGAGGTGGTAAAGCAGCTTTCTTTCCATTCCGACTACTTTTTATCGCAACGTTTCTACTTCTAATTTCTGAACTCTCTGGGCACTCTCGTTCAGGCAGGGAGCTTTGAGACTGGTTTTGCATTAAGTGCTTGTAACGCTGCCTCAAAAATCTATATTTGAAAAAGAGAGAGATTCCAAAGTTACTTCATAGTTCATATGACTAACTTCATATAAGCAAATTCACCAAATACAGAAAGGAATAGGATTGATACCGGACTTCAATCAAGAGGGTCAGTCTTTTCTGTTTTGTTATCTCCAATTTCTTCTTCCTGAGCTCTGTTTCCTGAATTGGAATTGATAATGTTTAGCAACCATAGGAAACCAAGAATGCCAAATAATTTTGACAGAAACTAACATGCAGTTAACACGTAAAAACCATAGCAAAGACACCTGAGACAAAGAATAGGGATAAACACACAGGAAATTCATATTCACATATACAACAGAGATGGTTGGAACTTAAAAGCTACAAAGAAGTAAAGGTAAAGGCCTTATAAATGGTTTACCTTCTAACAGAAAACTCATAGAATGGGTGCCTTCTAAAAAAACCATAAATAAGAACTCAAGCAGAGCACAAATAAGGGTAATACCTAAAGAGGAAAGCACGAAAGTTCTTATTCATATGCGGATAAGGAAGCACATTGAACCATAAAACCCTATGCCAACAATAATCCCAAATAAAAAATTCAGGCAAATACATCAAAAAGCTCATATGCTTCTGCGTACTGCTGGAGGCATTACCTTCACATATAAGTTCAGATCCGGAGCTTAAAAATGGCGCTAGAAATATAAATCTAAGATTAGTTAAACTTTGAAGAAAACAAAACAAAACACTAAAAATAATATATCGGAATTTCCCTTAATCAGTTTTAGTAGTAACCCTAAACAAGAAACTGAAACCTAGAAACAAGAAAACTGCCCAGAGAAAAACTTCACTCCCTAGCTTCAACGATGCAGGATCTCAACCAATCAACACAAAAGAGACAAAGACTAATTAAAATTATCTCTTCTTCTTATTCCGCAACCATACAAGACCATACAGAAGAAACCCACAAAGTAAAATCGAGACCCTCCTCAAGAGAATCACACAAACGACCAGATCTAAAGGAAAACCCACAGGAATCACGAAACAACGAAAACCCACAAAAAATTTTACCTTGCATAGCTCCTCATAGTCTTGCAAGAGACTCCGATGTTTGAAACTGATTGGGTCGTCATATACACCATATGGAGAAGGAGACGTAGTTCTAGGAGCCATAGCCACCCCTTTCATCTTCTTCATCATCAGATCGCAGAGAAATAACAGAACCCAGATACCAAAACGAAACAACTAAGCAGAAATAAAGAAATAGACAGGGGAAGAGTCTCAATGATAAGAACAGAGAAATATGAAGAGGTAAGAAAGAGACGGAAGAAAAATAAATACCACGAAAAGAGAAGGGTTGAGAGAGAGATAGGGATAGAAACAAGAAAGGAAGTGAGAGGAAGGTTCTTGCTTTCCTGTTTTCTCTGTGAACTCTGACCAAGACAATGAAAACCCAAAGAAGCCCACATAATTCGGTGAAAGAAAATGTTTTTTCTTTTGAGAGTTTGAGAGACAGTGATGAAGATGGGATTTTTTGGGGGGTTGCAGAAGGGTATTTCTGGTACACATGTTTTTATCCGTTGTTGTGCTGTGAGAGACAAACAGAAAGAGAGGGGCTGGTGAAAGAAGTTTTTGTGAGGTGGGTTTGGTTGGGAGGACAATTGAAGACATCTACTGTGTATGGATCTTTCCATCTATGCATACTCTATATTCCCTTTCTTTCCCTTCTATCTCTCCATCTCTTCTTTCCTTTTTTGTTTTTCTTCTACATAAATTTCGGTCTATCTGGACCATTGAAGAGAGAGACAGGGAGAGAAAGCTTAGTTGGGTGTGGTGTGGACTCTTCTTTGTAGGTGGTGTTTCCGTGCTTTCTTCTTTCTTTGTGCATATGTGTGTAGACAGAGAAAGATAGATGAAAATGGGGGCTGAAAAATAGGCAAAAAGAAAGACTTGTTTTCTTTCTTATGTGTTGCTATTGCTATTGCTATATTATTATTACCATTATTATTATTATAATATGCGCCAATACACAAACAAAATACAAAATCAAAATTCCTCTTTTTACCCTTTATGGGGGTGCCTACCCTTTGTTGCTAAAGCATACTCTGTAACTCTGCCTTGCAATTTTCATCCTCTGTATATCCCAATGACTTTTCACAGGAGCCAGCTGGGCAACAAAACTTGCCAGTCAGTCTCTCATTCTCTCTTCTATTAAATTTTGAGCCAATACCCAGAAATTGTTGAAGATTCCTTTTGCCATTAAGAGCTTATTAAAACATACTTCCTTTTCGGGGGTAAACTGGTAACCCTCTCTTGACTTATCTGCCTCCCTAGCTAGCCACTGTAACTGATAGAGAAAGCTTTCATGGCATCTGTTGGTTGTTGATTCTGAGCCGCACAGATAAGTTTAACTCTTTACAGGATTTTTGTCAATTAAAGCATGTTGAAGAAGTCGGTGTGCCAGAAACCAATAATTTAACAGCCCAAAGTGCCACCCACCATAGATGACAACTTCTCTGAGCTTCCACCATAAACATACCAAAATAGCTTCTCTCAGGCAGGGGATGAGCAAAAGGTAAGAAAAAAGGGGGTTCCTTCTGTGACAACGTTGTCGGTGAACAGATTCTCCAAACTTGTTCTTGATTTTCAATTTCTAATGATGGATTTCTTATAATTTACCACAAAAAAACATCCCTAAATCCCGCAATCGATTCGATCAAACAGTAAAAGCTATCAATTATTACTGTTAGATGGATCAGAGTCAGAGAAGAAAGAATCGTAGTTTTTTATTCGATTCTAATTTTTTTTACAAGTCAGCAGTCAACAGCAAAAGGTCAACGAAGTCTCCCCAATTGGCACGAATACGTATCCCTCTTCCACGGCATCGTACCGTATGGCCCCGCATAAGCAAAGTGAAGGGAATCAAGTGTGCGCGTGTTCATCTTAGTGTGGGACCCATATGCCATTTCTACGAAACACCTGTCCTGCAATCCGTGTGAAACGTGTCCATCAACAATTGGTCTATTTCGAAGAGGGTGACCAATGGCGTCTGTGACTGGAAAAAGCCTTTCGTCAACTTGCTTTGGCGAAAGTCCTTCCCTTTCTCTCTCTCAGTTCCTTGTTATGTTATGCCATCTGTACAATTCTGTTTGGTTGCTGAGAAATCGGAGGATTGTGATAGAAAGTTGAATTCTTTCACCAAAAGCTAGGGCTCACCATTTGATCCGCGGGCATAGGCCCGGCCTGGGCAGCCCGACCCGATCCCTTGGGCGGGCCTGGGCCCCATTTTTTGGGTCAGGTCCGACCCGAACCCGACCCAAACCTGACATTATTTATTTTTATATATATATATAATATGTATATATTTATATATATATATATATACATACACATACATACATATATATATACATACACAGACAGTGCACACTGTCTGTGTATTTGTATATATATACATACATATATACATGTAATATATATGTATATATAATATATAATATATATGTGTATGTACATATATATTATTGCAATGTATGTGTATGTATATATATATATATATATATTATACACCCCAAAACCCAAAACCCCAAAACTCTAAAGACCCTAAACCCTAAACCCTTAACCCTAAACCCTAAACCCTAAATATCTTAAATCCTAAACCCTAAACCTAAACACTAACCCTAAAGCCATAATATGACCATCTACTCATAAATGTTGATAAAATCTTAAAATCCTAATATTTTATAAAATAAGTATAAAATTAAACTATTTAAAACTATAGATGTGTATAATATAAAATTTAAAATCAATACTCATTAAGTAAAACTAAAATTATTTAATTGTGTTAAAAATATAACAGGTGGTATGTAAAGATAATAATTTAATTAGTTGACAAATATAACATGAAAGTGGCTTTGGCTTGTTGGTTAGTTAATTACTCTCTCATCTAAACGTCCTGAGTTCGAATACTATGATGAATAATTTAATTTTATAATTTTCAAAAAAGATGAATAGTGACGGGCCGTGAGAGCCCAACCCGAAGCCCGAGCTTTATGGGCCGGGCCGGGCCTGAGCCTCATATTCTCAATTTGGCCCGGCCCGAGGCCTGAAGAACTAAACCGGGCCAGGGCCTGGGCCCAAAAAAGTAGGGCCGGCCCGGCCCGATGCCGAGCCCTACCAAAAGCGGTACAAATTAGCAGGCATTTGTCCAAACCTAGATACTATTTTCAAGTGAATGATATTGATGGCTATGTGAAGAATAAACTGAAAGTAATACTATTTCCACTGATACACAGGGTATGCAATTTCAAATAAAGGAACTATCTTTTATTTTCTTGCTTAATTTGCTCTTTTTGTCGTTTCTGAGGTCTATACACAGGAACATTGGATGAGAGCAACTGTAACA
Organism: Tripterygium wilfordii; assembly: GCF_013401445.1. Lineage (NCBI taxonomy): Eukaryota > Viridiplantae > Streptophyta > Magnoliopsida > Celastrales > Celastraceae > Tripterygium > Tripterygium wilfordii. Next base: position 818,035 of record NC_052240.1, on the reverse strand, counting down.
GTTTGTGGAACTTGAAATAACTATATATTCCTCTTATATATTATTATTACAATGATTTTCAAAATAAAGGGGAGTAAGCATCTATTTTCTTGATTATGTAAGTTATGCCAAAACCCAAACACATGGGCGCAAATACATTTGCTTATATTGGAAATCGAACTCATGAATCATGATCTTCCGAGTCCATAGACTCGATACAGTTTTGTCTCAGAAAAATGCACTATTAGATTATCTTATTATCTAAACGTAAAAGATCTTTAATTCCCCTCAACACAAAATTCAAAAAACAAATAGTAATGCAAATTAGGATAGTTGTCATGGCAGCACCATTTTTGCAAATATATCACATAAATTATTTTTTTTCTTCGTAAATTGTAAGGCACACATGTGAATTTGCAAAGTATTTATTGCATAATGACCTACAATTAATACAATTTTATGATTAGTAGCCATACATGTTTACGATTTACCTACTCAAAATCTCAATTTAGGGCGATAAAATTGGAAGTCAATTAAGGCTAACCCTAATTGAGATTTATTTACTAATTACTACTAGTTACCAAGGCTGGCACATTAATATTTCACTTTTTTATTTATTTGGAAGATTGCACAAAGATTTAGCAGATCACTCCTTGAAAAATTTATATAGTAATTCCAGATACTATATTAATTAACAACTTAATTCTACCCGAGAATTCCCAAAATGACCCTAAAACAAGTTTGTTGGTATAGTAAAATATTCTAAATTGGAAGGGCATATTAGTCAAAAAAAATTATACCCGTAATTAGATCCTCCCAAAAATGGTAGGTTATCTTAACAAATATTATAGTTGATCTGGTTCGGATACTCCAAGCCAACTCCCGAGCCTGACCTAATACAAAAACTAACCTCTATATATGCAGACAAAGACCCTGCACAACACTTCGTGAATGAACTATACAGCGTGCTTCAAAAAATGGCTTCTGTGAGAGTGGTCACATTTCTATTTGTGCCCCTACTGTTTCTGTTATTTACTTCCTCTGAATGTAGAGAAATTCTGGTAGGAGGCAAGCATGATTCATGGAGACTTCCTTCTTCTCATGATAACGATTCTCTCAATCAGTGGGCTAGGAGAACCAGATTCAAAGTTGGAGACGTCCTAGGTAATCAAAACATTCAATTATGAGTCTAATTCTGGGTGTTTATGTAATAGTATATTTGGGTTTATTAAGGATTAATATAATTCGTAGTCATCAGAAGATTGGTCATATTCAAACTTAGTCACCGAATAATGTTCAAAAATTTTGAAGGTTTTTCGGTTACTATAAAGATTTGAACATTGATGATTGAATTGGAAAGTGACCACTCTTTTGATAACTACGAATTATATTAACCCGGTTTATCAATTTTCATATCGTTATTTTACAAGGTAATATGCAAAATATTAGGGGTGTTTATGCAGCTAAACTAAATTTAAGGGGTATAATTGCATACCTTTTCTTTTTTGTTGTTATTAATTTTATTTATTTTTTTTGACAGTGTTTCAGTACGATTCGAAGATTGACTCGGTATTGGAAGTGACAAAGAGGGACTATCAATTATGTAACCCATCGAATCCAATCCTAGAATACAAAGAGAACTTGACCAAGATTGAGTTGGATCATTCAGGCCCATTTTATTTCATAAGTGGATCTGTGAAGCGTTGTAAGAAGGCCCAGAGGATGGTGGTAGATGTTCTGTCTCAAGACCATTGGGCCGCTTTGGCCCCGGCTCCAGTGCCTATTTCTGGTCCGGGTCTAGCTCCGGCACCGGCTCCACATGCTGGAGCCAATGAGTTGGAGAGTGGCGTGTTGGCGTTGTTGGTGGGGTTAGGGACTCTGGTTGGTCTTGTTTTGATTTGAGGGGTGTGATAAGTAATTAAGAATGAGATTAGTCTTTGATAGCTATCATATTTTATTTGATCATGTGATAATTGTGACTTAATTAGTATGATCAAGATGTATTAATTGATTTGATGCCAAAATTTAAAAAGAACAATTATGATATGTATACAAATCTTTTGGGTCGTCTCTGAAGTACTTAGGTCCATAGAACGTGTTATTTGTATGAGAGGAGTTGATTATTTCTCACTCAATTGTGTTATGTCAATCCGATGTGGATAAAGACATATAATTAGTTTGAACTTGAATTTGAAAACTTTAACCACAAATACAATGAAGTAGTAATTGCTTGATCAAGCATACAATTAACTCCTTGATTAAGGAGGTTGAATCCAAATTTTCTTGAACCAGCTTTCTGTGCTAATTCCATTGTAAATTTGATGGCAGGAACGGCTTCCATTGTAACAATAAGCCTGGTAGTTGGCATAGCTAATGAGATGCACTGTGTTTGCTAGTTTGTTTGTCTTCTCCGATGCTCGAATCGACACCGAAGTTTCACCCATAAACAGAACCCGATCGCCCAAACTTTCTAATCGAACCAAGCTCGAGCTGCCAGAATCAAACTTGAAAACGTCCCACCGATGAACATTACAATCGTAATTGGTCACCAATAGGTCCTTGTCGGACCCAATTAGGTGACTAGAACTGAAGGGAAATTGATCCATAAAAATAATAAACTCTTGATCTTCAACATTAAAACCACCCAACACACATTCATAATTCCTAACAAAGACCCAATAAAAGGATCCATCCACAAAAATAACATCACGTCCACAATCATAGAATTCATAGAACACATGGGTTTTCCATGTTTTCTCACAAGCTTTCCAAGTACTAACCCTAAACTCTAAACCGCTGGTCGTTAAGACAAATACGACGCAATTAGGATTAGTAGGATCAATAGAGAATGAAGCTGCCATGGTCGAATAGCTCGTAATGCAAAGTTTAGGTGTTTCACGGATCTTATTAGTGAAAGGAGAGTGAAAAAACAGTGAAATTTCACCATTAAATTTGTCTTCTCCCTTTGATAATAACACCCAACCACACTTTGAATCATGAATGCTTGCATTCTTGATACCTTCTCTACCGATCGGGATCGAGTATTTCCGATTCGTTGAGAGAGTTTGGAGCTCACATGAGATTTTGTAGAAATCGTGGTTGTTGTTTCGGTGCCAACTATAGAACATTATCCATGGCAATTTGTCTGCACAATGGTCTCCACAAATTGGCCTCCAACTCTTACATACTGCGCGGAATCGACATTGATCATCGTAGTCTAATCGATTAGCAATTGTGTACAAGATATCGATTGGAAGATCACACCACGAACGACTACTTTTAGTGTTTTTCTTCAACCTTTTGATGGCACGACCCATTGACACCCTCTCTTTGTTGATTGTCACAAAGATGCATGGTTTATGGTTACTTATATACCGCATATATTTTCCTTGAAGGCATATGTATGTATGCAACTCCTATTTCTAGTTACAATATGATTTCTTGTCTCAAACGGACAAATAAATATTTCCCTTTTTGGATGGGCCGGATCAACTAAACCCTTGGCCTACGGTATCTTTTTAGGAAAACTTTAGTCACACCCCACCTTTTACTAAAGACACCCCAATTTGAGTTGATCATCCCTTATAAAACTCAGTTGACGGGGTGTCTTTAGTAAAAAGTGGGGTGTGACTAAAGTTTCCCATCTTTTTAAAGGGAAAATTGGGGGCCGGTACAATAGATTATACTTATTTGTAAAAAAATACAACCATTAAAACATCCTTTTAAAAAAGTCTAATGGAGACTTGTTTTTACCAAAATAACCTCATATTTTATTATCTCTCCCACGAAACCTCCCCCTCACACTGTGATTTTCTCTCTCCATCACACAACGATTTTCTCTCTCCACGAACTGTAAAAAAAATTGATTTTCAGACCTTAAAACCTCCATTTTCAGAGATTTCACATCTATAATGACGCTTCTTTCTCAATCTTGAGTGATACTATACTGATTTTCTGGAAAATGGTTAGCATATTATATACCCAAAGCTTTTTCGATTAATGGATACTTTGGTGATATTATCTGAAATTTGTGCACCGAAAACCTTTGTTCGTTTTCAAATCATGTTTATATGTCTTGATTTTTGAAAATTTTGGTTAATTTCTGGTGCATTTGCTAGTTAGGGTTAGTTGAAATCTGTTAGGGCTTTTGATACAATACTGGTATTTTTGTTCATTTGAAGTTTTCATGTGGTTAATTTTCATGTATTTTCCTTCAACATTTTTGAATTTTGGTTTGACTAATGTTGTTTCTGGTGCAGAAGCTACTTTTTTTTTGAAATTTTGGTAAACTGATACTATAGTGAAACTTTTGTAATTGCAGCAAATGATTGATACTATAGTGATACTAAATGTGTATTTCATTAAATTGATATCAACAATCAATTTGTGGGAATGTAAGTGGTTGAGGGATTTTTGATTTGTTTACTGGTGAATTTTAGTGTAGATATGACATTTTTCTTTGGTATTCCGTTGAACTGATACAATAGTAATACTTTAAACAGAGGATCCAATTTAGTGTTCAATTTATATATTTTCCTCATAAAATGATAATACAAATGTTGGAATGTAAATTTGATTGCATTACATGTCTTCATGGTTCAATGATATCATTTTAGTGGATTTTTTGTGTTGGTGATACTATAGTGATACATCTCTGCACCTGTAAATGTTTTCCAGAAATAGCAAGAGAGGTAACCAAGAAAAGAAAATCAAGAAAGGAGAAATAATTAGGAAGATGAAGTATGCATACTAGTTTCATCATTTTAGTGGTTTTTTGGTGTTGGTGATACTATAGTGATACTATAGCGATACATCTCTGCAAAAAACGAACCAGAGTCCAGATCTGCAAAAAAACAAAGCACAACCCAGATTGAACAACGAAGCATAGTCCAGATCTGTCAAAAACGAAGCAGAGCAACTCGACGCAGTCCAGATTGAGCAACGACGAAGAAGGAGATGAAGAGAGGAGAAACTCGGCCAAAAACGAAGAAGAAGACAACGAAGAACCAGATCGAGAACCAGAAGAAGAAGAAGAAGAAGAAGAAGAAGAAGAAGGAGAGAAAGAAGGAGAGAAAGAAGGAGATAACTTTTAGTAGAGAAGAATGAGAGAAAGAGAAGACACATTAGAGTTGGATAGTTGGAGGGAGAAGAAGAAGAAGAAGAAGAAAGAGGAGGGTATTATAGGTATAAACTAAAAAATATCTTAAATCAGATGACCAAATTACCCTTAAATTGTACTTTTTTACAATTTTAAAAATGTCCATGACCTTTTTACAATTAAGTTGTCTAAAGTGCTCTTACTGCCAATTGTCCGCTTTTTTTTTTAAAAGCAACAAGCCCATTGCAATGAGTTTTTTTTTTTGTATGGGCTGGATGAACTAAACCCTTGGCCCACGGTATGTTTCTAAAAGCAAAAAGCCCATCGAAATAAGGATAAAAGATTAAACGTCGCATCTCGCTCTCTCGATATCTCCATTTTATCTCTCACGCGTTCTTCAAAACCGGAGAACAAAAAATCTGACTTTATTCTTCTGCTCCACAAATCGCAAGCTATTATCGAAGTTTTCTCTGTAATTTTGACTCTGTAAGTAGTCTTCTTCTCTCCATGTGCGTACTTTATGTTTCGTATTTCGTGGTATGGAATGTCAATTTTTAGCTCTCCTTTTGCTTTGCCTTTTTCAATTATGGTGAAATGCTTTCAGTTGTGGACGGTAGGGGCTGTGAGTTGCTCTGGTATATAATATTATGATTCATTTTATTTCAAATCATTGCTCGAATCATTGTCTCTTCTGGGGAAGTAATTTATTATGCATTTCGTAGTGTTATGTGCACCGATCTTTTTTCTCAGGCATGAACTATTTTTATGTTATAATGAAGATTATCTGATACACCACTAGTTATTTGTAAAAGAGCACTTGTGATTCTGATTTCTGAAGCATATGCGAATAGATGTCAGCAAAATACTATGGTTGGTTGTGTCAGCTAAAATGACCAATTATATAGGCCCGGGCTTGAGGTTAGGGGTGGCCAAATATAGACCAAATACAAGTTAGAACCCTTGTTTTAATTTTTAAGACTAATGGGTTGTTCATCATATTGTTCAATTGGTTATTGTGCTGCGGGGGCTTAATCCTAAGTGTCAAGTTTTACTCTCCAAAAATTTTCCGTTTTGATGGCAATCTCTTCAAAGTCTTATTGCTTCTTGCTATGGGATCTCTAATTGTTTTTCACACTTTTTAACCAATTTCTTATTGCCTTAGGCTTCAGGAGCAGAGTCTGGGGTCCTACGACGTCTTATATGGTTAAATGGATTTGCTGCATGGTAAACTGGTGGTTTTACCATTCAAAGCGGGGCATTTCATGGTTTCATGCCAGAGAAGATCAGAGTTATTGAAACCCAACTTGTACCAAGGTCTCAGTTTATGTGATTCCTTAAAGGTATGCGTCATCTACTTTGACAGGCTACTTCTGCATGTGCATTTGATTTCCCATGAATTTATAGCAAAAGTTCAGCTGATGATTCATTATCTTGGTTTGTGGAGTTCAGAATATAATATTCTTAAGTGAAATTTTTGCAAAGTGATATTGCATCCTGATCTTACACTTAAAGCATATTAGATTCTTCCTTACATGCTTTATTTGCTAGATAAATTTAAATCCAAAGTGTACCAGTACCAGCATAGAAAAAAAACTATGGTTACATTTTGGTTAAAACCGATGGGAAATTGAAGGTTTTCAAGTTGTCGATGCTGTTGTGAACATTGAAGTTAATAATACGAGGATGCTGCAGTAGTGTGCTAAGAAGAAAAAGGGGGAGGACGCAAGGCTTAGACCTCCAAAAAAGCCGATAGAGCCTGTACTCTATATTTTATTTCAAAACTTAATGGAATGATAGATGTGTGTTGTGTTATAAGCTCTGACATGGCATGTTCTGATTTCATTTGGCTTCATTGGATAGATGTCTGGTTGAAGCAATTAGACTATAACATATAGCTTGACAGTGCAAAGATCAAATTCGGTACTGAATTCAACTTTCAACGGCATGCTCTAAACCATTTTCTTGTTGGATTATTTTTTTTTTTTTTCTGTCATTGGCTTCTGCTTTTGTATAACATAGGTGTAGGTCTTATATACCAATTTTTCATGTTATTCTTTTCTCAGCACAGCTGCAGTCAAATTGAACTTCCAGTGAAGTCTGAGACTCCATCATGGAGGATTCGTCAATCTCATGCATTGGTCATCAGCAGCAATTATCCTCAAAATGCCGATTTCCCTCGGCATTATTCAAAGAAGGAGAAGAAACCATTTCCAATACCTATAGTGGAACTAAGACGAGCTGCTAGGGCCAAGCTTAAGAAACAGAAAGGCCAACGTAGGAATCTCCCACCCTCAAACAGTGGGTTGGTTATTAAAAGATTGATACCAGTTGCATATGATGTCTTTAATGCAAGGATTACATTAATCAACAATATTAAGAAACTCTTGAAAGTGGTGCGCGTGCATGCTTGTGGGTAATTTTTTTTCCTCCTTTAATTTCTTCTTGAACATGCTTTTTCCTAATGGTAGACTTCTACTCACACTGGCCAGAAGAAACTTTTTTCCTAATGGTAGACTTCTACTCACATTGTCCAGAAGAAGCCACAGTGTCTGCAGAAACATTGTGTGAAATGGAACTTTTGTTTTTCGATAGAATAATTCACACTGATATTACAGGTGGTGTAATGAAATCCATGTGGGACCTATTGGACATCCATTCAAGTCATGCAGAGGCAAAGATGCCAACTTCCGCAAGGGGCGTCATGAGTGGACGAATGCAACTGTGGAGGACGTATTGTTGCCTGTTGACGCATTCCACCTTTATGACCGTCTTGGCAAGCGTATTCCTCACCAGGAGAGATTTTCGATCCCTCGAATTCCTGCTGTGATGGAACTTTGCATCCAAGCTGGTGTTGACATACCTGAATTTCCCACAAAAAGGAGAAGAAAGCCTATAATTCGCATCTCCAAAAGTGAATTCATTGATGCGGACGAAAGTGAGCTGCCAGACCCAGTTCCAGAACTTCCGCCAAAGCCTATATTAAGTGAGATACCTGATTCAGAAATAGTGGTACCATCTAGTGAAGAAGAAATATCCATGCTTGCTGAGGAAACACTCGAAGCATGGGATCAGATGAGGGACGGAGCCAGGAGACTAATGAGAATGTACCCAGTTAGGGTTTGTGGGTATTGCCCGGAGGTTCATGTTGGAAAATCCGGACATAAGGCACAAAACTGTGGAGCTCACAAGCACCAGCAGCGAAATGGGCAGCACGGGTGGCAGGCAGCAGTGCTTAATGACCTGATACCACCGCGATTTGTATGGCATGTGCCCGATGTGAATGGGCCGCCTTTGGAACAGGAATTAAGAAACTTCTACGGGCAAGCTCCTGTTGTCGTGGAAATTTGTGTGCAGGCTGGTGCAGCTGCACCTGATCATTATAAACCAACTATGAGGCTGGATATTGGGATACCTTCTAGTTTAAAAGAAGCTGAAATGGTTGTTTGAGGTATTCTTTGTCCTCCTTTTAAACAGCTTCTGATGTGTATTTAAAATTTTAGGAACAAAGAGAGAATGAAATCTTGCATTAAGTCATAGGTGCTTGGGCAAACCTCACTCCTTTTCATGTTTTATATCTCCAGTTATCGGTTTCCAGTTGGGCATTGGTGGTGTTTTATATACTGTGAGCAATGTAAAGTCATCTTAGCATTAATTTTAAGGGAAATTTTATCTACACACTACAAAAACACAATATTTACATTACTTTTTGAATATGATAAATTTACACCAAAAAATTATGAGACACAAAATTGTAGTGAAAAGATCAAATTACCCTTGTTTTATACAATATTAGAAATATTAGTGTTAAGTTTACACACATTTAATCCACAATTCAATCTCTCTCTCAAATCTCAATGGGTTTATGTGTGGTAATGGAAGGAAAGAGGACCAGACTAATTTTCAGTAAAATTTTACTCAAGGAGATCTGTTTGCTTGGAGAAAATTTCCTACCAATAGCATCTGTCCATGTCTCAATTTTCACATTGTTCCATCCGACAAGCTCTGATGAGGATCTTAGTTTTAACATCAAGGTCAAACAGTCGGAGATTGAATAGAGGAAAGACCCTTGATTTATGAATCTCTCTAATATGTATATTACTTCTGAAAATCTCTCAAAAAAAAAATCGAACAAGATCGATAAAGTAATTGTTACATAGCATTATTGGATGTGTATAATTGTATTTCATGTGTTACTTTGTGTTAAAAACTGTTGAAACGAAAATCAACAAATCAGGTTCGATTTTCGCTCTAGAGGTCATGTTGTTTTTCTTCCAAAAAAATGACAGAAACATGTTTTTCTTCCAGAAAAATGATAGGGTTGTGTTGCTTTTTTTCTTTAGAAAATTCTGGTGAACTTAATTAGTAGTCTAATTAAATATGTTAAAATTAATATGTTATTGTATACAAGGATATTTATGTAAACTACAAAAAATTAGTAAGTGGTGTAAAGATATTGTTTTTGTGGTGTATAGATAAAATTTCCCTAATATTAATCTCGAGTACCAAATAATAATTTCCTTGTCATTCAAATTACAAGCCTGTTTGGCATAGCGGCTCCCAAAGCAGGACAGCTAGCGGAGCTTCTGAGGCAACGGAACCGTTGTCATAGTCCGCGGTTCTACTGTAGTTTCTTGTTCGTTTGACAGGGCAAGTGGTAATTCAGAAAATTCACAGTAATTGAGAAAAATTAAGAAAAAAATGGAGATATAGGGAAAGAGACCTTAATTTTGAACCGGTAGAGAAACTTTTGCTGCGCACTCTCGGAGTTGGAATTCAAGTGTATCTCCCAGATCCAGAGCGATCCACATTTTCATGCCATCCCAATGGTAGTGATCAAATATCTTCTCCATCATTTCCAGTTTTTCCATAGAGCTAACCTGTATGTCCTTACACATTCGAGAAGAGCTTCAAGACAATTACGGCTTGCCACTTGAGACTTCGCCCATAGCGTGGTGGCTTCCTTGAGTCTACCACGGAGGGCATGAAAGCTATCATGAGTCGTGACCACGGCCTCTTTTCTTGGCCTTCAGCCAACCTTCTTTTCTTCCCATCAATTTGTTTCTCGATTCCTTTAACAACTTTGCCTCCGTGAACACCTTTAGTGTTATGGCATCGACATTGGCACTGCATAGGGGGAGTTCGAGCCATCTTAGCATCAATAAGTCACCGAATCTGTGAGAAGAATTGTCAGTGTGAAGACCATATCGTCAAGAGGGAGATTCGTCAGCAGTGCGACTGCGAGATCCATCAAAATCGATGATGTGAGAAGAACCATCAGTGCGAAGACCACATAGCGGAGAGGGATCTCATCTCTATGAGATCCGTCAAAATCAGCACTACGAACCCTTTTTTTGCGCGAAGGAGGAGCCATTGCAAATGCTAACAGAATGGGCTTCAATGAAAATGGTTCTTGATTTCTTGTAAATCGGTGTGAATAGGCTTCAATGAAAATGGTTCCTAATATATCTATATACAATACTATAGAGCTGAAACTGAGAGAAAGTTCTCCCACATTGTTGTTGTGCCATGTATGAGAGAGATTAAATTGTGGATAGTTTATATTTTCCATGGAGCAGGTGGCAAACCTTCTAGAGCAAGGATGACCATGGAGTGGGATAACCTTCTAGAGCAAGAATGACCATGGAATTGGTGGCCGACCATGGAGTGGGCGTGGTCATTCGCGGGGAGCAATCGTGGTCAGCCACATGTGTTGATGTGGTCCTCCGTAGGGAGCAGGCATGGTCATCCTCAGGGTGTGAGCATGGTCATTAGCAAATGAATGTGGTCAACCTTAAGGAGGGAGGCACTTTTTGCGCCTTGGAGCTGGGACTGACTACTTCCTCACCTTGGACTAGCGTTTTGGAGAGTGACTCCTTAGAGCAGGATGTCTTGGCTTTTATATTTTCATGTGAGGTAGAACCTCTGTTTCGATTGTTTTTCAGGATTCAACACTTCCTCATTAGTAGATGGATAGATAAACAGAAATAGATGAAACACTGGGGCACTACTTGGTGAGCATACTAAAGTCTCAATGCAATTGAACTTGGTTAATTAAAAGAGATTAGAAACGAAATCTTTGAATGATGAAGCTGATTGAAGATCGTCTTTCTCTATGTTATTTTGAGCACTCCTTCAGCTTTTGATTGTGGGTTTTCCACGCCATATCCTCTTTGTAGTGGGGTAACATTATTGGCCCACCTCGTCTTTCTAGCCTTCATTGGCTTCCGCGACCTGTTTAGGCCTCTTTGCATTGTATGAGTTTCGTAGTTCTTGTGCTACTTCTCCGGGTGAGGCTTCTACTCGCCTCGTCCTTGGGGTGAGACTCATGCTCACCTTTTCTTGGCCTCCTCTTTCGCTTCCTTAGTCCTGGGGAGTGTCCTCGCCCTCTTCTTAGGGTGAGACTTTTCTTCCATTTCCTCTTAGTCGTGGGGAACACCATCGTCTACTTCTTGGTGTAAAGGCTCATCTCCCTCTACGGGTGAGACTTTTATTGTCCTCCTTAGGGTCAGACTACTCCTAGTGTTTCATCTATTTCTGTTGGGATTTTCATATCCCAAGTCTCTTGAGATCTTGATCATTCGTTGTGATATGAGGATTCTTCATGATCCTTTCTAGTTTGAGTTTGAATCTTCCATAAGTTGTCGTTAGGAAGTCTTCCATCGTTGGATTGAATAGGTTGAGTCTAGGTGCTTCCTTAGATCATACATGGTTGTTAGGTTGGTAGACTGACCTGATGGTAAGTAGGATATGGAGAATCATGGTAGATAGGACTAGATCTCTCTTGATCCCTGATCTCCTTTGCATTTGAACATTTGTTAGCTTGAGGAGGATATCTTAGCTTGAGATATTATTCTTTGAGAGTTGTCCTCTCTCTGATTTTATTCTTAGTATGATGTTCCCTTCCTGTATGATGTTTCCTTCCTATAAGTTGTTGCAGTACTTTCATGTGACAAGACATTATTTAATTTTCTCATCCACATACGTGTATACCTGCCATTACGTCACTTGCTTTGTTGAACCAAATTATGAATTGGTAATAAATTATGACAATGAACTATTCCAATACACTATCAAAATTGTAGTATGTTACTATAAATGAACCATATAATATCTTTTTAATGTTGAATCATTACTTCAATCCTTATTATTCGATATTCATACGTAACGCGTGTAGCGCGGGTATACAACTAATTTCATATAAGTTGTTGCGCAAGTAAAATTGGAGTTAGGATGCATAACCAAACAGGCCCCTCGGACTCTTGCCACGTCTTCTGCGTCATCTTTTGCCCTTTTTCTTGGGTGCCGCGTCTTTTGCGTCGTCTTTCACCTTTTTTCTTGGGTGTGGTTTTTTTTTTTTTTAAAAAAAAGACCAGCGTTTAACAAAACGAAGTCGTTTTGATCGATGTTCAGGATGACGTCGTTTCACTGATTATGGCTTCGTTCTTTGACTTGTGCTTCTTCAGAGTTACGTCGTTTTATGCTCCTTTTGAGGTCTGCGGTACATGCACCTCTTTCTTCAAATCATAATTTAATTGATGTTATAGATTCTTTGATTATCGTTTGAGCTTGATCTGTACATGCACAACGTATGTCCTGTTTCTGAATTTGTGCAGCTTTCTCATTTTGGCTATCTTGATTTTAAGGTAGATTTCTAAGCTTTACTCATATGATGAGCTTGATTATTTAACCTTTGAAGATCTGTTTTGAAAATCTGTCTCTCACTGCGCGTTCCTCATTTTTTGCTATAGTGTCTGTTAAAAGAAATCTGTGTGGAAGTGCCCTTCAATTGGGTTTGCTAGCGTTAGAAAGCTGGGCGTTTTGTCTTGTCTTTGGGTCCCGCAAAAAGAGTGGTTGAAAATGATTTTATGAGTGGGGACTAATCCCACATCGAACAAAAACGAAAAACGGAAAACGGGAGTCTGGCAAAGGCTTTAATGCATGCGCACCCAAAGTATATAAAAAAAAAATCAATCATCTAAAATTACAAATTACAACATTAAAAAGATAAATATATAGCTAAAACTGAAATTCAAAAATTGCGAAGTACTTACTAATCTAATAATCTAGGGGGTGTAGGTCAAAAATTGCGAAGTACTAACTAAATTGCAAAATACTTACTAATCTACTCTAAATTGTGAAGTACTAATTTATCTCCTAGGGAATATTTAGATTGGAGTTTCATTACTTGCTCTATGATATTTGGTATCTCCTTCAATCTCTCGTCCGGCAACGACAACTCGTATCCTCTCCAACTTAGATTTGCAGGATCAATGATAATTTTCTCCAATGCAATAGCATTCTCGATCAAATACTCTGCAAACTCCATGTCAATAGCATGCCCTACAAAGCCAGCAAGTTCCACTTCTTTAAGGCATTGGTGTGGACATTTTGTGGCCGCCTTCTTTTGTCTCCTCCCGTTCAACCAAGCATTCTCAATCCAAATAAACTATCGTAAGAGCAAACCAAGCTACACTTACTTTGACTATTTTGAGAGAAAAACGAAATAAAAGAAAATAAACTCCTTAAAAGTCAATTCGCATGACAATTTCAGCAATATGATTCATTATTCAATGTAAATATACAATGGAGTTAGTCTAAAACTTGGTTTTGTTAAAAAATTTCTTAGGTACTCAATATTTTCTTTGTAGTCAAGCTGCAATAGTATTTTGCATCCTTCAACCTTCCTTATCATATTACAACTTTAGTTAGCTTGATTCTTGTCCTATGTCATTCCTTCCTTAATCACTCTCAATTATACATTTTGTTTTGCTGTTGCAGTTTTCAGAAAAGAAAGTTTTGATTAAAGTACCAAGAAATATCTAGTGCTGTGACATAGATTTAATGTCACAAAAACAGACACAAGACAAACATCTATAGCTCAGGAAATTCAAGAAATTTCACTCAAATATTATTCAGTTTTCTGTATCTTGCGAGACAAAAAAAAAAAAATGTCCAACGTAATTCATGAGTGTCAAAAGAAAGGCCTAAAGCCAGAACACTTACCTCCAATGAAAATCTAAGCATAGAAGGAGCTGCCTCTATCAAAGGAGCAAAATTAAGAAGACTGTCACTCTCACTTCCATAAGTCTTCAATTCAAAATTCTTGAGGTTTGCAAGCAAAGGGAACTTGAATTTTTCAGGTACCATCTTTTTCTAAATAAGAACAAAGACACGCATAAGACATAGAAAGAAATCTAGGGGAAAAAAGCAGAAGCAAACATAATTTAGCATGCTAACCTCGAGTTTCGGCACAACTAGTTTAAGTTTCACTAGTTGAAATGCAAAATTTGAAAGCTCACGAAAGCTACGGACGATGTATTGAGAATATCTCCCACAAAAAGATAGTTCAACGAGGTTGGGTACATTCACAAAAGAGATATCTATCGCTTCACCAAATATGCGAATGATGAGAGATTTGCTGCAGAGATATATATGCTTTCCAACTTGTAGCAATTTGCTATCTTCAAGTACTCCAAGCAAAGTGATTCTCCAGAAACTTTAAGATCAACCATAGACTCTGAACCTTCAACTGATAATTGCCTAAGATGTGGGCAACTAGCTATGAAGTATTCAACAACACCTCCACTTATGTTTACACAATTCAACTCTAGCGCTATAAGGGATCTACAGTTATGCAGCCTCTTAAAAATGCTACGTAATGGGGGGAAAGAGTAAACCTTTTCATTGTGCACAGCAACTAAGAACTTCTGGAACTCCATCACCAGCCGTTTAACTTTCTTTTCAATTGCGAAGTAAACCCATTTGTCAATATCATACCCATGATTTTCATCCAAATCAAATCGAACTCGAAATTCTTCTATGGAAGATCCCTGATATGCCTCCAAGACAAGATTTACCCAATCGACATATCTATCCCTTTCCAGAGCAAGCATCCTATTATCAACTATTCCAAATCTTCTTCTTCGTTCCTTCAGGGCAAGTAACGCCTGCGAAGCATCAAAATTCAAGACGGGAATAAAAGTCCAAACCTTGCGCCATCGTCGCGCAAGAACACTAGTCCTTGCTGCTTCTTTCAATGACAAGAGAGACAGAAGGTACAACAGAACTTCATCTGGTAGTCCACTTATCTTATCCTCCTCAACATCATCCTCTCTCTACTCCCCAAATCAAAAAAAAAAAAAAACAATTTAGACATCTCATCAACATATTAGAAATCAAAAAAAAATGTAAAATTCAAGATGAATGATGATTCCAAAACAGAAATTTAGACATCTCATCAACATATTATAAATCAAAAAAAAATGTAAAATTCAAGATGAATGATGATTCCAAAACAGAGGAGTGCAGTTTGAAGTTTGAGTCATGAAATTCAACTTCGGTACCTTCTGTTCTTTTGCATAGACAGATATACACCTCCTTCCCATTTTGAGCTTAAACATCAATGAAGATGAGAAATTGAAAGATGCGAAAAAAAATCTGAATTTTGGACAGAGAACAACAGATCGTAGTTATCGATAGTTGGAAAAGCCTATGTGAGAATAATTCTCGTTTCTGATTAATTCAATCGACATCCTTCTACTGAGCTACAAGCAACTATTTAAAGTAAACAAATCCTACCTCTAATAAGAATAGAATACTTCTCCGAGTAGTGTAATAGAAATCCCCAAATACTGTCATCAAGCATGGCTAACAGTAATAGTAACTAATTATACTACTGCTACTAATATTACTACCAATTCTAAAAGGTTTCAATCTCCTTGAGGTTATACATCTTCTACCGTGCAACTCAAGTCTTCCTCTCTACTCACCTGATTGGATACAGGGACTTGAATATCTTGACTTAGCTGAGCCCAGTTCAGCTTAATCTTATGATGACGAGCACGATCATAAGCGTTCTTGAGTTGACGTGCTTGATCTTCATCACGTGTTCCCCTCACAAGTCTCTTTGATTTTTCATACTAGTGCATTTTTTTTTTGCCCTTTGTCAGTAAAACATCATCGTATTGAGGTGTAGGATTTACTTTCTTTATGTTTCGTCGAGAAGCGACGTTGTTTTCGTTGCTCGTGTATTTAATATAAATAATTTGGATGACATTAGAAGCAGAGGTGCGCACAAGGAGATTAATATAAGAGAGAAGGTGCATGAATCAGTTTCTACAGTCAAGATCAAAAGCACCACATGTAATCGGACGATCCGAGTTGAAGAAGCAACGAAAACAACGTCATTTTGTTCGTCCAGACGCAAATAAAAAATAAAAAATAAAAACAACGTCACTTTTTGACGGAAGTACGGAACATGAAGAAAATAATTCATACACCCCAATACAACGATGTTTTACTGACGAAGGGCCGAAAAAAAATGCGCAAACATGAAAAATCGAAGAGACTCGCACGGAAAGTACGACTTTACTCTGTGTTTTAGATATTAGTTAAAGACTATTATAAAAAACCAACAAATTATATTTTAATATTAAAATATTTGAATAAAGATTTTGATGGAATTTATTATTGTTTAGATATATATTGTAAAACGGCAAAAGTTGATTAAATATCTCACAAGTCCTCTTACGGTCTTACCGCGTTTCTTTTCGAGTCTCATATTTTCCTCTTCTTCTCTAGCTATTTCACAACCGCAAACCGCGCCTAATTTTCAACGAAGTCGCTAAACCTAGATGGAGTTTTGATCCAATTCGTTGTTGTTTGTTCTTAATCTGCAGAGAGATTTCACTGTAAGTCGTCACTTGCTCAAATCTTGCTTTTTCCGTTACTTGTCCAACTTTTGAACATATAATCGGATGTTACCGTTGATCAAATCAATCAATCTTTAGTTTTAGATGTATTGTTGATTTTTTGTTACTTAAAATAGTGTTCGTCGATTTCTGCACATTTATGTTTGTTAAATTTCAGCAGTCAACTATTGGGATAAGGGGATATGGGAGAAAAATTGAAATTATAGGAAATATTTGAAAGAAGGAGGAATCAATTGGGGTTTTGTAGTCGTTTCTGGAGATCTTATGCATAAAACTGTCTATATTGGCTTACAATTGTATGTGCTGCCATCTATTGCTATTGAGACCAATCCCTCCTGCGAGAGAAGTCCTCTTTCTCATGTATGTTGGTCCTTCCTTGCTTGGTCTAAACCTTTGTTCTCTTCCAATTTTTTTTCTGTTGGTTCACACTTCTCACCTCTTCATCAAAATTCCAATATGTTTCTGTTGGTTCACTGGTTTGATTTGCCAAAAAAGTCCCGTCATAGCTCTATGGCCTTAACAGAAAGGTTAATCAGCACACCACTTCACACTTCACTACCATTAGAATGCAATATTCTTCCTTTAGCATTACCTTTACTATGACAATTTACTATTTTAGGGTTTTCGGTATCAAACTTTCCAGTGTCTGCTGCGTTTCCACTTTCCACCAGGAGCATCTATAGGTAGACATTCTTCTTCCCCTCGACATCTTTGACTGCATAAAGAGTTTGTTGATCTCCTTCTCTAGCTTGAAAACAAGGGGCCGAGCTTCAATTGCTGTATTTCTTCATCCTTACATTTCAAACACCATATTTAAGTGACAATTCCTCCTAAATAATGCGCATAATGTCCTTAGATGGCAAACCAGAAATGATTTCGAAATGCCACTAAGAAATACTATGATTGGATTCAAAGTTTAAACATGTAGCAGTTCCTTGATCTGACTTTTATTTTGTTGTGCTTGTGTTGTAAATAGGTGAGTGGTTGGTTAGCATTGTACATTAAGCACCACATTAGTGAAGAGTTGAGTAGAAAATGTTTTCAATGGCTGGAGGATGGTTTGTAGTGCCAATTGATTAGTACTTTAGGTGGCCTTGTGTTTTTCAATAGATAAAATTGTCTTTACCGATTTCATTAATGCGAGTAAACTTGTCTGTCATTGGTTTGTAGGTGGTATTAATTTGGTAAAGTATATCAAAATGGTTTATGGTGGTTATAAGTCGCAATATTTAGATGGCCAACGAGAGAAGTTTTTCAGGTATATGCTTTTCCACTCTTTTGTTGTTGGGTATTTCGAAAGAGCAAGTGTTTACTTATCTGGATATCTAACATCTATTTGTCTTTCTTAATATATTTTCTTTTGGTAAGAACCAATGGACTATTTCTAGAATTTGGGCTGAAAATAAGTTTAATCTTCTTTGCCATTTGGGTTAAAGCTGTGTACGTCTAACTTTCCTTGACCCCACTTCCACTGCACGCTCTTGTAGCAATATTACTGAACTTGGTCAACCTGTAGAAGATTAAATAACTATGTTAGTTGCGAGTGACAGAATTTGGACAAGGGAGTATATGGCTCTTCTGTCAACTGGTGCAATATGAAAATGATTGCATTAACAAGTTCCTACATGAAGGAAAGGATTTGTAAAAAATCTGCATATGATATTACCTGCTCTAGATGAAGCATTTAGCCACATTTATTTCTATTTCATTGGATTAGTTTCATGGTAATTGATGTGTTCGAGAGAAGCAGATATATAAGAAATGTCGTACTAATTTAGTGGCCTTTTTTCTATAGTTTCCATTCCTTATAGTTTGAACCTTTTGACTTTATTTTTGCAACTGAATTTTCAAACATGCTTATTTGTACTCTTTTTTTTTTTTTTTTTTGTAATTGTCCTGCAAATTATTTTCCCCTGCCCTTGTCTTTTGGTCCATTTATCTCCTGTCTCTGGGCATTTCAGTTTCTTTGTGAAGGTGGAGAGTAATACATTTTGTAAATGTTAACCACTCAGTCTTAGTCCATGGGAAGGATATATATTGGAATTTAGCACTTCTTTTGGTTTCAAATTAGGCCCTTCCCCTACCCCCTGCTCTTTTTTCCACAAGTATGGTCTGAGAGGGGAACTTTGAAATGTAAGCCTTCAGGATTTATGCATGAAAGTTTTTAAGCCCTCAAAGACAATGGCCTCTATCATGTAACTTCATAGTCATCATCCCAAGAATCTTGCCATTGCACCAGTCATTGCACCCAATCACATCTCCTCACTTTATTTGATGAAAGAGTAAACCCAGATGGTGTCGGTAAAGTTGAGCATAATTCTTTTTGTTTTATTTTCATCTTTCCCAGGTGCTGTAGTTTGGATAAATTTAATTTTGTTGTTTTGGTGATGTTTCTATGTTCTATAGATTGGATGACTTAGACTCCAGGTCATCATCACCATCTGCATCTGGCGTGAAAAATTGTGGATTCAATATTGAGGCACTGGGTCATGCTGGTCATTCAAGTGATGAAACATCTCAGTCTTTTAAGAAAGGAATTAGAAAAGGATCTGAAGGACTTAAATCGATTGGTCGGTCTCTTAGATTTGGGGTTTCTCGGGCAGTTTTCCCAGAAGATCTGAAAGTTTCCGAGAAGAAAATATTTGATCCTCAAGACAAGTTCCTTTTACTGTGCAATAAACTATTTGTCATATCTTGTATTCTGGCAGTATCTGTGGACCCCTTATTTTTTTATCTTCCAGTTAGTAATGACTCATCCAAGTGTCTTGGTATAGATCGAAAGCTAGCGATTACAGCGACAACATTGCGGACAATTATTGATGCGTTCTATCTATTTCACATGGCTCTCATGTTCCGAACAGCTTATATTGCCCCATCATCGCGAGTTTTTGGACGAGGTGAACTTGTGATAGATCCTGCGCAGATAGCCCGGCGATACCTGCGTCAGTGGTTCATTGTTGATTTTCTTGCTGTGCTTCCACTTCCACAGGTTAAAAGTCATTTAGCTGCATTCATTTGATCACTCAAAGGCCGCATTCTTATCTCTTATTTGGATTATCCAGCCAATTATTAAAGTTGGGCAAACATAATTGCAAATTCATAGAAAGCAGTTACTTTGTTCGGATTAGGCTTGCCTGATAAATAATATCCTAATGTCAATCTCAAGCTAATTGCTTCTCCAAATCATATTGAATTTTTCAAACAGTAAAGAAAGCCTAAGCAATGGGTTTGCTCTCATGTAAATAAGATTTCAGGATTTTTTACTTTACTCTTGTTAGCAAAACATAAATATGAAATGTTAAAAGCACAAGTAATGAGTTTAGTGTCTTGATTGACTCTTAATCTAAAACTCTGTGGTCTTCATTTTGGAGTTGATAGTTCTATATTGTAAAAGTTCTTTACCGGTTTCATAACCTTTCATCACTGGCCAGGTTGAAGTGCAATCTAGTTAAGGTATGTAGCCAAACTATGCCGTGTAGTTGGTCCTTTAATGTTGTATTCCAGAAATGAGCTACCCATTTGAAAAAAGTTTAATAAGTACTTATGAATAGAACTCTTAAGGTCGAACTTGTTGGCCAGTGGTAGAGTTTCTTCATTTTAACCTGGCGGTCATAGGTTGGAATCCCTTAAACAGCCTCTCAGCTTGTAGGGTTAAGGATATATGCATCTGCCCACTCCACTGTTGGCGCTGTCACAAAGGTGTACACGTGGCATGTGTTGATCACACGTCCGGTGTTTACTGGGTGGTTCATGGGATTATAAGGACCGGTTGGGCAATTCACCTATTTGGTGAGTTTCTGTGTTGAAATTCAAACTGCTTATGGGAGCTTTGTACATAGGAGTTGTTTACCTTTTTAACTATGAACAAGACACAATAAGGAGCTTGTGGCCTAATGGTAGCCAACTCCTTACAGGTGCAAATTTTGATTCCCCCTCCCATAGAAAATAAGAATATATTCCCAGGACTTAACAAAAACAAAGAGAGAAAAAGCTATCAACAAGATTCTTGTAATTTTAGGGTACGTGCATTTTCATATCAAAAATGATTATATAGGAGGTCAAGTGATGCTTATGTATCTTCTCATATATGCAGATTGTGGTTTGGAGATTTCTGCAGAGCTCCGGCGGTTCAAATGTACTTGCTACAAAACAGGCTTTATTCTTTATTGTATTGTTTCAGTACCTGTCTAGATTTCTTCGAATGTTACCCTTGACTTCAGAACTGAAAAGGACAGCAGGTGTCTTTGCTGAAACTGCTTGGGCAGGTGCTGCGTATTATTTGCTGTTGTACATGCTTGCTAGTCATGTAAGTACCCATTTTGGGGTAGTTTTTGTAACTTTTATGATTTTGATTTTTTTTTTGGTTTTGTTTTGTTTCAACTGATGGATGCGGTTTAGTACTACCTTTTCTGGCTATCTAAGGTTTTCTGTGTGTGCACGCTTCCTCTACCAATCTCTAAGCGTAATGCATGTTAAGGTTTTCATGTACCGGGGAATGGTTAATACATCAAACTTATTGACAAGTGTTCAAATTTTTGTTTGGGGTATCTATGCTATTCTTATAGAGTAGCATTATTGTTTTGCTATTTGTAGCATGAATCAGTATCCTGCACATGAAAAAAGCATCTTGTTTATTGCAAGTCCCAGGATTTTGATTTTATGTATAATTTTTTATCCCTTCTCGTGATTATTGTATATAAATGATGTATCACTGATAACCGATAACCTTTGTACTGTACTTAGATGTTTGTTTATCCACACTATCTTGGGCCCTTAATTGAATTCTGATTGGTGGTAGTTTATAATTGTAGGTAGTTGGGGCATTTTGGTACTTGTTGGCTATAGAACGAAATGATTCTTGTTGGCGGGGTGCTTGTACTGATGACGTAAAGTGCAATAAAAAGTTTTTGTATTGCGGCAATCAGCATATGGAAGGATACGATGCTTGGAGCAATATCAGTTATTCTGTTCTTCAGTCAAAATGCTTAGCAGATGATCAAAATCCACCGTTTGATTTTGGAATCTATACCAATGCGTTATCATCAGGCATTGTTTCTTCTAATAATTTTATATCTAAAATCTGTTACTGTTTGTGGTGGGGGCTTCAAAATTTGAGGTAAATAAACTTTTTATATGTGTGTGTGTTTGTTTTAACCTGGTCCCTTTATTGAAGGAAGTCATTAGATTGAAATTTTCATTATATTGCTTATATGACTAGGTTGTATGAATTTAGCCAAATTTTGGTACAATGACTGGGTGAAAGTGGTCATTCCGTCATATTTATATCAAGAAGAAGATTTATGAGATATTACCAGATTATTTGAATTTAAATATCCCCTTTTAATTTTCCTTAACCAAATAAAAGACATATGTGGCTACCCCCATATCTTCCTTTTATTTTGGTATATTCTTCCTTTTATTTTTGGCTCAGTGGTAGAGTTGTTTGGGTGCAAGTGCAACCTAGAGATCACAAGTTCAATTCCTGGAAATAGTCTCTCCACATATTATGTAGGGTAAGGTCAGCGTACATCCTGTATGTCCCCGAACCGACCCACTGCAGAAGCTGTATGCACAGGAGTTGTTTACCTTTTCTTTTAGAATGTTGGAAATCGAAGTTGAAATCACCCTTAATGTCCAAATTACCACTTGTTGGGGGTAAAACCTGGGGCTGGTCTAGTCTGTCACACCAGCTTTAGTTAGAAGTTTTCTTCTTCAAGTATAGCTCTACAAGTTATAGCTCTACAAGTTTGCATCCGTGAACTTTTTGATTTTACCCAGTTTTCACTTGTATTTCCTGCTCTTTACAGTACGCTTGGCCAGGGGCTTCAAACAAGTACCTTTGTTGGGGAGATTATATTTTCTATCGCACTTGCAATACTTGGTCTCATCCTTTTTGCTCTTCTGATAGGCAACATGCAGGTAGACTCTTAATTAATTGATTTTTTTAAAGCGAGGCTTTTGTTTTCTTCCAAATGATTTAATTTTTTTATATTACAGTGTTTAAATCTTGATTTGGTGCTGTTATAACAGACCTATCTTCAATCTCTTACCATTCGGCTAGAAGAAATGAGGATCAAAAGGCGTGATTCAGAGCAGTGGATGCATCATCGCCTGCTTCCTCAAGATCTTAGGGAACGTGTTAGACGATATGACCAGTATAAGTGGCTGGAAACACGTGGCGTCGATGAGGAGAGTATAGTTCAGAGCCTGCCAAAGGATCTTAGGAGAGATATTAAAAGACACCTCTGTCTCGCATTGGTTCGGAGGGTATGCATTTTCTATGGCACTTTTTAATTTAATTTCTTTATTTGGTGTTGCGGTAGAGAGTTCTTCTGCCGCCTTGTTTTTACAATTTTGTTCACTCTGAGTCTGATGTATGTGCATTTTAGCGATTTGTCTTGAGATAGCTTTGTTCAACAATCAAGCTTGTTTAGTATTTGCATGCTTTTCCTGTAAAGGAGCAACCTAGTTTTTTCATTTTCGGTATCTCAATATGATCAGGAATTTAAAATGGGGCTTAGTAGAGCTCAGTATTATCTCATTAATTTACTGACGACAAAGTATTAAAAATTGTTGTTAATTGATGAGTATACAATTTGCTGAAGTCTGATCGGAGCCATCGTGTTTCACTAGTTGGGTTAAACAAATAAATGTCTAAACTATTGGGAAGTTTAACCAAAATTTTAGTTGTCAATCACTTTATGCAGTGATTATCGAGATGAGAGTGGACTGGTGATGATACCCTTCAATTAGGATAACAATTGGCTAAATTTTAATGATTTTCATATGATAAACAACCCAATATTATTAGTTTAATTATTTTCATTATTTCCATATGATGCTATGCATTACCTCTAAATTCTTGAGCTTTTAATTTTTGTAAAAGATTTGTTCTTGGAGAACAACTTCTTGTAAACATCTTCCGATGATGACTAGCAATGAGTGGGTTCTTTGATATTTTCTCCCCACTGCTGTTGTGACCATTGGGGGATTTGGAGCTGTATTTTGTTCGGCTTATAATTAGAAGTGATATTTGATAGTTGCAATGTTTTTTTAATGCATGGATGATGGATTGCTTTGCTGGTGTTTGTAGGTTCCTCTTTTTGAGAATATGGAGGAGAGGTTGCTTGATGCAATTTGTGAGCGGCTGAAACCAAGTTTATTTACTGAGAGGACTTACATAGTTCGCGAGGGAGATCCAGTTGACGAGATGCTTTTTATAATCCGTGGTCGCCTTGAGAGTGTAACTACGGATGGTGGGAGGAGTGGGTTCTTCAACCGCAGTATGTTGAAAGAAGGGGATTTCTGTGGAGAGGAGCTCTTAACGTGGGCACTGGATCCAAAATCTGGGGCAAACCTTCCTTCTTCTACTCGGACTGTGAAGGCTATAACAGAGGTCGAGGCTTTTGCTTTGATAGCTGAAGAGTTGAAATTTGTGGCTAGTCAGTTTAGGCGCCTTCACAGTAGACAGGTTCAACACACCTTCCGATTTTACTCACAACAGTGGAGAACTTGGGCTGCTTGTTTTATCCAAGCAGCATGGCGCCGCCATTTAAGAAGGAAGAATATGGAGCTGCGGCAGAAGGAAGAAGACGAAGTAGAAGCAGAAGGATCAGATGGTGCCATCAACAATGTTGGTGGTGGTTCTTACAGTCTTGGCGCCACCTTGTTGGCATCCAGGTTTGCAGCTAATGCTCTTCGCGGTGTACATCGAAATCGGAATGCTAAGACTGCTAGAGAATTGGTGAAACTACAGAAGCCTCGGGAACCAGATTTTACCGCTGAAGATGCAGATTGATTTTCCATTTATGGTACTCATCTTTGATGATAACTTTTGCGGTTCTACAGGATGAGAGATGCTGAAAACATGTAATAAACGCTATTTTTTTTTTTTCACACTAGATGCTGCTGTTATATGAATTTGGGCATTGACACGGTACAGTTGCCAGATTGCTGCCGTGCCGTGAATAACTTTTGCTGCTGATATAAAGCCATTCCCTGTGACATCTGATGTGGGCTTAAATTCATGCCCGCGAGTATAAAATTTTTCCACTTGTAAATTGGGCTGAAGCTCGGCGCTTAGGTACATGTGTTTTTGTTTTCCCTCTTATTTTTGCATGAGACTCAAAAACATTAAACACTGCCGCTGTGCAAAGAAAAAGACCAGAAAACCGTGTCGAGATGTTGTCATATAGACGAAACAAACATAAGAAGCTTGGAGGGAGAACTGAAACAACAATGTTACAACACTCATCTTGTAACCAAAGTTATGGAGACTAATAGCATAGAAAACAGACAAAAACGTAATTAGGACCACTGAAGCCCAATCCTATGTAGCCCAATTACACAGCGTAGTGCTAGGCCCAATAGTCTATATGATATTTAACACTCTATTAGCTCTAAATTGTTGAGCTTTAATTGTTTTAAAAAGATGATTTGTTCGTTGGGAATAACTTCTTCCGACTAATATGACTAGCAATGAGTGGGTTCTTTGATATTTTCTCCCCCGCTGCGGTTGTGCACTCTATGAGATTGGGGCTGTATTTTGTTGGGCTCATTTAGAAGTGATATATTGGATCGTTGGAATGTTTTTTTAATGCATGGATTGCTCTGTCGGTGTTTGTAATTGTTACGTGGCCAAAAATTGTCCTGGCTCAATTCCCTAGACTCAAATCCCGTTGACAGGCTGATAGCCCACTAACGGCTCCCGGCCCATTAGGAGCTCATGAGTCATTGACAGGCCCATGGTCCAATGCAGATATGACAACCCAATCCTTTATCTCTTCTGAAAAAAGTGGGGCAGCTAATTACCGCTCCAAATCCATTCGAATAAATTTTTTAAAATTTAGGATTGAGGGTTTAGAATTTGAGATTTTAAATTTAGGATTTTTTTAAAAAAAATCATTTATGTTCTAACAATCAAATTACTCAATAACACTAAAAAAAACTTATAAAAGCATAATTTGAGGGGGATTTTGGGGGTAATTAAATGCTGCCTTTTCAAACTAAGCATCTTCCAGTATAATTAAACTGAGCATCAAAAGCAAAGATATAACAACATATATATATATATATATAGTCATAATATTGTCATTTTCATTCTCAAGACACACATTATAGAATTAGGAATGGACAATATATATTGTGCATTAGCTATTTGATCATTATTTTTTAAATATGACAAACATTATCCTTCAATTCTTTCTTTATGAATATCTCCTTGTCAAGGACATCTCTTCTCAAACATATGGTTTTTCGGTCCAGAACCTGCAATATAAAAAGGTAATTTGATTAGGGCAAAGCTAGCTCTCCCCATACCCAACAACAGTAAGTGTTTAATTCATTAAATCTTGAGTATTTATGAAACTAAAACAAGAAAATTAAGGAGAAAATAATAATTATTACTGGTTTAGTCTTGGCGCTCATTCCGACCGGGTGAGGTCGGGTAGAGGGAACTTGATGGTCTCATTGCAGGTGGTATAAATATAATCATTTTCGCATGGCATGGTCAAACCTTCGTTATTGTAGCATACCGAAATCTCATAGAGCTGTAGATTTCCATTAACATCTCGGTTACATTCAATTTCTACTTGATATCCCACCTTCTCTGTTATAACATTTACAATTTCCGATGGTTCATATCTGCGATTTAGACTGGGAAATTTATTTTCTGTTTCAAACCAATCACCAAAAAGATTAATTAGGATTGTCTGTCATTAACTAGTTAATATAAATTAAGGCCTAAGCATAATTATTTTTGATAATCGAGAACGACACCATACAAACTTGGCCTTTAGGCATCCAATATGAGCCTAAACTCGAGTTATTAGACCCTCAAGCATAGAATTTTCTCACCTAACAATAGGGTAAGTTGACCCTAAGCTCAGTGCACAGCCACAAGAGTGTTATTGCTCCCAATGAGAATCGAATTCGGGAAGTACTTCCCAAGTCCGTATATTTTTGTACTAGAAGGATCATCAACTATACTATCACCCAAGTGGTGGTTAATCCTAACCATAATTAGTTAATTACTTTACTAAGAAATTGCATGCATATATATAGTCTCTGTGAACTGAAGTGAAAAAGAATTACCTCTAATGAGTTCCAGCATGAAATCATGTTGCCTAACCAAACTTAAGGCCTTGTCAAAGTAATCGAAAGGATGATCGGCGAATTCAGAACACATTCCATGAAGTTTCCATCCATACCTCCAAAGCTTTAAATAGTGTTTCTCAATTCCAAGTGAGGGCCAATTTATTCTCAGTTCATCTCCCAATGGAGCTAATAGCTCGTTCTGCTTGTTGCATCAACATCAACCAAAAATAAAATCAGTAATTAATGAACAACTTTGGTATTGATAGGGCATATATATATAAGAAGCAATTAAATTAAACTACTCACGTTAATATCTTTTTCTGTCTTTGGTTGGGTGTGGGTGCATCCAGTTTTGTTGAACTGTGGAACTTTCTCATGACCATGATACATTGGAATGAGAGCGTGTATGATGAAATGAAATGGGGTTGGCTTAGCACAGACAAACTTCCCAGTGTTGCAGTAAGATTGAGGCCAACGGACGGCAGTTCGATAGTAATCAGGCAGACCTATTTTAATCGCTCCGACATTAAACAGTACTGCTGAAGAACATGTTATCAAGATTGCAAGAATGTAAGCACCAACTGATAATTTTCTTGCCATTTCTGATTTCTCGATCGACAAACAACCAAATGAATTGATGCATATATCATTGTATTGCAGGGGGGTTTTATGCTATGAAATCTATCTCGCAATCACCGAAACTATACTAGATGAAAGTTTCCGTATAATTTTATACTCTCCTGCTAATCTCACTAATTAAACACTAATAAATCATTGTTCATTGGAAAAGTAGCACGTACTAGTCTCAAAATATTATAATCAAGCTGTTAAAGCATAAGATAATTATTGTGTGTCGGCCGGAAAAGATTCGAGTTTGAAAATAATGATCCAAATTGTAGCGAGAAATTTGTTTTATTACAAATGTTCATTCAACATATGGTACATCAACTGATAATTGTTTTCTTGCCACTAATCGACAAACAACTACATGAACAACTGGTGCAGCATTGTATTGCAAGGGGGGTTTATGCTATGAAATCTATCTCCCATTCACCGATATATACTTTACTCATATAATTTTATACTCTCGTGCTAATCTCACTAAACACTAATCAATCATTGTTCAACATTTGGACAACTGGGCTCAAAATATTATAATTAAGCGTTCAAAGCATGAGATAATTATTGTGTGCCGGCCGCAAAAGATTCGACTTTGAAAATAATGATCCAAATTGTAGCGAGAAATACTATATATTTAGCAAATAACTACAGTATTTTGTTTTATTCCAAATGATCGTTCAACATGTCTCAAAAACATTGTTATAATAAGATATTACATGGCTATAGCCTATCTATAGCTAGCTGCATAATTTTGCCAAATAAGATTTTTTAAATTTTAATTACACTTTTTTGTGGATGCCAGAAATTTTATTGCTAAAAATAAATTTGCAATACCGCTACAAAACCACCAAAAAAAAATTCTAACAAAAATTGGAGATCTAAATCCAACCCAAAAAAAAAAAAAAATATTATCAAGACCTAAATTCAAGTGATGATACTGATTTTTGTGAATTGTAGACTCTAAAGAATTGCGGAGCCCCCAAATCCAAGTGTTACGATCTACCGGATTCAATAGGGAGATTATCCCACATTCATACAGAATATTTCGTTCACTAAGTGAGATTATCCGACAAACAAATATAATAAAAAGAGCTAAAAAAACCTGCCAAAGAACCTGTATTGGAAGTGCTAGTTTGAATTTCTATGGTTCAAGATTCAAAACTGAACTCAAATGATAATCCTGGAGAGAGCAAGAACCCATCTATGGTTCGTTCCCTCACTGATAACGTGGATCAATCAATCTTCACAGATGAGTAGATGAGCCGTGTGAACCAGAAGCACGCGTAGAAGCCAACCGTGCCAGTCAGTACAAAGAAAGCATATGAGACAATTAGCATGTACCCAAAGTACAACATCCCGGATACCGGCTTTGTGAT
This sequence comes from Tripterygium wilfordii, assembly GCF_013401445.1. NCBI lineage: Eukaryota > Viridiplantae > Streptophyta > Magnoliopsida > Celastrales > Celastraceae > Tripterygium > Tripterygium wilfordii. The sequence goes on along the minus strand of NC_052240.1, from coordinate 789,155 downwards.
CTCAAGCTTTGTGAAGAAGTAGAACACGGCATATAGAAACAGATAGAGAGCAGAAGAACCAGAAGTCAAGTATGACCTCCACCACCAAAGATAGTCCTCACTGCACAGCTGGAAATAGCATAGCACAATCGTGATCTCCGCACAAGTGACAATGAGGATGATGAAGACAAGGAAGAGAAAACCAAATATGTAGTAAAACTGATGCAGCCATATTGAGGTGAGGATGAAAAAGAGCTCAATGAAGACAGCTCCAAATGGGAGTATGCCACCAATCAAGATTGAGAAGGCTGGGTTCATGTACCAGGCCTGTTCCGGGATCTGCCTAGGAATCTTATTCGTTTTTACTGGATCTTCAATTGCTGGCTTCTTGAAACCCATATAACTACCAACAAAGACTAGTGGGACTGAGATGCCAAACCATAAGAATACCAGAGCAAACATTGTTCCAAACGGCAATGCCCCAGAGGATTTCTGTCCCCATATTAGTGCGTTCAGGACAAAGAAGATGGCAAACACAATTGCTGGAAACATGAAAGCAGTTTTCAGAGTAATTTTCTTCCATTCAGTTCCCTTGAACATCTTATAAAGACGAGCCGAAGAATAACCAGCGAACAGGCCCATGAAGACCCAAAGTAGGAGCATGACTGTCATCAACCCACCTCGGTTTGAAGGTGAGAGGAAGCCAAGAACAGCAAAGATCATGGTGACAAGAATCATCCCGAAAAATTGAACCCCTGTCCCTACGTAGACACAGAGTAAATCTGAGTTTGTGGGAGGTCTGAAAACGTCCCCATGGACAAGCTTCCATCCTGTCTCTTCTTGGGCTTCCTCCTGTGTTTCTAATTGGTTGTACTTGGAGATATCACGGTAAAGTGTCCGCAACATGATCATGGCCACCATACCAGAGAGAAAAAGCACGATCATCAAAGAATTGACAACTGAAAACCAATGAATTTGATCATCAGCCATCAGAAGATAGCTATCCCACCTAGATGCCCACTTTACATCACTTGCCTGCAAAGTAATCAAACAAGAAGTAGGTCTTAAAAGACAAACACCATTAGCCTGATTATCGAAAAGAAACCCGCAGGAGGTCTTCTTAAGCCATATGGGGCCTCACCTCAAATTCAATATCATACGTAAAAATAACTTCCTTCTTATCTCCAACCTCTTGAGGAGAATCAGAGTTGGTAACCAATCGTTTCGCATGAGGATCACAAGTTGTCAAACGGATGTTATCGTTCCATTCACCTTCATATTCATGTTTAACACTGGAGACATCAAAATAATTGGTATCAATAAGCAGAGCAGGAATGATGACCACTTAGAAGAGAAATTAACACAGAATTATGCAGTTAGAAAATAATCATAAACTGTAACCTGAATGGTTTGACCTCAAATCCTACAATTCTTGAAGTATCCGTCTGAATATCTTTGTGATATTTGACTGTAAATGATAAGTGATTGTGAATAAAATGCTTTTCTTCTTTGCTCTGCATACAATGAAGGACAAAAGAAAACCCAATACTGATTGCATTAGCTTCTAGTAAAGTATTACCACTTTTAAACAGGTAATGACTTGTCTGACACTTACCCCAGCATACTGTCCTTTTAGACCAACATGAAAACCATGTTGATACACAATAGATTTTTCCTGCTCAGGTCTTTCAATTGGGAAAACGAGAGGAAGATTATCCAAAATCCTGTTACAGGAAACAAATTATCAAAAAAATAATGTCACAGCATTACGGCAAATATCATGTTGACAGAAACTAACACTTAAATTTAATCAGAATGAGTGGCTCACATGTTCACCCGATACTCATCAATAATCTTTTCTTTGAATTCTTTCGCAGATTTGGCATTAAGTGTTAAACGACATACTATCTTGCACATTTCTGGTTCTCTCATTTTAAACTGCAATAAACATTAGTTCGCCGCTCAACAACACTATTAAATAAAGGCAAAGCAAGAAGACGGCAAATCATCCAAGACACAAACTTACCACAAAGGGAGAATTTTCAATGCGATCACCACGAAGAACTTCCCCAAGATTTTCAGCACTATCAACTATATGTTGTGGGCGGCAATAAGGCAGAGAATAGTAGGAGTAAGGAAGTAGTGTTTTTGTAGATGTCAGTTTGTTCACTTTAACTGACAACAACTCTCCCTGCGCAGTGGACATAGAATACTCAAATGAGAATAGTAGGAGTAAGGAAGTTGTGTTTTTGTAGAGGTCAGTTTGTTCATTTTAACTGACAACAACTCTCCCTGCACAGTGGACATAGAATACTCAAATTGAAGAGATAATCCATTTCGTCCTTAGACAATGCAAACTCACAGGTTCATCAAATCACCAACAAAATACAAAAAAAAAAATCCAGCAAAAGAACTTTTTTTTAAAAAAGGATATATATTATAACTGCACAATATGAACCATTGATGCAAATGCACAACATTGCATCTCAGTGTAATGTATTATATATACCCTGTGCAAGAGAACAGCAGGATTTATTAATAGTATCATCAGATTGTCAACGATTTTGAGAAAGAGATTTAACATAAAGCCAAACCCCACCCCAGCAACCAACCCCAAACAAGAGTAGGGGGAAAGTAAAAGGGTGAGCAGATAATAATTTATGTGTACTTAAAACTGTCGAAAGACCATAATCTTTCAGCACCCTATCAAAAAATCCCGCCAAGGATCTCTTCCTAAGCTAAGGGATGCTCATTAATTCATCTCTAACATTTCATCTTCCTAAACCACAACATCAGCATCCCCTGCATCGAAGTTAACCTCATTTGCAACACCTCTGATATAAACTTTTAGAGATTTTAAGAAAATAGAGTCCTAAAGAATAGGAGAACCACAACAAGATAGCTCTACAGAAACAACGTATCCAATGTTAAAATTATGGAAATCACTTCTCCATTATTTGTTAAGAGTACACCATACCACTCTCCCCAAACTCTGTAGTGGCAGAAGCCCGCACATGGCGACCGTTTAATTAGAAAGGCATAAAAGGTCATGTCATTTTTTCAGTTTTCAAAAATCCAAAACTATATTTGGAGTCTTTTTCTAAGGAATAAAAAAACTGTTATACGAATTCAATGTCACATGGTTTCAGGTTCTCTAGGACAAATTCAATCTAGAGAAGGCAATCCAAGCTCACTGTCCAACATGGGATCATCTATCATCATCTAAAGGGTTCAAAAGCTGGATTCAAAATTGATCTCGAAATACAAACAGAATGACCAAGACCAAACTCTACATGCACTTAAAACAATCAAACTTCAGCTCCAAAATCTCTCCAGTCTCCATCATTCAGACGATAGTTGATGCCCTATGATCCTAATGGAGTTTGAAACCAACAAAACAATCTCAACCAACCCATGCATCATAAACTATCACCATCAAGCTACAGCATGAAATTCATCTGTGTAAGCCGAACGCGCATCATAGACAACAAACGGCCAGCACAATAAGATTTGAAACAGATCTGAACGAAATAAGTAACCGAAACTAACAAATCATCCAGAATCAACAACGATCTAGGTATAGATTCGAAGCCGTAGCGCATGCAACAACTATTGACTATCTAATCACACTCAATGCACACATATATTTCCGTATACAAATTCAACAAACGCATTGCGCGTACCTTTTGGAAATCCTCGGGTGCGACTCCGGGGAGGTAGAAGCAATGGCAGCTGAGAAGAAGCAGAGTATAAACAGAGATCCATAGATGAACTGCGAGAGATCCTCTCGCCATGGCTTCTCTTCTCTCTTACTCTGCTATTTCGCAAATATCTCCAGATCCCACTACCACACGGACTCTCTCTCTCTCTCGTTGTGTGTTAACTGCTTCCACGTAACGTCATTTGGTTCTACGTTTGATTGTTGTTTCTTTAAAAGCACGAGAAGAACGATAACGATAGATGTAGACAGACTGTACAAAATTGTGGGGGGATTTACGAGACAATGCGGCTAAGCGACTGACGAAAGGCTTCCTTGCCGTCCGATTTAATATATATAAAACCAGATCCACGGTGGATATTGAGTTTCATTAATCAACGGTGATTGCTATTTTTTTAGAACATGATAATCATTATGGGCTCCTCGCTAATGTGGAAAGTATCAAATCTCACTTTCATTTCTTAATCATAAGGCAAGATCTATTTTTTTTATAAAGATGTCTAATAATTAAAATCATCAAACATGCGAAGATTAATATCACACATCGGATCGATAATAACCCATCCAAATAGTTTATAAATAAATGTTCAACTTCTTCCACACAACACGTTTTCTCAATCTAAATGTCAATGACAATAACCCATCCAAATAGTTCATAAGCAAATGTTCAACTTCATGCACACGACACGTTTTCTCAATCTATGTGTCAATGACGATGACGACGACAAAAAAAAAAAAAAAAAACCATGCGTATCAAACAAATTGTGCTATGAATGTTGCCAAGAATTTTGGGGTAGACCAAAGTGATTGTGATTGTGATTGAGACCCCCTAACAAAGATTGTAAGGTGAGAGTGGGACCTCAGAGTATCACATCACACCAGTCACCAAGCAAAACCTGATAGAAGCACCAGGTGATGAATAATGGTCAGAAAAACAAATACCCTTTTTAATTATTAATTTAGTATTAAAGGTTGTTTATTGATTCCTTTACAGATGATTAAGTAATAAACAAATAAGCCAGGTTCTAATCTTGACTTTTCTTAAGAAACAAATGCTATCATTGTGTCATCATAACCATCTTACTTCTTAACCAACCACGACCTAATCCACCACAGGCTTCTACATGCACAAGCTTCTACATGACTTACTAAACTTTCGCCAGTGTGGAGCGGACATGTTGGACAAGCTAATTCTCGGCCCTAAAAAAAAATATATGTGAATATAATATAAAGTATATCATTTCCAATGCGACACCTCGAAGACTAGAAAAGGAAGAGAACTGAACCAAAACTTGGTGATGGTGAAGAAAAAAAATCTTACATGTTGAAGGAGTAAATCTAATCACAGGAACAGGTTAACTCTGCATCTAGCAACTACAGAAGCTATAAGCTACAAAGCGTGAACTGAACAAAGAATCAAAGCATACAATTACAAGATATGGAGTTTATCATGCCAGCGCGGGAATCATGGAAACTGATTCAGGTTCATGGCCATGCAACCTCAAGCGATAAATGCAAGTAAAAGTGTCGTGACCATGGTTAGATGTGAAGTCAAATCTGACCGTGTCAACAACACTGGAGGCTGCTGAATCCAAAACGTTGAAGGTCTGAGCATTGCTCTTCTCCAAGTCGTATGTAAATTCTGTCAATAGAAGCATCTTCTCGACACCATCTGCTGTACTAAGACCAGCACCTTGAAGCCACCCAGATACCCGGCAGTCTTTCGGTGCACTTGATCTATCGTATGCAACATTCTGTTCAATCAAAAGATGCAACAAATTTTAGCATATTAACTAGTTGAAGAAAGCAATCTTGAAAAAGAATACAAAAAAACAATCGAAAGTAGCAAGAAGAAGATGATTTGAGAATGTACTACAATTGAATTACAATGATGAGGATGGTGAATTGGGGATGATAATTAGCCCTACACCCACCAAGTATAAAAGCCACAACTCATCCCTTCGCCTAACACTAAATTCAATGCAACAGCGAACAAAGAAATAAAGAGAAAACTTGAATTCAAAGGAGAGCCACAAAACAATTGAAAATCCACCACGTACAAATTAAAAATAATTAAGTGATTTCAAATTTCAAACATCATAATAAAGAAATGTCAGCAAAAAATACATTAATTGATTAGGGCCTATAAACCAAACACATTGTTATCTGCACAACAGCATAAGTACACCAAACTCATAGACATGCCTGAAAATGTTAATGTTAAACCATAATACATAAGCATAAAATGAATTCCAAATCCACACCAATTGTATGAGTTTTACAGGCCTTCTACAGGAGAAATTATCACTCATGGTCATGGATGGGGATTAGAGTTGGTGGTGCAACAAGGGAAGCCAAGGTTGTTTTAACCATGAAGTGAAACTCAGCACAGAATAATGAGCATTTCCAGAATGAACAGCATTTATAAAGAGCATGAGGGTATGAAATATATACTAAAAGTTACCTCAGAAGTCAGCATCTCTAAACAACATAGAAATTGAAGACTGAAATAGACGCTCTAACCTAGAGCATATGCATATGATAATATGCAAAAAAAGGATTGGTCTTTACAAAAACAGCAGTGGCAAGTTCACTCATATGTTCTCTCCCGTATATTTCATTCTAAGATTATAAGCAAGAACCAACCTTACACCAAAGTAAAAAAAGAGGGGAAGAATCCTTAAGCATGCATGCCTACAAAGTCCAAACTGAACAAAGAACTCAATTTCCTACCCTGAAAAGCAATGATGATAAATGGAAAGTAGTATATATCTATTACTCTTGAACATGGAGATTCTATTACTAGGAATCCTACTTCTAATCAACAATATCTCAATGATAGGAAACTAAAGGCCATAGTGACAAAGAATATCAGGCAAATATCATGATGGTTATGAAACCCAAAACATCATTATTTAAAAAAAAAAGAAGAAACTATACATTTGCACCTAATACCCCCATATACCAGCCTCCTTTCCTGCTTCTTTGAAAAAAAGTTCCCTCAGTAAGCACGTAAAAAAGGATCAGCATCTTGCTACGAAAACCTGAATAAAAGTGTTAGTATTCCACTTCCACACTCAACAGGATTTGGTATGATTCAACTGTAATAATTGGAAAACACCTGAACCAATAGCTTTGATATGATGCAACAGTGTTAACTCCCTTCTAGTAAAAAATTAGTATTTTGAAAAGTTACAAATTTTACACCTATATGCAAGTGCAACTACATTGTGCTTTCACCCGGGGCATATTACTAGGATTAACAGTACACGATAACATATGCATAATCTTTCACTGAAAAACAAGAATGTGCAAGTACCTATGAAAAACAGATCCTTATCAACACACTTATCAAATGCAAAAAAGAAAAGAAAAAAAAAAAAGAGGAGAAGATAAACAAAACCACCAAATTTTCATCGAGTGAAATGGATATCATTACCTTTGCAACATGTTCCAAAGTGACCGCCTCAGGAACAATAGCACTTCGCAGCCTAATCTGGACGAACCCGCCACTTCCTTTCAATGAAAAACAATTCCCTGGCTCACCAAAACTTGGTTTCAACATCTTCTCTGCATCCTTGTGAACCCCATTTCTATTAATCAGTGCAAACCAATTGCCTCTACTCCCAGCCAGATAGGTTTCCGAGTGCTTAACAACCACAGCCCCACCAGAGGCCAGTGCATAGTCTATCCTTCCAAGCCCATCTGCTGCGTGCTTCTCAATCTCGTTCACAACCAAATCCCTTGCATATGCCCTCACATCATCCAGACTTAAACCATTTTCATCACCGATCTTCCCTTTCCTCCACTCCTCAATGAACTTCTCAAACTCTTCCTTCGATAACCAATCTGCCAAGTTCAATTCTCTCAATAACCCCTCCATTACTTCACTCCTAGACGCTAATTTCTTCAATTCACTTTCAAAATATTTACCAATGTCCTCAATCTTCGTGTTCACTTCCTTTCTCAATCCCTCAACCTCATTCTCGATCTTCTTGTCGACAATCTTCACTTGCCCCTGAAGCATTCTTGATGTAGTCTTCATAGTCTTCTCTACTTCCGCAATTCTCCCCTCGAGTTCTGAGAATCCCATCTGTGTCCCCAAAACAGGATCCCCAGATTTCAAGGCCAGTTTCCTAACCATCTGCACCAATCCGATAAGTATCAAAAACAGCACGAAATTCTTGGTGAACACACTCACTACCCTCAGCCACAACGGCTTCTCAGGCCTCGTAATGGCGACCTTCCGAGTTCGGCGTGGGGACACGGTGGAATTAGGCAGAGACTTTTTCACATGCGCCACCGGCTCACCTCTGATTGAGTGGTGGCTGAGATCTTTGCTATTGCCGGCGGCGGCGGCGACTCCATTTACTTGTGCCTCGTTGGGAAAGAGTTCTAGGTCGGACTTCTTCTCGCCGACAACAACCGGTCTCCTCCGAGCCGCGGTGATCGACACCGTCGAAGCGGACATAGGTTGCGACAGCAACGACTTAGATTTCGAAACCCTATATGTGTAATCGAAATTCAGGAATTTGTAAACGAAATCAAAGCCAACAGCCAGATGAGAAAGAATCAAAGATCAGTAAATATGAAAATTCAGGGAGTTTATGATTATACAATAGCGGATTAGCGGTCTGATTCGAAATCTAAACCAAACCCAACGACTACGAGCGCAGCGAACGAACCCCAACTTTCTTGATTTCAAGGCGTGCGCCGCGTACCCAACGATATGAGTCAAAGATTGGACTGGGCCGGTTAGCATATCCTTGGGCTGCTCTTCCTTCTTAAGCCCATTGTTTAAGCTTTCTTTATTGGGCTTTACTTCCATCTTCAGGCCCAATGTTGAAACTTTCTGTATATGCATCTTTTTGCTTGATCTTTCTTCTTTCGGCCCGTTGTGTAAGCTATCATGTTGGGCTCAGTTGCCATTTTAGGCCCATTTTATAACCTTCTTTTTTTGGGCTTGAAGCTTTCTTTATTGGGCTTTGATAATCCTTCCTTAGGCCCATTGCACCACCGCATTGTGTCTGTCTCGTGTTGCTTTTTTAAATGGGAAATGCAATGTTCATGAATTTGATTAGACCCAAAAAAAGTCCACCAATTGCTGCACCAAACCTGAAAATAATATTGTATTTGAATTAAGAATTGGTGTAAAAGCAAGCAACTTGAAAAGATACTATTATTTAGTCATGTTTCTATTTGACTTGCATAAATTTTGTTTAAAATCTTTGAGGAGGTCATGCTACCACCCTCAGTATAAAAAAAGGGAGACAAGAAACTAGAAAGGCAGATTGACAAGACTGGGAGTATGTAAAAGATCATGAGTCGGAAACGATATTAGAAATCAATGTGTTCCAGTAAAATTCATCTAATGGAGTATTTCTTCTTTTTTATGAAATACCGTTGAGAAATACGTTTTTCAATGAAATCAAACTTTGAAAATATATGTCTAACTTAATTGATTGTCAACGAATCATCTCTCCTTGGTCATCAAATCTATTTCTTATCTCCTTAAACAAGTTTATTTGTTCTTCTTTTTCACTCTAATTGTTTTCTATTTTTGAAAAAACTTTTTTTTTTCAAATTTACTATTTTCAGCATTTTCTAAATGGACAACAAAAAAATACAAAAAAGGTAAAAAAACTACGAACTCCCAACCCCATTCTTGGCTTCCTCTCTCTTGCACTCATTCGCTACCACTACTACGTTTCTCTGTCCTTTGCTCTCGTTCTAGAGAGAGAAACTCAACTTCCATAGATCGGCAATTCTCTCTCGGGAGTCTCCGATCAGCTCTCGCAGGTAGGCAGAACCCACACTTTTGCTGCATTTCCTCGGAAAAATTATTCTTCTCGAGAAAATGATTTTAAAACACACGAAAAGAGTAAGAATTGCAAACGAATGAGTAGTGTGTCGGCTTTTCTTTTTCCCATGTGGAGTCACTGAAACGACACAGTTTTAAAAAGAACCCACTTTTCCTTTTTGGAGGATAAACAGTGTTTTCTCTCGGTTTCTGCAATGCAGGATGGAATCTCTGAGCTCCGAGGCTGATTTTGAATACACTAAAAATCCCCTTCTCTGTGTGTGTATGTTCGTATAAGATTCAAGCTTTGGTCAAAAGGGCTCTTCATTTCTACATTATTTTTTGGAGTGTCACAATTTTTGTGGTTGTTTGAGGCTTCGAGCTGATTTGAGTTGGAATGAGTGAGGGTTTTTGATGGGTTTTCTGTGGTGGATTTGACTGAAATCTAGGACTAGTACTAAGTTTCAATTTGATGGTGTTTGGGTGGAAAGCCAAGATCTGTGCTTGGTGCTGCAAGGGACTTGTTGATGATTGGTGTTCACTACAAGTGGATAACTTTTGGTTGATTTAAGGGCTCCGTGCTGATTTGAACTCCATTATCGGTAAAGATGGGGGAATCAGTGGATTCTGGTATTGGATTTTATAGGACGTTGAGGGTTAGTTAGAAACACCCATATTGGTAAGCTTTGAAACTTTGAGCTGCTGCTGAGGCCGCATAGCCTTCGTCGGTTCAAAATCTTTGTTGGAAAGGAGGGCTTTTAGGATGTCTGGAGCACCTAGGGTTAGGTCCATGAATGTTGCCGATTCAGAGACCAGGTCTGTCCTTGGACCTGCAGGTAACAAGGCTGGGTCATTGAGTGCCCGAAAACCTGCCTCAAAGCCACTGAGAAAGACTCAAAAATCACCCGAGGACGTTATGGTGGCTGAAGAGAAGAAAACACTTGCATCTACTACTGTCACTACGGCTTCATCTCCTAAAGCTCATTCAGTTCTTCGGCGCCATGAGCAATTATTGCATTCAAATTTGTCACTGAATGCTTCATGTTCATCTGATGCCTCTACAGATTCCTTCCATAGTCGGGCATCTACTGGCAGGTTAACACGGTCATTTAGTACAGGAAGTAGGAGGAAGCAGAATGTTTCAAAGCCAGGGAGTGTTGCTTCAGATGGTTTTTTAGAATCTTCTTCGATTGATGGCTCTTCAAACAAGAGGAGGTGTGCTTGGGTGACGCCAAATACTGGTAGATTCTTCTATCTGATCTGGTCTAAAAGTTATGGTTGTGGAGAATGCTTGCGAGAATTCTTATTATTATGCATATATCATACTAATTATCAGTAGCAGAGAATTTTAATTGGCCAGAATATGTCTCCTGCGGCTGTTATTTCATTTGCTTGGTATGCCTTTAAAAAACTAGTATTCCCAATGACCTTTTACCTTTCTGTAGCTAACCTTGGTAATGAGAGTAATGAGAGCTTTTGTAGTTTAGTTTTGAAAGCAAGTATTTTTTTTAATCATTTTCTTTGCTTAATGTAACCCGTAATTTCATGCTTATTTAGAATGTTTGGCTCTCCATCAACCTAGAATTGGGCCAAAACTGAACCGATAGATTTGCATATTATTATCAACTGCATTGAAATCAGGATTGGTAACTCGGGGTGTACATGGTCTAGGAAGTAGTTCCTTTCAATGATGAAAGACAGTTAAATCGTATTTGGCTTTAGTATTTGCATTCTTGTTATCAGCTAAATGTTTTCTCTTTTTTTGATTTAGTTTTTTTAATGGCCCTTAATGAATGATTACTACAGTGTCTTTACCCTGAATCCATGTACATGTTGAAGGGTTTCTACTTTCTACTATTCCGGTATGTATGTATGTGTGTCTTGATGTATGGTTTGGATTGAGAAAATGTTTTGTGGAATGGAGGATTGTGATGCCAGATCATATTTCCTGCTGGAATATATGAAATTGATGGAGTCAGTGGGCAGTGTATGAGGTTAATCTGGCTTTTTTTGCTTATTCTGTAATTATATTTGATTTTTTTGTTTTCAAGTTTGGTCTATTTCATCGGCTATCAGATTTCCAACAAAGCAACCCAGATGGATTGAGTTAGTTTTTGCCTAATTTGGTTACAAATCCCCATAGTTCTATAATGTCAACTTCACAAGGGCACAAAACATCATTTAGTTTCTTAACATTTTAACTGTGGCAAGAAGTTCATGCGGCTTACTTATGCTCATTCTTGAGTCTCTATACATTAGTTTATTTATAGGACAATATATTATGTATTTGTGTACATGCGAGCACGTGGCTCAGTGGTAGAATTGCAAGGTCTGCATGCATAATCTCCGTCTCCGACCCTGCTCACTGCAGGAGTCTTGTGCACAGGAGTTGTTTACATTTTATATTATGTTTTTGTGTTTCGCTTTCTACAGTAACCATGGTAGGCAATAGAACTGTATAATTGACAATAGCTTGGAGCTTCTCCACACGCTGGCATTTGGTTTTCAAATGAATGAGTTGTATCTTATGGCTGAATGTTGTCAATTTTCATCAGAAACTATGTTGTCCACTTCATTTCTATCTATCTTGCTCCCTCACCCTGCACTTATGTTTGATACTTGCCATCTAGTTGTTTTCCTTTGTACTGTGATATAAATCTCAACATAAAAGAAAAACATTAAAAGATTTGGTTTTTGGCTGATGAATTTAGTGGTTGGTTAAAAGCATCAGGTTTCTAGAATGTGGAGCTTGTATATCATGTTGGCATTATTAGATCGTAATGTACTTACTGGAGCCTATTGATTTTGATTTTGCCTAGTTGCTTCAAATGTGTCTATATGATCGCTAAATCATCTTCATATGTTGAATCAGAGCCGTGTTATGCTGCTTTCCATGATGAAGAGTGGGGAGTTCCAATACATGATGACAAGTACGATTCAGAATGTTCTTGCTTCCTTATTTTCTTGTTTGAAACGATTGCTCCTTTTAACATTTTTCTTTGCTTGATATTCTTACCTTTGTGCAGGAAATTGTTTGAGCTTCTTGTCCTTTCGGGTGCTTTGGCAGAACTTGCTTGGCCTGCCATTCTCAGCAAAAGACACATATTCCGGTATTGTTGACCTGAAATTTCCACCTTCGTTTTTTCTATTGATTTCTTATCTTTAGTTAATTTAAATATTAAAATTTTACATTATTGATTAGCTTTCTTATGCAGGGAAGTCTTTTTAGATTTTGATCCTGCTGCGGTCTCCAAATTGAATGAGAAGAAGCTTATGGCACCAGGAAGCACTGCGAGCTCCCTTTTATCAGAACTTAAACTGCGTGCTATCATTGAGAATGCATGCCACATGTCTAAGGTAAATTCTTCTCTCTTTGATGCAGTTTTATGTTTAAGGCACTGAACATATTTTGTGCTCGAAAAACCATGTATTAGCTGAACGTGCAAGATGCTAAAAGGGAGACCTATTAGTAGGTATAGCAGTTATGTCTTGGACTTATTGGTGTGTGGGGGGGGGGGGCATTTCCTTTCTCTGATCTGGACCGGCGTTTAAATGACATATAATGTATGCTTAGCGATCATAAGACCAGTCAGGTTAGGTGAAAAGTGGTTGAGTGGTCCTGGTTGCTTCTGCGAGTTATATCACCTGTGTAGTACAAATCATAAAACCTACTATTCATATAGCTTGGCTTTTATAGATTTTTATCTTATTGTCAAGAGAAACTCTTGCTTTGTGCTTAGTAAGTCCCATTGTTCATTTGTCTTACTTGATGAGCTATGGGCAAGGTCATTAATGAACTCACCAACCAAGCAACGGCTTGCAAGAAACTAAGGTTTTACCGGTTTGTTGATGTCAGGTGATAGAAGAGTTTGGGTCATTTGACAAATACATATGGAGTTTTGTCAACTGCAAGCCTATAGTTGGTAAATTCCGGTACCCTCGTCAGGTTCCAGTGAAAACTCCCAAAGCAGATGTAATAAGCAAAGACCTGGTGAGAAGGGGATTCCGCAGCGTAGGCCCCACTGTTGTCTACTCATTTATGCAGGTAGCTGGTATAACAAATGATCATCTCATCAGTTGCTTCAGATTCCAGGAATGCGTAAATGCAGCAGAAGGGAAGGAAGAAAATGGCATCAATGTTGCAGCAGACACAGAGAGAAGACCAGATGGAGTGATGGAATCTGAATTGTCCATAGCTATGGATGGATTGAGCTTCTCATCAGAGTGATAAACTTGTGTATCTTTGGTGGAAAGTGGAAACATTGACTGATTCACAGCTACGCTTCCGGGTCGTAATGAAAGAAGATTTTCTGTATAAATTTCACAGATTCCTTGTGCATCATGGATTTCTGGATTGTAGATTATCAGAAGTTGATGTCAATAGACTGATGAGCATGCTTAATGTTAATGTATTAATTTTTGTACAGTTGCAAGAGTTAGCTAGGATTAGCTCACAAAACATAGACCCAATCTTTGATTGATTAGACCATTAGGGTGTATGGGGAACCAGGAGTACATGTTGGTTGGGACTACAGGACTACTTGACCCAATGATTGCCTTAGAATGTGGTGGACAGCTAAAACCTGGGGAGATTCATGTATGTTGCTTTAAATGGCTGACACCATGGATGGGCATGAATTTTGTGTCCCCTTGTGGTTGCTCCGGAGTCCAGACTCCCAATTATGATACATGGTTGTCGTTGGATTGAAATTACTGGTGTTGTAGGGTAATGTTGTCTCTTGATTCAATTAAGGCCTCTTGATTTGCAGACATATGTTTTGGTAACTAAGGAACCACTCATTCTAACATGTCTTTCGGATAGTTGAGTGGGCATAGATCTCGGACCGTTAGATAAGACTAGGCTGAACAACATCAAGTATACAACTTTGAACCGATGCACTAAAGCAAGAAGAGAAGAAAAAATAACTTTAAAAGTGGTCAAGGAAATTGTTAAACCTCACAACTTAGCCACTTATCAAGGAGATCATCATCCATATTAACAAGGGGTCATTAATACTGTTCCTGGTACACTCGAGAACACCGATGAGGGCTCAACAAGGCTTGATTTCAAATCCAATGCTCAAAAGAGTTCGAGCTGATTCCATTGCTTTCTCACCCCCAACGTCCAATGCCTCACCAGTTAATTCACCTTCAATGCCTACAGACCACTGGGTTGAAGTTTTTTGGTTTTGGAAGGATTCACTTTTCTTCAATCGCACATTGTTCATAGCAGCAGGAGCAGCAGCAGCAACAAGAGGATCACTTGGTGGGCCATGTCGTTTCTTTGGTACGGGCGTGTCATGGTCATGTACTCCTTTATATGTAATAATAACAGCATTTGTGTTATCTACGGAGGTTTCAATGTGCTTACGGACAGGACATCCAGCGGAAGTGCATCTGTAGTAGTTCCTGTAAATCCATTCAAGCAGTGAGTTAGAACGCATAAAACTCAAGAGCTGCTCAACTGTTTCCTATGTAGTTACTTCCTCAGTCCAATGGCGGTCAAGAGTCAAGGAGATCATGGTAATACAAATTCCAAAAGTAACAGTTCTCTATAATAAAAAAGTAGACAACTCCCATGCACAAGGCTCCCACAATGAGAGGGATCAGGAACAAATAAGATTTACATAGCCTTCACCCGCATAATATATAGAGAGACTGTCTCAGGCCACATGTTCACCTGTCAACAGTTTCCGGGAGAACCTTAATTGATTGGCTCAGGCCAGTCATGAATGTGAGGAGCCAAATAATGGGTGCTAAGTCAGCGTTTATATACAAGGCACTGATGATGTGTGCTAAACAATCACGTTTTGACCATCCAATAACACCCAATGTCAAGAAATACGAAAAATCACCATGGATTTATCATTTATGTGCTGGTTCTAGATGGAAATAAAGAATAAAATTAAGTTGAGGCAACATAATAGACAAACAAAATTACTTTGACAATGTAACATGATTCTATATGAGATTAGGGGAGGCAAATGAAAATTTTGAAATTCCTTTCCAGAATAAATCTTTTGCAATATTTGGTATCCTATTGGTGTTCAGAAGTCAGAACAGCAGAATTTGGAAAAGCCTCTACAATAAGCCACATGGAAAAATGATGGAAAGCCATCCTGTGATAGCTACAATATTAGAGATTTGATGTGAATCATCAATTATAAACAATCCGGAAGAACAAAATTATCAATTATTAGAGAAATAAACCGGAATTCACAGTTATGATACAAACTACAAGCAAATCATACTGAAGGTAAATAACACTGACAGCACAATGTTAGAAACTCAAGTGATCAACTTGGTTATATTCATAAACCTATCAATAAGACTATCAAGAAAAAGGCACGCACCTGGGATGCGGATTTCCTTTCACCATTTTCTGTCCATACTTGCGCCATCTGTATCCATCACCTGAGATGCCCACATCACCCGCTGCATGCACAACAAACTTTTGTTTTTTTCCAGGTTTTAGTAGAGAATCTGAACACACCAAATTGTCTTTCTTCAATCTGGTCATCAGCAAAGAGGAAAGCATATTAAAATAAACCATCCCCAACACCCTTTCACAATGATATTATGGAAAACACGGGGCAACACCAAATGGGACAAAGATGTGAAGAAAGTAATTTCATGGAAACGTCTACCTCCGTTTTGCCTCTGGCTCATTAACCTGCTCCTCCTTCACTTGACTTTCACCGTTCCCCTTGGAGTCACTTGAGGTCTGTCGTTTTCTTTCAGGCATGGTACTTGTTTGCTCTATAGGCTGTCTCAAAGAAGCGGATGCATCTGAATCAGGAGGCATTCCAATAGGATGCTCCTTGACATTACTTGCCAAAGCCGGTGTAGGAGATACTGCAAGCCTGTTTTCTCTGATGCTGTTACTCTTCTTTGGAGGATCATGAGTATGCATTCCTTTATTAACAATCTCTATTACATGGCCCACGTGATCAGAGCGTTCAATCTTCTTAACGCTGCAGTCAGAATGAGTACACTTGTAATAGCTTCGAGAGCCTTTGGGACTGTTAACTTGTTTTTGACCATATTTTCGCCAGCTGTAACCATCCAAAACTGAAGTTTTCAGAACCGGAACAACAGACAGAGTTTTAATGTCTGAAGACTTCGGTTTAATTGCTTTGGGTGTGCAAAAGCTATCGACCTTTGGCGTTGACAGTCTTTGTTCTACAAATGTTGGACTTTGAGCAGAAGATATGCATTGCGTAACAGCAGTCGGCGACAGTTTTGATAAGGGAGCAGGACAAGCAGATGACTCAAGCTGACTTTGTGTTTGAGGTTCAGAACACTGAGCCATAACACTTCCCATACCGTCCTGGTGAGTCACTTCAACTTGCTTCTATGAAGATTAAACAGAGAAAATACACGATGAAAGAAAAAATAATGTTATCAATAAATTTAATAAAAAGGGGGATAAAGTCTTGCAAAAATGGTAAACTATGCTGGGAGATTGGAAAATGTACTTTTAATAGAACCTCTTCCTAGATACACTAAAAATGAACCACACGTCACTTCTACTATTGCATTTAGAATTGCTATGCAACTAAAGTTCAAAACTGATTCCAAATTCAAAGCACCATATTCTTGTATGTGTAAGCCAATTCACACATTACCAGCATGGGTATTGAGACTAAAACATGAGTTAGTTCGGGTGCGGGTTCTAGATGGAAAGGGAAATGCTCAAATGCCCCATGATGGACTCTACTTTGTGGATTCCTCCACAAAGTTTTTTCCTGGGGTCTAAGAAAAGATGTTGGTTAAAAGAAAGCATTTTCACGATCTATTTGTCTTATAGAGTTCTATTTCCTACGTAAAACATAGTCAATGAATTAAATAAGTATTGGAGGTATGATTCCTACATATTAAGAAAGAATTTTACTATCCACAAACGCACGGACAAGACAACCCAGAGCAACTCAAAACATAACTAAAAATCTAAATCCCTACTCAACAATCACTAGACGAAAAACAAACTGTTTTCACTCAATTCTCAAGGCACAGGTTCTTTATATCCCAAAGACTAGAGCAAACTTTCTTAACTCAAATTATAGAAATATAACACAAGCAAACACAAAACATTGATAAAATCATGCCAACAGGCCCAGATGATCTCTAGAACACTCGAAATACTAAGCAAGAATAAGCATAAAACAAAAGGGCAGAAATGAAAAACAAACATAACGAGCAAACTCACGTCACTAATCTTCAACTCCGATCTCTCGTGGAATTTTGGGGCAGAATTCACCCGCAGACCTGTGGATCACTCACCTAAACCACGAATCATCTATCAACTCCACCCAATAGGACTATAAAACAAAGAAAAAGTCCACCAGAAAAACACTGGACTGTTTTCAGATAAATTATTGTAAAAACAAAACGAAAGCAAAAAATAAAATAATAAAAACCTACCAGCACACCCGACCGTTCTCCGAGAAAGAAGCAACTGTAGAAGGCGGTTCTAGGTTTTCCGATTGAGGCTCTCTCACTTCCGCTTCAGTACTCGGCAACTCACCGAGTTGCTGCGACTCACTGAGTTGACTCTTCTCTTCTTCTTCTTCTTCTTCTTCGTCATCATCTTCTACGTGGAATTCCTCCAATTCCTCAAGCGGTTCCTCATCACGTCGTTCTTGACTTTCTAATGGCGGAACTTCAAAGCTCGTGCTCTCACCCATGGCAGATTGACAGATTCTTTCGCACAAGGTAGGGAGACAGAGAGTAAAGTTCGATGTTTACAACAGTTCATACTCAAACTGTCCGAAACTGAATCCCGAAATTGGAAGACCCGAAACGGTACGTGCGGGATGGACTGCGTATCGGATTTTATGCGTGCTCACACGGATGGCAATGGAAGTAAATGAGCGCACGTGGAAGGTTTTGCCGTTTTGGGTTGGTGAAGCCGTGAAGGGGAGTATATATGTGTCTTCGACTAGAATTGACTCAGGTGGTTTCTTGTAAAAAACTGCCGTCGATATCACCGTTGCTTCTGGTGCGGGGATCACCGTTTGCTTTGTTGACTTTGACGGATTCTTAATGGCGCCCGCGGGCTTTTTCTTGTACATGAGGGTTTTGATTCAGCCCATTTCAATTTTTAACTAATCAAAATGGCCATGATCAGCCCAGCCCACGAACCACACCAACTCTTCAGGCGGATTCCGCAGTCCACCAAGTCACCTACTACCCACCGAGACGACGAAGCCCCTGAAAACAACACAAACGTGATCTGCATGACGAAACCGCCAGTACGTTGCGTTTTACTCTATTTGTAGTCGGTCGCTGCTCGAACCAGGTTTCGGCTTGCTCTCTTCTTTAGCTCTAATTATGACCTTACTTTTTTTCAAATCTAGTTACTCCTGGCCTAATGCAACGTTGATTGATGGTGTTTAGTTTGATTGATGGTGTTTAGTTTGAGTGATGGTCATTTGGGTTTTGCTAATGATTTTGGATGTAATGAAGTAGTTGAGCTAATCTGCAAGGGATCAACTCTTACGATTACAGAGTTGTTCATCTGTAAATATGGTTCAATTTTACTGTTTGGGTTTAAAAGGGGGACAGGATTGAGTTTGAGCCAATAAAAGAGTTTTTAATCATAAATTCGAACCTTTGTATTGTTGAATGGGTGTTTGATTAGTCGACAAGAGTTATTCGCAAGGTGTCCCTTCCTTAGTTTGTGCAAGATGCCCATCCTTTAAAGGAAAGACAGGTTTTGAATGAAGGGATGATAGTATGATACATCGCTTCTGCGGGTAAATATTTGTCGAGGTCAAAGGTTTTTTTTGTTTAGTAACTGAGAATGACACCATAAAAGTCTACTCTTTAAACATTCGATATAGGCATAAACTCGGACTATCAACCCGTGCGCACTGAGCACGTGGCCACAAGAGTATAGTTCCCAAGATCTCCCGAATCCATATAGTTTGACCTTAGAGAGATTTACCAACCATACTATCACCGAAGTTGCCCGATGCTTTAGAAATATATTCCCACCAACTTTGTGTGTTTCTTGGTACTGGCTGATATTTAGGGCAGAGCTGGAAAAGCCTCCAACTTGAAGGCTATGTATGGTGCTGTCTTATGCATTTGTTCATCTGCACCGAGCAAAGGAGCTTAACTTCTAAGAGAGCATATTTTAAGGTAAAATTTTGCTAATACTGAGAGGAGGAGCTAGGTATTGGAGTTATGCTTGTTGTTTGGGATGCCAAAATATATGGAACCATACTACTTTAATTCCATGAAGCGTAGTTGTTGAAGTTTGGGGATTGGTTTGCTTTTATTACATTTTTTCTTGGAGTTTCATTTTCGTGGCTATTCTTTCTTGTCACTAATTGAAAAGAACAAACAAAATTGTGCTTAGAATCAAGGTGCCTTATTAGGAATTAGGTTATGTTCTTATTAGTTGATTTTCTATCCATTATGGTTTTTTTTTTTGTCTTAGATTTCCTCATACAGGTTTTCTACTGTCAAAAGCATAATTAATAGAATTCTCTGTTTTCTATGATCTTTTTTGATTCAATCATTAACGCAACCAGTTCTCTAAATGGTGATCGCGATGTTTATTATTTTGATAGGCTTTTCTCATCACTCTCTTTTCCATTATAGGGTAGTGAATGGAGGAGGGATCACCGCCAAAGCCTTCTGCTTCATTATGGGATAGGGTTCTGAATTGGAAGAGACTGGCTTTTGAAGAATACAAAAGAAAGCCTGCATCTCATTGGATTCTTCTAGGCCTGAGCACTGGGGCTATGCTTGTAGCATTCCCGGCGTCAAGCCTTCTATCTCGTGTATATTACTCCAATGGAGGCACAAGCAAGTGGATTATTTCATGGGTGGCAGTTGCTGGGTGGCCTCTCACTGCTTTAATCTTACTTCCGATGTACATTTTTTGGGGAACGTCTCCTACTCCTTTGAATACTAAGCTCACTCTTTGTTACATAGTTCTCGGTTTCTTAAGTGCTGCTGACAACCTCATGTATGCATATGCCTATGCATACCTCCCAGCATCAACTGCTGCCCTTATTGCAACATCATCCCTGATATTCTCCGCACTATTTGGACGTCTTATCGTGAAGAACAAACTGAATGCTGCGATGATAAATGCTATTGTGGTAATTACGGCAGGTATTATAATTATTGCATTGGATTCAGATTCTGATCGATATGGCAACGTTAGTCAGAATCAGTACGTCATGGGATTTATATGGGATGTTATGGGATCTGCTCTCCACGGGCTCATTTTCGCTCTTTCAGAACTAGTTTTTGTGAAGTTATTGGGGAAAAGATCTTTCCATGTTGTGTTGGAACAACAAGTCATGGTGTCTTTTCTTGCTTTTGTGTTTACAACGATTGGCACAGTCATAAGCAAGGACTTTCAAGGAATGGCTTCTGAAGCCAAAAGTTTTGAAGGTGGCGAGGCTGCATATATCTTGGTACTAATCTGGGGTGCCATTACTTTCCAATTAGGTGTTTTGGGAGGCACTGCTGTGCTCTATTTGGCTTCTACTGTTCTGGCTGGTGTTCTCAATGCAGTGAGGGTACCAATCACAAGCATTGCTGCTGTTATATTGCTTCATGACCCCATGAGTGGCTTCAAGATCTTGTCTTTGGTTATTACCTTCTGGGGATTCAGTACATACATATATGGCAATTCCTTTAAAGCCGCCTCCTGATTTTTTTGGGTGACGTGGAACTCGTCCAGCCATCTATCAAATAATTGGTTCGTAAATTCCGAACCACATAGAAGACCCCACAATCCTCATGGACTAGTTAAGACATGGAACGAGACCCAATATGAGAATATGAGAGATAACGCAAGGTGACACTTCCACATACTCGCTGGATCTCTAGTGAGATAACTATAACATATTTCCTTTCTCCGTGTATTTATCTTGTGCATGGATTGAGAATATAGTAATTCCATTATGCTTCACTATTTATGAGGCACCCATCATGGAACAAAAATATCAAATCCAATGAAATATAAACCCCAAATCACAGGTCAAAAAAGAACATTACAAAGAAGCAACACCATATATAAATTCCATCTTGCCGTAAACACAAGTTCCTTCCAGGAAATTGGCATATCCCAGTTTCTTTTCCGTAACTATACGGAGCTACCGTACTATTGTAATTTATGTTTCGCGCACACAAGGATCGTAAATAAACTCCTCATTGGGAACACAAAGGTTTGTTTTACCATCAGCCATAGCTAATGCAATGGCATCATATTTAATTTTTTGGGCCAATGTCCTTAAGGGCACAGATCTGCTCCTCTCCCATGGCTGACATAACAGTCACCACAAGGTCCTTCCCTTCAGCAAACCCATCTTTAATCTTAGAAACAAAAAGGCAGTAAAATAAGTGATTGCTCTTTGGCTTAAAAACAAACGAGACTGAGAATATCAAGGCCAGCTCCAAAATGACTTATTTCGAACTTCCAAGGAGACAAAATACCTGACTAAGCAGACTATCATCGGTGGGAAGCCTCAGATCATCCTTGGTGTTTCCATTTTCAGTTAAGAGACTCACCTGCAAGACAGTAGACTCCAATCACATGAGATAAAAGCATTTGGAAGAAAGCAATTCGGTGAAACCAAAGTGCAAAATCCATCACTTTGCCAGCTGCAATGGCATCTTAAGTACAAATGACAAATATCAAAGTAAGAATCTTGAGATTCAATTGAAGACAAAATTCCCCACAGAATGCGCATAATTGCACACCAGCTGCTTGAGGTGTGAAATGGCACTTACATCACACGCCTTGGCAGTCTCTCATGAAACTTATAAGTATCTTGCTTTTTATAAATGAAAGAAAATCAAATTCCAGAATGTTTCAAGCAGTTCATCATAATATTCAGGCCAATAATTCATGAGAAAAGCAGCCATGTAAGAGAAAAAAGGTTGCGACCAGGTATGTGCTTTCATGGATATGAAATATAAATTATTGTCGATATTTACCCACTTTTACCGTTAACTCTCAGTCAAACCACATCATTCCCACGCACCACAATTTATTATAAATATAAAACAAACTTACAAAACCATCTTTAGAGATGTCAATAAGCTGATAGTCAGTACGATTGACATGGGGAACCTGTTTAATTACAGATGAAAGTAAAATAAGTGGAACAAGTTAATAAGCACTTTGAAAGAAAGACAACAAAAAAATGAGTAACATAAGAAGAATTGCATTACATCACAATTGTGAGATGAAGGCACAATATCCTCAAGCTTCTTTCCGTTAAAGATATCAATTCCAACAAAGTGGCACTTAGCATGCCCATGCTTGCCTGTCTTTGAAGTGGAAACTTCCACAACCTGTTCAGAAAGATAAATATTTGCAGTTGTTATATTGAGTTCAACTGAAAAATATGCTTAAAGAAAGTGAAGCCTCCAACTATAACAAAATCCTTACGCAGTATTATATACCTTCAACTTCTTTATATACGTACATATCAATAAATCAACACAATTTACAAAGATATACACCCATACGGGACACACTATCTTGTTCCAATATAAGTCAATTGAAGACAAAGCTCATATGGAAACCGATTACTCGTGTCAATTTCCTATTACTGCCAGAAAACCAAAGCGCAGCCAACACATCGTGTGTGCATCTAGTAATTCTCGCACTATTGATACCCAAACCTCCAGCACACACCGATTAAATCACAGGATATAGCATCGAAATCAATGGCCTCCTTTTGTTATAAAACAATACACACTCAAACTCTCTCCCAATCAAAACCAAACAAAACCGAGAAAGTGATTCAAAAATAAATCATCGAAAAATCAAAACAGAACCGTTAAAGATCAGGAGGAGAAGAGAGCACAAACCATCATGGAATTAGCCTCGAAAAAAAAATCATAGAAAAAAACCTAATCAAAACAATGACCAAAAGCAGTGGACCTTGCAGGGGCGATTCTTGATGACGATGTAGGCATTCTTACGAATGGCACCAGCCTGTTGAGGATATGTCTTGGAGGCGCCTGCATCGGCCTTTGACTCGAAGTGGTGCTCCTCGTCGGACATGTTTTCTTCTTCTCTGTCTCTCTTACTCTTACTTCTCTTCTTTTTTTTTCCTGTATCAGTCGTGGAGAAAGAAGAGGAAGATCCATTCGGTGATCACCTCTCTTCAATATCCAGTTCATCACTGATCACGTTCTTAATCTTAACTATGGTTAAAACTCATACAATCCTGGTCGTTGGATTTAGACCGTGAGTTAAGCCTCCCGCTTTCTCTTTTATTCCTCTTTGCAGGAGTTGACAGGTGGAAAAAAGCTATTTTAGTCACATAAACAAAATAAAAACTCATGAAAAAATAATTAAAAAGTGGAGCTATTTATCATTTTATGCTGATATTAAAAAAAAATCAAGTAAAAGATAATTTTCATTTATAAAAATATGCTACAACCTCTGGATAAATTCTCTCTCTAATAGAGAGATAATTTATACTGGATAATCATGTAACTGAATTTTTAAACCATGTAAGTTCGTTGATAAACAACAAGGTGGTAGGTTATTTCATATTTGATTCCTATCAAATACACACATATTAAGCATTTATATACTTACATAAGTTGGCAGGATTGAAATGATGTTATCATTTAATTAGTGCAATTTGAAATTACTATAGGGAAGTAGAAGGCATAATAGTAAGGTATGGTTGGAGGGTCACTTGGAAAGGCATGGTAGATTAGTTGACTTTATAAATGATAACATTATATAGAGCATAACCTGAAAGAATTGTTTCATCCCAATGAATTACAAGACAAAATCAAATCATATTAAATTAAAATCATTAAAACATTTAAAAAAATAAACTTTTATCTTTTACATAAAGGTACTAGTTCACAACTCCTAGATCATAAATTATTTGAGTAATAATAATCCTTACACATTTTTTGTTTGGATAATGATAAATATCTCATTTTGTGACCCCAAAATCAATGTGACATTAAAATAATCATTTGATTAAAAATACATATGTAGGGGCCGTAGGGCATGCTTCACATAAAATATTCCACATGAAACGAGATATTTTGGAGTCTCAAACATTATCTTTTTTGTCCCCGAAAGACAAACTACTATTAAGATAAATTAAAATAAATTAAACCAAAATTTCAAAGCCATATTTTATTATTATTATTATTATTAGTATACTTGCCTTAGCAAAAGAGGGAAAAAGAAGCGGGAAAAAAGGAGATTTTTAATGCTTACATGTCGGATAGTAATGGTTCCACGTCATCACACCATCCCT
The DNA here is from genome assembly GCF_013401445.1 of Tripterygium wilfordii. Taxonomy (NCBI): domain Eukaryota; kingdom Viridiplantae; phylum Streptophyta; class Magnoliopsida; order Celastrales; family Celastraceae; genus Tripterygium; species Tripterygium wilfordii. The sequence goes on along the minus strand of NC_052240.1, from coordinate 764,386 downwards.
GTAGCAACTTGATTTATTAGGTTCAGAAACTAACAAACCCATTTGCATCTTTTCAAACAACACTGTTCGAGCAACCCGACAACAAACACCCAAAACCTTCTCGGCTGTCCTTCACTGAAAGCCAAAATTCAAATTAAACCTCGCACGACACTCCTCCATTGCTTCCAAGCTCATATACATCTATGCGTATATCTATCTGCGTACGTATCCGAGTGTTTGCATGGTTATGTTATATGTATATGTGTGCGTATGAGCTAGAAATTGGAGCTTGATGTTTTGTTGTTGTTAATTCAGGGATTTTGCGGGCAGTGAAACCGGCGAGAGATGGCGTTGTTTCGTAAATTGTTTTACAAGAAGCCACCGGATGGTCTTCTTGAGATCTGCGAGCGAGTTTACGGTGCGTTTTATGTTCTCGTCGTTTTATTGTGTACTTTTGAATTCTTCCTGTGAATTTTATCTGATTTGTTAATTTATTCCAACTGGATTTGGATTTCGGGATTTTATTTCCGTGTAAGCAACGGATATGGTGTTTTTGATGGATAACCGGACAGTGGAACTGCGTGAATTCAAATTATTACGTTTCGAGTTGCGCCATTGGTTCTAATTCATGATAATTAAACATTTCAAATGAATGAATGAGTGAATAGTCGGGGGTTCTGTCTGCTTGAATTTTTATGTGGATTTGATCATAATGATCTTCCTAATCATGAAATGAAGGCAGTATAATTAGTGATTTTATTTCCGTGTAAGCAACGGATATGGTGTTTTTGATGGATAACCGGACATTGGAACCGTGTGAATTCAAATTATTACGCTTCGAGTCGCGCTTGGTTCTAATTCATGATAATTAAACAGTTCAAAATGAGTGAGTGAATAGTTGGGGTTCTGTCTGCTTGAATTTTTATGTGGATTTGATCATTATGCTCTTCCTAATCATGAAATGAAGGCAGTGTATTGTAATCTATATCCTTTTTTGGCACTGTACTTCTCCTAGGTGAAAACTAAACCACCAACCTGCTTGATGGTTGTGAAGTTGGATAAAGAATGGAACACTTTAAAATTTACCTGCCAACTTTTTTTCTTTCGTTATCCGAATGAGTGAGAATTTCTTGAAAATGTGTGTACTTACATTGGAAACAGGTTCTGATCTAAATGCAGAACCAGTGTATTTTACATCAGTTTATAATTGAGATATTGCTTCAACCATGGGGCCTTCGAAAAATTCAATTGCCAACAGCCATGAAACTAGGAAATTTTTTTCTGTTATTGACATTTTGTATTCATTTGTGTACCATGATTACTCTTGGAAACTATATGGGGCTGTGATACCGAATGTATCTTCTATATATGGAGAAGTTAATCCCCTTGTTCAAAATATATGCATTTTAAAATATGCGCACTTAGGATGATTATGCAACAATACTTCTAACTTAAAATATATGCACATTAAATCCTCTACAGCCAATCTCCCAGTGGCTTGGAAGAAGTAACGTTCAAAGACTTTCAACTCATGTTGACATTTGAGATCATGACTTAAAACATCAGTTAAATTCTCATTTTGTGAATGCTTGCAAGTAACCTTAGACCCTGTGACTGACAGTTATGTACTTTCTGTATTTGTAGCTTTTGATTGTTGCTTCACTACTGATGGATGGGAAGAAGAAAATTACAAAGATTATATTGGAGGAATAGTTGGTCAACTTAAAGAACACTTGCCAGATGCTTCATTTTTAGTGTTCAATTTCCGTGAGGGTGAGACACGAAGTGAGCTGGCAGATATCTTGTCTGAATACGATATGACCATAATGGATTACCCCCGGCACTACGAGGGTTGTCCCTTGCTCACAATGGAGATGCTCCATCATTTCCTAAGATCATGTGAAAGTTGGCTCTCACTCGGGCAGCATAATGTTCTAATAATGCATTGTGAGAGGGGTGGATGGCCAATTTTGGCATTCATGCTTGCAGCACTCTTGATTTACAGGAGGCTGTACAGTGGGGAGCATAAGACCTTGGACATGATCTACAGGCAGGCTCCCCGTGAGCTTTTGCAGTTGCTGTCACCATTGAATCCTATTCCGTCGCAACTGAGGTATCTAAAGTATGTCTCAAGGAGAAATGTGGCCTCCGAATGGCCTCCATTGGATCGAGCGCTCACGTTGGACTGTATCATTTTAAGATTTATTCCTAATTTTGATGGAGAGGGTGGCTGCCGACCACTATTCCGTATATATGGACAAGATCCTTTTCTTGTTTCAGATAAAACTACCAAAGTGTTATACTCGACTCCAAAGAGAAGCAAAGCTGTCCGCACTTATAAGCAGGTAATTTTGTATAATCTCAATGTCATGTTTTGTTTATGTTCTTATATTCTCCATGTCATGTTTTGTTTACATTCTTTTTAAGGAAAACTTTCATAATTTATTTTCTAAAAAAAAAAGAAAAAGGAAAGGAACTTTCATAATTTATCCTGAGAACCATTCATCAAGAAGCTTTTTTATCCATTTAACTTTTTCTAGTTCCTGAATAAGATTTTTACTTTTATTTTGCTCTCATTCAAGAGAATGATATTTACTCTGTGTCAGTTAGGAAGATGCATATGATTCTTCTTGTGCTTTCCATTTTTCTTGTGGGTTGCCTATGGTTCATTTACAGAATGAGAATTGGGAAGAATCAATTAGGAAGAACATCAAGATTACAGTCAGAAGTCACCTGCTTCTAAGTTTTGCTGCAACCATCTGTATGACTGTGCAAGGGGGCACAATCAATTTGAGGGGTTATGTAGCAAAACTGAAGTCGTGTCTTAGATGGTTCAGCTTTATTTGGACTTCGGGATCAGGAGTTAGTAAGATCGAGTCTGTTGCATTTGATCTTGATCCTTGGATGGCAAATTTTGCTGATAATAGATGCTTTCATTACTTAGTGATTCAATATATTTATTTCTGTTGTGAAAGTTCAGTTTTTCTTCTTCTTCTTATTTTTTTTCCTTCCCTTTTTTGCATGTATTTTTTGATCTAGCAGCTACTGTCTGATCCAATGTTTGAACTTTAGGTTTTTCTAAATGTGTTATCTGTTTCTTGTAGGCAGAATGTGAATTAGCTAAATTTGACATCAATTGCCATATCCAAGGTGATGTTGTGCTCGAGTGTATCAGCTTAAATGATGACATGGAACGAGAAGAGATGATGTTTCGAGTCATGTTCAATACAGCCTTCATTAGGTCTAACATCTTAATCCTTAACCGTGATGAGATAGACATGCTGTGGGATACCAAGGATCAATTTTCAAAGGTCTTCAGGACAGAGGTATGACAGGAGCATTTGATAGCAAAGCTATTTAGTGGTACTTTTTTTTTTCTAATTTATGGTATCTTCTTTGGATGAAGATTCTATTCTCAGAAATGGATGCTGCTGCTGCGGTTCTTGCATTTGATTTTTCCCACTTTGAGGACGAGGGCCTTCCGGTGGAAGCATTTGCTAAAGTTCATGAGATCTTTAATTATGTTGACTGGTTAGATCCCAAGGCAGATGCTGCACTTAATGTGCTCCAGCACATAGGAGCAGCAAATATTGTTCAAGAAATATCAGAAGCTGATTCTCGTCAGAGCTTTGAAATGGGCCTGTTACTAAGTCCTAGGAGGAGAGGGGACAACAAGAAGCATGGCAGAAGGAGCTCCCTGTCCTCGCTTCAAATGATTCAGGCTGTCTCTTCACTAAAATCATCTTCAGACGCAGATGCAAGGAAAGAGGCTGACTCGATGGCTAGTACCGAGATCTCTAATCAGATAACTGCTTCTCAAGCTGTGTTCGATCCAGTTGTGGAATCCAAAATTGCCTCAATTGCTCCATCAACACCTCCTCTGGTGCAACCTCCCAAGACTTCTTCCACGAAACTTCTTACTCCTCCGCCGCCACCACCTCCTCCTACACCACCTTCTCATTCTTTGACTTTGGATCCAACTCCTGCTGCCAAAGAGACTGAGAGCTCTTCGGAGGACAGAGGTAGAATTTCTTTAGCTGGTTCATCTACTACACTTGAGACTCGATTTTTTGGTATAATTTTTAATTGTTCACCTGATTCTCATTTCTTTTCAGCTTCTTCTGTTGCTTCATCTAATCCACCAACTACCATTCAACCTTCCCCAGCACACCCTCCTCCTCCACCACCACCTTTGAACGAGAATCAATCTATTAGGGTTGGACCTCCTCCATCCCCTCCACCACCGCCACCTTTGAACGATAATCCATCTATTAAAGCTGGACCTCCTCCACCACTTCCTCCTCCAATGCCACCTTTGAACAAGAATACATCTATTAGAGCTGGACCTCCTCCACCACCGCCACGTTTGAGCGAGAATACATCAATTAAAGCTGGACCTCCTCCACCCTCTCCCCCTTCACCACCTCCTTTGAACAAGAATCCATCTATTAGAGCTGGACCTGTTCCTTCCCCTTCCCCGCCACCTTTGAATGAGAATCCATCTATGAGAGCTGGACCTCCCCCTCCCCCTCCCATAACACCTTGTTTTAAGCATAATCCAACTGCTAGTGTTATGCCTCCATCGATGCTACCTCTTAGTGGGGATCTGGCTATTAGAGCTGGACCTCCTCCACCTCCACCCCCTCCTTTTAGCTCTGGGAAACCTTCTGCACCACCACCACCTCCACTTGAGTCGAGACCATCATCGAATTCATCTCGTGTCCCTTCTGTGCCGCCGCCTCCTGTTCCTACCAAAGGGATTTCAAGCAAAGATGTTCGATCACCATCTCCTGCACCACCGTCCATGCCACCATCTGCGCCTCTGCTTAGTTCTTCTGCTAGTGCAAAGGGACGTTTGTCCCGGACATTAAATTCAAGGACTAGTCAAGCCAAGAAACTGAAGCCATTGCATTGGTTGAAGTTATCAAGAGCTGCGCAAGGAAGCTTGTGGGCCGAGGAACAGAAGTCCGGTGAAGCTTCCAAGTATGATTCTTTTGCTTCAAAAGAGGTTCCTCATATGTTGAGCTAGGTTCTTCAGCGTACTCTTAGCTTTCACTAGATATCTTGGTTGCTTTCTCTCCATTCAGGGCCCCAGAAATTGACATGTCAGAGCTTGAGAGTCTTTTCTCAGCAGCAGTTCCAAATTCAGATTGTGGTGGGAAATCAAGTTTGCGAACGTCACATGCACCTAAATCCGACAGAGTGCAACTGGTAATCTTAATTTTCTCTTAAAAAAAAGATTTATGTTTGCTGCGTAAAGTTGACAAGGTTGAAGTTTTATACATCTACTTTCAGCCTTCACTATTATCATGTCACTATCACTGTGTTTTAGGGCGTATGTAAGGTCTGGATTTCAAATCCCTTTGTTTGGAATACAATTTGGTAGATAACTCTTAAAAGAGTACCATAAACGAACTTGAGTGATTATTTCAGTTTCTTTATACCTCTTTGATTTGTTTCTTAGTAATTATTATTTTTCCTTAGGTTTCACATAAGCCACGTTGGTAAGATTTTTGTCAAGTGAACTAAATGTTTATGTGGAAAAGCGGGAGTGAAAGTCTTGGCCCATCGGAAGAGTGATGACTGTCACAGATGAGCTTGATTATACAGAACTTAGTCTAGTATAGATATACTTATATCAGCATTGACACTGATTATTTATTAGTGTTGCATTGTTGACGAGATCTTAAAGATATTATTTGATTCCCGCAGATTGACCACAGGCGAGCATATAATTGTGAAATAATGCTTTCAAAAGTGAAAGTTCCATTGCATGAATTAATGGTGAGTTGATTTTATTATTCACATCTAATGTTATTCTTCTATATCAGCCTTCATCCCAGTTTGAGTCCTGGGGGCTTCCTCAATTCTTAAGACATATGTGGTCCACATCAGACTTTCAAGATCCTTTTGGTGCTCCTTGATTTGAGAATTAGAGTGGTGGGGTGGGGTCTTTCTAATTTCATTTTCATGTGTATAAATTAGTGGATTGCAGCTGCATATTCTTGAATCCTGAAATTTAGACAGTTGCGCCTTAGTACCCATATAGAATTAGAAGAATTATAATCGGATCTTGCATTCCTTGGGGCCAATTAATAGCCATGAGGTTTTCTTGAAACTGATCTTATTGAATTGAAGAAGATTTGTTTTCTTGTATATAGTCTAAAATTGTGGAAGTTCAATATGAAGGTATTTTTTAATGATAGAAGTAATTTACAAATAAATGTACCAATTAGAGCTGCCCATTTACAAAAAGGTGAGAATTAATCGTATATAGGAGCTCTAGCATCATATAATTGTTTGCAATGAAGCTTCTCAATCAAAAGGACATAATTTTTTAAGCTCTATACCTTGCAATTCAAAGAGGTGATCTTTCCCCTCAAAACTTCTCTTGTACTTTTTGTCGGTTTCTCTCTATCTGATCTAACAACTCAAAGAACTTGTAGACGCCACTTTTCTGCCTAATTTTCAGTGAATCTAAGAATAACATGTATATTCTCATTGGTAATCGAGAAAAGTAACTGAAAATGAAATAGAAGCAACAACATTCCGATTTGTTATTCTAAATGTCAGACTTTGCTCTGTAAATAGAGGTTGGATTGTGCCGAAAATTTAACAGATTATTTGCAAGATTAGATGATTCTTATTCTTACAAAGGACGTGCTCATTGCATAATTTTTTTTGTTGGAATATAACTGGTCACTCCAGCATCAATTTATTTCGAGCTATTTTCTGATTTCTGTACTTATGTTACTGTGGACCATTGATAGAGTTCAGTGCTTGTTCTGGAGGATTCAGCGTTAGATGTTGATCAGGTTGACAATCTCATAAAATTTTGCCCAACAAAAGAGGAGATGGAACTGCTTAAGGTTAGGTGAACATTGCATTAATTGTTCCTTTGAGTTCATCATTGGAACCTTAAGCTCAATATTTTTTCTGATTATCAAATATTTGTTTATCCAGAAAGTTGGGTACCAGAAGCGGACGAAGTCTTTCTTCTTGAGTTATAATCATGTTTTTTTTTTTACTACTTTCAGGGCTATACAGGAGATAAGGAAAAGTTGGGAAAATGTGAACAGGTGTGTTGGCTTTGTTTTAATTCATTTGATTTTCAAGTTCTGTTTTCGGAGGATGTGAGATTATTGATCTTCATCTCCATTGCATGCACATGGGTGCCTTTTCAAAACTTAATGGCTGCTTCATTAGATGGAACCTATGATGGGTAATTAAAATATTCCAAAGGAAAAACATACAGGAATTTATTGTGAAATTGGGTAGTTTTGCCACGTTTACATATAGGATTCTGCACTGTACTTCTACAAAAAAAAAATCGCAGCAAATAGAAAGAGTTTCCAAAAGGAATAATGGGCGTAAGTTCGATCCAGCAATATTGCGGAATTCAGTTTACTATTTTAAATCTATATGAAATGGATTTAGAATTTTTTTCTCTGACCAGTTACAAACAATAATTTTCGTTTGATGTTATACAAAGAGTTTTTGACTATGAGTCCATCTAGATGGACTTATGTTGGCGGTGTTTGTGTTGCAGTTAAAAACATCAGTTATGCTCCACATTATTGTGGTGGTTTGATTTTTGTATTTGACTTAAAACTATCCATCGCTATTTAACTATCATGGTTCCTCACTTCTTAGAAAAATTGATGATAAAAAATAAAATAAAAAACTGCCACAAGGTTTCATTGGAATGATTAATTGTGAAACAAAATCCTGCTAATCCCCCGTCCTGTTTTCCTTTGGTGAAAAAGGTGTCGTGAAGTAATTTTTATTGTTCTCCATCCATGTGCTGATGTGCATACCCTTTTTTCTGAACAATTTTTGGGTGATTTCAGTTCTTACAAAGTAGAATATCCATGAACTCTGTTTAGTTAAAATGTAAAAGCTTCATGATATAGAGATATAGCTTAAGCCACCTTTGCTTTTGGCATCAGAATAGTCAAAATCGTTTTCAATTTTTCTGCAGTTTTTCTTGGAGTTGATGAAAGTACCCAGAGTAGAATCCAAGCTCAGAGTTTTCTCATTTAAGATGCAGTTTCATTCCCAGGTTGGAATAGTGTATCCAATGAACTGCTTTCTCATTATTCCGGCTTTGTTTAACTTTAATCTTTCTGTTTCTTTAATCTTCTTTTTAGGTTCGTGACCTTAGAAATAGCCTGAATATCGTAAACTCTGCAGCAGAGGAGGCAAGTTATCATCTTATGATCATTGTTTTTCTGGAGTGACCTAGACATCACGTTTGACGCTTATCTTCTTTCTGATGCTTTGGTCAGATAAAGAACTCTGCCAAATTGAAGAGAGTCATGCAGACAATACTTTCGCTAGGAAATGCTTTGAACCAGGGAACTGCTAGGGGTGAGTCACTGTTGATTTGGTGAGATAGCATGTTTAAGTTCATCAACTATTATTTTATAATATGCAAAACTTGTCAGTATTTTTCACTCTCCATTGGAATGTGGAGTCAATAGTGATGCCAGTTATGAAATATCTGTTCTGCACCTCTGCTAAGGCCCCTCAGGCTCTGGTTCCAGTACTCTGTATGAGCAACTTTGGAAATCTTGATCACATTAACTAATTAGTTTAGGTGATTCAGCATGTGCTAAAATGTTTATTGACATCTATTCGGTGTCATGTGCAGTTTTTCAACTTGGTCTATGAAGTGATGGATTATGTTGATAAAATTTATTTCTGCATATTGTCTGGTACCAAAAACCTAAAAAAGCGAACCACAAGGGAGCCATGTTAACCTAAATATGTCAACATGATGAGGCTTTGAAATCTATCATGTCAACCTCCTTGCATAATTGTCATTTCGAGCATATGTTAGTTATGTTTCTTTATTATGTTTTCCGATGACATGTTGCTGAGAATGATGCCAATTGAACTTATTTTCAGTTGTACTTTTCCATCGTGCCTGTTGCCATCAACTCAACAAAGTGTATATTATCACTGTCAAACTTTAGGATTTTCCATGTTTTTTTTTGGGTTGATTGAGCAACAATAATAATTGGCATGTCACTTTTGAAATTACTTTGTCGCATGAATTGATAGCTCTCTCTCTCTCTCTTTCAATAACTAAATGAAGTCCTACTCTACTCTTAGCCGTCCTTTGACTGCAGACAATCTAACCTAAGACTGCTTGAAACCTTTTTGCTTATCACTTTGCAGTCTGAAGGAACTGGGTTTGGCCTGCTATGTTAACATGATTGTTTTCATAAGCTGTGAGCTGTAGCATTTCAGTCTGCATTTCAACATTAGCCAGTACCCTATCGGATACTCTTGATATCCCTTTTATGATTCTTTTTCATTTCATGCTCAGGCCTGTGTTAGATGTGTAGTTGGTTTGTTCTCGACTGGCTTTCTTGTTCCTTTTAGTTTCCAAAATTCATTTTCTTGTTTTAGGCTCTGCTATTGGATTTAGGCTGGATAGCCTTCTTAAACTCACTGAGACTCGAGCACGGGACAATAAGATGACTCTCATGCATTATCTTTGTAAGGTACGACTTCACAATTCTCCTTCTGGTGATTGCTAATTAGATTAATGAATGCAACATCAATATTAAGATTTTTACCGCTTTGATATGCTTATGAAGAAATAACAGTCATATTACAAGAAAATGTAGTTTTCCTTCAACAATTTCTTTTAATCCATGAATACTGACTAAATAGAGGCTGCCATATTAAGTTTAGGGGTTAGGGTCTTGGATTTTGTGCATTTTTATACAAATCGTGGGTTAATCATTTAGCATACAATAGTTGCAGTCTTGTCTTCATATTAAAATGGAGTGTAAAACTAGTTTGATTTGTAGATACAAACATTAGTAAACCAGAAAGCTGATCAAGATGGTTAGATGTTTTGTTCACATTTGGCGATAAGCCGATAACTGTTAGTGCGATTGTGCGAAGGGCGATTGATATTCCTGGCTGGAAAGCTTGATGCCGACTGCTTTCTTGCCAGTTAAGAATTCTTGAAGTTCTTTAAATTTGGCCTGTTTTAGTCATAGCAGCTGCGTCGTATTCAAGAAAAATGAAATAGGAAAACGAGTTTATGGAGTTACGATGGATAAGATGCCAAGGGTGCTGTAAGATTTGTTATTCTAAATGTTACACTTCATAAAATATTGAACTAAGAACCTGAACTTCACGCATTAAACCCTGATATAATATGTCATCTTCTCTCAAATTCTCAGTACTAATATCTGGCCGCATATTGGTCTCAGGATGCATGAAATGCTAAACTCTGCTTGTATTTCTGTTTCTTGGATTGATGTGTTCTCATCAGTTTCTTCCTTAAGCGCGATGTCTGTTAGTGTTAGTTTTCTTTGTCACACTCCATTTCACTAGTGAGGCCATGAACACTCTTGTTTGTCCGAAATACATGTTTGAAGATATGTCTGCAGTCTGCAAACTTTTATCTGTGGAGTTTGAGTCTGTGGACCATGGGTCTTGGTGCTGCTAGCTATCTGTTACTGGCAAGTCATTAACATTGTATTTATAGTTGGCCATACTCTTCATTTCTTGATAAATTGTAGGTTATTGCTGACAAACTGCCAGAACTTCTAGATTTCTCAAAAGACCTCACCAGTTTGGAACCTTCATCAAAGGTACTCTGTTTTCTTAACGTGCAAGTTGCTCTGTGCGTTATTATATTAAATTTGGCCTCATTAATGTTTCTTTTTATTCCATGTAGATACAACTGAAATTTTTGGCAGAGGAAATGCAAGCCATAAGCAAAGGATTAGAAAAAGTGGTGCAAGAATTGTCCACCTCTGAGAATGATGGGCCCATATCAGAAAACTTCAGTAAGGTATGCTAAGCGTATTAATGATGTTGACATCTTCTTCATGCATATTAGTTGCGTGTTTTGGTAACTGTCACTGCAGAGATGCTTTGCTATATTTTTCAGACCTCATTGTTCCTCATTTTCATGGGTTTTGTGTCTGAACTTATTATGCTGCTAGAATCACTTGATCAACCTACCTACCCAAAGAGTAGGGATTTCACAGGTTTGGTTAGGATATAGTTTTATGTCAACTTAGTCAACCCTACACAAACAACTAATTGACCCATTGAAGAATAACAAGTATGGAAATTTTTTGAAACGAGTCGACTTGAAATACCAACATGATGGATTTAATAAGGAATTACATATCTGTACATGTGCATAACGTGTGAATGCACACTTGTCTATAACTTTTCTTGTGCTTATAATTCTTGTTTATGATTTTTGGTCATGATGCTTTTACAGGCTCTGAGCTGTATGGATTTTTTTTTTTATTTGAGACAGGTGTATTGGCTGTGATATATGCATCATCATCTGAGTGTGACATATGTATGTTGATAAAATTGGACATAATGGTAATGGTTAAATAATCTGATCCATTTAAGTATTTGTCTCGAACTGTTCCTTCTGGTAGATATAACATGTATTCCAAAATAGATATGATTGATCCAGTAAATTCAGTCCTATTTAATTACAATTATGAAAAACTGCTCCTCCACCTGGTCCAATGCTCTTTCTAATCAGTAGGAGGCTATCAAAGTACAAATTTGTGTCATAGCAGTTGGTTGGGGTCACTCAATGGGGTCCCACGGCAATGCAATTTTGGAAGGAGGTGCATCTGGTTGAGGACTGACATTTGTCGGCTCACCCATGCATGCGCTTGTCTGTGTTAGAAAAGAAGAGGATATGAGAGTTTTAGCACTTCGAGTTAGATTAATTAGTCAATATGAGGGATTAATGGCAAACATATGCTTTTAGTCATGATGATAGAGTGAAGGGAATGAAAACTGAAGCTGACTATCGTGGTAGCATGTATGAAGGATATAATGACAGACTCAAATTTCACTTATCTTTAGAAGATGGTGAAGCAAGAGCTTAATTTCTTTAAGAATTAAGTAAAGGCTTCAGAGTCAAGGTGAAGATTAAATTTTGGATATTGAATTGAGGGGAACTTGTAGCCGCATTAGTACAATGGATGTCTTGATGAAAGGTGTGACTGTGCTTGTTTGTATGCTTCCATGATGCATGTTATGTGCTTACGCCATGTGTTCACCATTTGTAAAACTTACGGCCTGTTTTCTGTTGTTAAGGCTTTAAAGGAATTCCTTCACTTTGCTGAAGCTGAAGTAAGGACCTTGGCTTCACTGTATTCTGTGGTGGTATGTCCCGGTTTTCTGCTTGAAGATATTCATTATGCTTCTATAGTTTTCATCATGTGAGATCATTATTTAAACTTGGCCGTGATCTTTTCCAGGGTAGAAATGTAGATGCATTGATTGTCTACTTTGGGGAAGATCCAGCTCGCTGTACCTTTGAACAAGGTATTTGTTACTTACTATAAATTCGGATAAAAAGGATTGTTATCATGTACTATTTAGATGAGAGATGATGATGATGATGAGGTTTTGTTTTAGCCTAATTATCAGTAGAATAGGAGATAGCATGCTAGAGCTGCGAGCTTGCAGCGTGAGTGGACAGAATGGGTCTCCCTTTAACCTCTTCCTTTAATGCCTGCTACTTTCTGATATTTTATGACCTAAATTGCTGCAGCTATTTCCACTCTGCTTAATTTTGTGAGAATGTTCGTGAAAGCCCACGAGGACAACTGCAAGCAGCTTGAGTTAGAGATGAAGAAATCAGCAGAAAGTGATAGGATGAAGACTGGTGCTTCACATAAGGAGTCCGAACGCTTGTTACATACTCAAATCCAGAGTAGCAACGTAAAATGATCAAAGAGACACAAAATGTATCCCCTTGTCTGGATAAAAAAAACGAAAATTTTGCGGAACAGCCAAAATTAGTGAGATAAAGTATGAAGGATCTTGTTGGTGTTGGGAGAAGAAGGTAAATTCGGAGTAGAGATCAAATCTGACATAATTCAGCATAACATGAAACTAATGACAAAGGTCATAAGTTCAATTCATGGGAATAACCTCTCCACCTATTCTGACAAGGTTGAATTTAGCTTCCAAAAGGTCAGCCGCATTTAACCTATACCCCTTTTACCTGTCTTATGCTAGATAAACCAGTTTCTACTTTTTGAGCAATTATTCCTTTTTTAAATATTTTTTCGCCTTTTTTTGCATTATCAATTTGAGTAATTCCTCTTTTTGCAGCAATTGGGGGTCAGCGCCATTCTTTTTTTTCCTTCATTATATTACTTGTAAGTTGTAAATAGTTGACAGAATAAATATATCGGTCGCAAGTAATTTTACAGACCTTTTGGTATTAGATTTTTTTTTTCCCCTTGAACTTCTGTTCCATTAACTTTGATATATCTCTCAATAAGTTCCAAGATTAGATTTAAATTACTTCTTCAGTTTTCAAAATTGGATTGTATATTAATTAACCTGTCATGTATCGTAAACTCAGACAGCAAAATTTTTTAGAAAGATGTTAACGTACTTCGCTCATTATGCTCTATATGGAAACTTGTGTAGGTAACATGATGGACATTAGCTATAAAAGTAAAATACTCGTTTTCATTGTGCATATATTGCAGGATGTTCAACGCCATTAGATTTAGCTTGTAAACATGTTACAATGGAAGACATAAGTGTTGGAGAGAAGAGACTTAACATAGATCAAAACGTCTTCAAAGACCGTGTCATTTTTGCGAACAATTTTAGTTTGTAAGAACCCATATTTATACCATCTTTTGGCACAATATACGCCTATATGGACATTCAGAGTATGGAGCAAAGATCGGATGTCAAGTCTTTCCTCTCCAACATTATGTCTGACATGATAACCAAATCTAACGGCGTTGAATATCCTTGAGGAATATGTCTGCTCACCAAAAACGAGTCAAGGTACTTTTATAACTAGCGTCCATCACGTTCCCAACACATTAGGCAAATTTGGAGTACATATGATTCAACAGAAGCTCACTATCAGGTCCAACTCCGACACTACCAAAAAAAATCTGTATCCTTAGTACCACACCAAACAGAACCCTTGACAGAACTACGTTGCCCAATTTGACATCATCTTATGTATTGAGCGAGATTTTTTAAAATTGCAATGGTTCCTTGATATGGCAATCCCCGATTACCATACCATCTTGAAATATGACACAAATTTGATTCAAAAGGAGCTTCTTTATTGTTTTTGCAAATGTGAGACAAGTAAAGTTTTAGGAACTTACGTGGAGGATTTGGAAGTATAACCACTTCCAGTGTCCATCACAGCTAGTTGAGGAACTTGTGGCTGTCCTAAAAAAAATTCCACCAGAAATGAAGATGGTTGAGGATCAACAATAAAAAGGTGATTCCGGAGATTATCAGCAAAAAATAAATATCTGCTACCCCCTTCATTGCAGAGGCAATTCTCCAATGAATCTTGAAATTAAGTAGTGCAAGTTAGAAATTACCATCTCATAGCTTGTAGCATTGTTGCTTTGAGCAAGCAAGGAGTGACTGTGGATATGTGGTACAGAAAATCTTCTTGGTTGGTAGCGATGGCTATTGTGGACAGGGCCAATGATAGAAGAGTAATAACATTAATATAACAAGCAGATTCATGAGAAAAGACAAGATGTATACTTACAGAGAGATAAGGGGAGATCAATGTGGAGTGATTTGTGAGAATAAGTGATGGCTATTGTATATAGTGTTTGCAGCCAAGTCTCATTGGAGGAGCGTGAGACTAACGAGAGCCCCCGCTGGGGGCGATAGCAATAGCTGGTTGCCAAGGCGCCACTTGTGCTCTGCTCTGCCCCGCGGATCTGGCGAACAGGGTAGGCAATAAGACCAACCAAACCATATGTAACATTCCATAAATATGACCAAGCTAACCATTCCATGCCATGAGTACGACTAAACTAACCATTCCACGCAATGAGTATGGCCAAGCTAACCATTCCACGCTATGAGTATGAGTATGATCAAGCTATATACCTATACAGTAGGAATGGACTAGGAGTCTAGGAGCATCCGAAGAAGGATCAGCCGAGGCGTCTGTAGCAGTATCCAATCTTCTTATGAATAGTCAGATAAAGGAATCGGACACTCTTGTTAGGAAAAAGAAGAAATCACACGTAAATATCATTATACAGCAAAGAAGATGAAGATCTAACACTTACGACAATGATTCATTGACCTTCATGAGGAGTCTACATATATTTCCCTTGCCTATCTTTCAGTCCTACTCAAGCAGTGTCCACCAGAATCTCGGATCCCATGATTAGCTGCCATGGGAGTATCGTTCCTGCTACAAAAATCACTTTCACATAGCGAAATCAACACCAGTAAAACCAAAATTATAGCCGTGACGGTGTGAGCGATCGATTCGTCTCACCGAGAAGACATATTGAGAGGAGCTGCGTGAGAGAACAGATCTCCGATTTCGTCCAAGATTTGGTTTGTGCAAGAGAAGGAAATCAGTAATGAAATCAACACCAGTAAAACCAAAATTATAGCCGTTACGGTGTGAGCAATCGAATCGACATATATTTCCTTACCTGTCTTTCGCTCCTAATCAAACAGTATCCACTCGAATCTCGGACACCAAGATTAGCTGCCTACAACAATCAACACCAGCCGTGACGGTGTGAGCGATCGATTAATCTCACCGAGAAGACATATTGATTCCGTCCAAGAGATGAGCTGCGTGAGAGAGCAGATCCCCGATTTCGTCCGAGATTTGTTTTGTGCAATAGAAGGAAACCAGTTTGAAAAGGCGGCAAAGAAGAGTTGCGTTTTGAAATTTGGTGTGTGACAGCTGCCCGCGCCAACATGTATGCGTAGTTGTGTCCACTGTACATGAATGAAATAACAACGATCACCCCTAAATTATTTGAAAATTTCATTTTCTCCCCTTAATTTCTGAAACACCGCCCAAAACTTTCGTTAAGAGGCAAACACCGCCCCTTCAGTTGCCAATTGCCGTTAAACTTGACAGAACATGTCTCGTGGGTCCACGTGACAAACTAATTCTAATTAAAAACATTATTAACGTAAATTACTTCTTTTAAAGATCACGGACCTAAACGGAATTCGTTGGGCTCCATTTGGTTTATTTTAAGTTTTTTTAGGAAAATGTCATCTTTTCGTTTTGTATTTTCAAACTTTTTTCAAGTGATTTCTTATTTTCTGAATTTTCTAAAATAAGAATCAAACATGTGTTGCGGGATTTTTTTGTTTTAAAAAAAATAAAACAAAGAATACATAAAAATATAAACATACCAAACAAAATCTTTTAATTTTTCCAATTTTAATAAGTTGAAG
Source organism: Tripterygium wilfordii (assembly GCF_013401445.1). NCBI lineage: Eukaryota > Viridiplantae > Streptophyta > Magnoliopsida > Celastrales > Celastraceae > Tripterygium > Tripterygium wilfordii. Next base: position 748,162 of record NC_052240.1, on the reverse strand, counting down.
GCCTAAATTCGCAAAAAAAATAATAATAATGCCTCAACTAAGTTTTCTTTTGGGTTTGGATAAATAACCCCTAGGGGGGTTTATAGAGATATAGGAAGGGGTTTTAATAGTGTTACCCTTTTCTTTTTTCTTTTTCATAGGTAAACATTAGTAGTATGCAATCAACCAACTTTTTAAGGCTTTATTAGCAATCATTCAGTTTTTAATTTGTAGTGGTGGACATGATTATATAAATATTGGAATTTTCCCAGGTGAGAGGGTTGTGTCCGAAATTCCAAGTCACTAATATATCATGGCTAATCACGTGCCCTCAACGGGCACAAAAACAATACACTCTTTATTCTTCTTTTCTTTTTTAAAAAACACCTCACCAATTTTTCATTTGAACATTCGATATGGATTTGATCTCATACTGTTAAACCATCGTGTACAGAAGTTGCTTACCTAATGACATGACAAGTTGAGTCAAAATCAACGCATGATCATAAAGGTATTGTTCCTAATGAAAATCAAACTTAATACCTTTATGATCCGTACGATTTGAAACCATGGAGATTCACTATTTATACTATCACTCAGGTGATTACAAAATAATAGACACCATCACCTTATAATCCTCAACAATCCCAAAACATTCACAATCCAAATACAGATCCCAATCCCCCTCCCAAAACTATCATCAGTTGTGCAAAATTATTTTATTCGGCCTTGATTTTGCAAATGTCAGTATTTTTTACAATAATAAACATCATAAAATCAGTAATATTTGTCTTTTCAACTTTTATTTTTTGTAATTTATCATACAGCCACCTGAACCAGAAGATGTTAGCTCAGAAGGAAGAAGATTTGTTCTCCAATGAGTAATTAAATTCGGAGACGACTTGGCATGTGTCTCTTAACAAAAAAATAAGACACCGAGTGTGTGTACACAATTAAAATATAATTTAACTCATAAAAAAAATTATTAATTATTATTGGTGTTTTTTGTGTCGGTGTGAGGAACCTTAGAGGCTTAGATTGTAGTTTTCTGAGAGCACAATTTGGCTTCATATGGTCAGTGACTCAGTGGTTGGTTTGGAGTTGTACTGCACCACCTTTATCTCTCTCTTTTTTAAAAAAAAAAAATTTCGGATTTCACCGACAAGTCTTCCAGTCTAATTACTTCCAAACATTATCCATTAATTATTTAATTATCATAATCATAATTTTGTCATAAAGATCACATCTTTTCTACAACTTCAGGTCCCCAAACATTTCTATTACCCATTCAGTAACAACTCTTTATTGAGTTATGGTATTGGAATAGGATAACCATAGACCCACTTTAGATTTGAGGAAAAAGAACACATAAAATGCTATAATAGGTTTTTGCACGCCATGATTATTTTGCATAAGCTTTGGCCCAAATCTGGGATTAGTATATTAGAATGTCACCATAAAGCTTCTGCTTCTGCTTCTACAACAAATTTGCAGTCTTTAACATCACGTGTGTCTCTTGACTTTCATTTCCAGGCAAATCAGCAAATTTTGCTTCTCTCTGTCCATATATTATAATATATATATATATATATGTTGTATTTGTATACATGCATGTGGCACTTGATGGACTTTGGGATTCTTGGTAATAGTGTTCACAGATATCCTTTGAGGAATAAAAACACAAAAAGAAAAGCAAAGAAAGGAGAGAGAGGGGGAATCATCCACTGTGAGTTTGTGACTTGGTCAGAGTTACCATTAACTTTTGTTAACGGACAAAAGCACACCTGCATGTCTTATAACACAATCCTCTCTTTCTTTCTCTCAAAATTGCTTTGTGAAGACAAAGGGATCCCAATGCGTCTCTCCTCACCAACCACCATTTCTTAAGCTTAAAGCTTCATATCCAAATAATCATCATTGACACTCCCATGTCAGAGTAGTACTCAATTACTGGAGAGAAAGAAAGGGAGATAAAGAGATAAATAAGAGATGGATGTGAGTAGGAGAAGAGGTGGGGATAGGAGTAGTGTAGTTGCTGCAGGGTCTGTGTGGGAAAGCAGAATGAAGCTTGATGAAGTGAAAGGAGGAATCAAGGTCTTCAATGGCGGTGGCGAAGATAGTAATCAAGAAGAGGGTGTTTCGGATAGTCCGGCCTCGAAAAGGGTAGTGAAGAGAGGGCAAACCCAGAATTCTGTTGGTGGGGTTGCTGTCAGTGGGAAGAGAAAGACATGGAAATCTGAGGGGAACCCAATTCAGATTGCTAAATCAAGATCCGATTCTGACAAAAATTTTGAGGAACAGTGCAACGAAATTAGTGTTTCTGTGAATGGAGTCAAAAGGAGTCCAATTCAGACAAGGAAGGGGAAATTTGAAGGCAGTAGTAGAGAGCTTAGTTTGTCTACTGATGGAATTGAGAGAAGCCCAATTCAGGTTAAGAAGGGAAGATCTGAGGGAATCAAGGAGGTTGGTGTTGTTGCATCTGTTGATGGAAATGAGAGAAGTCCAATTCAGATAAGGAAACCAAGATCTGGGTCTAGTGAATTTTGTAAGGATGTTGAATCAAGTTTGAGAGTAGTTGAAAGAAATTCAGATCAATTAAGGAAGGCGAAATCAGAGACAAATAAGGTAATGAATCAGTCTGGCAAGAATCTTGGTGACAGTGAAGGTGAAATTGGATGGAATTCAGTTCAGACTAGGAGGGCAGAGTCAGAGCCTATTGAGATTGTGAAACAATCTGGAAAGAGGAGTAGCAATGGCGAGCCTGTGGATGGAATTGACAAAAACCCAGATGAAATTGAGAAGAATGGATCGGATGATTCTTGTAAGGAGTTTGATGAATGCCAAGAAAAGGCCATTTTGAGTAATGTAAGCACTGTGGGTATGGAGAAACATGATGATGATGCTGATGATGATGATGAACATGTTGGTGAAGAATTTGAAGAGGAGGATGAGGAAGTTGAAACTGAGATTGAGAAGAATATTGATGTGAAGGTAATCAATGTACCAGAAAAGAAACCTGATAAGGTTGTGAATGAAGAGACGACACCCAATAAGGTCGTCAAAGAAGTACCTACACCTCCCATTGTGACTAAACAGCCTCCCACAGTTAGAAGGAGAGCTACTATCTATCAAAATCTTCAAAATCCTTCAAAACCTGCTTCTGGTAAGCTTATTATATTGATTTACTACAATGTTCTTGTTAAACTCTCAGGTTTGTTTTCCTAATTTACTGTTTTTAATACCTTGATTCCTTTCAGTTCCAGTTTCAGATGGATACCAAAGTCACCCACAAACCCAGAGCAAATTGCAGAGTTTAGGTGAAATTCCACATCTTGCTTGGTTATTATTTTTTTGCCTGAAATTTGAAATTCACTTCCATAGTTTCTATTTTTCAGTGGATTTGGTGATGTGGAGAGATATCTCAAGATCAGCATTTATCTTTGGAATTGGAACATTTATTATAGTCTCCTCATCATACACCAAGGATCTAAACATCAGGTCAAGATTCCTTCATTATTGACTTAAATTCCCATTTGGCATCCTCTGTTTCAAAACAGAGCCCCAAAACTAAATTCTGTTTGTAATTGCCTCTACAGCTTTATTTCTGTGGTTTCCTATCTGGGTCTTGTTTATCTTGCTGCCATCTTCCTCTACAGATCCATTATCCGCAGGTACCACTTCTTGACGACTTTCAACAAATTTTTAGACAACAAACAGATAAATCAAATTGATCTCATTTGTTACAGTAAACCTTGTTTGTTTTACTTTCAGAGGAATCATAGACATAGATGATGCAAGTTATGTTCTAGGAGAAGAAGAAGCTGTTTGGCTGCTGAGATTGATTTTACCTTATATAAATGAATTCCTGTTGAAACTAAAAGCACTTTTTTCTGGAGAGCCTGCTACTACAATGAAGGTTATTTTCATGCTTTTCTTCTCCTATTTGTTTATTTCTTGAATACTTTATCTTCCTTGAGTGCACAAACGATAAGTTCTTTTTCTGTGACAATGGCAGTTGGCAGTGCTTCTGTTTGTACTGGGCAGGTGTGGCAATTCCATAACCATCTGGAAGATGGCAAAATTGGGTAAGTTTCACTAGAATTGTCAAATCAACGAAAAGAAATTGAAAACCCAATTTTGCAAAAAATAAATTATGCCAATGTCATGGACCTCATGGTGATGTAATTGTCTTTCACCATTGTTGTTGGGCCCATTTCATGATATACCAAACCCACGTTGTCATTTGGCATGACTTGCTACTTGAAAAAGTAAAACAAAGAGGGGTGTAGGAAAATTTAAGCAGTTTTTTTCTAAAAATTTTCTGGGGAGCCAAACAGGAGTACATTACTGTTAAATTCTCTGCATGTTCTTTTCACTTTCTTTGTTTTTTTTCTTTTGCTGACACATGGTTGTTGCTCAGGTTTCTTTGGAGTTTTCACTGTACCAAAAGTCTGCTCTTCGTACTCTACACAGTTAACTTTATATGGTAAAATCTCATTGAATTTAATGCCATTTTGTCTGTCTGCATATTTGGGTTATGATAGCATGCCTTCAGATCAGCAGAGAAATGGTAGACTTGCATTTGGTGATCGTAGATTCGAAGTCAATGTGACCTGTCAACAAAATTATGATAGTTGGGGCCCAATGGACCTTTGTAGTTAATGGCAGGTTCTGTGTCACATCATGTAACGGCTCTTTCGTTACTCCTCTGGACCCCAGATGATTAGGATTTTATGGGCCCTAAGGCCGAAATGGGTCATAAGTTGTTGGGTCCTGAGTCCTGAGTAAGCCTTACTTTTTTATCTGTAGGCCCTACCACGATAATGGGCTCCTTCTGGTCTTTGCCAGTTGGCCTAAATTATCTCTAAATCATAGAGTATGGAATCCCTCGACTATAGGATCTGTAGGATTCAAATTAAGAAAATGAATTTGTAGGCTTTAACTACCAAAAAGTAACCGAGATTAAGAGTGTGTTTGGATTGAGAGATTTGGGAGAAAGGGAATAGAAGGGAGGGGAGGGGGAGAGAAGTGAAGGGAGGAGAAGGGAGACTATTTTTCCCTCTTCCATATTTGGATAGATAAAAAAAAGAAAGAAATAAAATTTATTTAATTTACGAATTTATCCTTATTTTTATGTTAAAATATTATGTACAAGGGTAAAATAGATATTTAACTTACAAATGACTTAATTAGTAATCTCTTCCCTCCAAATGACTCCATTTTGGAGAGAAAGAATTTTAACAAAAATTTAATGAAATCTTCCTCCTAAATCCCCTCAAATCTCTCCCCTTAATTTTTAATCAACTATCCAAACAAAGGAATTGGAAGGCAACTCTATTTCCCTTCCTTTCCCTTCCCTCCAAATCCCTCAATCCAAACACACTCTAAGGATGAATCATTTATATCAGCAAATTCAAATTCAAGCTCAAACACATCAATAAATATTGTCCATTATTGATCACGGATCCGTACGGGTTTGTTTTTCTAAACTGTATATGTAGTACTTAGGCACATAAAACATGTTTGTTGTGCGAGAGGTCTTTACCTTTGTTTAGATGTCACTCAATTGGATTTTGTTAATCCGATGTGGGATAATAAGTTTTGACACTCTTCACACTTGTGAACCCGATTATGCGAGGTGAAACAAGTGGATTCAAATAGAGGTCATTGATTATAGTGGTGGCAAGAACTTGTGTATTAAGTATGATTCATTGATTGTTTTTCTCTTGTTAAGCTAATTAATTAATCATAGTTTGGATTACTAATTAAAGATTGATGAAAACTTTGTGAAGCTAAATTCTGGGTGCGAAGATTTGGTGATGCTTGGGAGTCATGTGCACACAAGAAAGCAGTGGCGTTCGCTTTCTTTACCCTTGTGTGGAATTTATCTTCAATCGTTGCTCGTATTTGGGCAGGTGAGGATTCAACAGTAATAAAGTTCCCGAAAATTAGTATCTCAAGTGTTCCAAATAGGATGTGTCACACAATAAATTGTTTAATTTATTTTAAACTTAACTGCAAAATTCCCACTTAAATCCACTCGTTACTTGACACATAATATTTGAGACATTTAGGACGCTAAAAATCTGGTTGTTTTTATGGGTTTTCTAATGTGCGATTTGGATACACTGTTTGTAGTGTTCATGCTGTTTGTGGCCGTCCGATACTATCAGCATTCGTTGGTGAGGGATGAATGGGCAGAGGACGAGGCAGCAGGTGAGGAAGCATGGGATGGACAGATTGGAGGACAAGGACAAAGGCGTGGACCCACATTAGTCGACGTAATTAAGGCAAAGAAAGGAACCTAAGCACATTCCTCCCGCTTAGGCAACTCTTATTTGTATTATTTCCTTTTTTTTTGTTATTGTAAATACGTGCATGTGACATTGTTCAGCTAGCATAGTCCAGTGTGGAAGCAGACTACATGTATGAATAATGTATAATTATCTTTGCTTTGAAAACTTTCCTCTTTTTTTGTCTAGAATAGTAGAATCGGCAAATCTAATCAGTTTTTTGGGAAAAAATTAGTAAAAGAATATGGAAAATGGAGAACCAATGGAATAAGAGGCCGATTGGGCTATTTCAGGTTATGATCAGTTACGACGTTTAATGGAACAAACTGTTGGAAATGAGCCCAATTACAATTCCATACACGGTAGAAGATTGGGCTCAATCTAACATGGATAGCTTTAGTCATATCCCGATTTTTTCTAAAGACACGTCAATCTAAGTTGTTCACTATTTCTAAAAATCATTTGACGGGGTATTTTCAGAAAAAACTAGTGGTGACTAAAGTTACCCACCTAACATTGCAAACATTGAAAAGCCCAAGCCCAACTTTCCGGTTTGTGAACATTCGGTTAAGCGAACCGGAAATTTTCGGGAGCCAAACAGAGGCGCGGTAAAATATCAATCTTGTTCAGGAAAGGAAAAGTGGGAAATCCATATTCGTAGGCTCAGTTGTCAACGACCCGAAAGTTCTCTCTCCGGCTTCTGCGACCTCCGACCCCGTCTTCGGACTTCGTCTCGCGTATTTCGTCTCGGGCGTTTTCGGCGTGTTCTCTGCTCTCGTTCAGTCCGTACATACACGCATGTTCGGGTTCAATTTCTCGGCTTTTGTTGATTGGTTCTTTTGAACGTTGAACTCTCGTCTTTCGATTCATTGTCCCTTTTTTCGTTGAAATTTGCAGATATTGTTGTTCTTGACATAGAATTCTGTAAGTTCTTTTACACTCCCCACGATTCTCTTCAGTTTCATTACCTTTTCTTTTCTTGTTGATTTTTGTCTTATGACTTTGTTTGTTTGATGATCTTTAGACCTAAACCTAGACCTAGACTGATATAAATGTGAAGGGACCGTGTGACTCTCGATAGTTGTTGCATTATGGAAGTTCTTATGGTCTGGATAGTCTCATTATTAAATCAAAATTTTGATAGATTTGGAAAAGCATGGGGGCCGAGATTGGGGGTTAATCAATATTTATCAGTTTTAAAATGATTAGAATGCAAAATAGTGAGGGTTTAGGTATTTTTCTTTAACTGTCTGAAAATAATCAGGCATTTTCGTTTAACTGTTTGTTGGAATTCTCTGTGAGGCTGTGAAGGTTTGATGCAGGGGTAGGAATCCTTATTAGAGTAGAATTCCTTTAATTTAGGTTTTGTAGGAATCCTTATTAGAGTATAATTTCCTTTAATTTGGGTTTTGTAGGAATCCTTATGATAAGAGGATTTCCTTTAAATTGCAGGTCATGTCAGCGGTCAGCCTTTGCCCATGAAGCCTATGTGATTCTAGGTTTTCTAATTCTGCTAGGATTTGATTGTAACTTCAATTTAAAGGCTTGTTTGCCTTAGTTATGAGTAGTCTGAAATTTTACAACAATAATTCACAAATAGGGGAGATGCTGAGAGGGGAAGGTGAAACTATCCGTCCCTACATGAGAGAACCAGGGCAAACTGTTCTAAAAATTGGTGTTTTGGTTGCTCAATCCTAAAAACAAATTCGTCATCAGTAGTTTCAAACTACATTAGGGTTTTGGGGTTTCAGAATTTTTTTTTGCATTTTATTTAACTGTCTGTGCTGGTCTTTTCTGTTGGCTTTGGAATCACACGAGCCTGCTACACATGAACCACAAAAATTGATATCGATTGCTGATTGATCTTTCAGATGAGTCTTGTGACTGACTCTCCGGTACACTCATCTAGTAGCAGCGGTGATTTTGCAGCCTTTCTTGATGCTACGCTGGATTCTAAATCTTCAGATTCATCACCAGATGAAGAAGCAATTTCTGATGTGCATTCTGATTCTTCTGACAAAGAAGCTAAAGATGACTGCAATCTCATAAGAAAGAGGTATGTCTTTGTTATTCTCTTTTATCATATTTTCTGGTCTCTGAGAAAAGTTTTGAAAGTATTTATTTGTTCTCCTTTTTCTTCTTTTATAGTTTTATTTTGCTTGTTGGAAGAAGCTTGTTCTTCTTTTTTCATCCCATTTTATATTTGTGTCCGTGCATGTGTCCACCATGCTTGTGGATATTGTTGTCATCATTTTATTTAATCATTTTTTATTGTATACCCTCCACGAGTAATTTTTATTGAAACTGCCGAATAAAGGCCCAGGGTGGAGAATTTGGAGAGCATAGAAGAAACCCAGGGGTCAACTTCTAATGGGTTTGTGGAACAGCAGTTAGGAGAAACCCAGTGGTCAACTTCTCATGGGTTCGTGGAACAGCACTTAGGTAAAGTGTTTTGTGAGTGGATTGTGAGTGGATGCATGCTTTTCATGTGTGTCTGCATTTTTTATGGGTAGGAGTATAGTGAGGAAAGGTGTTCTGCTAGTGAGTTTGTGTCTTCTATTTCTTTTAGCTAGGAACCCCACTAGGATGTTTGAATTTATTTCTCGATGTAAGATATTAGTCTCAAGTACAGAATATGGGTGCAACTGACGGGCATAGTTTTTACCCTTGATGCATCTTCTGGACTTGCTTTCATTGAGAATTATGTTTTCTTGGCTCTATTTTTTTATTAACATGTTTTTGTCGTCAGAAGCATCCTGGAAGAAGGATATATGTAAACATCCGGGATCATTTGGTGAAATGTGCATAGTTTGTGGCCAAAGGTTGGACTCGGAATCTGGCGTGACTTTACGGTATATCCATAAGGTATAACTTCTATAAAAATAAAAATAAAACTGTTTTTCGTGGAAATAAACCTTTGCCGAAATTTAATCTGATCATCTGATATTCCCTGTTTTTTTATTAGAATTAGTAAGATAGAAAGAACAACTGTACTTGCAGGAATTAAGACTTGGTAATGATGAGATTGTTCGGCTACGCACTACAGACATGAAGAATTTGCTGCGTCATAAGAAGCTCTATTTAGTTCTTGATCTTGATCACACTCTGCTTAATTCCACTCTACTTTTGCACTTGACGGCAGAGGAGGAATACCTGAAAGAACAAACAGATTCCTTGCAAGGTATGTTCTGTTAAATTGGTATTTTGGAATGCAATGTTTTGAATTCCAGCGTTTATAATGGGCATACCTATTTGGCTTTGCAAATTAATTACTCTTTATCAAGGGAATTTTTATAAATCTGTATAAAATTGGATCTACACCTTTTAATTTGATTACAGCAAAAATAACCGCAAACCGTTATTTTAAATGTTTTGGGTAAGTAACATGCTTCTTTATCCAATGCCATGTTTCTGTAGCCTAAACTCAATCTTACTTGAGAATACAGTCTATTATGCTTACATGTCTATTAGCCTTCATTTTTGTATTTTCTCTCTGGGCATTTGCATCTGTGTCCTTCAATAAAGCATTTGTGATGGCTATTTCCTTCTTAATCCTCAATTTTGTTTCACTTGGTTTATTTCAATTATCAACATATGTTCAGAAGGCAGCCTTTTCAAGTTGAACTCTATGCATATGATGACCAAATTAAGGCCCTTTGTTCATACCTTTCTAAAAGAAGCAAGTGCAATGTTCGAGATGTACATATACACGATGGGTGATAGATCTTATGCATTGGAAATGGCTAAGCTGCTTGATCCCAGAAGAGAGTACTTTGATTCTAGAGTTATTTCTCGAGATGATGGTACTGAGAAACATCAGAAGGGTCTTGATGTGGTTCTAGGACAAGATAGCACTGTTTTGATCCTTGATGATACGGAAAATGTAAGTAAATGTGCAATCAAACTACTTATATATCTTCCTAATTCTATCAATATCACATTATGCCATGATTTATGTCTTCATCTGCAATGTGGTCCCATAATTTTTTTTTCCTTTTTCCGGCCAAATCAAACTGTCACAAAAGTTATGTTGCAGTACCATTGCATGCAACCGTTTCTTTTCTTTTTCTCATACATTAATTTTGATAGTTTCATTTTATTGTAAAGGCATGGACAAAGCACAAAGACAATCTGATACTAATGGAGAGATATCATTTCTTTGCTTCAAGTTGCCACCAATTTGGCTTCAATTGTAAATCTCTTTCTGAGCTGAAGAGTGATGAAAATGAGTCTGATGGAGCACTCTCATCTGTTCTCAAAGTTCTCAGGCAAATTCACAATTTGTTTTTTGATGTATGTATTGCTCTTTCGCATCTTCCCCGATGGAGCTATGAGCATATGGTTGTTTGCAATTGATTTATTGATGCTGCACTTTCTTGTAGGAGCTGGGTGATACTGTTGATGACAGAGATGTGAGACAGGTAAAATTATTTCTGGAGACTATTGAACATGACTTTTCATTTTCATTGCATTGTTTTCGCTGAACAATTAACTCCTCTGATAAACATATTTGTTCACTGTCCTGGATCCCCAATTGATGGGCATTCGCATCACTTGGGGAATCTGGGCATTGTATAATTTTGGATGTAGCATTGTTATTATATTTTTAAAAAAAGTCCATTATTTTGATTTGGTCTAGTGCATGTCTTGGGACTCCTCTATTAATTGTGTTATACCTTTCAATCAAGGTGATGTATTTTTCCCTTCTCTGGTCCATTTTGCCGTTTCTCAATTGCGACTGCTGGTTTTTCATTAGTGACTTATGAAGAATGTCTCTCTAATCTGGATGTTGAATTGAATTTTTTCAGGTGCTAAAAACAGTACGAAAGGAAGTTCTCAAGAATTGTAAACTTGTCTTCAGCCGTGTTTTCCCTACTACCATGTTCCAGGCTGAAAAGCACCAGCTATGGAAGATGGCTGAGCAATTGGGAGCTTCTTGCTCAACAGAACTTGATCAAACAGTCACTCATGTGGTCTCGACAGACGCTGGAACTGAGAAGTCCCGTTGGGCAGTGAAAGAGAAGAAGTTTTTGGTCCATCCAAGGTGGATAGAGGCAGCCAACTATTTGTGGCAAAGGCAACCTGAGGAGAACTTTGCCGTCAACCAACAAAAGAACCAGTAGAGAAATCTTTGCATAGATGCACGCCCTCCTAGTTGTGAATAGTAGGAGTTACTTCATTTTCATTATAATAGATCAAGCCACTCAAAATCACATGGGACCATTATTTACTGTAAACTATGGGTAAAATGATGTCCCTGGATATCAGTTGAATCTGTTTGCTACTGGCATTTCCAGTTCCTGGATGATGCAGAGGCATTCTCGTTTTCATGAGTTCAGGACAAATCGTAAGATGACATGCCTAGTTCTGCTGCAGAGCGCACAATTCGTAGCCTAGGACTGGATGCTATTGTCGTCATCAGTTTACCTATTGCAGTGATTTCTCATTTTTGTTTTGCGGGGAGGCCTGTGGAATTTCTTGTTGTTTATAGCTATCTGTCATATCTGGAGCTTTTATTGTGTGCGCACTAAAGTTTCTTGAGATGTAAATATGGTTTCCCATAGCATTGATAGCTGTTGTTCTGAATCATCGTCCAACTCCTTAAAACTTCTTGAAGGATTTTAGGTCCTTCAAATTAGCTTATGGTTTCTAAGTTGCTAGTGTAGTCTGATGTTAATTTGGACTTTGCCTCGGATCCAAAAAGAGGAAATTTTGGGAACGTATTCTTCTGTAGCATATTTTCTTTCATGATAGGCTGAAGTCGGTCCTCAGAATATGTAGTAGTAGTACAAAGCATTCTGAAAGGAGATTTTTCAGAATGGGCCTGAAGTTGACATTTGCTTTAGGTTGTGAGTCTGTTGGGCTCTTCTAGGCCATGGATAATTGGATATGCGTAATCATCTAAATCTTCATGTCCAGGCCGTGAGCCTGTTGGATTCTTCTACATTATGGGCCTGTGTGGTCTTCATGCCTAGGTCGTGGGTCTATTGGGCTCTTCTAGGTGTGAGCCTTTGTTATTTTGTCGCTTGAGCCTGTGTTATTTCACAACCGATTGAAGTCGACAATGCCATGCATGCATGAGCAAGTGTTCCTCTTTAACATTTTACGGTAAGTCGATGATTTGTCACTCAAGTCAAGTCTCAACTAACGATCCCTCAACCAGAAGGGACTTGTAGTTTAGAAAATCCAACCACATATAGAAAAGCATACGACAGAAAAGAACAATAGTTGCTCTCTCTGTTATTACACACTTCCACGTGTTTTTTTGCTGTCGATTAGGTAACTGAGACTAAGGACCAGATAACGATATTTGAAAGTGACAAAACAATGTGTGAGACCTTAATTAGCTAGCCAGACTAATCAATCATGCTCAAGGGTTGAATACATATATTGATTCATCATTCATGGAGTTACATTATTCAACATGTTGTTCGTTGAGACAGTTGAAATTAATTGAGAGCTTATCTTGAACAAAAGGCATGTATTACTCTCTATTATTGCCCATGTCTTAAAAAGATATTCTATCTTTTACTTTATTAGAATGTCATCATCTCCTCTCTCGTGAAGGTCGATATCAAATGCATGAGAGTAGTACTTCCGTTGTCTTGGACCTCCACCCACACTTTTCCATCAACTAACTTATGATGAGTCCTTGCATATTCTAGATCCCAAGCAAAGAGAATGAATTATTTATCAAGCAAATAAAATATTTGACTTTTCAGTGATATATTATTATATTTGTCATAAATCGAATATTGAAGACCACATAAATCTAACCCATATAATTTTAAGAGGTAATGTTCGCTCTAACTCTACGGGCCCGCACGATTTTGTCCTTAAAAGAGTCATCTTGATTGAGAGGGTTTAAATTTTTACTTGAAAATCATATCGATGGCTTACACCTAACCGATATGGAATATATACAAATATTAACATAACATATTATATGTTTTCAATCCGTAATTATTGACTTAAACACAATATTTTAAAGCAAACAGTTATCTTATTATAAAAAAAAATTGAAAAAAGATGGAGATTTTGTATATATGTTAATTGCAAAAGACAAATTGGTCAATGTCTGTATTCTAGCTAGTGATTGTGCTAGCTTCTTTAATTTTATCTCACCGGCCAATACTGTGAATCAATGATATGTGGCTCTTATTTTCCTGTTTTGAATATGATTTGCATTTCTTATGCTTGGCTCAAGTTGTTCTTCATGTCTCACGTCATAAGTAATTATAATATTTACTTACATTAATTGACCTATTCTTTGATTAATTAGTTGATTCATAAAGATTCTTTGGAGCCACTAAATATTCTGTGAATAAGTATTTCCTCTTATTATACATACCTAAACTATTTTTGTTCGTGATTCACTATTAAAAGGTCATGTATTCAAGTGAGAGAGTGGATATTGAATTTTCGCTGAATTAATTCTCAATGCTCAACACTCATAATAGCTCGGAGAAGTAAAATTAATATGTATATTAGTTATATATTCATATATAGTACTAATAAATACGACTACTAATTATAAAGAAGTACAAGAGACACACATAATATCAAAATCAATCATACTAATAAAATAATTAATTAAGCAACAAAGGGTTGACAATTTTGGATTTGAATATTATCGTGGCATAGATAATAAGATAAATTAAAGAAAAAAAATATATGAATTAAAAGAAAATGAAAGCTCAACAACTAGTCGTACGGACCAGGACAGAAAGGAAATTATAAAATAAAGTTATCAACGGAAATTTTAAAGATATTTCTTGCATCGTAGCATATGAGTTTTCATAAAACAATTAATATTACTAAAGCATAATTAAAGGCTGTTGCACTAATTTATGCATTTTTGTTTTTATGTTTCATATGTATGTATACTTGCAATGAATGTCCACGAAAGCAGTGGTCATGTTCTACAAGCGTTAATGACTCCCTATCCCCACATACTCTATTCGAATATCATGTTTTGGGTCCACTATATCTATATAGAATTCTCAGCTACGGACGTCTGTAAACATTATTGTTTATTGTTTATGAACATTTTAATCTCAACCGTCGATTCTGAACAATGATGAAAAATGAGAGATTTTTTCATTTCTCTTTCCTTCCCGTGTCTCTCACTCATGTCTATCTCTGTTTTCGTTTTCAACTGCTTCTCCAATTGACTAAGGGGCGAGTTAGGTCAAACACACTCTAAGAAACACTTTGGTGATGATGTTTACTAATGGCTAGATTGGGGTTGTTCTTCATTGCAATGTATGTATCTTCTGAACTTGATTATGATCGAAATACGGAACATCGATGATCAAGGCTTATGGGATTTTGATGGTGATATGGTCTAGGCTTCAATTTGGTGAGTCAATTATCAGAAATCATGGCCTGCCGGAACAAGAGAGAAGGAAAGAAAATGATATCGTATGTATGTATCGTTCGTAGATATTCTCCTATTCGGCTGTCCATATATGGAAACGGCTCTGCATGCGAGTATAAAAAAATGTTGCTGTCCAAAGTGTAGTCAAATCAAACAACATGCATAGCTGTAATACACGACGAATCTTTTTATCCCATCAAATTATTTATATTTAATGGTAATTATTTTGTTTTATTTAATGGGTCCAGAAACTAATTGGGCATTTTGTCCTCTGCAAAGGCACAAGACTCTTCATTTTGCAAATTATATATATATATATATATATATATATATATATATATAATTACTCCAATATTACCTGATGTCATATAAAAATACAGCCACCACCACAACCATCCATTTAATAGTGATTAGCTAGGTAAAGTGCACTGATATTGCTTAAATTAAAACGTATGTTACTGTTACATATATATTATACTTGCGAAACTAGTTAGGTTAATTTGTGTTTGGCTTAGTTCAGTTTATTGAATTCCAATTATTATTAATTATCAATTTAAATCTGAATTGATTTGTTTGTATATATGAAATTAATTATAATCTCTTTATCTGCTCTCGTCAATAAAAACAGGTGGCATATATATATATATATATATAAGAAATGACATTAACAAGGGCAATTCAGACTTATATGAATCGGGTCGTTTTTCTTAAATAATGAATAAAGAGGAGGAATGAGGAAAAAAATAACGATTTCTTTTATCTTACAAATAATACAATAATAAAATTAATACATATATATCCTATATGTGTAACACTAAAATTTAATAAATCTTTTTTTATTAAATTATATCGTCCAGAATAATCAATATATATATATATGGACATAAAGTTGGAAGACCATATGGTGAGTGGGACATGTTAATATCAACATGTAAAAAGGCCAACCCGAACCAGAAAATAGCAGTCAGCATACGCCTCTCTTTATTATAATTTTGTAAATTTGTTTCTACAAACTATTTATATTATCTCTATTTTTCTTTTCAACTTTTGTTCGTTGGTCGACTAACAAGTAACAATACATGTCACGTCACGTTTTATTCTGTTCCAAGTCCACAAGAGCATACAATTATCTACCCATATATAGCATATATAATTATATACACATGCACACATACATGTTACTAAATAGGCATTCATATATATATATATATATATATCGGTGGCAACTTTGTTTTATTGTGGCAACCAAAAACGATGCTTGGCTGTGTAGTAAACATTGGATTCATGTCATGCCGTTGAAGATTACATTTTTTTCACAATGCGACATCCAACAGTCTTATGGTCCTCTAGTCCGCTCGGCAAACTGCATTTCCAACCAGTTTGTCAACACTAATTTGTTTATTTTTTTAAAATTTTTTTGCGAGGATAAATGTAAGTTTTAGGTATTTTTATCTTCTCAATCGAGATAATTATAAAAAAGTTAAGTGATTAATATAGCAGGATGGACTCAAAACCTAATAATTATCAACAATTTAAACTGCTAATATCGCAATAAAATTGTTAAAGGATAATAACTAGCAATGAAAGTGTAAGGATTTACATTGGCAGGTGTTAGGTGAGATTGAAATATCCTCCAAATTAGTTTCAAATTTTCCTTTCCTTTAAAAAAAAATTATATACCATATTAATTGAAATTGAAAAATTAAATTTGGAACTTTCTCAGACTAAAAGTTTGAGACGAATCCCACATAAGAATTAAAACCTGCTCTTTACGTGTTAATAGTTCATGTTTATCTATATGACAACTTACAACAATCTTTCACGGCTAACATACACTTATAACTTACCAATTTTTATTTTATATTTTATTTAATTTGTTGAGGTATCCGGAGATTATATACTTAATCAGTGGGTGAACGAGTTGGTGGGAATAAATCATTTCAATGGAGAGATCAAAGTTTAATTCTCCATATAAATACTTTGCGACATATCAAGTATTTGAAAAGAGTCGGGCAATCCAAGTTTCTAGAATTTACATTTTGGCTCAATTTGAAAATTCAAAGATGGATCCACCTAATTTTTATTAAAACTTTTGTTAGTATTATAATTGTACAAAAAAATCGTGTCAAACCAAACTAATCGTCAACCGATCATTTAGTTAGTTATTGTCAAATACATATTAGTGAAGATTGATCGAAAAAACTCATCAAATAATCAATAATTGACCGATCAGTTAAATTTATGTCAAAAAATCAACAAAAATAATTGAAAACCAACAGGGAACATGCCAGCTATTATGGCGTATTATATAAAATTTTGTAATTTACCGTTTCAAGGATAAATTTGTCATTACAAACTTACCAGTGGCGCCTTGGCGGTTCCAGACCACCAAACTATGTTATAAACGAAATCCGGATCAATCTTCCTGGTCCACGTAATCTAGATCATGATACGTGGCAGACATTAAACGTGACTCAAAACCGTCAGATCACGGTTACAAAAATGGTTACTGTAGTTAGGGTTAGAACCGTCATTGCGTAAACTCAACCATCAATCCGCTATATAATGAACCATTTATGCTGCGAAAGAAAGCCGGACCAGAAACAGAGAGTTCTGTGGGGAATGCAGAGAAATGAGAGGAACTTCGCTGACAAAGCCTGAACTGAGTGGGAGTTCCAAGAGGAGCACCGGCGGCAGAAATTGTCACAGAAAGCACGTCGAGGACGGGCGATCAACTCGGACTCTCGATTTTCATATTCTGTCTCCCCCCTGTCTCTGCCACAACATTCATCAAGCACATTCCCTGGAACCAAAGCTCCTTTGTGTACCCAAAAATTTCCGTAGATATTTATAGTTTTCTGTAGCGAATCTACTAGAGATGGCAGAGAAGGTCAGAGGCGGTAACCCAACCTTGCTGGACGGAAAGTACGAGCTCGGCCGTATGCTTGGCTACGGAACTTTCGCCAAGGTTTACCATGCGCGGAACCTTCGGACTGGGAAGAGTGTGGCGATGAAGGTGGTTGGCAAGGAGAAGGTGATTAAGGTCGGTATGATGGACCAGATCAAGCGCGAGATCTCCGTGATGAAGATGGTGAAGCATCCGAACATCGTCGAGCTACACGAGGTCATGGCGAGCAAATCCAAGATCTATATCTCCATGGAACTCGTTCGTGGCGGCGAATTGTTCTCCAAGGTCGCAAAGGGCCGGCTGAGGGAAGACGCGGCCAGAGTTTATTTTCAACAATTGATTTCGGCCATCGATTTTTGCCACAGCCGCAGTGTTTACCACCGCGATTTGAAGCCAGAGAATCTGTTATTGGACGAGGACGGAAACTTGAAGGTCACGGATTTCGGACTCAGTGCCTTTGCTGAGAACTCGAAGCAAGACGGTTTGCTTCACACGACTTGTGGCACACCAGCATATGTTGCGCCGGAGGTGATTGGGAAGAAAGGCTATGATGGTGCAAAAGCAGATCTGTGGTCTTGCGGTGTAATTCTCTATGTTCTCCTCGCCGGATTCTTGCCCTTCCAAGAGGACAACATCGTCGCCATGTATAAAAAAATTTACAGAGGAGACTTCAAATGCCCACCGTGGTTCTCCGGCGACGCTCGTAGATTAATCACAAAGCTTCTCGATCCAAACCCTAATAGTCGAATTACCATAGCCAAACTGATGGATTCTTCTTGGTTTAAGAAATCGGTGCCCAAGTCCATGATAAGCAAAGCAGAAATGGAGTTCGATGCCTTGACTTTGGATGGGGACAAATCAAAACAGCCAGAGACACTCAACGCCTTTCACATCATATCTCTATCGCAGGGGTTCGACCTCTCTCCCATGTTCGAAGGGAAGAAGAGGGAGGAAAAGGAGGAGCTGAGGTTCGCAACCACGAGGCCCGCCAGCAGCGTGATTTCCAGACTGGAGGATGTGGCGAAGTCGACGAAATTCAACGTCAAGAAAAGCGAGACTTGTGTGAGATTACAGGGGCAGGAGAGTGGTCGGAAAGGAAGATTGGGTATAGTGGCGGACATCTTGGCAGTGACGCCGTCGTTCCTGGTTGTGGAGGTGAAGAAAGACAACGGTGACACTCTAGAATACAACCAGTTCTGTAGCAACGAGCTCAGACCGGCGCTCAAGGACATCGTCTGGACGTCGCCGGCCGAGAACTCAACATTAGCTTGAATTCATACGTTCAACCTACCAGTATTTATGTTATTGTTCTTCTTCTTCTTATCATTCTCAACGTTTTGTATCCATCAACAAGAACATCAGCATTGTTGGTTTTGTTGTGATGTCTTCCTTGTGTTTGTGAAAATGTTCAAATGGAGTGGGTTCCTTTTGTTTTCGTTTTCTTTCTTCATATTTGTTAGCATTCTGTTCAAGTGTTGTCAAGACCACTGGTCCATGATTGAAGAAGATTCAAAGCTAATTCCTAGAATAATTGTTAAGAGTTGGCACGTTTGGAGTATTTGCAATTATGAAGCTTTTTCTTTCTGTCGTATTTCATTCATATCTCGAAATATGCCAACGTCTTTTTTTTTCTCAATTATTGTCCTATTAATTCATTCACACTCACTATAACCTCTAAACCTTTTTTACGTACATTCTGAAAAAATAAAAACAGGAGAAAGTGCAATTGATGTGACTGGGTCTTACTTTCTTGATTTCTCTCCTGTTCATGTCTCTCATGTTGGTGCAATCCCGGGGTCTGCAATTCTCTCCATCGGCTTCGTAGATGCGCAAACATAACTTTGTCAGATATCTTCTACACATAACTTTGTCATATTATTCACCTTTAGATATGAATTTATGAGTCTGCGAAACTTCAGAATTCCTCCATCCATACTTGGTGGGGTATTGGTGGACATACACCAACAACCCTAATATGATGTCAAGTAAATAACAAAGCTCAGTGTTTGGCCACAAATATATTGTCTAGTGAGAATTGAACTTAAAACCTTTTGAGTGTATGCGATTTGATTCTAAAGAGATTCACCAACTAGGTTATCACCTAAGTGGTTTTGTCAAACATACCAACTGTTGTCGTCGACTTCATTGTTAGCCTGTTAGGTAAAAAGAGAGATTAAAAGCAAACAAGAAAATACTTTATGACTAATATGTTATCTAATCTTTACTATGAAGACAAAGTAAGCAAAGGTTTGTTTGTGCCAATTTTGACAAGAAATATTGCAAGTTGAGAGCAATTGTGAATATTCATTCTTAATTTTCTGGTACCAAAATGACAAATGTTGGGCTTCAAAGTGTTGGATGCATTCCTGGTTATTAATTAGGCTTGCTTCCCTTCACATGAATTTGGCCACTCTCTTTGCATTGTTTCTTCATTCCCCGTTTCTTCCTCAATGAGGTCTCAAATACATGTTTGCTACAATAATTTGATGGTCCATACATGTGCAAATTAATGCATTGATTGGTATACATACTGATTTTGTAACGTAATAATATTAGCCACACATACATACTCTTGGCCTTATTGAATAATTGACTTCTCATGTGAATGAAAAATTCTATTGAAGGGGGGAAATATCCATGCCTTATCTTCCCTTTTATTCATCTATTTGGTTTAGGTACCTAACTTCAGCTGTTAGAAAAAGTATACGTATAATATACACATTATATACATATATAATTGCTATACTTTGATCATTATTTTTTGGGTAATCATCAAACAACCTTACCCTTTAAACATTCTATATGGATACAAACTCGGCCATCAAAAACTTTTGCGCATAGAAGTTTTCCACCTGACGACAATAAGAGTATTGATCCTAGTAGGAATCGAACTCATGACCTTCCGAATCCATACGATTTATCCCCAATTAGAGATTTCTTCTTCTTTTTCATGAAATAAGGGAAGGAAAAATATCAATTCAATTCATACACCAAATTCTGGCCAACTTCATCTCCTAAGTTAATTCAATTACTCATTTAAGAAAGTTTTATCGGTTTGATGGTCACAAGCTAATGGAGCTATGACGTTCATTTTGAGACCTTCCACGTGCCTATTTATCATAACATATGGATGTATTACATTATCAGCAATAAAGTTTTTGGATTATTATAGTATCATTGATTAATTGAACACTTCTTGATTTTTAAGTACAATCATGCATTCTAAATGCGGCATTTCCTATACAAAATAAAATTAATCACACTACCTTGTACAAATACATACTTAATAAAATAGTTCTGGGACATGTCGAGTCGGGGACATGCAAGATGTACGCATATCTTATAATATGTAGAAAGACCGTTTTCAAGAATTGAACGTGTGACCTCTAAGTTGCACATTTACAATTCTAACACTGAACACATGTTCTAACTATATAATATAATACGAGTAATCCAATAAACTACCATTGATGATGAAATCTAACAGATCATTGTTTAATTGTCATAATTAATCTTTGTCACAAGAAAGACAAGATTTGACGATGAAATGCTTGCTGTAGGGTAGGTGATTAGCTTGAGGACGCCACGGGCCCACACGTCTATGACTCGTAAACCAGCCTAATTAGTAATTAGTGTATATTGACCATCCGATATTCATGGGCCCAAAACATTCTTGATTCTTCAAACAACATTGATGGGGCCCATTATATAGGTATGCTAAGGTACGGAAGTATGTAGTTGTCAAATGGACCTATAATGGGCCCAATGTCTTTAACCTTTAATAGCTGGACATTCCAGGCCCATATCCAGTAAAAGATTTCGCAAGAAACACCTCACAGGCGGAAGTAGACGATAGGTCTGCAAATGCAGCATATTTCTCATCTGACGGACGAGCTTCTTTGGGCGAGCTATATTGTTATGAAGGTTCATGGGCTTTGGGCTTAGGTTTTAACTGTAATTGGACCAACTTAGATAGGGTTCATGAATTGAAAGTAGCCTGCTGGGCCTCAAACCTTTGACGTATAGCTGGGCCTGCAAATTGTACTTGGCCTTTTAAATAATATAATGCACTTCGAGTCTATTGATCTATTTCTATTCTTCTTCTTCTTTTAATTAAAGATAATACCTCATACATAAAAAGTAAAATACTTTATTCAAATAAATAAATCACCTTATACGATAAGAAGAAAATGAAATCAAAGAAAAAGAAACAAATGTTACTCCCAACAATGTTATCAAAAGCTTCCAATAAGTTCTGACCATATAAATACTTTGGCCAAACTTTTGGCAACCAAGATTATAATTTTTTTTTAAAAAAAAGAAACTAATTACGAAACAATATGGTTTGGCCATATTAATACTTTGGCCAAACCTTTGGACAACCCTTTTAAAGATGTCAACAGTGTCAAAACACCTACTTCGCCTTCAGATCATGATATGTACTCCAAAAAGTTTTAAACACTTTCTCTCACCATCACATGTTGGCTCAGCTTGCATTGGTTCCTCGTCTTCTTCGACCACCCTCCCACATTCTTTATCTGCAACTCCGCCGAGCTGCAATTCAGCTTGAGTCTCCACACACTGGTTGGACATCTTCAGAGTTCCAGTAACAGTGTTACTTTCAACCTTGTCAGCTTCAATCATGAAAAATGCACCTGCCTCTTCAGCCTTGCAATTATAAAATGTGATTGTGTCGTTAGCCTTTAGGTGATTTTCCTTCACAAATCGACTCCAACCACTAGTGAACACAAAACTCTGACTGCTGCTCCAGTAACAATACCTAAATTTCCATTGCCTCATCGACCTGTCATAGAAAACTAGCTGAACGCCACCCGCCTTCCCATCAATCATAAGTTCTTCCGCATCTTGAAACATATTTGGGAAGAACTTAACAGCGTATTTCTTTGGGATGACTAGCCTATTCAGCTTACCAACATCACTTGGAGTGAGTTCCTTTTGGAACATTTGTTTGAATAATACACCTACATTGCCAGGCGCTGTTGCCGGATTAAGACCAACTCCGGCCTGCACGCTTTGGGAACGAGTCCTTATATAATCTGCAAACTTGGATGCATAAGAACCGTCTCTTATCATGTTAAGAACTGCTTCAGAACTATAGAGACACTGAAATTTTGGCTCCTCGACAGTGATGTTGGTCCATGGGAAATTCCTGTGACAATCTCCACTGCGGAGTTTGATTGCTGCGCTATCATAAGCCATAGCTGCTTCTTTTTCAGCTTTGAAAGTTCCAAGCCAAATTCTTTGGTGATTAGCATATATTTGTGCACCCCAGTGACCATTTTGCTGTGGTACCACACCTTTGAATTTTAAACTACTGCCAACATACCTGCCTTCTTTGCTTGCAGGATGCTGATGGGTGCTGCTATTTGAATCCGAAACCATGCTACTTGAAATCAAGCACTCCATTTCTCCTTCCATTGGAAATCTGAAAACAAACAATATACAACAATTCATCCGACAGAACCAGGTAAAGTTGACATTTAAATAAAGGCATATCATAGCCATGGACTTTACTGCAACGGTAAGATAGAAATGGCATAGGAAAATAAAAGTGTGTGGCTTTTGTAAACCCAAAACATCAAAACAGTCAATATGACAAGCAAAATACATGTACAAAATCCAGAAAACACATCAAAACTTCCTAGTGACTGAAATAATGTGGCAAAGATCAAGCATGCTACACTACATATTTCTCACTTTTTCTAATGATATGAAAGTATGAAAAACTCCAGATTGAAATCAAGTCAGTATGAGTACGGAATAGATAACTTCAGTTAACAACCACAAATTCGAAAGACTGCGAAAATCCTATTCCTTCACAAGATATAAGATCTATTCCTTGATTATTGCCTATGTAGCTTGAACTTTCTGAACGACAAAATTTATTGACACTAATGAACCTCCTTTTCTGTAAATGCTTATGCATACGTCATATGCCTGCATTATCATCCAAGAACTGAAAATTGGAACTCAAAACTAGTCCCAAAGACTTGAGCTCTCTCTCGAGAATTGAGACTTTTGCTTGCAAGATAGTTAAAAGAATGAAGCCAGATTTTCTACTAAGGGCAAAATGGGCTTATATTATAGGGGCAGGCTGGCAAAAGGAGTATCACAAACAAAGTGACCTATTCAAATCATTCAATCAATTACCAAAAGAAAAAAAATCGAAGGCATCAATGCAAATACATCCTTTTTAATGATAAGGAAGCATGGAGATATGTCAACTATATATTACCAATAAGACAGACATCTAAGACAAGGATACTACTGAAAAGTTCATGATGTAACAAAAACACAAAGGCCAGGTGCACTTAGTTCACAATAAGATTATACAACCCAGTAGAGCTGAAACAAAACAGATACCTGATTAGTGGGAAATGCTTAGGTTGACTGAACTCCTTAAACTCACCTAAGACTGCATCAAAAGAAGTACCTTATGCGATACTCAAGACATATGGTGAAAATTTCAATGCTTTTAGAAAAAGAATGTTGTGTACTTTCTTTGCAGCTGAAACACATAAACAGCCAAGATGAATGGCCAAAAATTCTTGTCCAACTATTAGTTTTACAATCTCACTTCACATCCTGCACAAGATGCACACTTATGCATGAAGGTGAACAGATAGTCATCTACATTTCTATCGAGGCATGAACGGATGAAAGCCCTTCAGAGACAATCTCATTTCATCGCTGTCAATTTTCTCAATTAACTTGTCAGAAAAGAGATCATACACACTTGTGCGTACCTAAGAATTTTGTCTCCAGTTCATATCACAATAAATGGCCATACAAACATCCATTTTCAGATCCAGTAAAAAATACAAGAACGGAAAAACTGGAAACAATAAACAGAGCTACGAAGGGCATGCACTAAACCTTGGTCAAACTCTCCCCCAAGAATGATATAGAGAGAAGAACTTATAGATCTGCCAAGAAAGTGACAAGACAAGCTGGCAGATGTCACAAACCGGTTACTGTTCTTATAAACCTTCAGCCAAAAATCATAATATGGTAAACAAGAACACACAATTGGGAAGTACTCACGGACTGACAAGGATTGACTCCATTTTTTTTTCTCGATAATTTATGATCTTTTTAGCGAGAGGGGGAACGGAGGGGGAGAATAGAACCCGGTATCTTGTCCAGCTGATTCAAATCAATAAGAAGTAGGCCACCAATAGGCTTGTGCGAAGGTTGACACCATATCATACTCTTAATGCATGTATTCCTTTATCTTACACTGCACGACCTTAAAGTGAAACAATCCTACCACATATATGTATGAAATACTGAATAGAACTAGCACCGAAGTCTTCCACAAAACCAAGCTATTCAGGAAAAAAAAATAGTTATTTTACACATGATTTTTAAAGGACACTTCAATTTCCAAAGTAAGCATATTATCAGCAACAACAGCCTTAACCATCACCACCGATCCAACAAAAAACTAATGTAAAAGTTACATAGTTGTAAATGCTAGATGTGTACTTAAGGAGCAAATGGCTCCTATCGCCCAAGGCGCACTATAAGAGGCTCGATTGAGAGACACTAGGCTCAAAATTAATTAAATAAAAATAACTAGGGAAGACCTAGATTTATTGCTAGGTTTATTGTTGTGTGTGTGTGTTTGGTTCAAAAAAAAAAAATAGAAAAGGCTTGATAAATAAGAGATAGAGAGAGAGAGAGAGAGAGAGAGAGAGAGAGAGAGAGAGAGTGTACATTGTAACCTGTACAATCTGAAATTCAAATGGATTAAAAGGGCAAGATCTAGTCGAGAAAGAAAAAAATACATCAAAATTCTATATTTTAGAGGAACAGGTGACCTTACCGAGGATGATTTGTTCGATTTACTGAGCAAAACAAAGAGGAGATTGCGAGATAGTGTTTTTGCTCTTCAGTCAATGATGCATACCGTTTCTGCTTTGATTTTCTTCTCGTTTCACACTTCTAATTACTGATGGTAGAGGAGCAAATTTGGTTCCAAACCACATGGGCTTGTCCGATCTATGTAACCCAATTCTAAACCTTCAAATTTGGCTTAAGAACACATCTTGAACCCCAATTTGGCCCAACTTATCATCTCGCCTTTTTTCCTGCCTGAGAGGTGATTTTGACAACTATTTGTTCATATAAGTTTGACAACTTCATTTCTATATTTGTTCAAATAACTTTTATTCGAGTCTTTTCTAACCTCTCTCACTTATTCTTAGATATTTTGTGCTTAAAATTTCTACATCAAGGCATTCAGATTCCCACATTCTATATCTTGAAGCAAATATTAATCAATTTCTTTTGCTCCAATTTCAATTAGCGCTAATTCTAAATTAATTAGCAAATATTTCTCCGGACATCAATACACACTAGTCTTGATCATTTTCATCTCCATTACATCCCTTTAATGACAGCTACTTCTTAACAATGCGACAATCAATATTCAATAATATCATTTTTCTCTATGACGGAGTTCGAATTTTATTGATCAAAGGCATAGACAAAAGGCTTAAGGAGACATAAGCCTGGCAAGACGTAGACAAACACAACAAACTATATAAGGACAGTAAGACAACTACAAAAAACTAAACAGTCACCTAATAGAAAAAGACCTAACAAAGCATTGCAGTTGAGCAATTTGATTCATGTTCAAGTAAAATAAATAAATATTTAAATTTATAATTTACCTTGTCTCAATGTAATCGTTTTGTTACATAAAATAGTTTCTATTTCTACAAGCCACTCTAACAAGCTCACATAAAAGAATTCCTGAAAACTGTTCAAATAACTTATCGTTTATAAACCTATATAACCAAATCATGGAATCCTGTAAATTAAGGCTTTAAAGTATCATTTTGCTCCTTCTTAAGGCACAGAACATGTTTATATCTTTGACAAAAATCAATGATGCGTAGCTAGCAAGAGATGACACAAAACATTTGCGGTTTCTACAAGTAAGCAGCATGAGAAATGTGGTGATGTGTGGCATCTACAAGAATACATTGCAAAGGTAGATTGGCAGAGAGTACCAGCACTACTAAAGTGTCAAAATCAGCATCATGGCAAGCCTTTTCATTGCCAAGACAACAACATTTATTCATCATATTATGACCACTTCAAATTAATTGAGGTAGTACTCTATGCACAAAAATACTTTTTAAGGATAAGAAATTTTTTGCGATATGTTTCAAGTTGATAAAACGCATACATCCTATGCAATATAAAACACGCTGTCTTTCACACTAAATGCTCACAGAACCAATTAAGGAAAATCAATCATGAATATAACTGCTATTCACTGTCTCTTAACTTGGGGTACAGAACTCAAATCAACACAAACAATAGGCACTGCCTATGCTCTCTTCTTCCTTTTTAATAAAATAACGTCATCACATTATTTCTTGAAAGCTTTTAACATTTTCCAAATTCAAACTCCCCGTGTTAGAACGATATATTCTCTTTAACATATCTAGGAGCTATTTCAAATATTTCCAATTCCAGTAGGCATATAAAAATGTCAATTATCTCAACCTACCAACAGAACAATGGGGAATTTGAATCCATGACATACATTTATAACCAGCAGCATTTGTAAATTAATTCGAACGAAAAGAGGTCACCTTATCTAATTTAGTGAATCCCAAAGCTGGACTGGCTCTATGAGGGTTCCTAAAACAGCAACGTGTAAAAGAAGCGAAGTTTTACAAAATCATGTAAAACTAACCAACCATTAGAAGCAGATTTTTTCCAAATCTAAGATGAAAAATTAAACACATTTGACACTCCACATAAAAATAATGAGAACTGATGCTAAACATGCAATAGAAAACTTAATCACCAAGACATACATACCTGAGAGAGAATAAGCTGCAACAAATAGAAGCTGTTTCTCGCCGCCCAAACAATCAAGTGTGTCTTGTACAATTAACAAAACCATGTTAACGATTTTAAATAAAAGAGACAGAAAACACTAAAAAACGAATGAGTCGGAAAAACCAAAATCAGATCGCACAAAATAGGAAACAAAATAAAAAATCAAGAGAATTAAGTCAGCTGATTATGCATCATCTAATTACAAACCGTGTCCATGACTGCCAAATAGTGATTATGATCTGCACACGAAGAGGAAACACAATATACTTCCCATATTTGTGAGATCAACTCCCGAACTTTCCTTCTCTTCTTCTTCTTCCTCTTCCATGTCAACAAAACCAAATCGAGAAGCCCCAAATAGTATTCGCAACTTGAAACAATCTGCATCGTCAGTACTGTAATCAAACAAAATCGAAATATCTGGTACGCGAAACCCTATCCCGTAGGGAATACAAGAAAAACCAAAATCGGTGCCAGATTTAGCGTGATATGACTTTACAGCAACCAAACAGACCCCTCCCCTCGCATTCCAGAACAATTAATGGAGAAGAAAAGAGAGAGTTATTAAAAAAAAAACCCTAGATAACATTGTTTTTAAAGAAAAAAAGTACCATTTTCCGTTAAATGGGCGGAATAACGCCCGGAGGAAGCGTAGTACCGCATCATCGTCAACAAATTTTTTACAAAAAGGACCATTAAAAGTCACGCTAATCCAGTTTCCGGGTACAACTGTTGTTCACTACAGCTCTACCACAAAAAGTATTATATTATAAAATAGTCGACGAGTCAAGCTGCTCTGATGAACTAAAAAACAAAAAACGACATCAAAATAGCGAAGACTAGTAGTATTGGTGGCAGTAGCAGACTTACCTCTTCCGATTCATATATGTCACCGCCTCGAATACCATCTGGTACTAGCCACTCGAAAACCATCTGGTACTAGCCATTTGTGAGTATATATGGAGAAGGGAAGCGACAGCTGTATAGGTGGAAAAAGAGGGGAGAGAGGACACCTGCTGCGTATTGTTGTTGTTGATGAGAGTGAAAACTAAAGCTGACAGAAAGAGAAATGAGCACGCACCGGCAAAAGAATATGCATTGTACAATTGCCTGAGGGTGCTCACTCTCTTCTGTCAGTTTTTCTTGTTTCCCTCTCTCTCTCACTCTATCTAGAGATCTGTGGCAACTCTCTGTCACTCTCTCTCTAGAGATCTGTGGAAAAAACACCTATATGTATACCATAATTCCAAGAATCCACAGAGTCACGGACACAACAACATTTTTAGGGTTGCTACTTTTTCTTCTCTCTATCTCTACATACGATAGGATAGGAACCACCTTTGTACTCCTCTCTCGATTGGGTGAAGTTGAGACTATCCAGAGTAGCTGGTGTGTTTTGTTAAGAGTGACTGGGTTTGGCCATGGAAGGAAATTTCAAGGACAAAATCAATTCATATGCTCCATAACACGAGTTTTAGAGAGAAGAAGAAGTGAAGAACACGGGGAGGGACAGTGATTGTGATGTGTCAATTCGTTATGGGCTGAAGATAAGATGGTGTGAATGGGGCTTGTTTGACGGCTTGACTTTGTAGATATTATTTAATTAATTGATTGGAGGAGAATTTCCAATCGTTGGATCACACATCAAGTGCCCGATGGGGTCCATCCAGAACCAGAAGTAGAAATTGACCTAAACACGACAAGGATACGAATTAGTCTTTTTAACGCTTTTAGCTAAGATCAAGTTCAAGTGTGTGGAATTAGTCATAATTAATTAGTTATACAACTTCCAATCTTCATCAGCCCTCAAATTTTTACTTCCTGGGGGAGGTGACATGGATCGTCGATCAGGACCTCATATATATTTTTTTTAATTATCAGTATTATAGTGATCCAAATTCAATTAAATAATATATCAATTTAATTTTTTGTTAGAGAATACTTTTTTTGAATTATCAGTATTTAATTTTCTAGCTCATGCAATCATCCCTCATTCAAAGCGTGCTGGTATGCAATGACGTACCTAAGTTTTATGGGATCTTATGCGAAGTCTAAAAATGGAATTCTCTTCAAAATATCATATATTATTTAAATTAATTTTGGTTATATAATACTGATATTTTTAAAAAATATGGGGCCCTGAGCAGCAACGATGTCACCTCATCGAGGAAGCTACGAGTAATTGTTTAGTCATAAGATTTTTTTTTTATAAGAATCAACTGATAAGATTTACCCTTACCCTTTATCACGAGAAGATTGGGGTGTGGATATGAACTCGGTACAGTAGTGGTCATGATGTTGAATAAAAAAGAAAAAGGGATTGTGAGCAATAAGAGAATATGGCAATAGGGTCTCTTTTGCGAGATTTTAAAGATCCTAGCTGGTTCCCCATGTCAAAGCATGCACAAGCACAAGCACAAGCACAAACACAACACAACACACGCCATTCAAGTACATTTCACAAGTTACAATGCAAAATAGAAGATTAGTAGTACATTCCAATAGTACTTTCAATTTTTTTTTGATTTCTTTATTAAATATAATGTTACAGGTCTCTGAAGATAATAATGCCTTTTCTTTCCAGTTCAGTAAAGTGACAGGGTGGAAATTATACATAAACAAAACATCATTATTACCATAATCTGCATTATTAATCAACTAAAGTGTGTTTTTTTTTTACAAAAAAGACGAAATATAACGATCTTAGAAATTATATAATCTTCACATCGAG
This sequence comes from Tripterygium wilfordii, assembly GCF_013401445.1. Lineage (NCBI taxonomy): Eukaryota > Viridiplantae > Streptophyta > Magnoliopsida > Celastrales > Celastraceae > Tripterygium > Tripterygium wilfordii. Next base: position 717,986 of record NC_052240.1, on the reverse strand, counting down.
TCGTCTACAGTACTGTTATGAAACTGCAAATATATATATACCCTATTTGATCCGACATGGCCCAATTCGGTGTGAACAATGTTGACAACATTTTTCTTTATTACATCCTCAAAAAAATGTAAAGTCAATTGGGGCAACTAGCGTTTTATCTTCTTAGTCATGACTCTTGAAATAGACGTTTTCATTCGATGAATCTAGTATTTGTTTGTCATTTGTCAATCAATTGTATGTTCTTAGGATAAGATAACTTTGAGACTACAAGATTTTTTCAAAATTTTTATAGACGACTTTAAGTTGTTTGATTGATGACTGAAGTGACAGATCGTTGCAAATAGATCATTTTAAGGGGTCAATGGGTGTCCTATTGTTCCAGCATTTATTAGATATCCAACTAGATCATATAAATCTAAATCACACAGGTTTTGTAATTCCATACAATTCTTTTAATTGGGATATGAGATATGATGTGTGTTTTTATGATGGAATCTGTTGTTATTATTATTTGGATGCACATTGGAGAAATTCATTGGGTTTGTGTACTAGTCCACAAAGATAAATTACGCATGTCAGGCAAATTCATGCATGAGTGGGAGAACATTACTAACATGAACTTTGCCACCAAGCTAACATCAACATTGGCGGAATATGATGTGTTTATTGAAACTATTTATCTTCTTATCCAGCTTTACCAATATGTGTTGGTCGCTAAAAAAACATCTAATGGTCATTGTGCATTGGGCTTGGCGAAGTTTGGTCCAATTTTGTTGGAGTAGTTTTGTTTCTGATATGGATTGGGCTCCTTGAAAGCGGATCAGTCATATATGGACTGGGCATGACAAGCCTAAGCCCAAGCCCATATCTGATATAGTTTCCTAGCCATTCAATCATGACTAGATCCAGCCCACTATGTCACGAATAAATATATGGGCCTGTAACCAGTTGAGCCCATATAGGATCACTAATGGATTAGAAGAATTAAAGCCCAGCCCAACTTCGTTGAATCTACTCTCCTCCCATCGTTGATTGCCCTGCTCTCCAAACAAAAAGAGGGGAAGTAAAACAGTGAAGGCATTCTCCAGTATCCAAAGACCTAACAATGACTATGGGCACCTACGCCTCCAACAATCCGGTAGAAATTCACACCGACGTTCTCTCAAAATCCAGAGAATCTTGCTACAAGGTATTCTTTCTTTTCAATTAAGTTTTTGTTTTTGTTTATTCGTTTTTTGAAATATTTAGATGAATTTATAGACTCTGATTTCTGAAATTGATGGATTTTGGAAGGCTCGTGATGCTTTTTATGCTTGCTTTGAGAAAGAATCTGATAAGAAACCCACCGAAATTGGGTGCGTGGGGCTCTTGTACCCGGTTGAGTGCAAATCATCCAGGGTTGAGTATGAGAAGAGTTGTCGCGCTTCATGGGTAACCTAAATCTTCTTCTCGATAATTGAATTTTCGTTCTCAAATTTTCAATTTGAAGTATTTTTTGATTAATTCATGTTGATTGTGTGGTTCTTTGGAGGTGCAGGTGAAGCATTTTGATAGGCTGTACTGTAGAAACAAGAGAGTGCAAAGGCTGCTGGATGACAATGACTCGAGGAAAGGTCCGTTGTCCCTTCCACAGCGCTACACTTTTAAGCCCAATACTGCTTGATTCCACAATTTGGGTGCACTATGTGGTGGATCATTCTGGAATTGAGTAGTGTTTTTGTTGGTCATTTTAATAAAATTGTACTGGGATGGGGGTTATAGTTAAATAGATAGAAACTACGGTTTACTTTTCTGTATTAGGCTGCAAATAGGTTATCACTCTTTACTGTGACTGCTCACTGATTTGCTGACTTATTATTCTGAAGCTTTCTAGATTCCTGCTTAAAGTAAATTTATTAATTAAAGTTAATGAACTATGTTTTGGTTCTTTGGGAGTACATGAGCATTGTGTTAGTAGGAGTTTTTGATGTGAATGTACCCTTATGAGGTAAGTAATCCCTTTTTGGCAGGGGTATAAAGCATATCTCAGCCTTTAAGATGATGGAAGCAATTATATGGTGCATCATTGGTGAATCTTTTGTGCCTTGTGCAAGCCAGAGAGTGAGGCTGTAGGCTACGGGATATCTTTTGTCGTTCTTAGAGTTAGTGAGTCAAAACGTGTTTGAGCTTTATTATATTCATCTTTAGCGTGAATTGTGAGATAAATTGCTTATTAAATAATGTAACCCTTGGTAAATTGCAAATCTTTGTTTTCTTTTATTTTTAGATTGCAAACTTTTTTTTTTGCCTGATCATCTAACGTCATCTAATGTATTGTTATATGCGCACAGTGCTCATAGAATAGAGCCTCACAAGTGTTACACCTAAACAGAGAAGTGGAAGTTATGTGATGAGTATATGGTCATGGTTGCATAAGTGCATTTTTGAGAGATTTAGAAGTATCCCCCTCCCCCCCCCCCCAAAAAAAAAAACCCTTTTTCTTTATTTGGTAATAATCTCTAAACATGGTTTCCCTTTTCTTTTTCTTTGCTCTGTGTGTGTCTGTGTTTGTGTTGGTTTCGTAAGAGGGAGAGGATTGCAATTGGTCAATACTTATTAGCTTGATATGGCATGGAGAGTGGAGGTTTGCATGCGTTTGCTGAAGTTCCTTGATTGATATCCATTGTCATTGTAGAGATTGATTACTTATACGGTTATACCAGTTTTTAACGGTAGCTTAATGTTTTCTAACCACACTTCAGTCTTTGGTCACTGTGGTCAATTATTTTCGTTTTATTTATTGGAGCTGAAATTTCAGAAAGAAATATTGAAGCATAGTACCATATCTAGGACTGAAAATGAATCGTTTAAGTGGATATCTAAGTTTGTACATGTCGCATCTCTCTCTTCATGTAAAAGGGTTTTGGTCTATGCTGTCCGCTGTTATCTGCTTAGACTACCCATCCTTCTTTAGGCCATTTTATTATTGTAAATCAGCAATGATGAATGAACAAATAAATAGAGTGGCGTTTTAATAACCACAGGATTGAATAAGCAAAGTATGGCATTGTTTGAGATCCAAAGTAAAACCACCCGTGCAATGATAGTGGGTTTTGCATGTGAAGCAGTTTTGATTTCATAGCCAAGGACTGGGAATAAGTTGCTGCAGAGGATGGTGGATGCTTTATTTTGAAATTGGGGAACGGACTAACCAGCCAGTGTGTTCATGGGTCGTGCTAGGCCCAGCCCACTTTACTTTCATGGGGCTCCGTCCGGGATCCCAGCCTGGCCTGGGAATGAGTTTCAACTTTCAAACGGTCGCGGATAAGCCCGGCACGCCAAAAAGAAAATAAAATCAAAGTTTACATAAATTAAAGAGGGGAAGAACTAATTCTAAATAGTTTGTTCCAGAGTAATACAGAACTATATATTGCTCTGACTTGGCTCTCACATTGAAGTGGACGTATGGGCAAATATATTTAGTTTAACTCAATAAGCGATATATTAAGTTCGTGGTGTCTAGTGAGGATTGAAGTAGTGAGTGGACTACATGTCTTGAGTAGAATCCCCCATGTGCCTCTTTTGTTGACATTCAATTTGTAGCTGATACTCATGAGACTGAGATCCCTCGGAACTTCATTCTGCCACCAATTTCAGTTCCAAATATTCATTTTACCACAGCCATGCTGTGTGTGACGATGACATTCTGCCAAGATTGGTAGAATCTGCTTTTAGTGCTTCTGGAAGCAGATAAACCTTACCTCCTTTTTTTTTAATTGGTAAGCACTCATATAGGAATACACACAGTCCTTTCAGCTAAATAAGATTGTAGAAGGCCGCAAGAGGTACACTATACTCAAAAACCCTAAGTTATGTTTGGCAGCATGTTTTAAAGTAAACCACTTGGGTGAGCTTCTAAGTTCGATTTCCACACATAGCAATATATTTGTGGCCACGCACTGTACTTTAGTCTAACTTATCCGGTCGTCAGGTGATAAATTTTGTTTGCGCAGGCTTGATGACCGAGTTTAGGTTCATATTGAATATACAAATAACAAACTCATATGGTGTCATTCTCAGTTTTAAAAAATTAGTATATGATTAATGTTGTTTATTGTATGATTCATTTCAAAATTGGGTCTCGATCAAAATTAATAAACGAGAATTTTTATTTATTATTTTTTTACAAAAAGAATAATGTTCACACCAGGGAAGACGGAACAACGGCATCACGCGTCAAGGAGAAAACATTTCCCTGTATGGATTGTGTAATGGGTCAAAACTCAAGTCCTCCTTAGTCGCTTCCCACTTTGTTTGGTCTCTCAATCTAGACCGTCCAATTCTCCAATTTGAGAAATGTTGTGGTCGTGATGTGTCCTTACCTAACGAAGACATTGCACATAAATTTAAAGTTGTTGCAAGAAAAGAATGTCACAGTTTTCAATTTGGTTCCCACAATAGAGAAACGACACACATCTTGTCTAAACGTAACTCCTACTTCTAAGAAAACATAAAAGGGACAGAGATATACTACAATGGAAGACAGTGACGATAATGTAAACCTAATAGAATTATTGCTACTTTATGGTCAAACAATTGTGTTTAGGATAACATCTTTGATTTGGACAACATACCTAGCCCTTCACCAGTTCTAACTGCTCCAATCAATTGATGTAATCACTGGATAGAATGTTAATTTACAAGTATAAGAAACTCGTCTTACCTCAACATCAAATTGCTTCAATGCTCAATTTTGTAGTGCTTCTTTGGAGTATGGTGTTTTTGTTATAACCCTATGCACTATTATTTGGTTGTGCCAAAATTTGTTGCATATGTTTAGATTTGTATCCCGTATCGGTTATGTATAAACTATCAATATGATTTATAAGTAAAGATACAATCACTCTCAATTTAAAGGTCCGTTTTAAGTACAAAATCATATGGACTTTAGTGCAGAGCAAACAATATAATTATACGATTTATAACAAGATTCTTTCCAATTTACCCATAAAAAATCTCCTATTTTACTTATTTATATGTGATATGTGGAATGCCCAATTATGATCCTCCAATAATCATATTCTCATATATGTATGTTTGAGAGAGAAAAAAATTGCATGGTTACATTATTAACTTCCAAAACAAAGGTCAAGGCTCCAAGGGTTATGTCACTTTCTAAATTGCCCACAATAAAATTCAAACAAACAAAAAAAAACTTGTCATTTTATGCTTTAATCTTCCCAGAAAAAAAAAGTCTTAATCTCTAGTGTATGCTTTTCAGACTTGATTGCTTTTTGTTACAATATACAAAAACAAAACAACAGCTACACGCAGTTGACTTTAAATCTAATCCATTGCCTTCCATTCATTCTTCTTTTGGCCAAAGTCTATCACAAGGAAAAGCTTGGACAAATCCAAAGACAAAAGCCTCAAAAGTAATCAAAGCTGCCTTCATCATTATTGACATGGCGAAATAATAATTTAGCAATTATTAAAGTTTAAATACTAATTAATCAGATGATTTTAATAATACCAACATCAATGATATGGATGGAATATAATAAAAACGCTCTCATTACATAATACACCAAATCCTGATCCATATATTATATAAAAAATTACATCAAAACGATTAAACAAATTAAAAAAAGAAAACCTAGCCTTCCCAAGAAAACAAAGACTAGCTTGTTTTCGGGATTTGATGTGATCTTTTTTTGGTTCCTGTTGGTGGTGCTGGTTGAAAGAAGTTAGCTCTAAGCCTCTACCCAAAACAAAGTCCTAGTAAATACGGCGTCGTCTAACCATTAAGGTATATTGACGTCCCTATTTTCGTAGACTTTGAAACGGCTTCCACACACTATCTATTCAACTTTTTTCTTTATTTACCTTAAAATAAAAATAAAAAAAGCTAAAAGCCAGTCAGCGCCGTGATCACGGCTTCGAAACAGAAGCACCGTCAACCCCTCCGCCGTTACCAATAGTGGCTGACTGGACAGTCAACACGGACAAGCTAGGCGAGGACGGGCCGTCACCGTTGGATTGGAGTAGTGGGTTGTTGATGGGGTTCCTGGTGTGACACGTGGCGGTTGATATAGCTGTAGCAAGTGAGATGGGCATGAGACAGAGTCCTTTCCCTTGTAAGTACTGCATGGCGGAGCCCATGTCTTCCTCCATTAACTTGGCCACTTGGTGCTCCGTCACCGTCAGGCTCTCGGCGTTGCTGTTAGAGGCCCCACCGTTGGCAGTTGCTTGGATACAATCACCTCCACCACCCTACAAAGACAAACAAAACATGTGTTTCTACGTTTGTTTATCCACAAGAGAGAGATGAAAAGGACTCGTGGAGATGGAATCTGTAAAAGAGTGAGGGGGAGCACGCGTGCTGCTTTTGTTTTGTCGTTTTGTGGTGATTAGGTATTTGATAGTTGGTCTGGTGAGTGTGGTTGGTTCTGGACTAAAAGAGACTGCCAGTGTGTCTCTTTGCGTGCTTGAGAGAGAACTAGTAAAACGACTCCTGATGTTACGTGTTTCACATGTATATCTCCTCTTCCCTTTTCTTTTCTTTTCTTTTCTTTAAATGGAAATCTTCATATGTTTTTCTTTCACAGTTTCATGATAATCAAACTAATATCCTTAATACAAACAAATGATGATCAAAACTACTACGAATATGGTTTCGAAAATGCTAATGATCTCCATCTTTCCCACGTGATTCATATCAAATCGTGTATGTATCTGAGATAACTAAGACAAAAAATATTGAGATCCATAAGAGTGTTGATTCGGTTTGATTTACCTCAGAAGACATATCAGCAACAAGAGGAGCCACAGCAGCAGCACCACCCAGTCTGCTCATGCTCAAGACCTATTATTAATTGTACATAAAAAAAGAAGTCATCTATATTAGTGTATATTAGTTTAGATGAATTGAGTGGATTAGTTTAAATGTGGATACCTTGACTTGGAGCTGGAGAAATTTGACGTAGTCTATGATCTCATCCAGCATTGAAGCCTTGTCCGTCTGTCATTCCACAAAACACTCCCATGCATCAGAATTTCTCACTTAACTAATCAAAGAATTATAGAATAATTTTGCCAGAATATTAGGGGAGTTACGAGTTATGACTACCATGGAAGTAGAAAATTTCAGTGACCAAAATAACCCTTGATTTTAGTAATATTACACAAGAGGTTACACAGAGACACAGAGTTCAGTATTTCACAACCGCCATAGCAGGGAAACTCAAGAAACAAACAATTATTTTATTACCTTGTTTCCGTTGGGAACCAGTTCCTGCAGAGCTTTCATTCTCTCTGCAATTCTCTCTCTCCTTAACTGCGCCAATAACATATTTACGTTCAGAGAAATAAATACAAGACAAATTGAGATTTTAGATGCCAATCAATCATTTTCTGACAAATCCAAACAGGTCTTGAAGAGACAATTAAGCAAATAACATGTACCCTTTCAGCGATGCTATGGGGATCAGTGGCTTGACCTCTTCGAGCCCTGACTCTTTGCCTGGGCTGCCCCGGTTGACCACCAGTTGAACCACTTGCTTGACCACCAGTTGGTTGGGCCGGAGTCGGATTCGGAGCCTGAGATTGATTCATCACTGCCCCCGGAACACCATAGTTATGTGCTTGCATAGTCCCTCCCTGCCGAAATTGCAGTAATAAACAACAATAATAAAGATTAAAAGACAGTTATCTCAAGAACGTCGAACAATTTTGCTTTTAGAGCTGAAGATGTACCGGTGGATGGTGAAAATGCTGTTGACCATGGTTCGGTGTCTGACCCGACCCGTGCAGAGATCCAGTAAACCCGTTAAACAGGGCTTGGACGGTACCATCTCCTCCCTACAAAACAAAACGCGCGATCCTGATTTATCCAATCGCAGCTAATTACATCAATACCCCCAATCCCTCTCTCTGGTTACTTACCTGACTAGTAGGCGACTTGAACCCGTCCACGACGTCGTTTCCATTCCCGAGAGACAACGGCATAGGCCCCAAACCCGCTCTGTTAGCCGGCATCAACATCTGCTGCTGCTGCAACATCATCTTCGCCGAGCCACCGCCGCTGATCTGGTGTTGGAGGAGCTTGGAGGCCAAAATGGCAGACTCATCGAAGTGGAATCCAACATTCTCTGGCGCCGTGTCGTCGGCGGGTGGTCTGCCGCTGGAGGTGAGGTCCCAGGGGGATTTGAGGTCCGTCCATGAAGAGGGAGAGATAGAAGAGAGCATTTGGTCGAGGAAGTCGTCGTGAGAGGATGAGGTGGGATCGAAGTGAGGGTTTTGGGAGGTTTGGTGAGTCTGTTGTTGGTCTTGAAGGGATTGGGTTATGAGAGAGTTCATTGCTTGCAATTCTCTGCTACAAGGCTGCATCGATCGATTGATCTCTTTTCGAAATTCACACTTCTATATAAAGAAATTTAGAGAGAGAGAGGACTGTGTTTTTAGGGGAAGAGAAACCCAAGAGGGAACATTGTAGCTGGCTTTGATTTTATGTTTATTATTAATTTATTATGATTATTATTATTATTATTATTGTCAGGTGAAGCTCTCTCTGTGTGTTTCTTTGATGGCTCGTTTAGAGAGATTAAATAGAAAAAAACTGGGAGTTTTTTTTTCGTTTAATGGTTTTTTTTTTCCCTCTGGTTCTATGTGGGGTATTTTCTGCATTCGCATCCAAGCGCGTCTGCTCAACTTCTTAGTTATAAAATAGACTAATAGTAATTTTGTATAATCACTTCTTAGTATTGGGATAACCTCTAATCACTAACTAATTGGAAGATGTTCAAAACTTCAAATAGCCCATTTTGACATACAAAATAGTTTTAAAATTTTCATAAAAATATCATGACATCGTCATCATATTACTCAAACAAAATTCCTCTGTCATCCTTTTTTGTACTATTAAAAAAAAGAGTGAACCATTATTTTTAATAAAATAGTGAATATGATAGATAATTTATTTTTTTTAAACGGATAGACAATTTGATTTAGTAGTAGTTCGATAGGTAATATGTAAAACCGAGAACATTAACATTTTATCTGTATCTTAGAAAATTCGGTAAGATAAATTGATGCAAGTGCTCTTAAGTGACAAGTATGTAAGATTATAAATCAGATTATATTTTTTTTCATTTAAAAAAAAAGTTCATTAAACAAAATAAATTGGAACACTTTTTTTTCCTTGAATATTAGGAAAAATGATGAGGAGGTTCGAACTTGAAACTTCTTTAAAATACCATACATATGAATAACATCTGAATTGGTCGTGGTTCTCAATAAATTGGAACACTTGAAAACATGATTTAACGCCAAAATTATGCTTACTTATCATTTGTTATTTTAAAATTTTAAAAAATTATTTGATAAAAGATAAAATGGTTCATTGATCTGGTCCGTCTCATTAGGGATCGCTTTTAAGGTGGCTATCTGACATTCGTACGCGTCTAATAAGTTATGATCAAAACCTCTAATAACAGACAAATCACTCATAATTGCTTATTAACTGGCATTCTTAAAGTCTAATCATGAAGCCCCAAGCTGTACTCGCTAGGTGTCAGCAAGTAAAAGCGAGTTCATTAGTTTAAACAAACTCCGCGAGTATGCTTAACCACACCACGCTCCTCACATTTGGCCGCCAAAATTGTTTTTCTTTTCCTTTCTTCAATTTCACCGCCGATTTCTAAATCCCTCTCCCCCCACTTTCGGCTGTTTCTTTTTTCTTTCACAATAATTTTCTTAATAAAATTTAAAAATGAAAGCCGTTATATCTACATCCTATGATCTAACGGCTAAAAAATAAACGGGTTTAACGAAGTCCACCGATACTCCCTGGAATCCAAATAAATATACTCTAAACGATGGAAAATATTTTTGATTTAAAGAACAAGAACACATGAATTGCAACTCAAAACTATGGCTCTTTTTGAAACAGAGATGTAGGGAGGGGATAGGATTCAAACCTACGACCTAATGGGTGGGTGATTTCTTATGTGCAATGTGATTGTCGTTTAACTAACGGCTCACTTGCAAAACTATAACTCTTTTGATTTTCCATGAGGTCACCTTGTAATGGATTTAAAGATTTAGAGTTTAGGTAGTTAAAACAACACAAAAAAAATATATAATGCACAAAATCACACAATTATGTGTAAATATATATGGATAAATTGACTTATTACTATAATTATGATACAAAATTATATTTTCTTTACTAACACGTACGATCGAGTGAAGTATGAGAAGATATCATGGTAAATGTAGTGCTTTTATCGGTAAGAACAAAATATGAATATATGTCACGATTATGCAATCCTTGTATGTAATGCACTAATATGACACTAGCTTATGCATGCCTATTATCATCTCATCTCTCATTTTTCGGTAAAATATTATTTTTCTAGGAATTTTTTTTTAAAATTTTCGAGCTCTTGGTGCCAATTTCAATGAATGCATATCATAGTTATTTTCAATGGAAAAAAGAGTATGAAGTTGAATTATAGATGAAAAAAATAAATCAACGTGATTCGATTGGTAATCGACTGGATTAGGCATATATGTGTGCAATATTCGATTTTAACGTGAAGTTATTTCTTAACGGTATTTAAAAAAAATGAAAAAATGACAAGATATTCTCTAATAATTAAAAGTAGACACTAGACACCACTAATTAGGACTGTACTAATATTTTATCCAACTTGCCTACATTAACCCACTTGTTGTTCTAGGGGTTCTATCTCGAGCCACATACATTGTCCAAACACAATATTTCTTTATGAATTCACAAGTACTACATTAATATATGTGTTTGGTTGTTTTTCTTGTATACATTGGAACAACAAAAATCCCCATATTTAGACAAAATATATTAATGTATAATTTCCGAGTCCCAATTCAGAATTTTGCCCCTTCCAAAGAGAATATTTATCTTCATAACTTGGGGTGTATTGTATGTGTGTTTTTCTTTTAAAAATTTAAATATATATAATTAATTTTAATTAATAAATATTACTACAACTATGATCTCTTCATTTCTCAATGACAATATTAATTCACAATAATAAAGATATTATGACTCATGCAGGATCTTGATTACAACACATTGTCCCGGTACTCAATGTGGGCTGGGTCTACGACTACATTTGTTTTTAAATATTCTCTTTGAAATTATATTCTTGATTTGCTTGCTTAATCAACGACCAACAACACATGAATGGTATTATGATGACATTGTCTTCGTCTAAGTAGTACTACTACCTTAACTAGTTCACCCAATTTTGGTTAGCTGTCTAGAAACCATATTCATTGAACCGTATATTGAATTAGGTAACTAAGCAAATATAAGATAATTGGATACTTGTGAAAGCACCGTATTAAATTCAATATAAACAATTCGAAAATGTATTATCCTCTCTAGGTCTAAGGCCTACATGGTTTTGTCATTTAAAAGAATCATTTTAGTTGAGAGGGATTTAAACTTTATATATAAATGATCACATCGATGGCTTACAACGAACTAATATGAGATACGAATCTTAACACAACCAAACTAAATAAAAGGAGTAGAAAGAAATTAATTGTGATGAACATATACAAATACATGATCCTTGATCATTGACTCTTTGTGAGATCTTCTAGATAAATTCTTTAATATAAAATGTATAATATAGTTGTTTGAAGTACATTTTTTAAAAATGTGAACAAATCCCTATAAATATTGTACTATTATTGTTCTGGATAAATATAATTATTATTGTAGGTAAGCATGATGGAATTTTGAGTTGTCTTAGACATGGACCACACTATAATACATATTGGTTATTAATACTCTTGTACTTCCCATCATCACCATTGTGGAAGATCAAATATTTTCTAACAAAAGCTGACATTTTCTGCGTAGGCAAGTGTGTGACCAAATCAATAGGGAAGGCAGGGTATGGTTTTGCCTGTAACTGATGAATAACGTTAACATCTTTAATAAAATGGGTTTTCTTTGAAACCAAACCGTATGGACTCTAACGATGTTGAATTCGATACTCATTGGGAGCAATTCTTTATGGTCACGTGTTGTGCTTTGATCCAACTTATCATATCGTTAGAATAAAAAATTGTGTGCGCACGGATCTAATAATAGAGTTTAGATCATGTTAGATGTTTAAAGGATATGGTTAAAAAAAGAAACATGAATGGAAATGGCGAAAATGTTGTGGGTATATGTCCTTGTCTTTGTACCAATCACATCTTCACTTCAGGTGATCGCCTCTCCCTCTTTACACCTCAACCCACCTAAACCAATACTACTCCCAACTCCATTATATAATATATATATATATATTCATGATTATCTTGCCTGGTATGTACAATACAACAGGTTAATCGCATCATATTTGTATATAGTATGTTTATATAGTTGTATGTTATAAAGAAATGTTACTTCTTCAAATGTTAATGAAAGAATCAAGACAAGCAGGTTCCAAGAATAATCCTTAAATTTCTTTTTGTCAATCAATCTCCTTGTATGCCAAATCTAATTTATGCAGCATAGAATAATTCAAATTGAGCATCCAAAATTCATTTAACTAACTATATGAACAACTTTGGTCCAATACTTTTTTTTTTTATGGTAACTAAGTATGATATTATACAACATTCGATATGAATCTCAAAAATCAAACCCGCACGGAAATTTTTTCTCACATGACAATAATGTGAGTTGGACTGAATCCTAACGCGTGGTCCGACAAATCTCTTTAAGGAACAAACTTCCCTTTAGTTAGTGCAAAATAATTGATGATCAATACCCAATGAGAAAATTAAAAATTGATTGATGAAAACTCCAAATAAAACATGTAATCTACTTGGTGGGATAAGGGGATAATATTAATATGCAACAAGATCTCCTAAAGTCTCGTCGTAATGATTAGAACATATTTGAATCTAGGTATAATTAAATACATTAATTTTTCACAACAGCATGACATCTTATATCAACTATCGATCTTTCATCACAAATTCAATCAAAAATTCCACTCATACATGATTGGTTAACAAGTAAACTTCTCCCCTTTTTTTTCTTTCCATTTGTTTTACTATCTTTAGTAGTTGAGATTAACATTAATGAAGTTAATTAGTCCAGCCTTATTGCAATTAATTAAGCTCATGATTTGTACCAACTTCGTATAAAACTATATGTCTAGTCATGCCTTTTGTGATTAGAATATATTAATTACATGGTAGTCAACTCTAGAAATGTTTATATTTCAATTAGGGATCTTTAGATTTGTCATCAAATAAGAAGATAGAGAAGAAAATTGTTTATGGTCATCTGCCATACAAGAGCATATTCTAATTAAATTAATAAATGTGGTTCAAGATAAACTAAATCTTATAATATATTCACAATAATCAATTGAAAATATCATATAGTAATAAAAAGTAAGAATAGAATATTAAACAGGTTAGGAAAACAAAAGTTTGGCAGCTCCGAATAATCAATAAAATAAATTAATCCAAATTAATTAAAGGATTTCAAATGGGCTCCACAAGAAAAAAAAGTTGGGCTTTTAATTGGGCCGGTTAGCATTAACAAAGTTTTTTAATTTTTTTTTTTTGATGAAGACTCCAAAATCGGGTCTGGGTTTGTACTTGATGGGTCGGGTGGGTTTCAATCATGGGAGTGAGAGATTCGGGTCGGGTTGGATAATTGACAAGCAGAACAAGAGAGAGGATGATAGAGAAGCAAATTAATCAAAATTAGTTATTTGAATTTTTAATGCCTCCTTAACACCTTTTTAATGTGACATCAGCAGCCGGGAAATTTACCCAAGTTTTTAGATTGGAACAAATTTAAACATTAGTTATTAAATTGTAACGTTTGAATATTTAGTTATTGAATTGGAATGTGCCAACTCTTTTACTTACCAAAAATTGTATTAACTCATAATCTCGTCGTGGGAAAAAAAGTTGAGTTAGGGCCAAGTTTTAAGCCATGGGCTATTGTGCTTGAAACTAATCTTTATAATTAATTGGGCCTTGATATGAGGACGTGGGCTTCAGTATTCTATTTAGAATTTGGTATTTAGGGCTTCAAACCCTACCTAATTCATCTGTCTCAGCATATGAACAGTGTCCTAACCCCTAACCAGCTCTTCGTACGTTCGTCCTAATTCCTTTGTTCTCCGATATATAATGGGAGTAGAACATCAAAACCCTCAAACTTTGAAGGAGGAGCTCTGTTGGAAAGCTCACACAGTTTGTATCAACCATCGATAAATACGATCAGCTGGTGTTTTCTGTCAAAGTTCAAAGCTTTATTCGAATCTCTCAAGCCATTGTGAAAATCTTTCAGGCATCTACATCTTGTTGTTTACTATTTCAAGAGTGATGTTTAAGCTTATAACGGGAAAAAGGTGGCTGCGTGCAAAAAAACAAAAGCTACAAAAATTGAATTCCATGACTGACGGCACTCTTTTGTGTTCTGTTCTGTATTCATCGTTCATCTTGAATTTGAATATATATATTTTTCCTGAAATGTTGATAAATGTCTAAATTGTTTTTTTTTTAATTATTATTTGGGAGAAGAGAGAATATGATGTAGCGGAGGATAAGATAAGTGGGCTACCGGATGAAGTTCTGTTGTCCATTCTGTCTCTCTTGTCAATGAAAGTAGCGGCAAGGACTAGTGTCCTTGCCCGACGATGGCTTGAATTTTGATGATCCACAAGCGTTACTTGCCCTGAAGAAACGAAAAAGAATAGTGGGAACATTTGGTAATGAGATGCTTGTTGTGGAAAGGGACAAATATGTCGATTGGGTAAATCATGTCTTGGATGCATATCAGGGATCTTCCATTGACGAATTTAGAGTTCGATTTGATTTGGATGAAAAACATAAGTGTGCTATTGACAAATGGGTTTACTTTGCATTTGAAAAAAAAAGTTAAACGGCTGGTGATGGATTTCCAGAAGTACTTACGTGCTGTGCGTAATGATAAGGTTTACTCTTTCCCACCATTATGTGACACTTTTAAGAGGCTGCATTATTGTAGATCCCTTATAGCTCTAGAATTGAATAGTGTAAACATAAGTGGAGATGTTGTTGAATACTTCATAGCTAGTTGCCCGTCTCTTAGGCAATTATCAGTTGAATATTCAGAATCTATGGTTGATGTTAAAGTTTCTGGAGAATCACTTTGCTTGGAGTACTTGAAGATGGCACTTTGCTTCAATTTGGAAAGCATATATATCTCTGCAGCAAATCTCTCATCATTCGAGTATATTGGTCCAGCGGTAGAGATCACTTTCGCGAATGTACCCAACCTCGTTGAATTATCTTTTCAGGGGAGATATTCTGAATACATCATCCGTAACTTTCCTCAGCTCTCAAATTTTGCATTTCAACTGGTGACACTTAAACTAGTTGTGATGCATCTCGAGGTTAGCATGCTTAATTATGTTTTCTTATTTCTGTTCTCCTAGATTTCTTTTGATTAGAACATGTTGTCTTATGCTTGTCTATGATGTTATTTAGGTAAAGAAAAAACCTCGTAAATTCCCTTTGCTTGCACACCTCAAGAATTTTGAATTGAGTGCTTATGGAAGTGAGGATGAGAGTCTTCTTGCTTTTGCTCCTTTGATCGAGGCAGCTCCTTCTTTGGTTAGATTTGCATTGGACGTGAGTGTTCTAGTTTTACGCTTTTCTTTTGACACTGGTGAATTACTTTGGATGCATGTCATTGTAAAATGCGCACAGCAATTTTGTTTACAAGATACAGATAAATGAATAGTCTTTTATTGCAATTTCTATAGATATTTTGTCTTATTTATGTTCTTGTGAGTTGTGATATTAAATCGAATGTTAACATCGTCTTAACATTGTCTTGTAAATTGTTTTTTTTAAGGGGTCTATTTTCTTTTATTTTCTTATTCCTAACTTGGTTCGCTCTCACTGTAGTTCCATTGGTTTGAGGATACTAGGAGAAAGAGGAAACAAAAGAAGATCCCAAAATGTCTACACCATTGCCTTAAAGAAGTGGAACTTGCTGGCTTTGTAGGGCAGGCTATTGACATGGAATTTGCAATATATTTGTTTGAGAATGCCATTGCATTGGAGAAAATTATCATTGATCCTCTGCATTCATTTTGGACTAGCTACCCACCGGACGAGAAATTGAAAGAGATACAAACTATCAAGAAGCAAGTAATGGAACTCAAATCTGAATTTTCCTTGGGAGACAGATTAAAACTTCGCAATTTTTTTGACGTTTAGATGTATATTTATTCTTTTTAATGTGGTGTTTAGATGTATATTTATTCTTTTTAATGTGGTGATTTTTAATTTAGGATAATTTTTTTTCGTACTTAATTAGGGTGTGCATCATTAAAGTCTTTGCGAGACACTTAAATAATTGTATCTTTCTCCTTTAAATTTCATATCCTTGATGAAAATTATTTTGCATTGATGTATTCAAATTTATATAAAAAAAACCTTTGCCAAATGGATATACTGTTGATGTTGATTGCTCTAATTGCTGTTTGTTGGTATTTTTAAGAGTCGTAAGAAAAAATCCGAAAAATCTAAATTGATCGATTGGTATACTTTTTTTTAAAAAAAATTACATAGTTCTCCATTAAAATCAAAATCTAATTGTCTGAAATCCGGAAAATAAAATAAAATTGAACAATCGGTTGGAAATCGATCATGATTAGTCCAGCCTCATTGGCTCATTGCAATTAATTAAGCTCATAATTTGTACCAACTTGGCATAAACTATATGTCTACTCATGACTTTTGTTATTAGAACAATATTAATTACATGGTGTAGGAATTTTTATATTTCAATTAGGGATCTGTAGGTTTCTCATCAAATAAGAAGAAGATAGAGAAGAAAATTGTTTCTGGTCATCTACCAGACAAGAGCATATTCTAATTAAGTACCTAAATTAATATATGTGGTTCAAGATCAATTAAATCTTATAATATATATTCACATTAATCAATTGAAAATATCATATCGTAATAAAAAGTAAGAATATAATATTAAACAGGTTAGACCAAAAAAAAATTTGGCAGCTCATAATAATCAATAAAATAAATTAATTGAGGACTTCAAATGGGCTCTACAAAAAGTTGGGCTTTTAATTGGGCCTGTTAGCATTAACAAAGTCTTTATATATTGTGGACTATGGTTTGATGAAGACTCCAAAATGGGCTCCACTGTTGAATTTTGAATCGTCTGCAATTTGATGGGCATTTGCAGATGAAGACTCCAAAATGGGGGGGCCTGGATCTGTACTTGATGGTCTGGTGGTTTCAATCATGGGGGGAGAGATTCGGGTGGGGAGCGATCCGGGTCGGGTTGGATAATTGACAAGCAGAACAAGAATGATGTTTATAGATATGGATTTGGTGATAAATCTCTTGTTTAAGAGAGAGTGTGAAAGAGAAGCAAATTAATTAAAATTATTTATTTAAATTTTTAATGCCACCTTGACACTTTTTAACGTCACGTCAGCAGCTAGGAAATTTATCGGATTTTTAGATTGGAACAAATTTAAGTTGTTAAGTTGTAACATTTGAATATTTGGTGATTGAGTTGGAATGTGCCAACATTTTCAGTTACCAAAAATTGTATTAACTCTTAATCTCATCTTGGGAAAAAAAAAATTGAGTTAGGTTGGGGTTTTAAGCCATGGGCTATATGTGTTTGAAAGTTAGATTAGAATGAATTGGGCCAGGATCTGTGGACTTCAGTATTCTATTTAGAATTGGGTCTATTGGGCTTCAAACCAATATTCAGGAACAGTCCCGTCTTCGCTTATGGGCCATCTAACCCTGATTCCTTTGTTCTCTGATATATAGTGCGAATAGAACATCAAAACAAAACCTTAAAGAGGGGGTTCTGCTGGTGAGTGTCTTCTTATATTAACCCTGATTCCTTTGTTTCTCCGATATATAATTCCAATACGACATCAAAACAAAACCTTGAAGAAGAAGGGGGTTCTGCTGGAGAGAGCTCACACAGTTCTATAAACTATTAATAAATACGAGATCTGCTGGTGTTTAAGCTTTTTTTTTCGCAACTCTGAAGCCATTGTGAAAATCTTTCAGGCATTACTATTTTAAGACTGATATTTCCAAAAAAACAAGAGGCGTGAGGCGAAGTATTTTTCTTTGGTAGGTAACCTGAGGCGAAGAATTTTTCACAAGACACGCCCATCGGAGAGTTTAACAACTGCTCGTGTTTTCTGTCAAAGGTCAAAGTTTTTTTTCGCATCTTTCGATTGTGAGAATCCTTTGGATCTACATCTTGTTTATTGTTTATTATTCTAAGAATGATGTTTAAGCTTATAACGGGAAGGAAGTGGCTGCGAAAATCTGTACGTGCAAAAAAACAAAAGGTACAAAACTTAGAATTCCATACCTGTTCATCATCTTGAAGTTTTGAATTATCAATCTTAAAATTTATTCTTAATTTTTTTTTGGTAGAATAGAGATATATTGATGAGATGTCTAAATTGTTTTCTTTTTTGATTTTGAGAGAAGAGAGAGGAGGATAAGATAAGTGGACTACCAGATGAAGTTCTGTTGTCCATTCTGTCTCTTTTATCAATGAAAGAAGCAGCAAGGACTAGTGTCCTTGCGCGACGATGGCGCAAGGTTTGGACTTTTATTCCCAACTTGGATTTTGATCCTTCACAAGTGTTTCGTTCTCTTGCCCTGAAGGAACGAAGAAAAATATTGGGAGCACGTGATAATAAGATGCTTGTGGACAAATATATCGATTGGGTAAATCTTGCCTTGGAGGCATATCAGGGATATTCCGTAGACGAATTTCGAGTGCAGTTTGATTTGGATGAAAAACATTCTTGTCATATTGACAAATGGGTTTACTTTGCATTTGAAAAGAAAGTTAAACGGCTGGTGATGGAGTTTCAGGAGTACTCAATGGCTACGTATAATAAAAAGCTTTACTCTTTCCCCCCATTATGTGACACTACTTTCAAGAGTAGAAGATCCCTTACAGCTCTAGAGTTGATTGGTGTAAACATAAGTGGATGTGTTGTTGAATACTTGATAGCTAGTTGCCCATCTCTTAGGCAGTTATCTGTTGAATATTCAGATTCTATGGTTGGTCTTAAAGTTTCTGGAGAATCACTTTGCTTGGAGTACTTGAAGCTAGCATATTGCGACAATTTGAGAAGCATATATATCTCTGCAGCAAATCTCTTATCATTCGAGTATCGTGGTCTAGGGGCAAAGATCACTTTCGCGAATGTACCCAAACTCGTTGAACTATCTTTTCGGGGGAACTATTCTGAATACATTATCCGTAACTTTCCCCATCTTTCAAATTTTGCATCTCAACTAGTGACGCTTAAACTAGCTGTGCCGCAACTCGAGGTTTGCGTGCTTCATATTATGTTTTCTTATTTCTCTTCTCCTAGATTTCTTTTCTTTAATTTGATTGGATCATGTTGTCTTATGCGTGTCTATGATGTTGATGTTATTTAGGAAAAGGTAAAACGTCGTAAATTCCCTTTGCTTGCACACCTCAATAATTTTGAATTGAAGGTTTATGGACGCGAGTTTGAGACTCTTCTTGCCTTTGCTCCTTTGATCGAGGCAGCTCCTTCTTTGGTTAGATTTGCATTGGACGTAAGTGTTCTAGTTTTACGCTTTTCTTTTGACACTGGTGAATTACTTTGGCTGCATGTCATTATAAAAAGCACACAGCAATTTTCTTTACAAGATCAAGATACAGATAAATGAATAATCCTTTATTGCAATTTCCATAGATATTTGTCTTATGTCTGTTCTTGTGAGTTGTGACATTCAATCTAATGTTAGAGGAGCACTAGATATTTCTTGTATTTTAATCAAGATTTTCTTTTTGAAAACTGAAACAGCAATTTAACAGCAAAACAGTAAGTATAGTTTAGTTGGGGGAGATTAAGGAGGTATGACCAAGCTAACTAAAGCTGTAATATGAGAAGGAAGGTTGAAGGATGCAAAATCCAATCGCAGCTTGAATAATCTATTTGTCTACATGGCTTACTTGTAGTTATTGGCACCAAATTCCTTCAGTGGGAACATATTTAGTACTTAAAAGAATTTTTTTTAACAAAGCTAGCCAAGTTTTAGACTAAGTCCTTTATATCTTACATTGAATGATAAATCATATTCTTAACATTGTCTTGTTAATTGTCTTTTTTTGATAAGCAGTAGGAGTTCTTACCATCAGACAACCAATATCTAAAAAAGACAAGTTTTAGACAAGTCCAGTATATCTTACTCTCAGTAATAAATCATATTATTAACATTGTCTTGTGAATTGTCTTCTTTAAGGGGTGTATTTTATTTCTCCTAACTAGCTAGCTCTCATTGTAGTTTTGTTGGATTGAGCTAACTTTGGAAAAGATGAGGAGTCGAAGGAATCGAAAGAAGACCCCAAAATGTCCACACCACTGCCTTAAAGAAGTGGAATTTGATGGCTTTGTAGGGCATGCTATTGACATGGAATTTGCAATATATTTGATTCAGAATGCAATTGCGTTGGAGAAAATTATCATTGCTCCTATGGATTCATATCGGATGGGACGCTGCCCATTCGTGGACGATAAATCTAAGGAGATACAAATTATCAAGGAGCAAGTAATGAAACTCAAATATGAATTTTCCCTGGGAGACAAATTAATACTTCGCAATTTTTGGTGATTTTTAATTTAGGATAATTTGTTGTGCCTTTGCGAGAGACTTAAATAATTGTATCTTTATCCTTTGAATTTCACCTCCTTGAAAAATTATTGTGTATTGATGTATTCAATTCAATTGCGAAGAGTACATGTGTTCGAGCATCACTATTGGAAGAAGACAAGCACTGTGCTGTGCTTGCTTTGCCAGTATAAATTACGGAGGATGTAAAGCGTAATGGTTCAAAATCATACAATTATTCTCCACCCCAGCCTAGTTGGCGGGCTCTTCTCTCCCACAAGGAAGTAAGCTTTTTCTCCTTTGTAAGCGATGCCACAGCCCATTCTCTTGCCTCCTCGCATGTTTCTGTGGCAGCATTGCATTTTTCTGCTTCCTTCTGGTACTGGGAAGCCACCCTTTTTGCCTCGGCCAGTGTGATGTTCATATGGTGGTTGTGCTCTTCAACAACAGCTTCTTGCAATTTTAATTCCTCCGTTAGGAGGTCGACAAACTGCTTTTCCATCTCCTGCTTGAGTTCCGGGTCATTACTTCCACAATCTGAATTGTAAGCATAATCAATACTAAAACATATGTGATCATAATTCCACAAATATATGGGAGAGACAACATACAAAGAGGCAGCTGTCGAAACTCGAAACCTTTCGATGGTTGAAATTTGACATGGGAAAGCTTCTAAATTGATACTCTTGTTAACCTTTTTATTAAGAAATTCTTCAATTACCTTGCCAAAAAAGAATATCTACCATAACAGGGAACAAAAAAGAAAAAGAAATACATAAACTCGTGCAAACTAGGCTGAAAGGACAACCAACCTCTACTGTAATTGATGAAATTGTGCTTATGCTGATAATAGTCACAATAGTAACGGGGGGATTAAATTTCTAGCTAAAGGAGAGAAAAAATACACTAGTTTTTTTTTTAATCACCTAAGAGGACAAGAATTTGCTAGGCATACAAGGATGAATTCTAACCTGTGACTGAGAGATTGGCCAACCCTGCAAATAGTGAGAACAGCAGAAGATGGTTACCATATATATTTAAGCCAGTCATTCAAAACACAATAAACATGAAGAGGAAAAACAAAAGTACTATCACTCAGAATATGAAGAATCAGACAGCAAAAAGAGTCTTGATTTAGCATCAAATTTAAAATAGCTTCACATGATCAGGTGGAAAAGGGCTGATGCCACTGAATTAAACCACAATGCATGATGAAATGGAAAAAAACAAAGGAAATATGAACAAGCAATCGAACATGTTAAAATGATAAGGACATGTTTCTCTTTCTTGACTCTTGAGATATGGATTTTCTTTCGTCTTACAGCCACAAGGCAATTCTCAATTTATCCATCACAGCCATGAAAGGGATATGCACTTCTCGACAAAGAAACTAATATCTGGATGTGTATCTTCTCAACCATAATTCACTTGCTACACTTCACAAAGATGCAGGACAGGGATAGGATAATTCACCTAACAAAACAACGAAGCTCGAAAAATACTAAAGTACACAAGTTTACATAATCCATCAAACTAGTACACACAATGAACACATTAGCGCCCATCAGTTATTGACAACAGAGGAAAAGCTAGAAAAGTAACAGAAGTTAGTTCACAATCACAGAAAGGGCATGGCAATTATAACATTGACAAAGAAAAGGTTACATCACTATTGACTGTCAAGTTTTCCATGAAACTACACTGACCAAAATGATATAAAGGTCACAAGGATCCATAAAATGCATATCAATATCATATAATAATTCTCAAACAGAAAACTGCATGCGGTACCATTACGAATTGTTCCTGATCTGATGTTTCTAATGAACTCAACTATTTGTACTCATGAACATAATCATCCAATATCTACTTGCAGTGTGTTTCTAGCCACAAAATTCCTGCTAATTTCTCAAATCAATCCCAGCAGCACTTGGAACCATGAGATTAATCTAATAGCCTTGCTACCCAACAAGATTTTATGAATAAAAATCAATTTGCTAATATAGCATCAAGAAACTTAAAAATGCCAATGCAAATATTCAGAATACCTCTTCATGAAGCAATATAGAGTCGTTCAATAACACACAGCACATTCATTCATAAGACATACTCAATGAAAGCCTGAACATTCATTCATAAGTCCAATTTCAAAAACTTTGACAACAGATAATCCTCCGAAACACTTCTAAGTTCTGTTTACTTTGATCTCTTCAACATCGAAAACTAAAATTGGTGTTCCCCCTACATGGTAAGTTACAATGGAAACACAACAACGAGGAAAGGAAATTCCCAAAGAAGGAAAGAAAAGGCAAGTTATAATCCACTCCAGTTGGATGTAACTATGTAAGTATGTAACCAACTGAATGTAACAAATATGACGAAATATATGTACTTTGCCTGTTGGAAACATTCACGAAGCCTATCAAAGAGGAAGCTCATATCCCATACACCAATCACAGCAGATCAATAAAGGGAATTGATGAACCGGGTACCTTACACACAGCGTTAATGGACACCACTTAGGAAATAAACTTCAATAAACAACTGGGTTCCACTTTTATCAAGAACTATTCCATTGGCCTATCTTTGAACGAGCTCAAGATAAAAAATTAGGAACAATAGCAGATCCAGTACTCTATGCAACATATGATCGAATAAAATCAATGATTGGCAACAACCCACATAAACAAACATCCCAAAATGCCCTACGAGAAAAAAAAAGGATGTAGTAATAATATGGAGAGAGAGCAATACCCGGAACAATCTTAAGAAGGGAAAGAGGAGGTGGACAATCACAGATGCAAGGAGGGCAAGAAGAAGAAGAAGCAGAACCACCCAATCTCACGCCCTTCTTGAATTTCCAGTAGAGAGCAGGGCCACACACGGCCAGAGCTGATACTATCGCAAAAATCACCAAACAACACCTCAAGCAAGCCCCTGATCGCCTTGACATCTCTCCCCACTCTCTGTTTCTCCGTCTCTCTCTTTCTCAATGCGCGTGTACTGTGCAATACTCTAATGAGTAAGAACACTCCGCTTCTGGTAAATATTCTTTCATTTTCATTTTTCCTTCTCTTCCTACATTTGTGCACGGGGCAGCCGCTTTTAGTCCGTGTGTGATATTTCAGTTTTAGAAGAAAAATAATGCTTGACATCCCAAAAGGTGATCAAAAACCCCCATTTAATATGAAGTATTAGATGTAAAGTAGGTTTTATATGTGTTTTTAATCAATGATTATTTTAATGTCACATAAATTTGAGAGATTTTTGAGAGTTAAATTTTAGGGTCTCTAACATTATCCTTACAAGAATCAATGAGTCGGTGGATCTTTGATTTGATCTCCCAAAGCCCATAATTTCTCTCTCTCTTTTTCAATTATTTATAAGATTCACTTTAGTAAAGGCAAATACCCATCGGGATGGTTTTCTTCAGATAATTGTATATGCCGTATTTCTATTTTTTGAAATAAAGAGGATCGAAACCTGATCATCTGTATATACATTATACTTATCAGTCCAATCAATGACTCGGGTGTTACGCTGTATTTCTGTTAAATTCATTCTTAGAGATGAGCACACAATATGCACCATTTAATGCTGAAAAGCAAGAACAAGTGAAGGCAAATATTTTTCTGCAAAACAAAATGGAACATCAGAGACAACTGTCTTGATGTTAAATGCCTAATAAAGGGCCTTTACCCAACATGGTAGGTTGGGCCCAATACTGTCACAAAATGAACACCTCCTCCCATTTAGGGCAAATGCAATGGTAAAGTATCATTGGGTCAATAAAGATGTTGTCTTTTATTGATGTGACTGTATTGTAAAATGTGTTTTGCTTATCTGACTGTATTGGGATAAGTGTTTTCCAACCAATTCCACCCATCCCAGCCATTGATAGCACTTGATTGATAAGGTAATTAAGTGCAATCAATGATGATGCAATGGCTGTGATGGGTGGAATTATTCCAGCCACACCCATCCCGATAATATAGAGGAATGAAATGTTATTGGCCTTCATGTTGGATGAGAAGAGAAATTATACATAAATTTATGTTTTGTTGATGTGGTTGTATTGGAATATGTGTTTTGCTGATATGATTGTATTAGAATACGTGTTTAACTTGACTTTTTGTGTAATATTTTGTGTAATAGAGGTGGGACCGGGTCAACATTTTTGTTGACCCAGCAAATAAGCAACCATTGCATTTGCCTTATCCAAATCAATCATGAATTCATGATCCATATGATATATGGCAATTGAAATTTATGATATACAAATACAATATTTATGCACCACAAATACTTCTCAGCCAAAACCAGCTTGAGGATGTGTTGGGAAAACTTCATTCATTGTTGTAACGTTGTTTTAGATCAGCATAGTATTCATCTATCCAACTCTTAATAATCTCGACTTCTTGCTTCCTCACGTCTACAAGCCAATCTGGGTCATCTTTTGTCGCTGCTCGGAGATCGACGTGATGTGCTCCTGATGATATAGCAAATTAGAGCTTTAATTGGTCTATCATCCAGAGCAATCACAAAACATGTCTGCAATGAGAATAGCAACAATGCTACATGTTGAAGCTAATATGTATAGCTTCAGGTTTGAAATATGGTTTGACAAAGGTATGTAGAATGACTTGAAGTTTGCGTACCTTTCTCCGCGACAATAGCAACAATGCTGCGAGATATGTTCTTCAGAACACTGAGTAATACAAAACAAGTTGACACAGAATTTTTTGAGAGAACCAAAAAGTTTGGAATTATGATTGCTACTGGAGAATAAACGAAGAGAGGATGGACTTACCTTCCTCTGCTCCAAGGGTCTTGCATTCCATTGAAAAATATAATGTTGGAACCGAATCTCTTCAATACTTGGTCAATTCTCTGCCAAGACAATCTACAGTCAATACTTCAAATTCCAAACATTATTTTAATGGAAAAGAGGAACTCACTTTTCCCCCGAATTCAGTAGTTATCCAATGAGGTCGAGGGGTAACGCCAAAGCTCTTCTTGCAGTCCTTTTTGGCCTCTTTGTAGTCAAAATCATATGAAGGAAACATGCTATCGTTTGAGCAACTCATTGGCATCATCATTTCTGTACATGCCTGCATGATTAAAGAGAAAAATATTTATTCATGCAACCACAAACTTTCAGACATAAATCATTGATTGTCGTTATAAAGTGGATATTTGCTGATAAATCAGAAAGAACAGTCCGAATATTACATATTGAGGAGTAAAATCAGTGGAATCTTTGTTATGACAAAAGAGTATGCACCTGCCAGTCCCAACCATGAAGACCATGAGAGTCGGGTTCATTTTCCAACTGGAAGCACTTTTCAGTTGCTGAATAGTTGTAATAAAGGCTTGCAGCAGCAAAAACCCTGCTAAGCTTGGAAGCTGTGGATGGTAATCCATCAATAATCTTGCACATCTTCAACAGAAAGAAGAAATTTGAAGGAAATAAAATTATTGCGGAGCCTTTAGGGGATTGAAACTAAAGCTAAATCGATATTCAGCAATGCTAATATAGGCGTGCATTTTGTGTAAGTCTTACCTTCTCCACAGGATATGGAGGTAATGGCATCATAAAATTGGACTCCGTTGGGTAATTCACCATAGCAGTGTAAACAAAAGCTTCCTCTAACCAGTCCCGAGCTGAATACATTGACTTAATGCGCCTGCATGTTGATAAAATAATACTACTAGTATAAGGTCTACAAACCAAGGCATGACCAAAATCATTCCTAAGCTATGGAAAGCAGTGTAATTTTCCATGTTGTCAACTTTCTCGTATTCTCACATACGAATTAATTTGGAACTTATAACCCCTTTTAAGTGAATTGAATTCACTTGAATGATAATAAGCTTGCAATAAGCCTCATAGATTATATTAGTGCATTTCATTGAGGATTTGAGAGTCTACTTCCACTAGCTCATCCATCGAAAGAAAACTCTTAGGGCAGATTTCATGGAAAATTGTCCTATGTTTGTTTTACATCCCTTTCCTTTCTGTCATTTTCATTATAAACTCTAGGAGTTAACGGGGAGGATTACTTGCAAGCCCTGAAATTTCTGCTTAGTTCAGCTAAACCTTCCTTGTGAGCTACTGACTCAACCTCTGCCCAGCTTCCCTTGATCACTTCATAGCAATTCGAGCTTGCTTCCTGCTCATATCAATTATACACAATGAACTTAGTAGAAGTGGAACACCGAAATTCAAAACAACTCTCACAATTTGATCCACTAGAGAGAGAAATAACCTTATAGTCCTGGGAAACTGCATCATAAAAGCTTGACCATGGTGTAATGTCATCAAACTGCAGAATAGGGGCTGAAGAGGCCAAGGCACCAATAGCTATATGTGGGTATTTCAGTCTGAACCATGCTGCCAGCACTAAAAGAGAGAATAGTTTCAGAAATGAAGAACACAACCTAAAACAAAATTTCCAACTAGAGTAAAGACTACTACTAAACCAACTAAAAGCACAGTGCTACAAAACACATTTATGGCTGTTCCATTAATGCCAAATAGAACAAAGGTGCAGTGCCACTGAATTTATTACTCTCATGTAACACAATCGAAATTGAAAACAGGATTATGAATTCATTAGCTTTTTCAAACCCAATTTGGTCATATTTTTTTACTTACTTCCTCCATAGGAACCACCAAAGACCACCACAGGAGATGCTTCAGTGGACAGATTCTGCTTCAAACTCCTTATCAAAACTGCAAAATCAGCCAATGCTTGCTGTGAAGTTAAGAACCCCAATGTCTCAGCTGACTTGTAAGAGTCATCTCCAAATGGCAGTGATTCCCCATAAAATCTATGCTGGAAATATTTCATAAGAAAGTACATATGCATCACAGAATGTTCACACCCAATTACAAAACTGAACTTTGCTCACAAATCACAATAAATTAACAAAAAAAAAGGAGAAGCAATTTCTATCAAGATGGTTAATCATTGTTTCAGTACTTCGATGAAAACTAGGAGGGCATGGAACTTGGGAGCAATGTCGAGCAAGAACCCAGTGTTGGAAGCAAACCAATCAATGTCACCTTCATTGCCAGTATAAACAAAAATTGGTCCTCCCCTTTGCCAGGATCGATCGTTGATCAAGTACTTTTGGTGGAAAATTTTATAGCTTCTTGGATGAAAAGTGAAGTGGTCTAGAATCTGAGGGAAGTAGTGGGTCTTGTACGGAATCTTTGGTTTCAACTTCTTAGGATTCTCACTCAAGGATTGATAGGTTGCTCGGGGAAAAAGTGCTGGCAGTGATTTTACGGTTGTAGCTGTTGCAACATTGGTGGAGTAGAGAAAGAGAAGGAGAAGAAGAGACGTTGTAGAAGAACCCATTATCTCTCTCCCTCTCATTGTGGTCTGTGACTGTGCTCTCTGAATATCATTAGCCTTTTTGTTTTATTGGGATTTGGCAGGGAAAAGTAAATGCAAATTCAGTACAAGCAAACAATCTCTACAGAACAAAGGTTGTCATCCAGCTAAAATTGGATGGCAACAGATGATGATTGCAGAAAATGTCAAGAACAAGGTCACAGAGACTGAAAAGCACTACACCCACAAAAAAATACAAAATCTTTTACCTTAAAAAAAATCTCTTATTCAACTTCTTGAAATTATCTTATTCTTCAATTTACCATGTATAGATGACAAACCGGCCAGCGGCATGTGAGCCCGACACGCCCGGCTTGTTTGGGGCTGGGCCAGATCTGTCTGTTGATCAAAGTCAAGGAGCCCTGCTAGACCCGGCCCATATACCTCTCACGGGCTAGGTTGAAATATCCAGCCCATCAGGTCCGGCCATTTTTATATGGTGTCGACTGCTACTGACACTGTGCGTCAATTTACGAAGGTAGCCCATGGGCCCAAGTATGGGCCTAAATATTGAGCTGTTGAGCCCAATATTCTTGTCATGAGGTCTAAGCCCAAATTACAAAGATAATGTTCTTATCATTTCCTCTCTTTCTGGCCCACCCCACTTCGTCTTGTTCTCTTTACGTCTTTTCAAACGATTCTCTCGGCTTTCTTCTGGATTGGCCTCGTCCCCACGATTTGACCTAGACTTCGTCACTAAGTAGAAATTGTTCCTTCATTACTAAGTTTAGTTGTGCCCCAAGTGGCCAGGTTTGGGTGTGACAGGCTAGATGTAATGGAAGCCCAACGCTTGCAACAAACAGCCTAGAAATTTATCTACACATGCATGCACAACAATTTCACAATCCCAATCCAAAACGTTCACGTATGGCAATTTCAAGCATTCACACCGCAACACACACTTTGTGACTTGTGAGGCCCTTAATCCTCCACGTCTCATTCTTAAATCTTTATATCACCGCGGCAATCAATCACTACACTACCTTATCAAGAATCACAGAAAATACCCATTAAAGGTAGCCCAATTTCTATCCGTTTAAACCACAAGCCTCGTTCTCTCTCAATTTAGTCAAAAAGAACCTAAACTTTTTGTTACAAGCCATGGCAGCTAAGAAAGAAACTGAAGTGGTGAGGAATTTGGATGTAGAGAGGTACATGGGTAGGTGGTATGAGATTGCATCATTTCCTTCATTTTTCCAGCCCAAGAATGGAGTGAATACAAGAGCTACCTACACTTTGAAGGATGATGGGACTGTGAATGTTCTCAATGAGACATGGAATGATGGGAAGAAGAGTTCTATAGAAGGGACTGCTTATAAGGCTGATCCTAACAGTGATGAAGCCAAGCTGAAAGTGAAATTCTATGTGCCTCCCTTCTTGCCCATCATTCCTGTAACAGGGGATTACTGGGTTTTGTATATTGATGATGATTATCAGTATGCCTTGATTGGAGGACCTACCAAGAAGTATCTCTGGGTATGTTTTCTAAACTCTCTTAAATCAATCATTTCTTCTTCTTTTCCTTCTCTGAAACCATCAGAATGGAAAGTTTGGATTTTTACTCTCTGGGAGCTAAAAGAGTGGATTGAAAGAAGCCTATCAGAGTGATTATCTTTCTCTATGGCATTTTTACAGATACTTTGCAGACAGACGCATCTGGACGATGAGATCTACAGCATGCTTCTGCAGAAGGCCACAGATGAGGGCTACGATGTGAGCAAACTGCACAAGACTCCACAGAGTGATCCACCTCCGGAAGGTGTCGAGGGTCCTGTAGATAAAAAAGGTTTCTGGTGGATCAAATCCATATTCGGGAAGTAGGAAATGCTGGGGGTTACTGAACCAAAGCTTGATGAACGTGTTATGTTGAATGCAGACAAGTATACCACAACTCCTGTGTAGTAGTGTTTTTGCTGTAACTGGAAATAGTTGTACTCTGTTTGGCGTTTCTTTTTGTTCTTTATTAGTGCCAAGTTTTGGCACCTGGTCTATGAATGTGTGTTTGTACATTACGAAATTCGAATATTTCTCTGTTCAGTGGAAGTTCTGATGACGTCCGGTATACGAAAAAATGATGAAGATCCCAACATTGATATCAGCTCTGAGATTCCGATCATAATTGTTGAGATTCCTACCATAACTGCTAAAACTTGTTTTGCACATGGTTAACTTCATATGAACATTGGGACAAAACAGCTTAAAAAGAATTGGCAAACATACTTGTGAATACTGTATAAATATTAAAATCAAAACATGAGTGTACTGCATATACAAACGGATACATGTGAGCTAGGCCAGTGAACAGGAGATACTGAGTAATATATCAGAAAATCTTTCGCCAACATCATCCACTCCCTTCTTTAATTCACAAGAACATATAGAAGGACAAGGTCAGGACTCGGCGACGCAAAACAATTGATAAATGTATAAACATATTACAATCATCAATCTGTCATCCATCTGCTTCAAGTGAAAGCAGTTGCATTTAGCTCGCATGCCTCAGAAGCTTACAGTATGGTACAACACTGGTTGGTCTTTTTTGCTTGCTTGTAGAACATCTGTTTCAAAGATATAAGAACTGCATTAGCTACAAAGAAAAGTTCTACCCGATGTGCAGACCATATCAGATCCAGAGCCTCAAATTTCAGAAAGTAACAATCCCCAGACTCCATAAACTAATATCAAAGGTTCTCTGTTTCAGCCTAGGTCTCTACTCTCTACGTCCAGGTTTTCACAATTCATGTACCAGTAAAGCTATAATGCAATTGCAAATACGATACATGATGAATGCACAAGGAAAAGTGTTAGCTGCAGAATAATGTTCCCATGGTTCCGAGAGGGTATACAATTGCTTGATGCAAACAAACCGTGGGTGCCTAAATAGAACCCCGTGTGTATATTGGCATTCAATAAGTCAGAATGTTCAGATATACTGTTCTCTATCTTTCCTGTCCTACGACAAGGTGACTACCAAGGCCCCATTTATTGCAGAGGAAAGAAAATTAAAAAGAAGACAGAAGACAGTTGAGCCTCTACAAAGCAGAATCAACATAACTGATTAAAATTTTGCTATCTAAATAACACCACACCTCCATGAGATGAATGGAATTCAAAAGCACATCTATCATACAGGTACAGTTCCGGTAAACCTCCACACTAATGAAGAGTGATTGTCCTTTATAATCCAGGATCTAATGCTCTTGTGCAGAACATTTCAAGTTTTGCAAAGAATTTGCAGGGTCAATATTTTGCTCAAAGCATTCAAAATAGTTTCAATCATTAATGTGCTGAATTGTGCTCATGTGCAATTTCTTATATCGATACACACACGAGCCAATGCACATCAGTTGGAGTCTAAAGTAGCAACCCAACCAAAAATTCAAAAACAGAGTTTACGTACCTGAGATGCTGCACTCAGATCTGAACTCTTCTCAACTAAACTGTCCAGCTTCTCACCTCGCGCAAGCACGCTATCAATAGTTTTATGCTGTATCAAACAATGAAACATGAGAGAGAGTAAGAGAGAGAAATGAAACATGAGAGAGAGAGAGAGATACAACATGCCTCGAATTGATCCAATTGATCCATGTGAAAAACTAATCATAAATATGCGTGATTGCATAAATGATAACCCACCAAGTGGCTAAAACTTATTTTCTATAACCAAGTTAATCACACTATATTGAGTAACACATTGTACCTGGAATAATTGACTATTGAAGGGAGGAATTTTTTGTTTCAGATGGTGAAATTTACAGGCAAATATGTGGCCTAACGGTAGAGTTGCAATGGTGCAAACGAAAGGCCACAAGTTCAATTCTTGAAAGCAACCTCTTCACATATTATGTGGGGGATGTGGGGGTAAGGTCAGTGTACATCATGTGTCCCCGACCTCGCCAACTACGGGAACTTTGTGCACGTGAGCTGTTTACTCTTTACCTTGGTGAAATTTAATTGATTATGTGAATAAAATTCAACATATCCCAACCCTTTTTGTAATAAATTGGCAAGCTTTGAAATCAAAGACTTTCAACAAAGTGCCATTTACAATTCAATTTCTAAAAGAACCAAATACCTTTATATTTTAATCAAAATACAATATGAAAATGCTGAAGTTTGCTCTAGTAGATTTAAAAAAGCAATGTACGCTAGAACTGCCTTAAAATCTTTTTAAAAAATTCCTAAGGAAGCCTACTTTGAAAAAAAAATGTCATTTAAACTTTGTAAACATAATCACAAACATATCTCAGGGTATTAACAGAAAAAGGAAATAGGATAAAAAAATACTGCTCTATAAAAACTTACAAGAATGATTTTTGTCTCATCCAACTCCCTCTGAATTTTCAACAACTTGTCCGCCTCAGCAGGGTCCTGGATATTCAGAATTGGAAATAAAATTAGTAAGAAAAAAGATATCCCATATTTGACATCTAAGATTCCCATCAAAGAATAAACAAGATTAGAAAATTTTCAACCAAAAAGAAAAATCAATTAAAATTCACCAATCTACAGCACAATAACTATAACTGATCCCAAGCGAAAGAGATTTACCTGAAATTTAGCCAATGCTTCGGTCAAATAAGGCCATGGTTGTGTGCTATCTGCCTGTATAGTCCTCCATGATTCACCAAAATTCTTCTTGTACTCGTCTAGCACCTACCAAATGCAATGGTTCATTTTCCGACCAAGAAACTAAGCAATTAGAAGTATCCAACATATTACGAACCATAAACAGTTCTAGACACGGAACAATTTAAGGACGCAAAAAATGTCAATATGTCATCCATCAAGGAAAATGATCATTCTTTGATGTCAACAAGTAACAACAGCACAAGGGTTCACCAATTCTGAAGGACTACAGAAAATATACGAAAATCTACAACATAATATTTTTCCTCGTGTGAATGCTAAACTACGCGATTTTTAACCTTCGCCCGATATAAAACTTGATCTGACATGCAGCAGTTATATCTAGTGATAGCGCAGCCAGATATTATAAGGGTTCACTAACTTTGACCTCAAAAATAGTAATACAAAGTGTCAAAATTTCCTCCACCTTTTGATTCTGTGGATTTCAAAGACTTGAAATTACCTGATTAAGAAGGGAAAACGAACTCCTAACTGGATAGTGATCATCCATAAAACCCAGCGCACAGAGGCCATTGCTGTTATAAGCATGCACCTTGTACTCTGCACCCAAAACATTAAGGACGAAATTTACACAAAATTAACCGCAAGTTCAACAAGGAATAACAAAATCAGCATCAACACAATTTTTACTTCTCCTCAATTGAAGGTACAAGAAATTTGAATTTTTTTAATCAATTGAAGCAAAACACAAACTTAGAATCCAAATCCACAACCATGCAAAAAAAAACAGGAAGCAATCAATAATACATTAGCAATAAAATTCCCAATCCCAATTACAACCGACAAATCCTAAAAAGATCCCAATCCAACACCCAGACACAACAGAGACCCACAACTTCTTGTGAAAACTCACAATTCAAGCTCGTATGACACAGAACTACCACGACCCCACACATAATCAACGAAATTCGATAAGAGATTCTTATGCAGCCAAAACTGAATCAAGCGAAAGAAAAAGAGATGGGAAGGCAGGGAATGGGGGCAAAACCTTCGTGCTGTACTGATTGACGCTGGCCAGGAGGGGTTCGCCTGGCGACGGTGCGACCGACGAAGACAAGGAACTCCTTGACGCTCGACCTCTGAAAGTAGCCAAAGTGGCTGACATCGGAGGCGTTTGCCAGTATGATCGGATCCGATCCTTCTCCATCGCACTTCAATACCAAAAGTGCCGTGATCTTCATCTCAAAATCTCTCTCTCTCTCAGTTACGAGTTGCGTGGAACTATTTGATGTCGGGGACCTCGTTAGAGAGGGAAGAAATGGAAAAACTAGTTACGATCAGGTGTGGTGTATGCAGGTAGCTGTATTGGCACGCGAGACATCTGACCGTTCTTTGTTCGGGATAAACTGAATCTGGCATCACAACCGTCATATAATATCATGGCAGCTTCAAATATACGCAGTAGAATATGATTCTTTGAAAATGTGGGGTCCGTGATACGCTCCTTTTTAGGTGTTCTTTCTTTCAGTGATTTTTATTTACAACAAAATTAAGATCAAACTTTTTTGAACATACTACTCAAGTGTTATATAAGTAAACCTACAACATAGTACCTGTGAGTATTACATCACAGGCAAAAAAGTGTGTGATAGAGAGAACTTATATACTACTTAAGCGGACTAAGAACAACCGATGTGGGATAAACACCCACACACAGCTGCGACGACCCAACGTATTAATCAAGTTTTTTTGAACATACTACTCAAGTGTTATATAAGTAAACTTACAACACACTACCTGTGAGTATTACATCACAGGCAAAAAAGTGTGTGGTAGAGGGAACTTATATACTACTTAAGCGGACTAAGAACAACCGATGTGGGATAAACACCCACACACAGCTGCGACGACCCAACGTATTAATCAAGTTTTTTTGAACATACTACTCAAGTGTTATATAAGTAAACCTACAACACACTACCTGTGAGTATTACATCACAGGCAAAAAAGTGTGTGGTAGAGGGAACTTATATACTACTTAAGCGGACTAAGAACAACCGATGTGGGATAAACACCCACACACAGCTGCGACGACCCAACGTATTAATCAAGTTTTTTTGAACATACTACTCAAGTGTTATATAAGTAAACCTACAACACACTACCTGTGAGTATTACATCACAAGCAAAAAAGTGTGTGGTAGAGGGAACTTATATACTACTTAAGCGGACTAAGAACAACCGATGTGGGATAAACACCCACACACAGCTGCGACGACCCAACGTATTAATCAAGTTTTTTTGAACATACTACTCAAGTGTTATATAAGTAAACCTACAACACATTACCTGTGAGTATTACATCACAGGCAAAAAAGTGTGTGGTAGAGGGAACTTATATACTACTTAAGCGGACTAAGAACAACCGATGTGGGATAAACACCCACACACAGCTGCGACGACCCAACGTATTAATCAAGTTTTTTTGAACATACTACTCAAGTGTTATATAAGTAAACCTACAACACACTACCTGTGAGTATTACATCACAAGCAAAAAAGTGTGTGGTAGAGGGAACTTATATACTACTTAAGCGGACTAAGAACAACCGATGTGGGATAAACACCCACACACAGCTGCGACGACCCAACGTATTAATCAAGTTTTTTTGAACATACTACTCAAGTGTTATATAAGTAAACCTACAACACACTACCTGTGAGTATTACATCACAGGCAAAAAAGTGTGTGGTAGAGGGAACTTATATACTTATCAATCTGGTTTATAATTGCCCACTTGTCTCTCTTCTTTCATCATTATCAAAATCTACCACTTTTTAACCGAGAAAGAACGACATCATACAATATTGCCCTTTCGACATTTGGGTCTAAACTCGGGCTACAAACTTGTGCTCACAGAAGTTTCACACACAATAACATGATAAATTGAGTTAAAACCCTGTACATAGACACAAGTTTTACTCCAAATAGAAATAAAACGACCTTCACATTATTATTAAACAATTACTTTGAAGCATTAACAAAGCAAAATCAAAGCAACCAAAAATAGGAAAAACATAGCACAACCCTAGTCATCACAAAATGTTCGTAAAAATAGAGGTTCATTGCAACCGAATGAATGCAATACTATAACTTACCATAAAACATAGCTCCATTCGAGTTAGCTGGGGATTCGAAAAACAGTTGAGCCGTTAGGGTTTGAGTTATCACCTTTCCCGCGGAACAGTATATTATAGGTCTAAAAAAGAGGGACAAAAATAGTAAATGGAACCTAATTGAAACTTAAGTTCTGACCAAGCTATTCACGCCACAATTGCGTGGGAGTTATTAGAGAAAAACTGCGAAAGAACCTAAACAACGAATCCTTGTCACCAATGCCAGGAAGTTACAACTACAGCTATGGTCCATCGGCTGAGTACCTGCAATTTATTGCCAATTCCCAGTTTTCCGTCGATGGGGTGCTCACTGATTTCCCTCCTACAGCAACACAAGTCGTTGGTGAGATTATAAACCATCTTTTGTACAAGAAAATTGTACTGTATATCATAAGTAAGAACTATCTAACTTATCATTGGAAAATACTATTCTGGTTGTTTTAATTAGAATAAGGACATGTTCATCAAAAAAAATAATAATTTAGAATGAGGACAATAGGTATGCCAAATTGCTCTGAATCATGCTCTGTCTTACTGATGCAGCTTGCTTTGCTCAAATGGGGAATGGAACCAAGCCTAGGAAAGGTAGATACTATCAATTGTATGTTACTAAACTACATTGCGAATAGTCGACATGAATTAGCATAAAATCAGTTAACATTACCTCTTTGCAGGACAAGCTTTGATCATTACACACAACGGAGCAAGTGGGGTTTCCACTGATCTTGCTTACCAGCAAGCAGTAAATGATGGGGCAGACATTATTGATTGCTCCCTTCAAATGTCAAAGGATGGAGTTGCCTTCTGCTTAGATACAGCAGATCTTGCAGGAGATACTACTGCAATGACTTCTTTTATGTCTCGAGCAAGCCACTACCCCTGAAATTCAAGCAAAGAGTGAAGTCTTTTCGTTCAATCTTGAATGGAGCAAGATTCAAATCCTCAAACGTAACCCTCTCTTAGGCACCTTTCCTACTTATTGCTCACACTTAAAAGCTAGTGAGCTTACTTAGCTCAAACTCACATGAGGCTTCTTAATTTCAGCTCAATTTGCTGGTCCTTTCAAAAAACACTCAAATTCTTGTAAGGAACCCAGCAGCCAAAAATGTGGGTAAATTGGTTACCCTTGCCGACTTCCTAGACTTGGCTAAGACAAAGGCAATATCTGGAATCATGATCAATAATTCAACATTCAGGTAACTATAACACAAATTGACAGTAAGCGATAGGAGCTCTGATTCATTATTATGGACATAGACAAATTCTAAAACTTTAACCATTAATTCCTTCTCAGAATGCTGCTTACTTAGCATCCCACAAGGGTCTTGACATAGTCGCTGTTGCGACCTCTGCCTTGAGCAACGTCACATTTGATAAGCAATCCAGTCAACAAGTCTTGATTCAATCAGATACGTGAGTAAGCTAAACAAGCTTCCTGTCTTTTCTTTTTGATAAACGCTTCCCATCTTTGCTGCAAATAGAAACATACATATGCTTAGTAGAAAAGTTGAGTGAAAGAAGTACTGACAATTTACAGCCTTACAATTTAGAACATATTTCTATTTTCTTTTGATGTTCCAGGAAACTCATGATCTGATATGACAGCCAAGATAGCCATCTTGCCACGTCCAGTTGGTCAATTACTGGCGAGTTTGCAAACTGGAATGCAATCACCTGCCCTTGCCCATGATCCACCCTTCAAGTAGCAGATATTGTTGACCCACCATTGCCTCCGGTGGCCAATGTCTCAACATCTAAGGGTACTGCTGCATCCAGACCTCATTCAAGTGCTTTAGCAATCAATGCTAATGTGGGTCTTCCTCTACTGGCCATTGAAGTGCTTAGTTTCTTCTCCGTCGGATATTAGCCATTAGCATCTGTTTCACAAAGAGATTGTATTATATTTTAACAAATAATGATTAGTTCGTATATAGAAAAGACAATTAGTTTGAACAGCCTATTTAATCCCAGTTTATTATTCATAGATTTTACGTCAGATTAACGAAAAAATCACAAGGATGCATCTTGTACTCCAGCTAAAGCGGCTAACCATCTTCGTCTCTGCATTAAACAATAAAACCCTAATCCGCAATATCGTTATAATTTGGGCATTCCCAAAAAAATTAGGGTTTTTTGTCTCCTCATATCATCGTTTTCTAGGCAGCCAAATAGGTATAAGCAAAAAAAGAAAGGGACGGCGAGGCTCAGATTCGCCTTTTATCAGGCAAGAGAGTAACAGTCCGCTGCCACGGCTGCGATCAACACGGTTGCCCCGTGAAAAGAACATAGTCATCGATTCACAGAGCTTCCGCTCTCGCCTCGCCAGGAAACTGGGTGTTAGTCAATGCCTGAATCGTGCTTTCAAGAGAGATCATCACAGCCTCATGCATTCGGTTTTATAGGAAAGAAGAAGAAGAAGAGGGTTTGGTTTTGTTGATGATGATGAACATATATATATACACACATATATAGAGAAAGGGCTGTTGCCGATACAAATATTGGGGTGAAATCATCGGCTCCGCATCCATTCAGAGAGGGAGGCAACCACCCTCAGAAACCAATCCGTCCTCTCTGAGAGCAAAACCTCATTCTTAAACCAATGAGTTGATACCCTAACTCGGTCTCATATCTCCTTTTACATTGCCCCAATTTATCTGTAATTCCCTGTTTACCCTTCCCTTAGCGTTATTTGGTGAGCGTGTGCTGTGGGTATTTTGGTCCTTTTAAGAGGGTTGAATTGAATTTTTTGCGCTCTACACGTGCAGCGCATGCGCGACCTAGAGCAGAGCGAGATCTTATTAGTTATTACCTGTTTGCCCTTATCTTCAATGAATTCTCAGTTCTTCAATAATGGCTTTCACGTTGTGGAAATTCAGAAAATAAAAAACAAATTAAGAAAATTTGTCCACTAAAATATCCGAGAAACCCTAACTATTTCGTTAATCAAAAAAGGGCTCAAAGATCAGGCGCGGATAATAGGAGCAAAATCGGATTCCTGGAAGGGCGAGGCTCAGATTCGCATTTCATTAGACAAGGAACAGAGACCATCGTGGCTGCAAAACATGGAGCTGCCAGTGAAACGACGGAGAACTCCACCATTTCACCAGGCAAAGACTCAAAGCTGCCTCGCCAAGCGACGGCCCTCTTTCAATGCCTAAAAATTTAGGGATCTGAAAATATATCATCATAGCCTCCTCGCATTCGATTTTACAGAGAGAGAGAGAGAGAGAGTGTGTATGGATATTAATGGGAAAGGAAGGAAAGGGTTGTTGGTCGTAAAAGAGTGAAATCATCGGCTCCGCTAACAACCAGAGAGGGGGCAACCACCCCAGGAACCTCTTCATCTCTCTGAGAGCAAAACCTCAATTCCTGTAACAACAGATCCCACTGCACTCTGCACTCTGCACTCTGCACTGCATATTTCCCTCTTTCTTTGTCCTGATATCAACTCTTATTCCATTTCTACCCCTATTTTCGTCCCTTTTTGGGTCTAAACTCGCTGCGGAGAAATTGCAACTGAAAAGGTTGCGAGGATTACGAAGTCAATTCACTTTGAGCTGTGGGCCATGGATCCAGCAGAGATGAGATTCATTTTTCCATTGGGCCATTAGTTTCAGATACTGGGCCTTTGTTTTTTTGCAAGACTGGACCTTATTAATAGCCCATTAGTCATGAAACGAAGTTCATCTAATTTGCTTTCAGAAGACATGGTTGCTATTAAGAATTTTGGAAATCATAATCTTGCCAAACTTCAACAGAGGATTGAGTTTTGGAACCCACTCAGTTATCCACCAAACAATTGACTGATAAATCTCTAACTACATGACTAAGACCCAATACGAAAAAATAATGTAAGGTAACATTCGCATACGTTCAGCTAAGTAATAGATCATCTCACAAATTGCTATCATAAAAACACCCACGGAACTTAAATTTACAACCTCTCACTTAAATTTACGACCTCTCACTTGCGCTAAAAATTACCGTGCTCTAATAGCAGCAACTATCAAGGCTATTCTACGGAAGGAAGAAAAAGGACTAGAATCCATCATGTGATCAGGATAATATCTTTTTCCATCAATGCTCTCTTATCTTCTTTAACTCTGCTAATTCCTCGAAATACAAAAGTACTTCTAATTTGTGTATGCTGGCCTTCTGCCGTCAGTATAAAATGATAAAAACTAATCGACATGCATGATGAATGTAAATATACAACATCATTGTTCAAATCTACCTTGATTAAGTCTGCCATCTCCATTGATTTCTTGTGCTTCACTTCCACCTTCACAAGTCGAAGAATTACAGGAGGGGGGCCATCAGGGGATTACTCCCTCAATCTCCAGAGAACTTGCTTACATACAGTCGCGGATCCTGCTAGCAGCTTTTACTGATCTGGCGAGTGAACCTAAAATCGGAGCAATACTGTTGTATTTGTCTATTTGACACAAATGTGATTCTGTGCCACCGTAAGTTATCAATCTATCGTCACAATCACTAGTATATACAACAGAATACCAAAAAAAAAAAGTACGGCAGCAGCATTGTTACATGATTATATTTTACTGTAATTCAAAGATCTCCGATGATTCCATGTCTTAAAAGAATAAGGTGAAGCAGACGGCCTCTCAGAATCATAAGGCAGCACATCCGTTATTCAACTCTTAGTTACTGATCCACCTTCGCTTCCGAGCTGGCCTCTCCGGTTTAATTTCTGAATCCGTGGGAGTTTCACTTGTGGCAGTAGGCAGAGCTTCACTCTCTATCTTCTTTATCACCAGGGCATCTTTCTCACTTGGCATTGGAAGCTTGAATCTCTCACTTCGCTTCTTCAACTTCTCAACGGTATCAAGGTGTCGATCATCCATCGGTTTTGCATCTCCATCCTTAGACTCCACATTCCCAGCACTATTCTCTTCAGCCGATGGGTGTTGGTAGTCAACAGCATCGACTGTTTTAATTGGTTCATCTTCTGGTTTGCCGGCTTCTGACGCTCCATCACTGTTCTTTCTGTCCATGTCTTTAAACTTCTGGGATGCAGCTGACTTGCTGTTGATACTGTAGTCCCTCTCTAAATGGCTTGTCCAACGTTCCAATTTAGAACGGCCTCTTTTAGAATCCTGTTGTTCGTCATCTGAGGATGCATCTTCCCTATGTTTCCTCGAAGAGCCATGCTGTGTTGGTATCTTACTGCTACCATTTCGTCGTTCACTCATGCCTTTGAATCCCTAACCAAAGGCAAAAGCAACCATGAACAATTCTAAGAATTAAGGGAAACATCAAACTTCCAACATTCATCAATTGCAATTAGTGACAATCATTTAAAAATAATCTACGTAAAAGTTAAGGAGAGTGCCACGGGCATAATCTTGTTTTATTTCACTTGTTACTGAAATGATCAAGCATGCCGAACAGATTTGTTTTCGAAAATTAGTAAATCATTAGAAACAAATACACAGGCAGTACGACAAAGAAGCACCAAGGCAAAAGAAACCCAAAAGTTTGCCTCAGCGCTGGCCCAAACATGGAGATGCTTCATACATAGTGCACATGGCACCGCACCATAAAACACTTGAAATACAAATCTAAGCAACCACCCAATGAGTAAAATAAGTCTAACTTGAAACAAAATACACATGAACAGAAATGGGAAAGCATGGAATAAATCAAGCAGGATTGTAAAACAGTAAAGCCAATTAACTAAAAAATGAAAAAACTAGCAGAAACAGGAAAGATGGTGTGGAATTCCCTTGGAACAGCTAAGAAAAGTAACAATCAATTTAAACACCAGAGGAAAGGTTGATCATAAAAAGTTAGAATCCCACGAAAGAATTGCCTGCATTTGAGTTTTTAACAATCTTTAGGGATAAATATCTGAGCACAACTATAAAAATAAGGAAACAACAACCATTGCACAGCAATCCACAGTAGGTCAGATGACGCAGCCGTGCCCCCTGATTGAGACATAGTGCTTTGAACTTGTAACACCTCAGTGCAATGAAGCAAACTTACCAATGCACAAAGGTTGGCACTTCGAAAATGACCACCAACATTAAATACAAATTCATTTTGAAAAGCCAAATGATTAGCAGATCTTACACGTCATATCATAACCAGCAGACACCAGACAGTTCCTGGGAGAATAGGATGTCCTCAGAATACTAAAGATGTGCACAGCTTAAGAAACATGTCACTTACAAGCTTAGCATAGTAGCCATGTATCCAGTGGCTGAGTTAGGATTTTCAATGGGGTAAGGATTTTGATCAAATTCAAAACAATTAAATAAATATATACATGAAATAATATTAACCGATAGTAAGTTGTTGGGGAAAAAAAATTAATGCTGCAATCCACATTTGTTGTCAAAATAACAATAGGAAAGCTTCTAGGTTAAAAATGTTCCATGATCCGTATAACATCTAATTATTTCAATTTGCAAGTTAAGATAGTCAAGCATTAATGACATCTATATAGTGAGTGAATAATCTTTTAGAGCCTAATTACAGAGAAGATTCCTTTATTTTACTTGATACTTAGAAAGAAGGGGGGGGGGTAAAATTAAAAAATTATGTCCATGATAAGGAAAAAAAATCCAATGGGGGCAGCTGCCTTGCAAACCACCCTCCCTCACTCCACACCATGCAAGGATCTAGTGACCTGAAATCTCACTTTCGGAAGATTTTATTAATTGATATTTCCTAAGCACTTTCCTTGGGAAAGACTTCAATTGCATTGCTCATCAAAATGGTAAATAGCCTAGAACATGGAGACCCGTTCAACTAGACTTAAAAAATTAACTATGCTGATCCGATCATGAAGGTTTTCAAATCCTATAATGACAGTCTGGAGTGTGAACCCTCAGACGACCCCTATTCTTTGATTAGAGAGAGGACTCTGCTCAACAACACTTTTCTTGATTGAAGGATCCAACAAGGAACCTTCTTTCCAGAAAATTTGGGTTTCATATTTAGTAAATTTCAGTTCCCCAGAGCAAGGAAATTTCCTATACTCCACCGTATTTTACAATC
Source organism: Tripterygium wilfordii (assembly GCF_013401445.1). Lineage (NCBI taxonomy): Eukaryota > Viridiplantae > Streptophyta > Magnoliopsida > Celastrales > Celastraceae > Tripterygium > Tripterygium wilfordii. The sequence goes on along the minus strand of NC_052240.1, from coordinate 675,093 downwards.
TGTGTCTTAAGTTCGGAACATACCATCTCATTAAGACCGCTCTGGTCTTCTTGATTTCGCTTAGAAGAGGATGAAGTGTAGTGATCTCCAGCTTCAGATTCCTTGTTCTTCCTCACGTTCTCTTTTTGCTTCTTCTCATGCATCTTTTGGTTATCAGAAGCACTGACACCACGGTCATTACGAGAGCTTGATCTTTCCTGTCTAGATCTTTTTTCTGCATGACTAAACTGACTTCCGCGTAGGTAGACGTCGTCGCGTCCCCTATGATGAGAAAAGCTTTCATCCCTCTTCAAATCACCATGGCGAAAGGTGTCCTTAAGTTGGATCTCCTTGTCAGAACCTTTATATTCATCCCTTGCCCTGGCATGGCCGGCCCATGCTCTGTCATCTGCCCCACGCCCACTCCTCATAGCAGCCCGTCCTTCCTCTCTTTCCCTCTTGAGAAGATTTTCTTCATGGGACTGTTTAAGCCTGTGCCACTCCTCTCTCTCCCTCTGCTTCTCCCCCCTCTCCCTATCCATCCAAATCTCATCTTTGTGCCTAACAGAGTGGTAATCATCAATATTATCTCTAACTCTTTGTTGGTCATTTCTCTTCCGTGGATCCAAAACATCATCCTTTTCTCTCTTTCGGCGACTAGAGCTTTCCCTGTGTGCGTGCAAGATCTCTTCTTTGTCTGCAAAATCCCTCCTCAAATGCTCCTCATCTCTCCTTCTCTTGTTATTGTAATCATCCACAATTTCGTACCTATTCTTCAAGGAATCATCTCTTTCCCTGTTCTCTGATCCAACATCCTTCTCATAACGAACTCTATAGCTTCCATTATCCAACTGTTTTTTGGAATGAAAATGCTCATCTTTGTCACCCCTCTCACTCTCCCGAACCTTTCCTCTGTACCTGGTTCCCATTTCTTCACCATGTTCTCTTTTCCTTGTATCTTCATGTTTTTTTCTCGCCTGAGGATCTTCATCCCTCCGTTGCCAAGCTCCATCAGGGTTGTTTCGCTCCTTTCGCCTATCAAAACCCTCATTTTTCATATACAACCGATGAGACAACCTAGGATCCATGTCTCTTGAAGCATAAGAATCCTCCATCCCTCTGCTTACCACGCGGTTTGTATCATCCACTTCGTATCTAATATCACGATCCTTTCTGTGGGAAATCTTTTCATTTTCATCAAGGTGCCTCTTGATGCTCAAAGAGCGGGTAGAATGACCTTGAATAACTTCCTCCTCAACACCATCCTGTGACTTCTGATCATCTCTGCTACTGCCTGATCTTGCTTTGCTATTCTCACTGCTTCTTGCAGCCTTTGAGTTCTCTGCATCATCAGGTTCTTCAACTCTAGGTTGTTCGACCTGAGAACTCAATTTTTGGTTCTTCATAGCATGATGTGAAGTTCCATCTCTAGACATGTTATTTGGAGAGGAGATCAGTTTGTCTTTTTCCACTCCAGAGTTGCCCTCAGCCAGCCCAATCTCATCTTGCACAATGTCTTTATGCTCAGCACTCGCCTCCAGTTCATCCCTGACTGTGACAGGAGATGCTAACATTGAACCATGCCTGGCATCCGTGCTTTCAACCGCTTCCTCCTCATCATTATCAAGGAACTTATTATCGCGTGTACTTTCACTAGGAGTCTGCTGAGGGGATCTTTCACGAGCTCTTCCTTGTGTCCTCCTGTGTACAGAATCAGAATGTCAAAAGCATCAGCTACAATCAGCTGCAAATGCACCAAGTCCAAAGAACTACAAGATACATAAACATAATGAACATGTCAAACAAACAGAAACAAATTCTTAATTCAATTAAACGATATGTTATACCATGAAGTTAATTTCAATGCATTCTAAAATGTCAACAACTTCATCAGGAGCTTTTGAAAGAAGAAAAAACCCTTAAATAAGCAGAAAGAAAAAGGAAAGCATTTAGACCATCAGAAGTTCCGAGCTTAACATAGAAAAAGAGTTTTTATAGCATAGAAAAAGAATTGCTATTTCATAACCTATGACTGCATTGACCTACGTCGACTGACCTAAATAATTGGCAAATTATCACCGTCTTGTGTGCACACTTTCTTTCTTTCCCTCTAAGTTAACTTGATTTACATGAGATTTTTATATTCTCTCTTAACTCATTTGCACCACCTTGGTGCTCCTTTTAATAATATCCTTTTTGCATTCAAAAAGATTTGCATATTCTCTTGCTCAAAGAGCAGAAGGTAATAAAAAAAAAGTAACATAAAACAATCACATTGAGGCCCCCATAGCCAGGAGCGTTCTTTATTTAGTTGATTTAAATTAAATTGCCATACTGGTAGCTTCACTTGACTTCAGCATCATCAAAATCTGCCACCAAGTTTCAAAAACTAGATAATATCACCTTCTGTATCTCAAAAGGCTTACATGTTAAACAATTCTAGACTCTTGTAATGAGCAATGAACACAGGGCTCGGGAAGGATAAGATGTATGCAGCCTTCCAGCCATTCCGCGACATTAATGCGGGTAGGCCATTTCTAGGTTTGAACCCATGACCTCTTGTTGTGACAAGCATAGGGCTTTCCATTAAAAGGTACACATATAATTTTTAAAATAAAGTAAAGAAGGGACACAATCAGACATTATTTTTTTTATAGTTCAAATAGGATGGAGATTTGAACCCCTACTAAAGTTGTGAAGAGCTTGAAAAAACACATATCCAGAACGTTCCATACCTCTCCTCAGGGGTACCAGGCTTCCCACTAGGATACAAAAGAGTCTGGCCCCGAGAACTTGGAGAATAGGGAAGAGGTGCTTCTGAAGGAAAAGACACAACTCCATCTCTATCAGGTGCTTTATCAGTGACAGAATCCATATAGGGAGGAGTCCTCCTAACTAGCTTCCTCTTTCGACTATCGTAAGCAAAATATCCCATGACCATCTGTGCATCATCTTCTTCATCCGTGGGGCTTCCTCTGAGATCACCCTTTGTTGGGTCGCTGTCCACAACATTTCCCTTGGAGTACTCATCTTCTAAAGAGTCATGCAAAATTATCTGTTTTGCCCAAGAGTAAATTTCGTTAATTGATGTTGCTCATGAGTTATACCAACCTTAATCAGAAGTCTTGATTTTGAATCAATGTGGATGAAGGCTAACATATACCTCAATAATTGCATCAGAATCACGAATTCGAGGAGGTCGCGTGTCGATAGAGGGAAGCCGTTCACCAGAACCACCTTCTACCGGTATCACTCTTCCAGTTGGCTGGAAGTAAAAACATTGAATTAGTGAGTTCAGATTGATATTAGCATATCTTTAACCATATTTTAAAGTCCATATGTAATGCATGTGAGACAAAAAGATCAACAACTGCATTTAAAAGAGGGGCTAGTTTCTTTGCATAAACATTTCTTAGTGCTTTAGAACAGATGTTGGAGTCTGAAGCAAGAAAATGCAGAAGCATTTGCATCCCACAACAGCATAGGTATGATCCTTCTACTAGAATCCATACTACTGTTTCAACTTTTTCAAAAAGATATCACTAGAATCCATAAACGAACACAGGAATCACTCACTGCTTTTTCTCAAGCTTCATATAACAGAAGGTTATTTTGTAATCTACTAAGAACGAATTCATTAAAGAGATTTGCTTTTAAACTCTTAAGACTATGGCTTGTCACCAACAGGCAACAGCTATATAGTTCTAGAAACACTGGAACAGTATACTACCAAGTCAAGTAGAATGAAAAGGATTACGCAGGTACAATAAGGAATTGACAGTAATATGCCATTAGAGGAATGACTGACATGGTTCAAATGCATCAATTAGAGAGAATGTACCAATTTTCCAAGTACTTGCAACCTAAAGGAATAAAGTTGTTGGTGACAAAAAGAGTAAAGGAAATGAAAAAAAAAAAATAATGTTACATCAATCCAAAATAAGACCCCCATTTTACCCCCAACATGTAGGGCCCACTTAACATCTAACACTCCACATTAATTGGGGGTAAAATGGGGGTCTTATTTTGGGTGGATGTAGCATTACTCAAAATTAAAATATCTTTCAGGTCGCATGATGAGATAGGAGGTTTCATTTAGAAGTATTATACTGATTGGCTGATTGCATAAAATTTTCATGTGGAAATTGCCCCTCCCTCATTTTGCCAAGCATCTAGAAGTATAACAGAAGAAACTGAAGCATACAATTGGGGGCCGCACACGTGCCGGTAATTTTGCTGAATCACTTTGCACAACATCTGGCTTCCCAAGATTTGCATTGTCAGCAGTAACATCATGAATTCCTGCCGCCGCTGCTAATTCCGGAGGCAGATCAGGGTCATAGTCCTAATATTAAAAGGATTAAAATATTTAACTTGTCACATATCAGTACAAGATTGCAGAGTATTACCAAACATAAATGTAATCTGTAACTATCTAATTACCTGTTCTGCTCTTCCACTTTCATAAACACGAATTCTGCTTTGCATGGTAGTTTCCAAACGGTGTTGCTCCTGCAAGAAATCAAATAAATATGAGGGACCTCCTGATTATGCCGTTATCTTGTAGAAAATGTCACTTCACGTCATATTTACCAGCTGTTTGCAGTAATCTTTCCAGCTCTCCTCATTCAAACCAAAGTTGAAGAAATCTGATATATCAACACCCGGATATTTCCATGGTTTCTCCTCAAAGGTATCAATGTCAACATCAAATATGGTCCTGATGATCAAGAGGATTTGCTAAGCACTCATCCGGCAAAACCAAATTTTAACACTCACTCAGTTACACAAATAGTATTATACTAAAATGTGCAAAACGCAGAATACAGCATCCATTGTACATAAATATACATATTGAAAAACAAACTAATGCAGTTTTTGCTGACAATGTACCATACTTAATCAAAAACCATAACAAATATTCATTCAGGCAGCACTTTTTCTCTATTTTAAGAAAAAAATACACTCAAATGTTGTACAAAATGGCAAAGGAAATGCTAGGAAGCAATGAAAAAGTGCCAATAATTAACAAGCAAAACAAGGCAAATACACACAAGAGTAACAGCTTAAGCCTATTCAATATTACTTGTGAGAGGGAAGTGTGAATTCCAGTCCACCACCGAAACCCCGACCCATATTGTTGCCCCTGCCTGGCATTCCAAAACCTGGATGAAAGCTTTTCATTCCCATTGGTCGCCAGTCACCTCTACCCCTACCAGCAGCAGGAACTATGTTTACAGGTGGACGAACTTGTCCAGGTGCTCCTCCAGGACCAACAGTACTAGCTCCAGGCATTGGTGTTGCACCAGGTCTTACATACTACATGCCACCAGAAAATAAATCACATGATTACCACCAGTGGATCACATAACAGGAAAAGCGTGAATAAGCTAAAAATAAGAAAGAAACTTGCATAAAACAGAATGAACTGCTCATTTGTTAATAAGTTGGGATGAAGAATTATGCATTTTTCGTTTGAAGTAAATATTATAGCCTTTCCTGTATTCAATGTCATGTCAATATTTGCGATTTAAGTCCCACTTTTTGGGATAATGTTCTTCATACAAGTTACAGGTGTGATATTAGAATTGGGAATATCAGGCTGTGTATCAATAGGCAATGCGTTGTTTAGATATGAAATTAAGAAATTGATATGTTCTTGCGTTCAAAAACAAATGGACATGTTCCACGCCAATTAGCGCTATCCATAACTTCCATTCCTGAAACTTAGCTATCATTGCCTTAACTCTTAAAAAACAGAAAGCACGGATAAATCAATACAAACTTAGCCATTACATTTGTACCGTAAACAAATCTTAAAACTAATAGTCAACAAAAATTGAGCTGTGTGAATTATGCTTTCACAACAGCATTCTTTTGCCATCATTATTATCTCACCACCTACCGTTTCTCAAATCCCAAACTAACTATAATGAGCTAAATATTGTGTCTCAGAAATTGTGGCACTAGGTCTATGACTTCTTTTATAATAGCCTATAATTTGAAGATGATGCCAGATGACTGAGATCACGATGATATCCAAAAGCAGCATGCTTAAGTTTCTTAATGCAAAACCATATCAGTTGCATGTAGGCTCGAGACAAGCTCCATTCATTTATTGCACCCTATCGCAATGATATCCCAAGAATGACCACCTAGGCAAGACTATAAAAAAGTAGAACTGTTTCATCAAGTTCCATGTGATTTAATCTAAAATAAAAAATCCACCGAGTAAGTGATTCAGCAAAACCAAAATGCTGCTTCAGCCACATATAGCATGCTGAGTACAGAGTTGATAAGCATCCACCTCACTCCCAAAGACCAAAACCAGGTAAGGTTTGTCATTGCTAGACCTGTACGATTGTGGAATATGGGGTTCTTGGCAACCACTCTTATAAAACTCAATGGCGAACTCCAAAATCAAAAACATTGACCACCCTGGAACCCAGGTTACTTCATTTGTCAGCTGAAATTATTCACCTTCCCCATGGATATACATCAATTCCCATGAAATGTGCACCATCCAAGGCTTGCACATTCTCCAAGTTGATGCAACTATTCACAATTCAAGCAAACAGATAAATTTGGATAGAAATAATTTCACTATTAAATCGAATATACAATTAAGTCAATTCATTTTTATTCCACTAGAAAAACGAAAAATTTCTATTCATGCCTTACAACAATTACAAGTCCACACACTCTGCATACAAAATCAATCCCACTTCCAAGAAGCAGTCCCTAAATTCTTTTTATAAAGTCAACAGCATATAACACTGACCTTAAACTGAGAATGAAAGGGATATTGATACCCATGATTGCTATAACCAATCTTTGGAACTACAGCATTTGCAGCACTATCCTTCCCGGCCTCGCCTCCCTCCTTCTTCTCTCCATCAGCCACCTTTGCTGCCGCATCCTCGCCCCACTCCTGCTCTGCCATTACCTGATGCGGCGGGTCTCCATCAGCCACAATGTTCAGCCCACCATCGTCCTCGTCATCGCCGTCATCGCCTATTAGCCCTCCACTGTTCATTCCCATCGGCCCTTGGTTAACATCATTTAACAATATCCGCAAATCATCATCGCTATCACTGTCCCAGTCATCTTCTTCACCGCCACGGCCCTCTACATCATCCTTTTCTCTAGCGTCGTCCGTGTTCCCGAGATTGATCAGCTCATCGTGGCGATCAGAGGATGATAGCCCCGGAATCCCCTGATTGGTAATCCCATCTTCAATGTCAAATTCCATGTCCGTATCCTCTGCTGGAAGTAATTCACTCCTGCTTAGTAACTTCGCGTCCTCTCTCACCCTCGTTCCACCAGCTGAATTATCCGGCACTGCATCGCCGCCAGTCGAATTCAACACGAAACCGCCGACTTTAGCGGGGGCCGGTGAGTCAGGAGGGTGAGTTTGCACCTGAGTACTGGAATTGGGACGGCCAGCTTCGTACATGATCTCTTCGTCGCCGCCATCGTTGATGATGCCGCTGTTCTTGATGTTTTCTTGTTTGAGATCGATCGGACGGAGGGAAACCGGCGGTGCGGGTGAGATAAGGTGGACCTGCGGAGCAGCAGAAGACGATGTTGAGGAGAAAGGTTTGAGGACGTCCGTGTACAGATCTCCAAACTCGTCGTCGTCTTCCATCAGAGACAGCGAATGACTTTGAGAACGAGATGAGAGACAGAAGAGGGAAGTCCGCAAGGGTTTAGAGGTGCTCGTGCTTGTGGTGGTGTTAATGCATTTTGAGGCTTTATTCTAGAGCTTAGGTTCTCTTAGACTAATGGTCACATTTCTGTCATTTCACCTAGTTCTTTTACTCTTTAAGAGGGTTATTTTAGATATTTCAAAATTTTGTTTTTTTTTTTTTCACAAATCCAATTTTCTTGCATTTTGATTTTTGTGGAAATAAAGACTAAATTGATATTAAAAAAAACATTTAATTTTTTTTTGAAAGGGGAAATTAATTGAATCAAGGAGAAGTACATTCAGCAAGATACAATGAGAGCAAAGAGGCTGGAACCTCACTATGAAAAACATACAAAGTCTCACACGAAGAACCAAGAAAAGCTAAAGCATCCGCCACTTCGTTACCAGCTCAAGGAGTGAATTGAACTTGACAATCCATGCTAGGCAATTGGGATCTAATCGAATCAAGAATGAACCCCTGGGGTCTTAAGGAGGGTCTGCTGTTGGAGATTGCCTGGACAATCTCTAAGGCATCGCCTTCCAAAATCAGCCTATCAAACACTGCATCTCGAGCTAAATCCATGCTAAACTTGAACGCAATTGTGTCCACCATGGAAGGGCCTCCAGCAGAGAAAACTCAGCTTCATAGCCGCCATCAAAACACGGCCAGAGTGATCTCGGATTATAGCTCCCACTCCACCATAATCCTCCCCCAACTTCCACCAGCCATCGACATTGACTTTTAACGTATCCAACCGGGCACGGAGGTGGCGGTGACTGGTGACGTAGAATGAGTGGTGTTTACGTTTGAGGAAGGATTTGATGAGAATCAAAAAGAAATTGGGAATGGAAAGCTCAAACGAGCAACAAAGAAGAAACAATCATAAATTTTGACTCGGTTGACAAATTTGCTATTATAATATGTTTCCAAAGATTGATATTCGTCCCCCATAGCATAGAAGTAGAGTAAAATACTGTCAACCATCTGCTTCAATAGTACCATTAAAAGTATGGTATTAACGTATTACAATCATCATTTTATAAAAAGTCTATTATTCCTTTAAAAAAAAAAAAAAGAACAGAGTTGTCATTCCTCAAAATACGCCCGTCCTCACTCTCACTGACGTCCTGTCCTCACTCTCATTGTCCTCACTCAAATTTAAATCTACAAAGGCAGAACAGGAGATAAAATTAATTAGAATAAAATTAATCCAATCAAAGCACAATGAACAAATGCAAAAATATCATACTGATAATGCGGTGAAAGAATTATTGAAACATTCTATTGGGGTGTAAGAAATTAAATCCTATGAGAAGTATCTGGGGTCCCCGGTTATGATTGGAAGATTGAAGTATCAAAAAGCCAGATTCACTTGTGGCTAGGGTGCTAAAAGCCAAGTATTTCAGGCAGAGCTGTTTTCTTGATGCTGATACTCTTACAAACTCCTCCTTTGTTTGGAAGAGTATTTGCTCAGCGAGGTGGGTCCTTTAAGGATGGTTTGCATTGGACAATTGGGAGTGGAAATATGACTCATATTTAGAAGGATAAATGGGTGGCAAGGCCCCCTCATTTTTCTGAGGCAAGACCTAAATCACATCCATGCACAATAATCTCGCTTAGAGCCACCCCAAGACTCCAAATCTCAAAGAAGGCATTAACTATTTTAGCTTAGATTGTGAACACTAATGCGAAAGCCCCAAAAGCAGAGACAGTAATTTGAAATTATAAACCAAAACTCAGTCAAACAAACCAAACTAAAATATTCGTACAGGTTTAGGAAATTGTGATGATAAACAATAGAGAATTGTGATCGACTGAGAATTGAAAGTTCTTGCACAATTGAAAGATGATGAACAATAGAGAATTGAAAGTTCTAGCAACACTAACCATTCATTATATCCTGGAGCGGGAGCCTGGCTACGTCGGCAATGTTAATCATCTCACCAGCGATAGCAGCAGGAACATCATCAGCAATCCCGAGATTGACAGTCCACTGGTAATGATCGAAGACATGCTCGACGGTTCTCATGCCCTTCACATCGGTCACAACACCGACCATGACCATTGGATTTGGATCAGCTTAACAAGATTAATTTAAAACAAAATAAAATGAAATTGGTTTCGTATGCCACACACCACCACCCTATGATCGTTGGATCTTAAAACACAATACCTTGACCATTGGATGGACCTTAACAATAATAAAGTGTATTAATTTAAAACAAAATAAAATGAAATTACAAGTAAAAAAAATGGGATTCAAATTTTAAACTTACGTGACTTCTGGACGCATCCATGATTTGCAGCATAGATTTCATAGACACCAATTCAATTCTCACACAGTCTACTTAAAAAATGTACGACAATTATCAAGAAGAAATATTCCATATATATGTGTATATATATATATATTTTTTTTTATGGTGTCAACTAACGGATTCTACATTAATTTCACTAACTTTGATTTTGTCTTCCTGAAGACGTCTAAGACAACAACGCTCGTGGGTGTGAACATTTAGTGAATGCAATTACAATCGAGCATTTCATCTTGAGGCTGCCTTATCACTTAGAAATTTTTAAGTTGCTTTCTATCTTAACATCGAAAATCAGTACGTGATTCCAAGCTGGTCCTTCTTCTGGAGTATTATTATAAAGCATTCCATCACAATAGGTTTGCATCAGGGTTGACAATGAGTTTGTTCCTATTTGTTAGTGACAAATAAACTCACACGACTGAAACTCTATAATTCATGGTAAGAAAAGGAATTATAGCCATACAGAACATATATACTGGATCAAGTACAAGTATAATGTTTTTGGCCAATTTTTCTTCTTTTGAGTTTTAATCTTTTGGCCAGTTTTTTTTCCTTTTAAATTGATCCTACTATCAGTTTTATGGAAGGAGCTGTGTGCTAACGTTAAATATATTTTTCTGTGCTGTAAATTGCATTACTGATTTGCGCGTTGATGATTACTGTCAGTTTCTGATTTACTTTGCTGATTTGTGCATTGCGTAATGATTAGGGTTTAAGGTCGGTCCATATGAGTTCCAAATATGCATATTAAGCCGTACACGCACATGGGTGTCTCCTCAACAATATGAAGTATGAACAATCCACAATGATCCGTCTCTAAAACTTATCATTGGGAGGGGATTATTGGCCAAATACACTTCCAAAGTTGAACCAGAAACACAACATCCACACAATTGGTCATCTGAAATGATAAAAATTGAATTCATGTGCTAACACGGTACTAATACCTAAAATCGAGTAATCAAGCATAGTGAACCAAGTTTGTTCCTCACACAAATTATCCCTCTTCCTTTTACAGATAACGACCATTGCCATTCCAGGAATCATAACTCATAATGCATTCAGACCAAAATTGCAGTCCCTGAATGAATTGCTCTTATGTTTGCATTTCTCTATTCATCTACTTCAAAGGTAAAGGGAACTCTCTCTATTAAGAAAGAATTTGCTCGTCTCAGGGGGAGTCGTCCCCATGATTTGGAGTTGCCCCGCTGGGGTTCTAGTCGTAGCCTTTTTGTTCTTTTGACTAGCCCCGGCGGCAATCGAAAGTCTTTATTCGGTGGTTACACTTTATTATCATGGAACCACCATGTGGTTTCGTTTGGGGATCTTCCATTTCTGCAATTCTTTACGTAACGATCATTGTCTTCAGGCGTTGCTGCAAACAAATTCAAATCCATCAAACCTAATGTCTTTATATGCATATTAGAATGGAAAACATGATATCAATTATCAAGTGACTAACACCTTAGATTTACAATCTCATAATCTTGATCCATAAAATATGGACCACAAAGTCCCCCATTTCTTACAAAAATATTTGATTCCCTAAATAAACATGATGACAAGAATGCCCTGGTTAAAATTGAAAAGCATAGATTCAAACCATAGTTAAGCTTGATAGCATTGAGAGCAGAGAATGCTCTCATACAGAAAACTAACAGTCATGGCGGGAGACCATGAATCATATAGAATATCTAGACAGACAAATGAATTCAATGTTAGTATTGCTGCAAGGATAATTAGCAGCATATTTGACTTGGCAATCACACCGGGCTAAGAATATGAATAGTAACACATATAATTTATAAACACTCCAGTAATACACCGGTCCAAAACCTTTCAGGACAAGATGCAGCAAAGAGAGAACCCAAAAAAATTTACTGCAATCCAAACACGTAAAAGAGATACTCCTCCAATAATGAATTCCATGAACTTATTTTTTCTTCATAACACGTGACCTTGGAGAGTGTATCTTCCAATTCCCAGGGAGATACAAGAGAAATTCAAAGTTGGCAATACAAGTCTGAAATAGTACAGCAAAGCAACAACAGGGGAAAATATGTTTCACTTTACTATGTCATATCAATACAAGCAAAATTAAATACCCTATCATGTATTAACCAATCCTCTGCAGAAGGAAAGAAGAAATAAAGACAGCCTGTTTTCTTGGCATCCCTGTCATATTATAACATAGAACCCAACTAAACCTCCATGGAGTTTGATACAAATCACTAGAAGGCAACACAAAAATAAATAAAGCTCAGATTTATTTTCACCACTCATTACCCTCATATGTTTCAATACAACCAAATGACCATTACCAAAGGCAGACGTGAGTTTGACCTCTTACGTGTTGAGTGACATAGAAGGCTTTACATTTTGTACATTAAATATAGGCAAGCATTGGAAGTGAAAAAAAACACTCAAAATATCTATAGACCAGCAACACCAAGGCAGAAATCTCCTGAAAGAAAGCCTAAAGAAATTTGAGCAAGGATCAAAACAGGTAAACTCAGAACAGAAAGACTAATACTTTCACAAACAGAAAAAAATAAAGGAGGACCAACAAAGCACAAACAAACAAGTAACTCCTGATGGAAGAAAGCAACAATTAAATATAATACTAATTTCCAAACAAAAACACAGCATGGATTCAAAATTCAAGGCTACTATTGCATACACTGCAAAAGCCCGAAATAAAATTGCAACGAAGATGAGTACATTTAAAAGAGATGATGAACAAAATTCAAAGCAACCACAAACCACTACCTAAACATATATGGCCATTGCTATATATATGAGGCTGCAGCAAGGCAGGATGAAGAAATATAACCTGTTAAAACTCACCATCAAAACAAATAACACCATCATCAAAAATTCAAAACTACAACAGAATTTTCAACCTACAAATTCTGTCTGCAGACAAAACAAAAACACAAGAGAGTAAATAGTTAAGTAAACCTGAGGGGCTTCCAAAGGGTAATGCTCAGGAAAATCAACCTTAAGTTGATATGTTTCACCAGTGTAGAGCGTACCTGATGCTCCATTTGCTTCAATAACCCATCTTCACATCAAAAAATCCGCCCAATCCCAACAAGAAATTATAAGAAAAAATTGCATAAAAGCAAACCCCGTCCAGCACACAAAACATGAGAATCCTGAAATTTAACAAAAGATTATAGACGGCCAAAGCACAAGCAACCGCTTCTTCTCCATTCAATAAAGCACAAGATTCCTACCTTTTACTCCAAGCAGGCGCACATAAAGCGTACTAAAGAATTGAAAGAGAAGGCGAAGAGATGAAACCTTTGAAGATTATCGGTAACAATTAATCAATAATCATTGAACCTGAGGAACTTGATGGAAGAGAACCCTGAGTGGCCGTCAAATACAGCGGCAACGGAGAACCCCTCGAGTCCGTCGAGTCGGATGACTACGTCGTCCTCTATCTCATCTCGAGCGCCCTTCAAGCTCGTGGACCCCCAACGGATCTCTGAGACTCCGGTCAATGAAGAAGACGATGCGACGGTGGGTTTGAGTGCGACGGTGGAAGGTACTCCCGATCGGGTCAAGGACACGTAAATTTTTCACGGTTGATGGCGATTTTCGTCTGGCATCTCTGGGTAAGAGGGAAGGGGAACATTGTGGGACGGACAGACAAAACCTAAACAAATACCGATATCTATCAGAAAAATTATGGGATGCAACTACATTCTCTAATGGAAACAATGAGCAGAATGAGTAAAGAGTAAAGGGGAACTATTTTCATCACAAGTAGGTTTGACAGAGGATGACAAGAACGATTTTCGAAACGGAGGGAAATTTGTTTGGGAGATTAGGTTTTCAAATGAGGTGGACTTTTGGAAACGATGTAACAAAATAAAGTACTGCTAGTTGTTGTGTCCAATCTCATATGACGCAGTGATTCATTGACATGACAATCTTATAGTATGATTTTTTTAATTTTTTAAATGAAATTTTAAATGTTTTAATTTTTAAAATATATATTAAACCCATTTTTAACAAGATTCATTGTCAATGGTTTTATCGAACGAATCTTGAATTTCAAAAAATATATTATAGACTAAAAACAATTGATTATAGTTTAAAAAATATTTGATTATTGACTCAAAACAATGGATTATGAACTTGTTTTTCAAAAAAATAATAAATTTTGAATCGTGCCTCCAAAAAAAAATTGATTCTAAATTGTGTTTTAAAAAAACAATGGATTATGTACTATTCTTTTAAAAAACATGAATTTTGAATTGTGCTATCAAAAAACAATGAATTTCGGCTCAGACCTATGTTTATTCCATGAATTAAAACAGTGGAATAACTTATTCCTTTCAATATTGTCTCAGACCAACGGTTATTTCCCTCCATTAAAACAATGGAATAACTAATTCCACTCAATTTCGTCCTAGAGCAATGCTTATTTCATTGACTTGAAATAGTGGAATAAGTAAATCATTATTTTTACTTGAAATTCATTGAGATTTATTTGAATTACATTGTTTATTCGTTTAACCACTTCAGTGTTGTTATTCACCCTATCAACGACCTCATTCATCCACTAACAAAGTATCTTCATTATTAATCATCATATTGTAACTGAAATCTATAAAAAAAAATCATTTATCAACACTCAAAAATCAATGAAATGAAATTGAAAACAAAAAATAACTAAATCATTGTTTTAAATCATTGGAAAAATAGCGGAATGACATCAAATTAATGGAATAACTATTTGTCTAATATTAAAAACAATGAAATAACAATCTATCTGAGATTAAAACCAGTGGAATAACCATAAAAAATAATGGAATAATCATCTGTCTCAGATTAAAACCAATGGAATAACCATTAAAAACAATGGTGTTGTTTGGGAGTGCTGTCAACTACTGTGAAGTGTTGTGCGGTGCTGTGAGGTGAGTCTGAACGCAAAAGTTGCTTGGCGCATCACTTTTAAAACAGTGGTGCGGTGCTGTGAGGTGCGTTTGACGTATCTAAATTACGGTTGTATTAGATAACTAATAATATTTATATAAAATCACTTAATGTTTATATTGTACATTAATCTAAAATAAAATAATTGACTTAATTTGATTAAGTGGGACAATTCAACATATATTATAAACGTTTGGGGGTGATGTGAGGTGAGGTGATGTGAGATAAAAAAGTTGTGGTGCTATGAGATGAGTTATGCTGTAAAAGTGTTTGGCGTGTCAGAAAAAATTGTCGTGCGATGAGATGAGGTGCAATTGAACGCAATGCAAACGCACTGCCAAACATATACAATGAAATAATCATCTGTCTCAGATTAAAAGTAGTAGAATGACACCAAAATTAATAGATTTTGAAATAAAATCATCTATACATTTAGAACATGAAGGTAAAATAAAAAATATACCTAGTTAAGGTCCACAACTAGGTTACAATCGAGTCACAAATGAGTTTTCACTTTTCAGTGACTATTTCAGTCGTCCAAAGGCTGAAACATGTAGAGCTAGTCAAGGCAAGTTCAACGGTGGTGGTGGAAAACGGAGGGGTGGCCTATGGTGATCGGATCAGGCTCTAAAAGTTTTATTGACCGCACTTCGAGGCGAGATTCTTGTGGAATAGGCGGCTGTTAACAACAAACGAAAGTTGGGGATGAGTCATGTTGATCCGGGGCTTCAGATCGATAGGTCGGTGGCCGGATGGTTGCCGGAAAGAGGAGAGAAGGAAGAGAGAGATGAGAGAAAGAGAAACGTGAGGATGAAAGAGAGGAGAGAGAGTATTTGTGTTTAATTTTTAAAATTCAAAATTTATCCACATGATTGTTGACTGGACATGCCACCTAGACTTGGGTTGAGCTATCAAAGCCATGTGGTACATGTCATTTTTGAACAAAATATTGTGCGAAATAAAATTGTCAAAAAAAGGAGGGAACGAAATATTATAGTCCGCCGTTTAGAAAATGAAACAACAAACTTCACGTGGGTCTGTAACAGTGTAATGACAATTGATATTGTTAGGATTAACTATAACAAAATGGCACGTAATAATGTTTTTTTTTAATAAGCAGCAATGTATATTAGAGCAGAACAAGAGGAAAACAAAAGGGCATAAGGTGAGATAGCCTAAAATAGGTACAAGGAGGAAATAAAACTATATACAATACATAATATTGCAAACCATGGAAATAGATCTGTCATGTCATCAAAGCCAAAGCTATAGAACAACTCCAATGGATACATTTTCAACACTTGAAAGTGAATTTTATGAAAAATTTAGAGTGCTAAAGTTTTACAATTGATGAATATGAACACTTGAAAACACATGGGATGATACTTTCTTGATAATGATTTTGGAGTGCTTGATATTTCTATTGTCATTGGAGTTGCTCTAATGGATATGTCTTTGACTCGAGAGGCACGTAATAATGTTAAACCGGTGAATGACCTACACGCCAATAAATATTCATTGGTAAAAAATAATGTACCACATTATAATTTCAGTACTAGTAGGTAGTCCATATAGTGATAGTTCATGACAACCCAAATCTCTGAAATGAAATTTTAAAATGTTTTAACTATCAAAATACTTGTTAGATTTTTTAAAAAAATTATATATTAGGAATCAGCGCATAAATTTTTTTTCTAACAAGATTCATTATCGATGAGTTTTATCCGATGGATCTTAATTCCATTATTTTTTTAATGAAATTTCAAAAACAATGGATTCAGAACTAAAACAATAAATTATAGACTGTGCTTTTAAAAAACAATGAATTTTAGATTGCGCTTTAAAAAACAATGAAATCTATATTAAAACAATAAATTTTAGATAATGAATTTTATGATAAAACAATGGAATAAACTAGTTGAGCTTTTATGGGCTATCAAACTGATGAGCTACATGTCTTTTTTGTTATAATTTCAATGAGAAAAGTGAAAGCTGTTTATAGAAAATAATAATGATTTTATAGTAAAGTTTAATATGAATGTTACTAATTTCTAATTTTTTATATTTTTTAATTGCGAATGCAATTTCTTATTTCTTCTATCTCATACACTGCTTATCACAATATCGCATCCACGTTATAATTTTTGATATTGTTTCGATGACGGGAACGAGAG
Organism: Tripterygium wilfordii; assembly: GCF_013401445.1. Lineage (NCBI taxonomy): Eukaryota > Viridiplantae > Streptophyta > Magnoliopsida > Celastrales > Celastraceae > Tripterygium > Tripterygium wilfordii. Next base: position 657,984 of record NC_052240.1, on the reverse strand, counting down.
TGTCACCATCGACTCTGCCATGTTTTTTACTTGGTGGTCTCATATTAACACGAACCAATTGCACCCGCTACCCGTATAACATGTGGAGTTAATAATAATGAATTATAAGTTAGGACTATGAGATGCCTTAACATATGATATCGATGTATACTAAGATAAACTTACAACAAATTGTTAAATTTGAACGTAATAAGACCATCTAATTTGATAATGGGAGGCAAAGTAGGTACATTATTTGAAGAAAATTTATATATATTGACTCAAATTTATATATATTAGTTGAGTAATTATTGTGGCAAATCGGTGTCAAACTGGCAATTAAATTGGGGTGATATTGCCACAGAAATTTGAGGTGGTTTTGGAGTGCGAATACTAAAATGTGTGCGGGGTGCCAATACCGCCCCTCACCCTCATATGAAAAACTTGAAAGCTATTTCTAGAGTTGGGTCAGAGAATGCCTTCAAAAATATCTTGCCGGCCCAGTTTATTACGTGCACCAACTAAAGCGAGGGATTGGAGGCTGTGTATGTGCACATGATGATCTTAATTTTTTTAATCTCATTGTGTTTAAGCTAAAGCATATTCTAATCAACCTTCAACTTTACACCACAATTTCCAGCCAAATATTCACTTTCTGGGATTCTTTTTGGATTATGATGTCTGTGCTGACATGCTGGTGAGGCGTAGTTGTGAACTCCATGCTTGCTACAATTCTTCCTATGTTGTCAATAACTGATGGGCGCTAATTGGATTATGTAAACTTGTGTACTTTAGTATTTCTTGAGCGTCGTTGATTTGTTAGGTGAATTGCACTTATCCCTTTGAGAATATACACATCCAGATATTATTTTCTTTGTCGAGACGTGCATATCCCTGCAATGGAGTTAATAACACTTTTGGCCACTGAAAGATGGCATATGTTTCAACTCAGTCTCCCAATTTTGGAATGTTTCAACTCAGTCATTGGAAGTCTTAGATTGTTTCAAATCCATCACCTAGGTAGATTTAACCAAATCTGGGCACGTCTATGGAGAGAGTTGAGCAATTTCAAATTGCACAAAAATGTGAAAAACACGTTTATGGAGAGAGTTAAGCAATCAAATCTCCTACATGACATTTTGATCGTTAAATATTGTTAAATGTTATGACATGACATCACGGTTTTGCTGACTAAGCTAACGGTGACACCATGGCACAAAATCACTTATGCGAGGGAAACCCATTCGCGAAAGACAAAATACATAAACCTAATTTCTTCGAAATTCTCTCAAATTGCTCCCACACCTTGAGCGCATTCCAGTGCCAATTGAGGTAACTTTTGATCATTCAAGCACTCTTGGGAAGCGGACAAAATAAAGTGCAAGAAGAATGCCAAATATAGGCTCGACATGCGACGTCTAGTGCCAGGTATAATGCAATGTTGAATGCAACCCAAGAGTCCGTGGCCAATGCAAGGAAGTAGTCATGCTATTACTATTTTGGTATTGATAAATAGGTTAGTATATAGTAGTAGCTTTTGGATATAAGATAGGATTGCATCTGGTAGGTTTTGTTTCAAAAGTTCTTGGTTTCACTGTCATTTTGGACAATCTGTAATGGTTGATGAACTGCTGCAAAATTCCATGTGCAGAACATGTTTTCTTTTGGTTTTGGAACAAATATGGACTTTTAGTGACTAATTTGGTACAATCTGAACCTTTATTTTGATAAATTATAATGAAACGTACTACAGTTTCGTGTCCCCTGTATATCCCCTTATTTTTACTCTTTTTTTGACGTGGCAATTTTAAGTCCACATCAGCTTTGGACATCTCTGGTCAAAATGTCATGTAGGAGATTTACTGCCCATCTTTGGTTAAATATACCCGGGTGATGGATTTGAAACAATCTGAAACTTTCAGTGACTGAGTTGAAACATTCCAAAATTAGAGGACTGAGTTGAAACATGGGTCATCTTTCAGTGATCAAAAGTGCTATTAACTCTACTCCCCTACAATGACTATGATGGATAAATTGAGAATAGCCTTGTGGCTTTAAGATGAGAGAAAGTCTATGTCTCAAGAGCCAATGAAGTGAAACATTTCCCTATCATTTTAACATGTTTTCGATTGCTTTTTTGTATTTCCTTTACTTTTTTCAATTTCATCATGCATTGTGGTTTAATTCAGTAGCACCAGTCCTTTCCACCCGACCATTTGAAGCTATTTTAAAATTTGATGCTAAATCAGGACGCTTTTTGCTGTCTGATTCTTCATATTCTGAGTGGTAGAGAGCACTTTTTATTTTTCCTCTTCATGTTTGTTGTGTTTTTGAATGACTGGGTTAGATATTTATGGTAACCATCTTCTGCTTTCGCACGTCAAATTTCAACCATTGAAAGGTTTCGAGTTTCGACAGCTGCCTCTTTGTATGTTGTCTCTCCCATATATTTGTGGAATTATGATCACATATTTTTTTAGTATTGATTATGCTTACAATTCAGATTGTGGAAGTAATGACCCGGAACTCAAGCAGTAGATGGAAAAGCAGTTTGTTGACTTCCTAACGGAGGAATTAAAATTGTAAGAAGCTGTTGTTGAAGAGCACAACCACCATATGAACATCACACTGGCCGAGGCACAAAGGGTGGCTTCCCAGTACCAAAAGGAAGCAGAAAAATGCAATGCTGCCACAGAAACATGCGAGGAGGCAAGAGAATGGGCCATGGCATCGCTTACAAAGGAGAAAAAGCTTACTTCCTTGTGGGAGAGGAGCCCGCCGACTAGGCTGGGGTGGAGAATAATTGTATGATTTTGAACCATTACACTTTACATCCTCCGTAATTTATACAGGCAAAGCAAGCACAACACAGTGCTTGTCTTCTTCCAATTGAATTGAATACATCAATACAAAATAATTTTTATTCAGGACCATCAAGGAGGTGGAATTCAAAGGATAAAGATACAATTATTCAAGTCTCTCGCAAAGGCACAACAAATTATCCTAAATTAAAAATCACCAAAAATTGCGAAGTATTAATTTGTCTCCCAGGGAAAATTCAGATTCGAGTTTCATTACTTGCTCCTTGATAATTTGTATCTCCTTTGATATATCGTCCACGAATGGGCAACGTCCCATCCGATATGAATCCATAGGAGCAATGATAATTTTCTCCAACGCAATTGCATTCTGAATCAAATATATTGCAAATTCCATGTCAATAGCATGCCCTACAAAGCCATCAAATTCCACTTCTTTAAGGCAGTGGTGTAGACATTTTGGGGTCTTCTTTCGATTCCTTCGACTCCTCATCTTTTTCAAAGTTAGCTCAATCCAACAAAACTACAATGAGAGCTAGCTAGTTAGGAGAAATAAAATACACCCCTTATTCACAAGACAATGTTAATAATATGATTTATTATTCAGAGTAAGATATACTGGACTTAGTCTAAAACTTGTCTGTTTTAGATATTGGTTGTCTGATGGTAAGAACTCCTACTTCTTCTCAAAAAAAAAAAAAAAGACAATTCACTAGACAATGTTAAGAATATGAATTATCATTCAATGTAAGATATAAAGGACTTGGTCTAAAACTTGGCTAGCTTTGTTAAAAAAAATTCTTTTAAGTACTAAATATGTTCCCACTGAAGGAATTTGGTGCCAAAATAACTACGAATAAGCCATGTAGACAAATAGATTATTCAAGCTGCGATTGGATTTTGCATCCTTCAACCTTCCTTCTCATATTACAGCTTTAGTTAGCTTGGTCATACCTCCTTAATCCCCCAACTAAACTATACTTACTGTTTTGCTGTTAAATTGCTGTTTCAGTTTTCGAAAAGAAAATCTTGATTAAAATACAAGAAACATCTAGTGTTCCTCTAACATTAGATTTAATGTCACAACTCACAAGAACAGACAGAAGACAAATGATCTATGGAAATTGCAATAAAACATTATTCATTTATCTGTATCTTGATCTTGTAAACAAAATTGCTGTGTGCATTTTATAATGACATGCATCCAAAGTAATTCACCAGTGTCAAAAGAAAAGCGTAAAACTAGAACACTTACGTCCAATGCAAATCTAACCAAAGAAGGAGCTGCCTCGATCAAAGGAGCAAAAGCAAGAAGAGTCTCAAACTCGCGTCCATAAACCTTCAATTCAAAATTATTGAGGTGTGCAAGCAAAGGGAATTTACGACGTTTTACCTTTTCCTAAATAACATCAACATCATAGACACGCATAATAAGACAACATGATCCAATCAAAAGAAAAGAAATCTAGGAGAAGAGAAATAAGAAAACATAATATGAAGCACGCAAACCTCGAGTTGCGGCACAGCTAGTTTAAGCGTCACTAGTTGAGATGCAAAATTTGAAAGCTGGGGAAAGTTACGGATGATGTATTCAGAATAGTTCCCCCGAAAAGATAGTTCAACGAGTTTGGGTACATTCGCGAAAGTGATCTTTGCCCCTAGACCACGATACTCGAATGATAAGAGATTTGCTGCAGAGATATATATGCTTCTCAAATTGTCGCAATATGCTAGCTTCAAGTACTCCAAGCAAAGTGATTCTCCAGAAACTTTAAGACCAACCATAGAATCTGAATATTCAACAGATAACTGCCTAAGAGATGGGCAACTAGCTATGAAGTATTCAACAACACATCCACTTATGTTTACACCAATCAAGTCTAGAGCTGTAAGGGATCTTCTACTCTTGAAAGTAGTGTCACATAATGGGGGGAAAGAGTAAAGCTTTTTATTATACGTAGCCATTGAGTACTCCTGAAACTCCATCACCAGCCGTTTAACTTTCTTTTCAAATGCAAAGTAAACCCATTTGTCAATATGACAAGAATGTTTTTCATCCAAATCAAACTGCACTCGAAATTCGTCTACGGAATATCCCTGATATGCCTCCAAGGCAAGATTTACCCAATCGATATATTTGTCCACAAGCATCTTATTATCACGTGCTCCCAATATTTTTCTTCGTTCCTTCAGGGCAAGAGAACGAAACACTTGTGAAGGATCAAAATCCAAGTTGGGAATAAAAGTCCAAACCTTGCGCCATCGTCGCGCAAGGACACTAGTCCTTGCTGCTTCTTTCATTGATAAAAGAGACAGAATGGACAACAGAACTTCATCTGGTAGTCCACTTATCTTATCCTCCTCTCTCTTCTCTCAAAATCAAAAAAGAAAACAATTTAGACATCTCATCAATATATCTTTATTCTACCACTACCAAAAAAAATTAAGAATATATTTTGAGATTGATAATTCAAAACTTCAAGATGATATTGAAGAGTTATGGAATTCTAACTTTTTTTACCTTCTGTTTTTTTGCACAGACAGACTTTCGCAGCCACTTCCTTCCCGTTATAAGCTTAAACATCATTATTAGAATAATAAACAAGATGTAGATCGGATTCTCAAAAAAACTTTGACCTTTGACAGGAAACACGAGCAATTGTTAAACTCTCCGATGGGTTTGACAGGAAACACGAGCAATTGTTAAACTCTCCGATGGGCGTGTCTTGTGAGCCTCAGGTCACCTACCAAAGAAAAATACTTCGCCTCACGTCTCCAAGCATCTCCTTTCAGTCTGCCTGCCCGGGTGCCCTAGCATTAAGGTTTTATACTTGTAGTGCCGGGCTTGGGCTGATTTGGTTCATTGACTCTTTTAGTTATTTGGGCCAGTTAGTCAGTTATATTGCATTGGGCACGTTTTAGTAAAAAAAGACACAGCATCATATTCACATTTACTTTAATTTATACTCAACATATTGTACCTCTTTGTGGCTTTTGCAAGTACAAATTAGGCTAATTAGCGGTGAGAATGTGTTTTGTTGATGTAATTGGATATTTTGATAATATGATTGGGGCAATAAAATGTATTGTTGCAATGATGTAAATTTGTTGGTTTGATTTTTGATATCATATAGATGGGGTCTAGTATTGATTTTTGTGTAGTTGTGAGTGTGGGTTGAGGTGGGCCCCAAATAAAGTCAACAAGTGGGCAATTAGGGGTGGAAGTGGTCCGGTTCGGTCTGGTTTTAACAAAACTGAAAATTTTTGGTTTCATTTTTAAGGGAACCGAACCAGACCGTTTAATTTGCATAAAACGAAAGTAACAGAACTGAATATATCGATTTCGGTTTTCAGTTTAAACCAAAAAATCTGTAATTGTTATAATATACCTGTTGAAAGACAGAAAGAGTGAAAGTCACTTGTTTACTTGTCAAAAAAATTGGCCATGCAAACTGCAAAGTGTCCAAAACACATACATAGCATGATAACACAATCTAAAATTGACTCTAAACACACTCTTGAATCTTCCTTCCATAGTTCCTTCTCCATTCAATATTACAATATTACAATCTCTTCAATTGATTCAAAACATGAAAAACTGAAAACAACCAATACGCATACATCCACACACAATCATCAATCATGCCATGGTAGCCTCACTGTTTCAAGTCTCCAAGTCCATTGCTCATTTGAGTCATTTCCTATTGTGGACTTGATAGGGGAACCAACACCTAGTTGTAAAACAAATAACAAATTAGGATACATAAATACATAATCACATTACAATACCTTTCAAGTTTCAATATTAACTGTTAAGTAGACATATAATCACATTCACGTACCTTTCAAAATTCTTCACCTTCGGGGCTCGGTTGCCCTTGAACTACCAGTCGTACTCTTATTTCTATTCAATTTTGTAATTAAAAAAAATAAAGTGTCAATAGACAAAAATCAAATTAAACAAGACAGGAGTCTCTAAGAATTTTTTAGAACATCCAAACATGTGAAAGTGAAGACCACAGGCCATATAAATATATGTAATAAAGCATTAAATCTCTATAGCCATTCGATGATAAATAGTTGCATAAAGTGATAAAGCTATAAGAAAATGAAGAAATAACAAAGGGTCGTGCAGAGAAATAGAAAGACAGAGTGAAGTGGTCGAAAAAGTTGAACACAGAAAATGGGGCTTTGGCCGTATGACTGCAATTATTGATAACTGAAGCACATGTAGTACACCATTGCTATTAAAAATAAGCATTAAAGTTTATATGTTAGTAATAATTTATATTTTACCTTCTTCGAACTCGTCCACCCGTGCTAAAGGCCGATTCAGAAGCCACCGTAGAAATGGGAATCGCCAAAAGGTCACGAGCTATAGCCGAAAGGATCGGAAACCTAGAAGAATTAATCTTCCACCAATTCAACACTTTAAATTCCTCACCATCCTTTGTAGTTTCATTGCCTTCTCCTAGATATTTATCTAATTCAGTTAGGCTATCTCCACCTCCAACCTTAGTCTGTAACATTTTGATTCTAGCTCTCGCTCTATTTTCAGTTGTTTGCTCATCTTCTCTAATTGTACCTAATAAAGAGGACTCGAATCGACTTGGTCCACTTGGATTTTGCAATGACTGGCATAACTGCTCATTCTTGTATTCATTAAACATCTTGAATGTGGCGGACTTCACCTTCTCAGCCACTTCCATTGCAATTTGTTCTTCATACATTTCTTTCAAAGCTAGAGTCACATATTGCAATTTATATCTTGGATCAAACACCACCACCACAAAGATCAAAACATTTAGTTTATCAGATCTTCCACCCCAATATTTCTCACACTTTCCAATCATTCTATCAGCCATCATGCTCATTTGAGGATCATCTGAAGACTTTATCTCTCGTAACACATAAAATAATGTACTCAAATCATGAAAAAAGTTATTTGAAGTAACATATGAAGTGTCAGATACCTTCAAAGTAAGTTCATAAAATTACCGAAGAAAAGTCACCAATCTTTTCAAATTCCTCCAGTCATCTTGCTTTGGCATGCCACCTTCCACTGCAATCTCACTCGTAATCTGTGGCTCTAACTCCTCAAATCTTTCAAATGCAGATTCAAACTTCATAGCAGCATCTAGCATTAAATAAGTTGAGTTCCATCTAGTGCACACATCTAAGTACAATGAGTTCTTCCGTTGAATTCTTTCCATCTCCTCACAATCTTTGAATTTTTGAATCCTAGCAGGAGAAGCTCTGATAAACTTAATTACTGCACGTACTCGATCAATTGATGCAATTGATTCTTTCATACCCTCCACAACAACTAGATTGATTATGTGTGTAACACATCTCACATGCACGTAATCACTTAGCACAAGATTAGCGAACCTCCTTTTCAAATAATTGACAAGATGATCATTCGTACTATCATTATCAACTGTAATTGTGAACAATTTCTTGATCTCCCACTCTTTTAAGCAGTTCTCTATCACTCTACCCGTAGCCTCCCCTCTGTGGCCTTTAATTGTGGTAAAGTTGATTATTTTTTTTTGCAAATTCCACTCACCATCAATGAAGTGAGCAGTTATGACCATATAGCTTTGTCTTTGCTTGGATGTCCATGAATTTGTGGTTAAAGAAACCTTCAGTCCATTGTTTTGGAACACATTCATCAATCTTTTCTTCACATCCTCATACAAATCAATGACGTTCTTCCTTGCCGTGGGCCTCGAACACACACGATATCTTGGATTCAATGCATGCACAAAACTCTTAAATCGTGGATGCTCAACAAATCTGGAAGGACTCACATTCAACTATCATACAAGTTAACTCATCCTGTATGGCCTTTGGGTCATACTTCCATGTGGATGCTCCAGTGCTTTGTAATGACAATTCAGTTTCTTGCCCACTTGCCCTAGGCTTGCGTGGATATCGCAGCAAGTGTTGCTTTAGAGTGGTGTTCCGTTCTTTGTTGAGCTGCACTTGTAGACAATTCCACAATGATTGCAACCAGGGGCGGCCCTGGGCCTGGGCGAGCTGAGCCGCCGCCCAGGGCCCCCAATTTTTTGGGGCCCAAATTTTAAAATTTTTTAGTTATAGGATAGTTTATTTTAAAACCAATCCCAGCATATTTTAAAGCCCACAAATATTACTTATAAAGCCCAAAAAGAGTTGAGAGTTAAAACAAACTAATAAAAGTGAGGGGCCCAACCCAATTAGAAAGTAAGAAAGACCACTTCAGATTTTAGACTCTTAGAAGTTAGATTAACCCATAAAGAAATTAAGAAAAAAAAAATCAAAAGCCTCTTCAAAAATCAAAAGACTTATTAAAGTGTGACCCTTTTTATGATATTGATAGAAGTGATTTAGCTTTAGAATAAAAAGTTTTGTGTAATATTTTACTTAAAGAAATACAAAAAAGCCTATTGAAATACTAAATCATTTGCAAACAATGGATGGTGGTTTTCCAAATGCATGGATTGCATATAGCATATTGTTGACTATTCCAGTAACGGTAGCCTTCGTAGAGAGAAGTTTTTCAAAGTTAAAGTTGATAAAATCATATATTCGGTCCACCATATCGCAAGAAAGGTTAATAAGTTAGCTTTGTTGTATATTGAAAGTGATTTGACGAAAAAAGTTGATCATATTAAAGTAATTCATGATTTTGCATCTCAAAATGCTAGAAGAGTCATATTTAAGTAATTTTTTTTAGAATTAAACTTTTAATAACTAAATGATAATAACGGGAAAAAAAATTAAGGGGCCCCTTTTTCAGAGTTTGCCCAGGGCCCCCATCAACTCAGGTACGCCACTGATTGCAACTACACGTTTGTTGGTCTTTGGCCATGGTAAAGTTTGTCCATACTATAGACCTAGATGCTGATGCTTTTCTCTTGCGCTTCTGAGGACTTGTCGCATCACTTGTTTCAGTTGTTTTGGTGCCTAAGATGGGAATAGAGCTTTCTCCACCACCTACATCTCCACCTTGACATTCTGGAAGTTGCTCTTCCATATTATGTTCTTCAAAACTAGCATTAGAGAGAGAGATCGATTGACAACTAAACATCTACAAAAGAAAAAATAATGTCAAAAAGCTTGAAAGGATTAAAGGAATAAAACATTAAAACATAATGAAATTTTTAGATTGTATAAACACTAGAAGACTAATTGCATATCATCACCGTAAAATCCAGCTATTACATCCAAATCCTACTCCACTCGGGTGGAGGAAAACAATAGTGTGTAACACTATCTATAACGCAAGAGAATATAATTCAGTAGCTTAAAAACACAGTAAAAATCAAACAATTATGGATTTATAATATATAATTAATTTAAAATGATAGTTGAACAAGCTTAAAGATCCAATTCATAATTCATTAATTCAAGCACTATCTCAAAATAACATCTTGAATGTGACGGCCTCATTATCAACAATAAAACTCCATTAATAAGGTAGGACCTCTTAGTGATAACTGATTCGACTTTTCTTCGAGTCACTGCCCCTCAACGACTCAGCCTCTCTCTCCGTCTCTAAGACTCTAACCACCTCGCAAGACGTAAAATCACAAATCACCAAATCATGGGTACTGTTTGAGTTCACTGATTCACGGCTGCGGTAGCGATTGACTGTCTCGATTCGTCACTGACTGATTCACGGAGAGTCGGAGATGACGACGAGATCACGTTCTTCCTCGCGATTGTGGCTGCGAATGATTTCGTCCAATTGTGACCCAAAAGTGAAAAGAAAACCCTAGTTAATAGACAATAGTTATATATATATTATGTATATAAGTATAACGCTAGTTATATATATATATTATATATATATGTGTGTGTGTGTGTGTGTGTGTGTGTTACATATAAGTAACAATATAGTTCGATTTTCGGTTTAAAACCGAACTGAACCCGAAAACCAAAATTTCCTAAACCTTTAAACCGAAACCGAACTGGAAATCGATAAACCGAACCAAATTAGAAATTACGGTTTGGTTTTCAGTTCTGATTACGGTTTGGTTCGGTTTTTAACAACCCTATGGGCAATCCAAATATCATGTCCTCTTGCTTGGGTCATTAAAAAGAGACAATAAAACGTTATTGTTGTAACCCAAATGTGTTCCATGCCCCAACAGACTTATAAATTTTATTATCCATGGGTCAATTTCATAGCATATTTCATAGCTTTAAGCTCGACTTTTTTTTTTCCATAGTTTTTCTGTTAGTATTGAAAATCAATCTTTTCGCTCTACCAAACGGACCCAACAAGTCATATTCATTGTCATTATCATTGACGTGAAATGAGACGCTTGAACCTGGACATTGTAGTTTTTTCACAGTTGCATCATGTATGTTTATTTTTTGCATTCCCAAACCATTGAATTAGCCTTATTGGCTTTTAGGGTCAGTTTGATAGAGTGATTAAATTGATTTTCAATACTATTAGAAAAATTATGGAAAGAAAGTTGAGTTGTAAGTTATGTAATATGCTGTGAGGTTTTAGGTAAATTAAAAGTTGACGCTATCGGAAAAGTCGTTGAATTAAACCTTATAATATTATGATTTTTATAATAATTTTTGTTATTATAATCTGTTTTTTAATCTTAAATTTAATTTATTATTAGTTGAAGTATAAATTATAGATATTTAAAAGTAAATAAAAATATGTTAAAGTAAACTTATAATGTTAAGTAAAAGTGTTCAATGATAATAGACAAAAATTATATTTTTATGTAAAATTAATTAAAAAAATGTGCCCAGAATAACTAATTATTTTTTGAAGTAAAATATAAACTTGTAAGTAAAAATCTGCAACGTGCGCCGTTGTTTTTGAAAAAAAATTAATTAATTACAATGATGTACAATTAATACTGTGGGCCCACGTGACTTTAATAAAAATACAAAATGCCCCTTCCGCTCCCACCGCTGCAGCTTTGCCAACGGATCCGCTGGCGGGACTGCACCGTTTGGCGCAGCAGAGCCTAGCACGAAACGCAGCCTTAATATTGCAGTTGTGTTAGTGTGATGATATCCCACATCGAGGAGAGTGAGGGAGAAGTGACAATAAATAAAGAGTTTTCACAATCTAACACATAATGATCAGTTTTTTGAATCTAAACGAGGACGTTGGGTTTGAAGGAGTAAATTCATGAGGGTTTCGGCTTAGAGCGGATAATATCATAGTTATTGGACTTGTGAGCTATGCCGAATCTATTTAGAGTCTAGTCCAATTTGTCGAAAGTCTAACCCAACTTATGAAAGGTATAAATACCTTCATCATAGTGGTTCAACATCTGCATTTTAGCTAATAATTCTTTTAAATAAATGGGAAAGGTGCACGCTTCAACATCATATAGCGCTGAACATGACGCCGCCAAACTTGGTCATTATGTGAAGCTTTGAGACATATACTATACACACACTACTAAAGGTAACGCAGTGAAGCAGCTAAAGTTAGAATAAGTGGGAATAAATGGTTGTGTATATTTTTCAGGTAGATATACTATATATATATATATATAGTTTGTATATATTTTTTATGTGTATAAATCTTTTTATGTGCATTTTTTAGTAAGTGTATATATATGTTTGTGTTACTTTGTGAGACCAAACATGAAAATGAATATTGATCGATAATATCATTTCGAAAAGTTATATTATTGTAAAATAGACCTTAAAAAAAATCGGGGGCGCTACCCCCAAACCCCCTCTAAATTTTTTTCAAATAAATAAAAATACAATAGCCCACCCCCACCATCAGTTCCTAGCTCCGCCCTTGATCACAAGACCAAGGGACATCTATAGAAAACGGAAAGCTGTTTGATAAGTGCAACAAATTAATCGCCAGCATTTCAGGAGGACAATTCACAACCTCTAGAAGACTAAGAAGAGTATCGTTGGGGCCGGAGCATGTAGGCACCGACAGTACAATAACTTTAGATGCAGACTACAAAGACTTACTTCCTTACCAATTCAGAGTCAATATTTTGGCTTCCTAAACTTCATCATTTTTCTCGTCATCGTCAAAGTTTTTATCCCAAAAATTTGGGGTTGGTTACATGAGTTTATGAAAATATCAACGAGAATAGATTATGTGTATTCATTTTCTCCATTCATTTATATCATGTATCATACGTTAATCCACTCCTATTAACTTTATATAATTTCTTATTACTTCAAGCCATGTCTTTTTTAAATCTTCCTCATCACCTCCTACTATCTCCTATATAATTCTCCCGTTCCTTCCCACCACCATCCCGCTATCTCTACATTGAATATGTTCATATCATCTTAAATGATTTTCTCATAACATATCTTCAATAAGTGCTACTCATACCTTAGATATAATAATCTAATTTCTTATTTGATCTTTCCTAGTGTGACCACACATTCAAGGAAGCATTTGTATCTATGATACATGCATTTTTGAATATGTTGTCTCTTGATAGGCCAACACTCAAAACCATACATCATTGTAGGCGGTATAGCTGACTTGTAGAATTTTCCCTTCAATCTTAAGGAAGGCCTTCGGTAACATAAAATCGCAGATGCACTCTTCCACTTATTTCAACCATTTTTAATCCTATTAACCACATCAATTATGTCTCCGTCTTCTTGGAAAGTCGATACAAGAGATTAAAAGCTTTACTTTTTGTTACTTCTCTCCCATCTAATTCAATTACTTGTTCACTCTTTTGTCTAGTCTTACTAAACTTACATTTCATATATTATGTTTTAGTCCTAATAGTTTAAATTCTCTAGACTCTAATATTTGTCTCCATATTTCTAGTTTTGAGTCAATTCTCGATATCATCTCATCCACTATAACTATATCGTCACAAACAACATGCATGCACCAAGGTACCTCACCCTAGATATGTCTTGTGAGTTCATCTATCATTATAATAAATAGGAAAAGACTTAGTGTTGACCCCTGGATAATCCTATTGTGATGGGCAACTCCCCTGTAGTTTCTCAAATAGTCACAACACTAGCTACGGCTCCTTCATACATATCCTTAATCACAGTAATTTTGTTTTAGAACCCTATCGTACTGATGGTCCGTACGAAAAGCCGAGAATCAATGGTACATGTGTTTTATCGCTGACAAAATACCGTATAAGCATTGAACCATGCAAATATAGGTTGAACCAAAAGTTTTTTTTATAAAAGCGTTAACCATCGATTTATCGAAAACCGACTCCTTTGTGAAAACCCTTCACTTTCAGCTTCAGGGGCAATCTTAGGTGCTTTTCGGTTTCAACCCAAATCATCATCCGACACGCTTTGACGGCAACTATAGGCGACTATACTCTAGTTCAACCTTCAATTTGATAGTTCAATTCAACTCGACAGTTCAACCTTCAATTCAACTGACAACGACACTCTTGAATCCTCGTGATGGCGAGACTACAAGTCTTCAAACCAGTGACCCATGAATAAAATCCGTGTGACCCGTGTCCCCTATAAATTTATTGAGTTCAAACCAGTGACCCATGAATAAAATCCGTGTGACTCGTGTCCCCTATAAATTTATTGAGTACACACCGAAATAATTTTTTGATTGTTAATTTCATATTTATACAGAACTTGATGAACAATACAACATTTTTTTGGGGGTGTCATAGTTTTATTATAGACTTCATCACTAAGTACAAATTGTTCCTTCATTACTAAGTTTTTTTGTCAGGAGGCTCGTGCTTGATATCCAACCACAACTACATATCGGAAGGAAATGATTGGGAATGCCGCTGAAAAGATTCTTAGTCATGGCCCATTTGGGGAAACCGTCCGCCCTAGCGTTTTGACACATGCTAACCTTTGAAAGACTCCAATTTGGAATCGCTCGCAAACTATCCTTGATATCTTCGACTAGATTTTCAATCACCCAATGCGAAACCAAGTGAGGATTAACAACCGCATTGATTACAATTAAGGCATCGCCCTCGAGTTGACCTCTCGAAACTGAAAAACCTAAACATCCATGAATCCCCAATCGAAGAGCAATCACCTACCCATTATAGGATCAACCTTCGGACCACTAGCAAATAATAGTTCACCCGAAGAAGAGTGAGCTAAGGCTGCAGCTGAGGTAATATTTTGCCCCATAGCCATGTCAAATTGCACCTGTACACAGGCCAAAGGAGGGGGAACCAGTTCATAGAAGGCATTACTGGATTAAAATCAGAAATCTTCCAAGCCCGAAAATGACGAACATGCAAAATCTTAATCTGGTTCAGCAACTCATAAGCTGGTTTTGTCCGAGCTCCACGCAACAGCTTTGCTGTACTGGGGACGGGAATATGATGTAAGTTGCCAATTATATTCTGTTAATCCTTTATCCTTTTTCTCACTGTTAGGCACTAGAGCGAAAAATATAAAATTCACGCATATGGCTTTTAAAATCACTCTCTTCATTGAAATAGTACGAAATATTATCTGAAAATCAGCGATGTAGATGTGTTCCATAGAAAGACATGCTCCTTGGTATTTTATTTATAGAGAAATGATTACTGGGCCAAGCGTCCTATACCATTCGTATCTAAACTCCCCTGTGAATATGTGTCTTCTACTGTGTTTTACTTCATTATAATACCTCCTACTTTTGATGTCTGAACTATTTACTTGTCTGACCATCCTGGACCATGAAATCGCTCTTCTGCAAACCAGCTTCAAAAACTCATCAGCTTCAAAAACAAAAGAGTTTTTTTTTTTTTTTTTCATTTTCTCTCTCCACTATTTTAGTTCAAATTGTTTCTCGTCTAAGGCATCGCATCACGTGGCAATCCTGCAAAAAAAAATTGAACCAAAATGAAAAGTGAGAAAAAACAGGCGGAAAAAGAAAATCAAGGTAAGAGTGCTCTTAAGTCTATGGAAAATGCCCAAGCATCACTTATTCACTTAATGCTGAGCCTGCAAATTCTAGAGTGCTGCGGCTAAACTGAGAAATATATAAAATCCCTGCACCTTCAGATTAGAGAAATGAACTTGATTCGAGAAAGAAACGTGCAGCTCAGAGAGGATAACAGACATAATTTTGAGGAATGCCAGAATTTGTGTGAAGTAGCTCAAAAAGGCTAAGGTTAATTAGGAAAAAAAGAAGCCAATAGAAATCAGGAGGGAGCTGAGCCAATAGAAGCCCACATGCCTGGATGAGTAAGCAAGATAATTGTTGACATGTATAACCACTTCGCCAAATGAAACTAGAGGTGATAATCAGTTGACCTGCTTGCTCTCGTAAAATCGGTATTTCCACCTCAAGCGGATGCTGGTAAAATTGAACCTTGCCCGACATCATATTTAAAGATGCAAGTCAACTACTGCTTGATTGAATCAGTGTTGGTTGTATATTAATTTGAACTAGGGAAGATACAATTTGAGAAGCGACACTGGAAGTGAAAGCCGTTCAATGACTGCTGTATCGAGAACTACATGAGCATAATATGCCCCAGGGTCTTGAATTTGATGAAATGCTTTTTGACCCTCAGATGTCTTTGTTTGACCTGACTTGGGTGTAGCTGGATTTTTGCTATGGGAAGCACACACTGAAATACTTGAAGCATCGAGGGGCGGCAGGACTGGAAAGGAAGGGGGGACCCTTCTTTTTGCTGCGCACCAGATGAGATGATGATTAGTCGGTCAGGTCCAGTGTGTGCTCTTGATCACAATCACTAAAACCACTGATCCAGATTTTGCATTGCTACTCAATGGTGGCATCACATAATAATGACCCAACAAAAGAGTTGCAAAATAGTCTGGGGTGGGCACATGACAGGGTTTGACGAACATGGGTGCTGTGGGAATGATTCTGAAATTGGGATCTGAAAGCCTGTTGTAGGAAAGATAACTTTCAGAATGACAAACAAGGTGAAGTAGCTCAAAAGGCTAAAGTATGATTATGAGAATCTCGAGTCTCTTTTGAGGGAGAAATGGATTGAGCTTGTTGCACGTAAGAAAGAAATTGACATGCTTAAAATGGAGAAAGACACTAGAATAAAGATTCTCGGGACGGGACATGAGGAGTCGAGAGAGGAGAAGGGAGAGAGGAGTGCATCAGTCAGAAAAAGTTAAGCGTCAGAATTGTGAGAAGGCTATAATAGAATTAATTAAAAAGGCTGATCAGGGGAAGGAAAAGTTCACTAATGAATTTGAGAAGCATAAGCAGGCTCTGAAGCGCCTTTCTGATAAACTAGAAAAGATTAAGCAAGCTGAAAGCAATGTGCCAGAGGATGCATCAATGGTTCAGTTTCTTTTGTTTATAACAAGCTTACACATCTATAATAGGAATGCCTTGCATGCCACATAAATCTCAGAAACAAGTCCTAACAAGAAAGGCAAACCCTGGAGTGGAAATTTAACAAACTTTGCAAAAGGTCAAACATAGAAATTGTAATTATGATAACTACGTGATTTCATATGAGCAAATTTATAACAAGGTTATGGCATACGAATTCTGGAATTAGTCTTATAATTTTAATGAAGTTGATACTTCCTATATCAACTTCATTTTTTCACCCTAGAGCAGCAGTTGCGTAGAACTCAATAAGTATGTCTTGGAAATTTACCCACAACGTCCTCTGAAAGGACCCCGATGTTCACAAATTCATTTCACCCTAACCCTAACCCTAACCCTAACCACACTAACGCTAACCCTAACACTAACACTAACACTAACACTAACACTACCAACCCCAACCCCAACCATAACCACACCAACACTAACATTAATTCGTGAAGCTAACCTTTGAAAATCATTTCAGCGTAAACCTAAACCTAATCCTAACAGCGATTAATAGAAAATCGCAAATATAGAATTCGTCTCGTGAAAGCTAACCTTGATATGTCACCGGGAGGATAGCAGACAAAACAATTGATCTGATCTGTGCGAATTGTTCAACAACAGCGATCCACAGAGTTACTTTCCATTCATTGTGATCGAGCACATATTTCACCTTCTCCATTTCTTTCACACTCGTTATCGTTACATGTTGGAATCGGAGCAGAGCATTGAGACGCTTCTTGCTCTCATCTTGTGCAAGAGAGCGCTCCCTCGTCGCCTGTCTCAGGTGGCCTCTCAGAGACTTGATGCTTCTCCTTCGGCTCTTCTCCTGAAACTCAGAGAGATGCAGATCGACTCCTATCTTCTTGTTGAGCCGCCTCTCATACTTCTTCACCTTCCTATGTCTTCTTATCCTCTCGCATTCAGCAGCCATGAACGCTCCGAGAGAAATGGCACCGAGTTCAGCCGCAGGAGGCGGGGCGGTAGAATCGGAATCGGCCATCGCGAAGAGACGAGAGAGTAGAGGGAGGGCGTTCTGGGTTTCTGTTTGGCTAATGAGTAATGACGGTTTTTGCCTTTTTGGGGTTTCTTTCTTCGGCTAACGCCTTTTTAAGATGATTCTGGCCTTTTGGAGTTGGGCTGGGCTGCTATTGAGATGGGCCTTTGGCTAATGAAAGAAACTTGCTCCCTAGAAGATTCTGCTCTTATTTTCAGTCGGGGAGGGGCAACTTCAGGTAACATGTTTTTTTTGATTGATTTGGCTTTTTTCTTTTTCTTTTTTAATTTATTTTTTATACTTGTGTTTGCAGACCCAAGATCCAAGTTTAGATGTACTGTGAGATCGTTCTCTGCTTTTTTTTTTTTTGCAGGTTGTGGCTCTAGTTTTTACGATTTTTAGCTCTAATATTTGCCATTTGCATCTATAATTCTTAAATCTAGGCATGTTTCTATGAACTCAAAGTTATAGCCCAGCTTTGTCCCTCACCAAAAAGTTCAACATCGATTTCTCTTGATTTGTAGAATCTATTCAGAGACTTCAACAGCCTATGAGGAAACATCAATATATAAGTTCAGAAATTCATTTATGGTACTAGACTTATAAGTGATTGATTCGGATTCTCGCAATCCCAGTTTGTATTGCACTACGGTCATATTTAAGCATCAGATCATGTGGTTCAACTTTTCAACCTTTCTAAGCTCTAACAGCAGCTCAATAGAGTACCATGCCCAAACATTTGAGTCTCCAGTCTGAACAACAAAACCAGGACAAAGACAAAACCCTTTTAACATGTACCAATATGACTGACAAATTCAGAATCAAATCATCCTAAGCAGCATGAATGAGTTAAAAACAGCAATAGAGTTGAACAAAATTATGCAGAATGACAGCCCAGGTAAAACATATGCTCCTAAATCTATGGTAACCCACCAAACCAATCAGAAGACCAAAACAAGATCAGATCTTCATCAAAACCGGATCTATTCTGGCCCCAAAAAAGAACCCCAAAACTCATGCCATACAGTAGCAACTTCAGTATCATCATTCGGAGAAGCCATACAAAACAAAACTGAATCTATACATAATCAATAACATGTTTCTATACATGAAAATCCTAGATCCATTGTGAGAGAGACAGAGATGAATTTAACCAAACCTTAATCGAGAAAGAAGGGCGAGCGCCACCATGAGGACACGTAAGAGAGGGAGATCGCCAAAAGCAAGATTGGCATCATTCACAGACAACAACAGAAGAACAATTAAATAATTGGCTAACTATTACCAACCAAATGGTAAACCCAGTGACGTGGAAAGCATCCTCCCAAGCAGTGAGCAGTGATGGCAGTTGGGGTCACGTGACTCATTGTGCTTTTGTCCAGTTCTTTAGCTTTGCTGTCTTATCTACTGTTGTCCTCTTTTAGCCGTTACACTTTTCTCTTGTTTTAAAGGCTCTCGTTGTGTAATAGAGGGCAGTGCAGAATTTGTGAACAAATCTCCGAGAGATTTCTTAGTGTTAGTTTTGGGTAGTTAGCTTCTTGTTCTGTTGTGAAACGCTTTGAAGTTCTAAAGCAAGATATATATATATATATATATAGTTACAAGTTTGTGATTACTGTGACCTATTGGTATCTGTCATCTCTGTTGTGATTTCAACACAGCAATCCCGGGAGCTGCGTCATAAATTTACCGTTATTTAGGAAATACACCACTTAGTTAGATTTTTTACTACCGAAATATTGATAGGATTTTTGGGAAAAGATTTAGATGATTTTTTGGAAAAGATTCAGATGAAATCTGAATTCAAAGGATTTCTCAAAATCAACCAAAAAAATTCAGAGAATATCTCAAAATTAACCCTAAAAAAAGAGATTACATAACACACACAAAATTGCGATAACATCATTTCCCTAGAATACTTTGGCAGATTGTGCACATATTAAATTAATACTATATACGGTACCCTGTTTTTGGAAGTTTTGAGGACATATTAAATTAATACTATATATGGTACCCTGCTCTAGGGCAAAACGAAATTAGTTAGTCAATCTTCTTAAATAACACCTTATATAAGTGAGGTATTACCTAAGGAAACTCTGTTAGGCTTCTCATATTTAAAAAGTAGGTCATTTAGGGTGTTTCCATTCATAGGGAAGACAAATGTTAGATTCTAGATGTTGTAGGGTTTAGGTAAATTTTTATAGTTTGAGTTATTGTTTATTTCATGATGAAGCATTTGACGCTTTAGTTGAAATAATTAATTTTGCGACTCTCTGGTATGCAGAGAAGCCTCATACTTTTGTAAGTGTGAAACATATTTTGTTCAGAATATTGTGAATTATGGAACAATTTGTTGTTTGAGTGTAATATAACTGTTTATTTTTCTTGGTCTTTCGTTGATATCTTATATCCATTATTTGCAGATGAGCGATCTGATAAACTGTGGGGTGAAAGAATTGCATTTCTTTTGTTGGCTGTTGGGTAAGTCATCGACTGTCAAGGTTTTTGGATCATATTGGTCGTTTTGCCATATTTTTGTTCTTATTTTTGTGTATTTTCTATCCTTAGCTAGATAATATAAATGTCAGGAAATTATCTTAACAGGGGGTTCTGTTAACTTAATGAACATGTTTTCAGGAAAGCTAAAACTAAGAGTGGCACTAATTCCAAACTCTACGGGGACCAACAAAGTTTAGGATGTAATCTGGAAAATGAAGGGAATCAGTTGACTTACTAATGAAAATCTAAAGCATGATACAAGGACACCTATTTGAATGATAAAATCAGAGTGAAGGTGTATAATTCCTGATACATTGGCGTTCTACTTATTTTTGCTGCGGCCACGGGCCATGGTCATCTCTCTTATGCATTACCAATTAGCGAGAGTTGACTCATTCAATTAACATTTCGTACCAGAATTGTGAACCCCATATACTCTTGCATTTCAAATTCCGAGAGAAATAAGCCACAGCTGAGCGCGGGTTATGGCTATTATATTCTAATGTAAAATTAGCAACCAAGAATCGAGCCACCCCGAAATAAAAGCTTCTCTTTGCTTTGTATTCCTAGCTTGCTATATTAGCTGTTCCGGCAATCGTCAAGGCACAAATGATGGAAACAATTCAAATTCATGGAAACTCACTGCATTACATATATTAAAGTATTTGTGGAATGTCTAAAAGAACGCGATCGATAAAGGTGGAGAACTGGAGCTGGAAATGTGTACAGAAAAGTAAGGCTAATGGAGAACAAGTAGCGATCAAGAATTTGTTGGGCATTAATAGAGGCTCGTCTCATGAAAATGGACTCTGCAGAGATGCAAACCCTAGGCAGAATCTGATGCCGAAACATTGTCCGATTATTGGCATTTTGTTCAAATGAGACCAATGCCAAATGGGAGTTTAGAAGTTTTACATGAAAGGAGAGGTGGTTTTCTCAATTGGGATACCAGGCTCAACATGGCCATTCAAGCTTAAACAGCAAAGTAGCAAACCATGGGGTGACTTCACTACAGCTACCAAGATCTTATGGAATATTGGTGCTAAGAATAATAAATGAGATGTATGGAATACTGGTACTAAAGAATACTAAAACAGGCCGGGTAAATAGCAAACCATGGGACTAAGAGCATGTCCAATGCGTATAGTAAAATAGGGAAAAAATCATTTTGAGAGATCAAATTTGAAAAGCCATTGCTCCAACCGGTACCCCACTAGATCCCTGAAAATGGTATTGAGCTCTCTCTCTCTCAAACCTGGAGAGGCTTCTTGCATCCCTCAAAATTTTTTTATTCATTTCTGTCTCCTACTTCCCCTCTCAATCGCATGAACTATTTCACTCTCCTGTGCATTATAGGGATTTCAAGTGAGATATACACTTTAATCAGATCTAAATCTATTGTTTTGGCAGAAGTAAGAAAGAGAGAAGCTAGGCTTCACCCAATCTAAATCTTATCGATTTCGGTTGAGAAGGCAAAAAAACTATAGAGAAATCGATCGATGGAGAAATGTACAAAAACGACAAAATAAATGGAAAAACAAGGTTGGGTATAGAAGAACCGTTGTCGGTATGAAAAAGGAATGGAAGAAGTTGGCAGTGGAGGTGAGATTGTGGGCATAAATAATTATGTTTATTTTATCTTTATATGTATTTTTTGTCTATCACTTCTTTACCATTTTTCTTTATCTATATATTAAACAATTAAAAATCATAAAAGACATTAATAAATATCTTATTTAGAATAATAATAATTATACAAAAGATGATATCAATTTATTGTTATTATTTTAAAAATTTAAAATTATGATATTATTAATATTAAAATAAAAAGTATTTGTATTTGTAATAATGAGTTAAAGTTGAAGGTGGTTAGAGGTAGTTATGTTGAAAAATAATAAAATATTTGATTTGATATTGAAGTAGGGATGTGATTGAAGTGATGTTAAAATAGGGATCTCCAAAATAGGTTTTTGACTAAAATATGAGAGATGATGTCCCTCAAAATGGGATGTTGAGTTGGAGTTGTTAAGCCCCAACTACCATGCTAGAACATATTATACGCAAAATGTAAACAAAAATCCAAAATGATATATATGTCTATAATTTTTCCGTCCATAATCTATGTGCCAAACAAAAAAGTCATGTCACATTGATAAAAAAAAAAAAAAACTTATTAAATAAACCGCATAGACATGCCTCATGTTTATGTAAATTTATGGATGTTTATTTTATGAATGTGTAATGCTTCCAAACAAAAATATAATGTTTATGTAAAATTATAGATGTTTATTTTATAAATGTGTAATACTTCCGAACAAAAATTCTAGAGGTGTAAATGATTGAACGTTTTTAGATAATTTTAACCAACCAAATGATCAATTTTCCATCGATTATTCAGTTTTTTCTTTTTTCAATTAGATTTTGATTCTATTGGAGAAATACGTATATTTTATGTGAAAAAACCAACTAATCAGTTAGATTACAATCGATTTCGATTTTTCTGAGTTTTTTCTTGCAGCACTAAAAAATAGCAACAAAGATGAATTAGAGCAATCAACATCTACAATATATCCACTTGGCAAAGACTTCTCTTGTATAAATTTAAATAAATACGTGTAATTTTTATTCAGGACCACAAGGGGCAAGGAGGTGAAATTCAAAGGACTTAAAGGAGAAAGATCTAATTATTTTAGTGTCTCACAAAAGCTTTAATGATGCACGCCCTCCTAAGTACGAAAAAAAATAAATTATCCTCAATTATAAATCATCACATTAAAAAGATAAACATATAGTTAAAACTGCACTTCAAAAATTACGAAGTATTAATCTGTCTCCCAGAGAAAATTCAGATTTGAGTTTCATTACTTGCTTCATGATAGCTGGTATCTCCTTCAATTTCTCATCTAGTAATGGGTATCCATTTTGATATAAATACAGAGGATCAACGATAATTTTCTCTAACGCAATCGCATTCTCAAGCAAATATATTGCAAGTTCCATGTCAATAGTCTGCCCTACAAAGCCAGCAAGTTCCACTTCCTTAAGACAATAGTGTAGACATTTTGGGATCTTCTTTCGTTTCCTCTTCTCCACAGTTTTCCCATACCAATAAAACTACAGTGAGTGAACCAAGTTAGGGAAAAAAAAAAATACACCCCTTAAACAAGACAATTCACAATGCAATGTTAAGAATATGATTTATTATTCAATGTAATATATACTAAACTTAGTCTAAAACTTGGCTTTGTTAAAAAAAATTCTAGATATGTTCCCAATGAAGGATTTGATGCCAATAACTACGAGTAAGCCATGTAGACAAATAGATTATTCAAGCTACGACTACGTTAAGTCATGTAGACATAGATTATTCAAGATGCGATTGGATTTTGCAGCCTTACCTTCTTTCTCATATTACGGGGCATTTGGTTGATATTTTGAGGGGGGAATGACGCGAGCCGAGGCGAGCCGAGGGTGAGAATAATTCATTCCCTTATTTGGTTGAGTTTAGGAGGGTGGAATCATAAACTAACCCACCCTTATTCCCTTCTTATGGAGATTAATCAAGCTCACTAAAATGATGAGATTGACTAATCTCGTTTGAGGAAAATGAGTTTGATACTCAAAAGACTATTATACCCATTATTAAGAAGTAATCACAACTATTAAATTAATCTATTTTTATTTTTATGTACAAAAAATTGGGTAGTATGAAAATTATACAATTAAAATTTTAATACTCATGCTCACTCTTCATTTCATATCAAACATAATAATGTTCATCCCATACTCACCTCAAGCTCACACTCGTCTCAAACTCACACTCATTGGATTAACAAGCAAATGGCCCATTACAGGTTTAGTTAGCTTGGTCATACCTTCCTTAATCTCCCCCAACTATACTTACCGTTTTGCTGTTAAATTGCTGTTTCAGTTTTCAAAAAGAAAATCTTGATTAAAATATCAAATGCTCCTCTAACATTATATTTAATGTCAAAACTCACAAGAACAGACATAAGACAAATATCTATCGTCAGGCAATTTTAGAAATTGCAATAAACAAAATTGCTGTGTGCATTTTGTAATGACATGCATCCAAAGTAATTCACGTGTCAAAAGAAAAGGGCGTAAAATTAGAACACTTACGTCCAATGCAAATCTAACCAAAGAAGGAGCTGCCTCTATCAAAGGAGCAAAAGTAAGAAGACTCTCAAACTCGCTTCCATAAACCCTCAATTCAAAATTCTTGAGGTGTGCAAGCAAAGGGAATTTACGACGTTTTACCTTTTCCTAAATAACATCATAGACACGCATAAGACAACATGTTTCAATCAAAAGAAATCTAGGAGAACAGAAATAACAAAACATAATGAAGCACACTAACCTCGAGATGCAGCACAAATAGATTAAGTGTCACAAGTTGAAATGCAAAATTTGAAAGCTCAGGAAAATGACGAATGATGTATTCAGGATATCTCCCACGAAAAGATAGTTCAACGAGTTTGGGTACATTCGTGAAAGTGATCTTTATCGTTTTACCAAAATACTCGAATGATAAGAGATTTGCTGCAGAGATATATATGCTTTCCAAATTGTCGCAATATGCTATCTTCAAGTACTCCAAGCAAAGTGATTCTCCAGAAACTTTAAGATCAACGAATGAATCTGAACGTTCAACAGATAATTGCCTAAGAGATGGGCAACTAGCTATGAAGTATTCAACAATATCTCCACTTATGTTTACACAATTCAATTCTAGAGCGATTAGGTATCTACAATAATGCAGCCTCTTAAAAGTGTCACATAATGGGGGGAAAGAGTAAACCTTCTTATGACGCACACAACGTACGTGCTTCTGGAGCTCCATCACCAGCCGTTTAACTTTTTTTTTAAATGCAAAGTCAACCCATTCGTCAATATCACGCCTATGATTTCCATCCAAATCAAA
This sequence comes from Tripterygium wilfordii, assembly GCF_013401445.1. NCBI lineage: Eukaryota > Viridiplantae > Streptophyta > Magnoliopsida > Celastrales > Celastraceae > Tripterygium > Tripterygium wilfordii. The sequence goes on along the minus strand of NC_052240.1, from coordinate 632,461 downwards.
TTGAACTCGAAATTCGTCTATGGAAGATCCCTGATATGCATCCAAGACAAGATTTACCCAATCCACATATTTGTCCCTTTCCACAGCAAGCATCTTATTATCAAGTTCTCCCAATATTCTTCTTCGTTCCTTCAGGGCAAGTAACGCTTGTGAAGCATCAAAATTCAAGGTGGGAATAAAAGTCCAAACCTTGCGCCATCGTCGCGCAAGGACAGCAGTCCTTGCTGCTTCTTCGATTGACAAGAGAGACAGAATGGACACCAGAACTTCATCTGGTAGTCCACTTATCTTATCCTCTTCTCTCTTCTTCCAAAAATCATAAAAAGAAAAAAAAATTAGAATAAAGATATAAGATGAATAATAATCCAAAATAGGGTAAGTTAATCCAAAATAGGGTAAGTTACGGAATTCAACTTCTAAACCTTACCTTTTGTTTTTTTGCAGAGACAGATTTTCGTAGCCACCTTAGCTTTCTCCCCGTTGTAAGCTTAAACATCCTCTTACCCGAATAATAAACCAGATGTATAAACAAGAGATAGATCCGAAATATTTTCACAATGGTAAAACGGAGAGATGCGTACAAATTTTGACCTTTGACAGAAAACGGTCAGTTGTTAAACTCTCCGATGGGCGGCGTCTTCTCCTGTAGTCATCGCCTGATGTTTCTTCTTCTTTGGTGTCTTCGCCTGGCCTCAGGTCACCTACCAAATTTCAGTCTGCCGGTGCCCTAGCATGAAGGTTTTATAGTATTGTTGTAGTGCCAGGCCTTGGGTTGATTTGGTTGATTGGGCTGCTTTAGTTCTTTGGGCCAGTTAGTTTGTTATATTGCATTGGGCCTGTATTATGGTTTCTCAAATAAATTGTTTTAGGCTCCGTTTGGCACAGCGGAAAAATTAATTTTCAATGTTAACGGAAATGCTGTGAAAAATATGCTGAGCTTAAAGTTATGAAATATGCTGTGAGATGTTTGGTGAATTAAAAACTGACGCTAGCAGAAAAACTGTTGACTAAAAGTATTATTTTGAATTTAATAATCATTTGTTAATCATTTTGTTATTAAAGTTAATTTAATAAATATAATTTATTATTAAAATTAATTTAAGTATATTAGAATTTTTTTATCAAAATTAAAAATTTTAATTAGTCAAATAAATAAAATAATAAGTTTTTATACGAAGATCATTAATGTGTATTTTATTTGTTTTATAAATATTAAATTAATTTCTATAATATTAATTATATATATTAAATTTATTGGCAAAAATATTTATAAAACTAAATAATATATTAAATATATATGATTAAGTTGTGGGACCCACATTAAATAATGTAAAAAGTCAAAAAAATTATGATGGGGTGGGTCCCACAAAAGAAAATTGAAAAAAAATAAATAAAGGAGGCAGCTGAGAAAGAAGCTCTCATTGGGAGCTTCTTTCTGGCCAGCAGGTCCGCTGGCATGGGCCAGTGGATCCGCTGGCCGTTTGTGGCCTGTTTGGCACCGTGGAGCCGCCCTGCCAAACAGTTACTTAGTCAAAACAACACAGCATTGTATCAACATTTAAATTTATTTTAATAAAGTAATGTTATAGATCTTTAATTTATGACTCTCATGTCATTAATTATAAACACACATATAGGTTCTATTAACATCCGACACCATATGAAATAGTTATCTATCAATTATATAAATATAAATGTAATACTGAAGTTGAAGTTGAAGTTGAAGCTGAAGCTAGTGTCTGGTCGGAAATATGAGACCCGGCCTTGGCCCAGGCCCAGGCCCAGGCCCGATTTTGAGAATTGGGCTTCGAGTCGGGCTTGGCTCTCAAATTAAGGTCTGTACCATTAAGGCTCGGGCCTCGAGTTGGGCGGACCCAACTTTTTGACTATATAATATTTATATATGTATTTTTTTGAGGAAAATGTATTATATATATGCATATGTGTAATATATATGTATATGTATTATGTATAAATATATACACATACATTGTAATAATGTATGTATATATATATACATATATTTACATAGACAGTGCACACTCCACTGTCTGTGTATGTATGTATATATATATATTATACATATTATATATATAAATAATGTATCTTGCTTAGTCGGGTTTGTGCCGGGCCAAAATTGATCCAAGGTGTTGGAATTTGGGTCGGGTCCGGCCCCATAAATGAAGCCCAGACCCCATCCAATTTCGGGTCGGGCCAAGCTTTGCCCACGTGTTCAGGCCGGGCCGGGCCTAGGCCCGCGGGCCAAATGATGACCTCTAATTGAAACTGAGAGAAAAAATAACGGATTACTCACAAGTAGACATGTGTAAAGATAAGATTTTCTTTAAAAAAAAAATGTTTTTAAGTTGTGTTGATTTGGTTTGGTTTCTTAATTTGATGAGGCAATTAAAATGATTATCACTAATATAAATATAATCATTAGTATAAATTATCGTCTTTGGAAAAGAATGGACACAATAACGATTGAGACTCAATCTTTATTTGAATCTTAATTACCAATAAATTGCCGTTTTCAATGCTATTCTTAAGCATTTTAATGTTAATATTATTACCTTTACAAGGCTATTAAATTGTCAATTTAAGAGTATTTTTATTTTTTGCTTAACGTTTCTTTCAACACGTTTAACGGCTTTGACCCTTTAGGCTCCATTTGGAACTTCGTATAGGATAATATAATTTTCCTATCTAATGTATAATTTAATCCTTGTATAAGTTGATGTATAATGTAATCATATCCGGTGTTTGGAAATAATTTGATATTAGGTTTGTATAGTATAAGATTTATGATAATATGTATGGATTACCCCCAATTAAAGTGAGAGTGAGGGTTTTTTTTTGTCATTTAACATTGAAACAATTTCTATATAAATAACAAACAAATGTTTCTTGGAAACAATTTCTTGAAGAGCAAAGAAAAAAAATACACGAGGCAACAAACTAGACAACATGTCTCTCAATTATAATGGGGATCTAAACCCAGCTAGACTTGACTGACACATCCAAAGTAGGATTACACATATGTGGGATTCTCTTAATGCAAATAACAACAATGAGTTAATCATGCAAGTGAGCCGTTAGTTGAACGGCAATCACATTACATATAAGAGATCACTCACCCATTAAGTCATGGGTTTGAATCCTACCCCCTTTGTGACCTTACAACTTCTCAAAATTTGAACAACCATCAAACACTAATAGTGTGTTTGGATTGAGGGATTTGGGGAAAGGAAGGGAAGGGAAGGGAAATGAAATTTCTTTCTAATTCCTTTGTATGAATACTTTAGAAAAAAACTAAGGAGAGAGACTTGAAAAGGATTAGGATAAAGATTTCGTTAAAAGGAGGGATTTGGAGATAATTAGGGGGAAGATTTCATTCACTTTCCTTCTTTTCCCTTTCCCCAAATCTCTCAATCCAAACACACTATACAACTTCCCTGAAACTCTAATGCTCCTCCTATTCGCCCTCGAGTTGTTGTTTCCTTTCTCTATACCAGCTATAAATAATACTCTTTGTTCTTCTTTTCCAACCCGTAAGTATGCTCTTGCAGATTTAGTGTAGATCTAGTTGACTTTGAGATTGAAAAGATTGACTAATCCGTCGTAACATTCTTTCCTTCCCGAAGATCTTCAATGCCCTAGCTTCCTCTGAAAAATTGTTCATGGATTTGGTTTGATGAACATTATTTGCATCCCATTTTTTACTAAAAATACCTCACCCTAATATATTTTTAAAGAGTAAATGAGTGTACTTAATAAAAAACGGGATACAAATAATCTTCATCTCTGGTTTCAGAGTCGAGTATTCTTATTGGGTTGAGTTGATCAGTCAAATGTTGGGCTTAAATATCATTAACCTTAAATTGGGCTTCTTTCAATATTGACCCATCTATTCAAGTCTTAAATAATGTACATTATAAAATTATTTTTATTAGTCCTGTCAACAATATATCCATTGACAAGATCTCAAGTACGTATGTATATATTGCTATTGTAGCAGCCATTACTCACTTGAAATTTGAAAGAATACAAATTTCTCTCTCAACCATCTTCCTCCTCCTCTAGTCTTCATCTAATCTCTTCCGCAAGCACTTTGAATAATCAAAGTTTGACAAAGACCGGTTTGCACATCGAAAAAGCACAGGCAAGGAAGATTGAAAGAGGAAAGAGAGATATAGACAGACGGTGAGAGATATGGAGAGGACTGAGAAGAGACGACGAGGAAAGGAAAAGGGATTTATTGGGATAAGAGTATTATTGTCCATAAATGTTTCATGGATTTATTGGAATTCTCTTTAGGTTTTGAAACTCAGATCGACCGATGGAATTAGTTCAACAAACCACCGGGTATGATTTCAGTCTGGTCTACTACATAGAAACCAATATTTTTTTAAATTGGTCATTTTTATGCGAACTGTCCGGTTCCAAATTGAACCGGTCGGTACATGTGAACCGGATCATGCGAACCAATGTATAAGTTACGAGACATTTCATGTCTAAGACAATATGTTTATTGAATAAATTATATTCTTTCAATAGTGTCCCTACATATTATAATGAGATATAAAACATATTTTCGCAAATTTATTTATTATAATATTTTATAATAAATAAATATGTAAAAATATAAATATTTTTACATATATGCTTTCTATTTTTTCACTGTTTAATTTTTTGTATTTTTTTAATAACTATATTTGTTTATTTATTTTATCATTTTATATAATATACTAGGCCCATCCCGCGCGTTGCGACGGGTGTTCTATAATTTACGGCCTGATCATTTTGATATTTACGTAATGAAATTGACCATGTTATTGCTTACACCTTTGCAATAACACGAATTTCAAACTCAGAACAATGTAATTTAGCACAGGGTCTGTCAATAATACCAAAGTTAGGTAATTCAATCTCATAAAAATTAAGCATCTTCATGCTCGCAAGTTAATGTAATTGTAGGCAATGTGGGGATTTGCCTTATATCAATCGAAGGCAACTGGAAACCGCAAGTCAATAAACCAGACAATTGTGAAAATTCAGTTTAGAAACAGTTCACTACTTCTAAAAATTAAATATGCTACTTATATGACTGTTGAATAAACCTTCACTAAATTGTACTTACCTCTTATGGGGAGATGAGTTTCATATGTTACAATGTCAACCTTCTCTCAAGCCCATAATCCACATCACTCAACCAGTTCTTAACTTCTTATATCATAACATTTACTACGAAATGCAGAACATGCGTGCTGTGATTTTTTTTTTTTTGAAACATCACACCGAACAATCTAACCTGTCTGCTAGAACTGCTTGGAAGGGCATTCGATCTGCACAAATAACAATGTCCATTTAAACACAGAGCAAAACACCAAATCAAAGAAAGAACTTAAGAACTCAAGGTATGTAATAAACATCTACTGTATAATGTGTATATGTGTGTGCCGAAAATCAAATGGAATAATCAGTAACAATTATCACAAATCCAAGAATACAAATAAAATAATTAAACATCAAAGCAAGAAACATATGACGAAGAAGAAACATGAGAATCTTTGAATTATTGTGCAAATAGAGATTGAGAAAATCGAAACTTATTCACAATTTACAGTAGTAACTCTAACGATGACTACTTGATAAAAATCGATTTGCCAATTCCATTTGGAAAGTTTGGTATGATACCTGTCATCAGATAAGTAGCATCCATATCCTGGATAAAATAAAAGCAGAGCACGATACAAACCAAAACATACGCCTTTTGATTCCTCTACCTTGAAGCAAATTATAACTGACACCAACAAAACAAAGCTGCTGAGAAATACGTAGGTGGGAAATGTTCAGCACCAAGGTAACACTCTGAATTGCAATCTGGAGTATGAAGAAGAGACAAATATGGTAAATTAAGTCATATAGCTGTTCCCTGATTATGGAGGCAATTGCAGGCTGCAAAGGTAAAGTGAGTATCATCTTAGGTATATGTTTCAAGAATTTTACGGTTAAGAACATATAAGCAAAAAAAGAAAGTCAAATTTAAGTGTAGATTTTATGTCCATTCTTAATTTGAAAGCATACATGTATTCAATTAGTCACAGAACCAATAAAATATTCATGATTTCAAGAACATGGTCAGAGAGATGGAATCATACAAAGCAAAGCAAAGCAAACCCAACTCACCTGAAGCACAAAGGAAAGTTGTAAGGCAAAGAACAAAAGAACACCAACAATTGGCCACCAAGAACCTGGAACAAACAAAGTTAAGATAGATCACAACATTCGAAATAGATTACACACACCCTCATGAACAAAAAAACCCCCTCTCATACAACAGCGAATGATATACGGAGGGAAAATACAGAAGAGGAAAGAAGCAAAGACCCATACCAAGCTTATAAGATAGCAGATATCACCGAGGAGTGAAGAGCAAGGCAGCTGAGGAAAAATCAATTAAGTAGGAGATGGAAGGCAACTATTTCAGATACAGCGAATGAGACACGAAAGGCAAAATCAGAAGATAAAAGAAGCAGAGACCATACCGAGCTTAGAAGATCGTATATTTTTACAAAGAGAGAAGACCCCAAGACAGCCGAGAAAACTCAACAAAGCTGCACGACCCGAATCGAAGATCAATCCAAAATTAGCGGCACAAATGAACATGAAGAAACAACAGACAAAATTAGGGCACATGTAATTGACAGTCCATAACAAATCGATCAATCCACAACCTTAGAACAAAGAGATCGAAAGCACAACTACAAAACATACCGACAAACAACAAAAGAGGATGAACTACCCCCAATAACCCGTCAGGAGCTCAAAAATCGACCCATAAAGACTCAGACATGCGATGGGACTTTGATGACCAACAAAGGAGGATTCATGCAAGCAAGAAACGACCCAGCAGATGCACGCACGGAGTCGATCTGTACTGATTTGTCTTTCGTAGATGCAGACGTCGTTGACACTCTCACATAAGACAAAAACCTCAATCGCCCGTGAGGTGCATGCATCTGGTGTGGGAGGTTAAAATACAGTAAGATCCCTGCTATCAAAATAAGTGATTTGTGAGGATGCAGGATATTTTCGTATTTGCAAATAACTATATATCAAGCACAAGCGAGAAAAACCAACTGAACTCGCCATAGAAAAGCTCCAAAAGCATGCACTTTAGAGTTACATACTAGGTAGAGACCCGCGCGTTGCCGCGGGTCTTATAATTTGCAGCCATATGAGGAGGATATATATAAACCTCTTTCGTCGAAATGAGTTCATGACTTTCGTAAATATATTACGTCCTTAATAAAAATTATGAAATGCAAAAACAATTCAAGCACGTGCAATGGTTTTATGGTATATTGTTTAGTTATTAGTTGTGTTTATCCTATAAAAAGGAGCATGGTAAATATTTGCCAAAAAAAGGGAGTATCTGTAATAAAGTTTTATAAAAAAGCTACACTTACAGATGATTTCACATTAGAGATGCAATGAAAAAGGAAAATAAATGACGGGACCCTATAAACGACGGAGAAAGGATAACATAACAGAGCTCCTATTTCTCCTATTTGAAGTTCGTAGTACAGATGCACTAATATTTGAAGAAAATATGAACACGGATATGAAAGAAATATACCCGTATTACAAATACAATGAAAAGAAGACCATTCTAAGGTCTCATCATGCCAGAAGTACCATAAAATGATTCGTTTCTCGTAGATTTGTAGTCGACGTTGATCATAATTTTTCCATCTCTCAAGCATCATTTCCGTACTAACAATCATCGCTGGTATCATATTCTGCAAAATCATTATCACAAAGTTAGAAAGGATGATATATAGTCTTGTGGATTCGTTCCATAACAATGACAGTAGTATTAAGTAAAAGCTTACTTTCAAGCTCTCTGCATGGAAAGTGTGGTTTTTCCTCATCTTAGAACATTTTGGTCCAATGGATGAATCAAGGCCATCTCCTACTAACTTATTTATATAATCTGGAGTAATTTTTGAATAAGTTCTGTCTTTATTGTTCAGTATCTCTTTCATCAGCTCTGGCTCCAAATCACCGAGCATGTTTGAGGACTAAACCACATAAGAAAAATTCTCTCCTTACACATCAAATATACAAATTGTTAAAATCTGCATTGACTGCATAAATCCTTCTTGAAAAGTAATTGTAGAACAGAAATTCGAAAGGGAAAAAATCATTACCATATCTTCTGAACCATGACTGCAAGTGAGGCTCGACATAGGAGAATATATCTTGTGATATATGATCCATAGGTCTTGCAAGTGATTATTTTTTTCATGCGTAGTATTGCTTTTGTGTTTTGACCTTTGATTCCCTGCAAAAGAGGAACGGGACAGGGAAATATAAAAGCATTACTTTAGTTGCATAAGACATATACGACCATCTAAGCATCTCTGTAGGACATCAATTTAGCTTGGGTTTGGAGCATTTTGCACTTGTAGAACAGAAGTTTATTCCTTTTGCCTGCGACATTCTCCTATCTGATTAGATAGGCTAAAAACAAACTACATAAATGAATAATGGAAATTATGCTTCCCATAATGGAGTGTCATTGAACCAAACAAAAGGTTTCCAATTGAACAAATATATGTTTTGGAAAAAGAGACAAATAAGATTGCAAGTTACCTGAATGTTTTCTTCATTTTTCTGTAACATAGATTTTGAATATGCTCCAAATGACTATCCAACTCATCATCATCAAGATTTCTTGGAAAAGATAAAATCAAAAAGAAGAAAAAAAACAGCATCAATCAAAAATAAAACACCATATCTAACGATAATGATGCTGAAGCACCTTAAACCCAATATCAAAAATGTTTCTTACTTCAAAGGATTAATTTGTGCAGGTATATTTTTGTTTCAGACTTATGGTGTAGATCTATAACTAATATCTCCTAATGAATTTACACATTCAAACTCAGTATTAGAGCATCTGCATCAGTTTCTCTTAACAGATTCCCTAAAATACAGACAAAATGTCACTTTCCCCTATTTTACAGATTCCCTATCCAATCAACACTGCATCAGATTACCTATCATATTCTCTATTGCATTAAAATAATATTTATTTCTCTTTCCTTTATTTATTCTATTCATATAAACTACTTCTATTTAAAATAATAAGTTAATTACATTTAAAACAATATATTAATTAAAATAATAAATTAATGTTATTAAAAATTAGAAAAAAAAAATTGAGGAGAGAGAAAGAAGAGAGAGAAAAAGTGAGGAGAGAAAGAGGAGAGAGAAAGAAAGGAGTGAGGAGAGAGTGAGGAGAGAGAAAGAAGAGAGAGAGAAAAAGTGAGAAGAGAGAAAGGAGTCAAAATGTGAGGAGAGGAGAGAGAAAGAGATGAGAGAGAAAGAAGAGAGAGAAAGAAAGGAGTGAGGAGAGAGAGGAGGGAAAACATGATGAGAGAGGAGAGATGAGAAAATAAAGTAATAAAAAATATTATTTTATATTTAGGGAAGTGAATAGTGGTTCTCTAGATGTAGGGAACTACTGTTCATATTCTGTAAAATAGGGAACCTCTAGGTAATCTGATGCAGAGCTCTATTTTGACAAAATCTCTAAATTTTACAGACAGACTCATGTTTAGGTAATCTGATGTGGATGCTCTTATGCAAACCTTACACATAAGCAATAACTGTGATTGGCCATTCACCTCACAAAAGCAATAACTGTGCAAACCTATATCTAGCCACCAAGTGACCACCCCAACCTAGCTTCACATTTATTCGTCCAAAAATTGACGTCTACTTCGGCCACATGAAATGAGATACAGAGAGAAAAAATAGAAGATGAAAGAAATAGAGTCATACCAAAGTTAGAAGGTCCCAAACAACAATTATTCCAGACTCATCAAATGAGAAACGAAAGGTAAAACCAGCAAGTGACAACCAATAAAGCAGTAACCCCTATCGAGCTTAGAAGATAGCAGATATTACCCAAGGCAGCTGAGCAAAACTAAGCGAAAGACCTGTCAAAGAGTGAAGAAGAAGAGCAAAAGAAACATCGAAGACAAATCTTCAGGGACAGATCCCAATCACCAGGGTTTACACAACAGCAACAAAAGTCAACCAAAGAGGGAGAAAAGTAAAGAACGAAAATATACAGAGGTGAGTGATGGACGTAAATTGCTGCGTGGATACATGCACCAACTTCAACGGTCGAGATGAGAAGCCGCGGGAGCAAATCGACGTATACAAAAGGGCGACAACGAAGACGATTTGCACCTGATTCTTGAAGACAGAAATCGAATTGAGAACTGGACTTAGAAGCAAATATTTGTTTGAGTTCTCTTTCAATCTTCCCTCACTGCGTAGTTCATTCCCCCGAAAGGTGCAGCTCTGACCAACTACAATGAAACATAACACGAAGAGATTGAAACCAAAAACCCAATGTGTCAAAGATATCAACAAAATCTTTGATATCTTTGACAAATGAACAAAATCTTTGAATTTGTCAAAGATATCTACAAAATATCAATGATATCTTTGACAAATCAACAAAATCTTTGAATTTGTCAAAGATATCAACATCTTTGATTTACTTTATTGACATTATTTTTCTTACTTTTCCTTTCTAACGCCTATATAAAGGCATGTTGTACACAATCAAGATATAGTGAAAAATATAGATCCTTTCACTTCTCTAACATGGTATCGGAGCCACTCCTGTTGAGGCACTCCAGAGTAGTGTACGTACTACCATTGATACAACACATATTATTACAGCATTGGTCCAACACTCCTTAGGTGGGATCTTGGTTTTGGGTCCGTCCCCAGTCGGTTGCGGTCTCCTTTGAGATGTTCTTCTCTTTTCTTGAGTTTTGGTGTCCTCCGTGGCGGTGCTCCTTCCGCCGTTAGTCGTGCTCTTCCAGGGGTACTCCTTTGCTCGGGCCCCTAGCTAGACCCGATTGCTTCTTCTGCCTTTTCATCAGTTTGAGCATGGTTCCTCGCAGTTCGTTCCTTTGGCCTCCTGCTGCCGTATGGTGGTGTCCATGTTTCTGGCTGCTTTTCCCTACTGTTTCTACCATCGCTCTTGGTGCTAAGATCTCGGTCCTCTCTTGGAGTCCTTTTACTGCGTTTTTAAGGCTTCTCTAGAGATGGGTCCCTTCTCGGAGTTTTGCTGCTGTTAATCTTACTATTTGCCCTCTTTGGTCCCATTCCGGATTTCTGCGTGCAGTCTTGGTGTTCCTTTGTCTGCTCTCTTGGGTTCCCATGTGGATTTTTTCTTGCTTTTTGGTAGCCTCGATTCTCTGAGCTGGATCCCCATCCTTTAGTGTTTGGGTTTTGGTGCGTGTCGCTGGACTGCTCCTTTTTTGGCTTCTCGGTTTGTTGGTTTCTTTATATTCAATTCTGTCAACGATATCAACAAAATCTTTGATATCTTTGAAATTTATCTTTGACAATATCCACTCTTGACCAACCTGCTGATCTTTTCACCAAGCCACTCCTGCCAGGTCGTTTCAGAGACTTAGTTTCCAAACTCAAGCTTACTTCTACTGCACCAACTTGAGTTTGAGGGGGGATGTCAAAGATATCAACAAAATCTTTGATATCTTTGACAAATGAACAAAATCTTTGAATTTGTCAAAGATATCTACAAAATATCAATGATATCTTTGACAAATCAACAAAATCTTTGAATTTGTCAAAGATATCAACATCTTTGATTTACTTTATTGACATTATTTTTCTTACTTTTCCTTTCTAACGCCTATATAAAGGCATGTTGTACACAATCAAGATATAGTGAAAAATATAGATCCTTTCACTTCTCTAACACAATGGAATTAAGGAACAAATCAAAATACCCATGAAACGAAAAACCAGATATTGAAGGTTAAGGATCCAATTTTTTATCCACCGCCCAAATCCAGTGTGCATCCCCCGCAATTTGAAACCCAAGCAGCGGCATAATAAACATCAGGTAAAATCATAACAGACCCCCACATAAAATAACACAACCACACAAACCGACCAAACTGAAATAGTGGGAGGAAATACCTCTCTACGAACGTTGCAAGCTGCTAGCAGGGAATGCAACAACAAAAGATGGATTTCGAGTTGCAGACTGGGGGTTGATGAAAGCTGCTACCATTGAATACATCCGCCAAAATTGACGTGGCAGATACATGCATCTCACGGAAGGAAGATTAGAAAGGCAATAGCATTCGGACGGCGAAGATGAAAGCCGAAAAAGGTGATCGAACGGCCGAAATTAATGCATTGAAGGAAAACGAGCAACTCGCCCAATCTCAGCTACGGGAGCTCATTCGGATGGTGAAGATGGAGGCTCAAAATGAAGATCCAACGGTAGGAGAGCGACATAGCCAATCCACAGACGCGCGAATAGGAAAAAGACCATGGAACTCGCCGGGAAAAGGCCCCAAAAGCACCAACTTTAGAGTAATAGTATTAGATTAGATTAGATTAGATAGTAGTAGTAGATAGTAGATTTCTTTGTTATGTGAAGACTTAAGAACATATGAATGATTGTTAACATCGTGAATTTTTGAATAGAGACATATTAATGAAGTATTTTTATATTATTGTGAGTATTATAATATATGAAATATTTTTAATTATTATTATATTAAATAAATACTTATAATAATGTATTATGTTGAACCAGGTTTAAACTCTAGTTGATCCATTGAACCAAATAACTTTCGGTTTGATGACCGATCTGGTTTTCAAAATCTTGATTGAAATATTGGTTTGGAGTTTGTACCTAATGGAATACTTTTAAATGCAAAATCTATGGATTAATCGCCTCATTTAAAAGTCTTCTGCCAAATGTTAAACCCCTTATTAACAAGTTTGGCAAATGAAAAAATAAAATATCTTATATTAAAAATCACCACATTAAAAAAACAAATATATATATATATATAGTTAAAATTGCACTTCAAAAATTGAGAAGTACTAATATGCTTAGATTTAAGTTTCATTAATAATTGTTTGTATCTCCTTTGTTTTATCATCCAACAACAACAATATCCTATATCCAGCATGGATCTAGCAGATAATAATAATTTTTTTTCTGATATAATGATATTCTCAATCAAATATATTGCAAGTATATTGACTTTATTGATATCCTCAAATTATGGAACAAAGGTTCCATAATTTGCTTCTCAAATTATGGAACAAATTATGGTACTTTTGTCCCATAATTTGCTCCTCAAATTATGGAACAAATTATGGAACCTTTGTCCCACAATTTGCTCCTCAAATTATGGAATCTTTGTTCCATAAATTGCTACTCAAATTATGGAACATTTGTCTTAGGGTGTAATGTTTGATCCCTATATATGAGATTGTAATTGTAATGTTTTATCAAGATACATACACATCAAATATTGCCTCTATTCTTCTCTACAATTGCTCCTATTTTTCTACATGGTATCGGAGCAGGTCATGCTGTAGAAACATTACAGGGAAATATGGTAAATTATACCTCAAATCCAATTTCCCTTATAAATGAGTTTGCAACCTATCTTCAGGAGAAGGGAAGAGTAAATTGCACCTCAAATTCAATACATGGAGCTTCTGGTATAGGAAACTCTAATTCCACAACCCTCCTTGGTAAGTTTGCTGGGTTCTTATCAAACTCGGGACATCAATCCAATGACAATTTTGAAGGTATTTTCAGTGCATTCTCTACTGCTATAGAATTTAATACCGTGCATGATTTTTGGATTGTTGATTCTGGTGCCACCGATCATATGACAAATAAATTAACCAATTTGTCTGACTTCAAAAAATTTTCTACTCCATCCCATGTGTCAATTGCCAATGGGAATGGTGTTCCTGTTCTTGGTAAAGGTAAACTTAAATTGTTGTCTAAAGATGTGACTTCAATGGCTTTATATGTTCCATCTTTTCCAGTCAAGTTACTTTCGGTTAGAAAACTCACTCAAGCTTTAAATTGCTGTGTTATATTTCTTCCTCATGAGGTACTTTTTCAAGATCTTGTCACTAAGAAGATCATTGGTAGAGGATTTTTTCTACAAGGTCTTTACTACATCTCAGGAAATTTTCAACCTAGCAAAAGTACTCAAGTCTCATTTTTTCCTTCTTCCTCGGCAGATCATGTTCTCTGGCATCAACGTTTAGCACATCCTTCAGATAATATTCTCACTAAATTGTTGCCAAATGTTGATACCAATCATTTTTCTTGTGATATTTGCCATTTGTCAAAATCTACTAGATTACCTTTTGTGTCTTCTTCTTCTAGAACTACTAGAATGTTTGAACTTGTTCACTCTGATGTTTGGGGACCTACTCTTGAATCAATTGATGGTTTTAAATACTTTGTTACATTTATTGATGATTTCTCACGTGTTACTTGGGTGTACTTGTTGAGATCAAAAAGTGAAGTTATGAATATCTTCAAAGATTTTCATATGCTTGTTCAGACTCAATTTTCCTCTAAAATTCAAACACTTCGTTCTGATAATGGCACAGAATTCATGTCTAAAAATATGACACAGTATTTATATTCTCATGGCATTGTGCATCAGACTAGTTGTGTTGGTACTCCTCAACAGAACGGAGTAGCAGAACGCAAAAATAGAGACTTGTTGGAAAAAACTCGTGCTTTGATGCTTCACATGCATGTTCCAAAAGTTTTTTGGTCTTATGGAGTATTAGCAGTAGTTTATATCATTAATCGGCTTCCGAGCCGAGTGCTGTCTTTTAAATATCCCCTTGAAGTTTTGCAGGGGAAAACTATTGATGTGTCTCACTTGAAAGTATTTGGTTGCACTTGCTTTGTGCATATACAAGCAGCTCATCGTGATAAGCTTGATGCCCGAGCTGCTAAGTGTATTTTTCTGGGGTATTCTTCGACCCAGAAAGGGTATAAATGTTATCATCCTGATTCTCGAAGATTATTTGTCTCCAGAGATGTTATGTTTGAAGAAGCAACACCTTATTATACAAATTCTCAAGATGATTTAGAGGACGTGTTTCCCTTGCCTATATCCGAGATTATTTCTGAAGGGGTTCCTCACAAGCCTAATATTGCTGAGTTTGTTCCGCACCAGGCCACTGAAAATCCTCCAACTGGACAAGCTGAACTCCTTCCAAATGTGCTAGCTGAAAATTTGGTTGAAAATCCTCCAGTCGAACAGCCCGAGAATCTCCAAGATGTGCATGTGCTTGCTTCCACTAATAATCATGAGGTTTCACCGTCATTGGTTCGACGGAATCCTACTCGAAATCGCGTCCCTCCAACAAAACTTCAAGATTATGTCACTTTTTCTGCCTGCCATCCTCTCTCCAAGTATGTCACTTATCATCGTCTTTCCTCAGCTCATGTGGCATTTCTCACCGCTATTTCTACTGTTCATGAACCTAAGAATTTCAAGGAAGCAAATTCTCAGGAAATATGGCGACAAGCTATGGGTGAAGAGCTTCAAGCTCTTGCTGAAAATCAAACTTGGAGTGTTGTTAAACTTCCTCCTGGAAAACAACCAGTGGGGAGCCGCTGGGTATATAAAACTAAATTTCACTCGGATGGCACCATTGATAGACATAAAGCTCGCCTTGTGGCCCAGGGATTTACTCAAACCTTTGGTGTAGATTACAAAGAGACGTTTGCTCCTGTTGCTAAGATGAATACAGTGCGTACTCTCCTCTCAGTTGCCGTAAATTATGGATGGTCTATGAGTCAAATGGACGTCAAAAATGCTTTCCTTCATGGGGATCTTGAAGAAGAAGTCTATATGAAACTACCTCCAGGACCTCCACAGAGTTCAGATTCTTCCTTGGTTTGTCACCTACACAAATCAATCTATGGGTTGAAACAATCTCCGCGTGCTTGGCACGCAAAGTTAAGTACCGTTCTTCAAGAGGTTGGTTTCTCTCGCAGTATAGCTGATTCTTCCTTGTTCATTCGTCATTCTTCCAATACTATAGTGGTGGTCCTAATTTATGTTGATGATCTTATTATTGCTGGGAATAGTATTGATGCTATTTCTCAACTCAAAACCACTCTTCGATCTCGATTTCCTATTAAGGATCTTGGTTCCTTAAATTACTTTCTTGGCATTGAAATGGCAGTTTCCAGCAAAGGTTTATTTCTAAATCAAAGGAAGTATATTCTTGATTTGCTAGAGGAAACCGAAATGATGAATTCAAAGCCAGCATCCACTCCACTGGATAGCAAATTAAATCTTGATACAGCCAGTGAACCTTTACAAGGAGTTAGTGATTACCAACGGTTGGTTGGTAAGCTCATTTATCTCACTATTACTCGACCTGACATTGCTTATGGTGTAAGTCTTGTTAGCCAGTTCATGCACGCTCCTACTCTTTTCCATTTGGGCATTGTCAAACGAATCTTACGTTATCTCAAGGGTTCTATTGGTCGTGGCATAGTTCTAGCTAAGCACGGTCACTTACGGATTACAGGAAATAGTGAGTCTGATTGGGCTGGAAATGCCCTTGATCGAAAGTCCACTTCCGGCTATTGTATGTTTGTTGGTGGAAATCTTGTTTCTTGGCGTAGCAAAAAACAACATGTGGTTGCTCGTTCTAGTGCTGAAGCTGAATATCGTGCAATGGCATCCAGTGCATGTGAACTAATATGGCTTAAGAGTTTGCTCGCAGATTTGGGTTTTCCAAGTAGTCTTCCTATGACTCTCTTTTGTGATAATCAGGCTGCTATGCATATTGCTGCTAATCCCGTGTTTCATGAACGCACAAAACATATTGAAGTTGATTGTCATTTTATTCGTCATCAAGTTCAGAATCAAGTTATTCAAACAGTTTACACTCGAAGTCATGATCAACTTGCTGATGTTTTTACAAAGGTTTTGTCTTCTGGTCATTTTCACCGATTATTGTCCAAGCTTGGCTCAATCAATCCCCTTGATCCAGCTTGAGGGGGAGTATTGACCTTATTGATATCCTCAAATTATGGAACCTTTGTTCCATAATTTGCTTCTCAAATTATGGAACAAATTATGGTACTTTTGTCTCATAATTTGCTCCTCAAATTATGGAACAAATTATGGAACTTTTGTCCCACAATTTGCTCCTCAAATTATGGAATCTTTGTTCCATAAATTGCTACTCAAATTATGGAACATTTGTCTTAGGGTGTAATGTTTGATCCCTATATATGAGATTGTAATTGTAATGTTTTATCAAGATACATACACATCAAATATTGCCTCTATTCTTCTCTACAATTGCTCCTATTTTTCTACAAAGTACCATGTCAATAGTATGCCCTACAAAGCCAACAAGTTCCACTGAAATTTTGGGACATTGCAAGTTCCATGTCAATAGTATGCCTTACAAAGCCTACAAGTTCCACTGAAATTTTGGGGCTTTCTTCTTCTCCTCATATTCTTTGCAAAGATGCCTTATATTTTACACTTGGGTCATTTAATGTACGATATAATGGGTTATTTAATGTATGATATAATGATCCGCTCTATAGTACTTGAAGTTTATTGGTTTTAAGAATTAATCCCGCTCTATGGTATTTGAAATTTATAGCATTTTATCGTAGCCACCAGTGATGCAAAATGAGTGAAATTTCACTCTCTTTAAACTTCTCAAACTCACTACAGGTCATCCCAACATGCCATGCCACCTTACATTGCGAACAAAACAACCTGTGGTAGACAGGTGCTGAAGAATCCAAAACCAACTTGGTTTTGGTTGGCTACGTAGATACCGTTTTCAGTTATCAGAATTGATTTCATTTCAGGTGAAATTGATAAAGGGAGAAGAAAGGAGGTAGAGGAAAGTAGGAAACCCTAGGGTACAGATTGAAAAAAACATAGAAAAACATAAAATTGTGATGTATTTATAATTGTTATTTTTTTTACTGAGTTTATTTAGAGTGTGATGTAGTTAATAAATTATGAGGTGCAAATAATATTCATTTTTAAGGAAAACCTTGCCACATTATATGAAGTACTCATGCATAAAAGAGTGTAGTTTGTTTGAAGCAGAGTCATGGAATTTAACTTCTGTACCTTTTGTTCTTTTGCACAGATAGATTTTTATAGCCACCTTTTTCCCATGATAAGGTATAACTACAAATTAAGTAAAAAGTGTCCTACTTAAAGTACGTAATCCCAACATTACCATAATTAGGGAAAAGTCAAGTGCACAAACACCTACGTAATCCCAACATAATCATAATTAGATTCTCATCCGTTAAATGTGGGACTATCTTCATCAATGATTGGACGAACTAAATATCAAAACCTCTTCGCATCCAATTGACTCTTTCAAACAAACAAAAATTTCAAATAGATAAGCAACAAAATATGCACGAGTTTTGCATATTGTCCATATCCATCACTACCATATCATGATGGTTGAGGAGCCGACGGAGCGAGTCGTGGTTGCTGAAAGCTCTGCAGGCTACGAACACCGATCATCGCCCTTCCATGGAATCGCCTAGAATCTACAAGTTCAGGTATGGAGCTGATTTTAATATGGTTTCGCAAGTTCAAAAATGGTTATCCAGCAATGTATGAAAAAAATGAAAAATGTTAAATGGAAAAAAATTGAAGTTGAGTAATGAAAACCATTTAACTCAATCATGGAATATTTTGAGAAATGATTCAATAGTTAATATATGTCATATGATGATGTGATGTACCACAACATATGGAGCGGGAAATTGGTACATTTTTAAAATTTGAATTGCAAATTCTATATTTAGATTCTCAACTATACATGCATTGTCACCAAGACTCTGTAAATTGACATTATTATATTGGTTTTGGTACTCCATATCATCGTATGACATGATTCCATCCCATCCCACCCATTTAATAGACATTCGATTTTGAAATTTAAAACATGCAAATGACCATTAGATATGACTACCAATAATAAAATTATTGACTCAACGTTTTCACGAATACATTTTGAGATTTCCTCCAATTTTCAACCTCCATAAATGATCCGAGAGCATGGCCTCCAACTTCAACCTCAAAAGGCGGGATGATTGCATGGGTGGTGGAATTGGAATTGGGGTAGCTACTATTTATGAGAAAAAGCCATTGCAAATACAATAAAGAGTATTCTTTCTTTCTTTTATTGATGGCGAAAGTTGTTGGCCAAAATGTTTTTATGGTTTTAAGATGGATCTGAGTCTGGCTTCAATGTAGGTCTGATCGTTTGGGTTGTTTGTCAAGGTTTTTTTTGGAGTTGGGCTGCTATTGAGAGAGGCCTTTTAGGGACAATGGATTGGGCTTAGCTAATACTTCGATTGACTGATTGAGGATCCCTCTCTCTAAAAAGGGTACAGTGGAAGAGAAATTTGCTCTCTAGTAAAACACTAAGACGGATAAATTAGCTAAGCAAGACCCATCTCTTAAAATTGGGCCAAACAGCAACATTAAAATTGGCCAAAGTAGGCCCATCTAGTGTACCATGGGCCGTCTTTGAAACCTTTATATTTTTAGAGTAAAATTGAGCTTGGATTGAATTTCCTTGAACTAAATTGTTCTTGTTTGTCTAAAGTCACCTTCAACCAAAAAATTATATTGAGTAGCCATAATACAAGGTTTGGTACCCTTTCAACCCACAAATTATAGCTTCTGGTTTCTTGTTGTTCACTTTCAAGAGGTGGTATTAGCAACCACACCACCATTTCATTTCACTCCAGATAACTCCTTTCTTGATTTTTGCATCTATTCTTTCCTTCTATTACAAATGGACAACTTTATTGTTGATGATATTCTTGATGAACTCTAAAATTACACCAAAAGAAAATTTTCTAAGAAGTGTATGTAAGAGTCTAGTATGATAGTATAATGTATACATGGGAAAGCAAATAACATTTTACTCATCAAATTCTTTTGAAAGTGTCATTGACATAGTTGACAGTAGCACACAAACTGAAAAAAATACACCAACTCAAAGCTTAAATATAGCAAATAGAATAAATTCTTCATTTGAGGGACTAAGAACATTTCTAGCTCTTTATTTTTATTACTTAGTCTACCCAGGCAAACTCCTCTTGATATCATATTCATGCAGTTTAAGCATAAAGGTGGGCAGGAAGGCGTGGGGTGAGAAGAACTTCAAGTGGATTGGCTCTATATAAGGTGAATCCCAGTCCTTCAGCCATGTCGACTGGTCCTCCTGTTGGGCTTGCAATGTCAAATTCATGTAGAAAATTTGCAAGCGTAAGTTGCATATTTTGACTTGCAAGAGAAATTCCAGGACAAACTCTTCTACCACTTCCAAATGGTAACAATTCAAAATTTTGGCCCCTGTAGTCAATGTGCTTGTGTGTGGTGAGAAATCTTTCTGGTTTGAACTCTTCAGGATTTGGCCATACTTTGGGATCATGATGAATTTTTGCAATATTGACAAAGAGTTGTGTCCCTGCAGGGATATGAAAACCGTCGATGGTGCAGTCTTCTGTTGAAAGATGTGCTGCATCGAGTGATGATGGGGGGTACATCCTCAGTGTCTCCTTGATGATGGCTGGGATGTACGCCAATTTTTGCAAATCCGAATCTTCAACAAGCCTATCTCTACCAACGCAGGTATCTAATTCCTGATGCGCTTTCTTTAATGCTTGAGGGTTGTTCAATAATAGTGATACGGCCCAACTCAAAGCTATAGTTGAGGTTTCTGCACCTCCTAAAACAAGATTCTGCAAAGAGAAAAAAGCACGGGGCTGGTCAATTAGATAAACAATCACAGATCCAATATCAAAGTTCAGGTCCATGCTCTTAAGCATTTGGGTTAGTACATGTGGAATGCTAAACTAGTTAGATTGTGTGTAAAAAGCAACAAAGAAAATTGCATATGCATACCAGGCATGTGGCCTTGATGATGGTATCTGCATCATGACTGGAATTCTTTACTGCATCTCTATCACAAATAGATAGCATAACATCCATAAAGTCCTGGGTAGCTTCAACTTTACCATCAGCTCTCTTTTGCTTATGCTCATCTAACCATCCTTGGAGAATTTCGTCCATCTCTTTGGCATTCCTTTTCATGGCTTTTTCAACTCCTCCAATATCAAACCGTTTCAAAAATGGAAGCGCATCCCCCACCGCGAAACTCCCAGCCAATTCAAGGCACTCCTTCAACCCCTTTTGGCACTTCTCATACTCTTCCTTCTCTGCCTTTGTTTTAGCCCCAACACATCGCTTCCCTGCAATCAACTTGGTTATGATGTTAAGATTTAAGTCTCCAAACCATTGCTTCAAGTCCACCTTCACTGCAGTTTTGTTTGTATTTAACTGCTCATGCATCTCCTTTAACATTGTCCTCACTTCAGATTTTAAGACACCTCTTAGCATATCTATTCTATGATTTGAGAGAAGCTCCACTGTCGCTATCTTGCGCATCTCGCGCCAATAAGGACCGTATGGGCTGATGGCAAACATCGCAAAGTGGTAGCCAAGAAGATCAGAGGACATTGAAGGTGGACGGCTTGCGAATATTTTGTCATTTGTGGTAAAGCACTCTTTAGCAATCTCTGGGGTACTAACAATCAAGGCTTGATGCACGCCAAGCTTTAGAATAAATGTTGGACCGATCTTGTCCACCATTTCTCCCAAGATTTTGTAGGCTGGTTTTGACCACCCTGCTAAGAGGTGGAGGTGGCCTATGAAAGGCAAAGCACCCGTAGCTACTGGTGGTGGTTTCTTATTCTGAGGGTGTCTTGGCTTTGAGAATAGAAAGTAGACAAGCAGAGTGAAGGCTAATGTGATTGCTACAATGGCATTTGTGGGGAGAGAAAGGGCGAAATCCATGGCTGCTGCCACTAATACTTGATGTTTGATTTCAGAGCTTACGTTTGTTTGTGTGGAAGGGTGGGATTGTGTTGGGTTTCATATATAGACGAGGCAGGTGTGCTACTTATGCCATGTGTGATCCGATGGGCGAGAACTCCATATTTAATCAACAGTGGACAGGATGGTTTAGTCAACAATAGGAGGCTCTACGGTTGTTGTTTTAGTCATGAGTGTAACTCAGCATCTCAGTGATGAAGACGACAGATTTATTGGACTGATGATAAGAATTGAATAATTTGTGGCACACCCAATAGAAGCAATGATTTAGTTTTGGCTTTTATAACTTTCCTAAAAGTGGTAACTGTGTGGCGTTTTCTCATGTAGGCTGTAGCCACTCTTTCCTAACATCTTGATGGGGATGGGTAACAGTGTCACGAGGGATTGATAGAGATTGATTAATAATGATAATAAATTGCGCAGCAGAAGCGTTTTTATGCTAGAGGAGGCCTAGCATGTACAAGGAAAGATAGTTATAAAGCAATGATTATGCAAGTAATCATATATAGAGTTATCCTTCATAATCAAAACTAAATTCAAGGCTAAGGTTATTCCATCGGGAGTAATACTCTTACGACCATGCGATTAGTTTTGGCCGAATTTAGTCAATTTATCCAACACTCAGAGTTTAGGTTTAGGCTTAAAAGGGCACCTTTACTTCATAAGTTTCAGTGCAGACATATTTAAACCATTATTCAAAGAGTCTGGAAACTCAAGTGTCAAAAATTGCAGTATTCTAAGAGCCCCATATCAAAACCTCCAAAACAGTAGTTAAATTTACCAATTACAAAGATATTTTTGGGGCAAGGCAGGAGCAGAATCTATGGTTACTACTACTGTAACACCTTATTCAAGTGGGAGAGGTCACAAGCCTCTGCAATGTAAATTTTGATGTTACTAGACGAGCTATCGAATAACGAAGGGGTTAAGTTTCTTGTCTCACATCGTCCATAGGAAGATGTGAAGTACGTTATATAATAGGTCAAACTTTTAAATTAGTTATAAGTGTTTTTCTTTGGAGGAGATGCATATGATTCTATTAAAATTCCCAAAGCCGACAAAATCTTATGTTTGATGTATTATTGTGTGAATGATTTTTTTTAAAATATTTTTTAATAAAGGAAACTTAGATGTTTCTTTTTTCCAGCCGGCAATTGAAGGATGAGATTCTTGTGATATATTAGTATGATATAGATTAAAGCAAGGATGGCCATATAGGAAATTAAATTCAACGAATGTTTGTGGGCAATGCACCAACTAGTCAACACTGGTGGACTCCAAATTTATTTATTTATTTTGGCTGGTACTGGTAGTTTTTAAGAAAATTTTATAAATTATGAATGCTATCTCTTTATAGGAATGACAAAAGTCACAAAACTATGTTCGGTGAGGATAATCAAATTTGTCTTATCTAGATTAAACCAAGTTTGAACAAAAATTATTTGTTCAAAATCCGGGTCCAAACATAAAATTTTTGTTCGATTTTTTAAAACCGGATCCGGATCCGGATCCAAATGCATTAATCTTGTTTCAACCCTAATCCGGATTAGGTTATCATCCGAATTTAAATAAATCCGAGTTTGGTCAATTAAGTATGTCTGAAATCCAATCCATATTAGAATCCAAGCATGTAAATATTTCATAAACATGTCTTATTGTCCGATTTTAAAATGATTTTTTCCCTACCCCTATCCCATAATTCATGTGTGACTTGGGGTAATCTTTTTTATTATGTTCTCCGGATCAATAATTTTATAGTAGACCCAGTGCAAGCAATAATTTAATTTTCAATTGGGATTTAACCCCACCAGACCACCATATCTCACAAGCAATAATAATTTAATCACGTGTGAGTTGCAAGAGAAATTCATAGACGTGTCACGTACTCTTCTACAGGGCACCAAATGGTATGGGAAAAATTAGTCTCCTGAAATCAACATGCTTGTGTGTTTACAGAAATCCTTCTGCCTGAACTCATCAGGAACCACTTGCCTATGGCTTTAACTGATTCTCTCTCCAGAATTAGAGCGTAAAGAATTTCACTTGAGATAAGGAGTTCGATTCGAAACTAACGTTATTATTTCCAAGTGGTTTGCGCTAAGTCTCAACTCAACTAACCTATCTTACGGGTTAGCACGTGCCTAGTTTGACCTGAATTTGAGTTCAGTGAATTGTCCAAAAGACACTCATGTAAGAGTTGTTCTCGGTATAAAAAAAAAAACCCTCGTTAGGGTTTGGCCATCCATTTTGGATATCTTTGAATCTTTCAGGTCCAGGTCCAGGTCCAATTAGATTGAACCTTCCAATGAAGAGAGCACCTTGAACGAAACCTACGTTAAAAATGTCGAACCAGAATGTCATCTTTACAGGATACAAGACCCGTATGCCCGAAAGAATGGCACTATGAAGAACAACACCTCTCAGTCTCTGCAATCGTGAGCCTGGGTGCAGTGTTGGCCCACTTCCAACAGATTGGCCATACAAAATCAACTCCTCCTGCTTAATTCTATACTCTCTCTTCAAACAATTGTAGACAGCCTCTATGTCATGGTAGGTGTTGAACTCAGATGGCTGTTACAAACACAGGAAATCCATAATTGATCAGACCGAAAGAAAACTCCCAAGAGTTGTTGATTTCATGTTTGTTTACCTTGCCAGTGGATGCTCCGTACCCAGAATAATCATAGCTGCAATATCACAAGTCACCAAGTAAATAATATAATTTCCATAAGCCTCTATGTCATGGTTTGTTTACCTTGCATTTGTGTTCAGAAAACCAAAAGCATGCCGTCAACCAAATTTAATGAAACAGTCAGTTTTGAACAGCTTATACGAAATAAACAAAAGCAAAATCCAAAACTCTCAAATAAAATTCTTTTCCATGACAGAAAATACATAGTAATTTATATCTGGACGGGCCATTGAAACCAACCCTGGCGCCTTATGCAATGTCTAGCACAATGATATCCATAGAATTAGACTAGAAACCCTCAATCTTTAGTGAACTTTCTAAAATATCCATAGACTAGAAAACAAACTATCAGTCACTGAAAAAAGACAATAATCACGATATACCACAATAAAGAAATGTTTAAGCCGGCTTTCGGAAATTATTAGCAAGTAAATAGAGATCGTTAGTACCAAATTATCAAACAACTCTTCCTCGCAAAGTTCAGACACGTAGTTCCGATCCCCAACAAGAAAATGGCAATAGAAGATTCTGAAAATGAATATTGATCAGGTACAACTAAACAAAATGGACCATCATAGATTGACTCCATAACAGTAGCATTTAATCAAGAGATTTTAAAACCCAGAAACATACAAACTAAATGAGGACAAACCCTTCACTATTATAATATGAAAAGGTTGAAATATTGCCTTCAAAACAAAATTAGTACAACTTTGACTCTTCAAGGTAGTAAAACATTTTACCACATAATCCAATAGCTTTACTTATATAGGAATTGATGGGGAAATCTTATCCCATATTAATGTTTTTATACATTTACTATTTGCTGAATTGATTTTGGTCATCTACCCAATCTACAAAACAGAGCAAGAAAAACAGAGACAACCGGGACAAGACCCAATCGAACAGAGAAATACAATGAACAAAGAAATGAATTGTTCCCCCAATCGACAATTAAAGGAATCACAAAATCCAATTGCCAATGAAAACACAATCAAACACCAAATGAATTAACCAATTTGAAAAACCCACACCAAGAAATCGGTCAAAGGTACCTCATGATACTGACACGAAGGTGCGCCCTGAGTTCGATGAAGAGCTCGTGCATCTGACCAAGGTCAGCAGCATTGCCATGGGAGTACAAGACCTTGAGCCTCGCAAATGGGTGTCTCCAGAAGGTAGCGACGACCTTGTTACCTACCTTGGTCTCCAACAAATGCACCTCCATGTTCTTATCGGTGGTGACACCAGGGAACACTAGCCTCCCGTCCTCCTCCCTGTACACATCGTATGTTGGTGGGTCTGGCTGGAAGAACGTGAACTTCGCTGCCACGTTTGATGTTACATTTCCCATTTAATACACACAAAAAACCCACTTTCAGATTTTTATTTCTCTCTGTCGGTGTGGCAACAAATAGATTAAACAAGCATATCTACAACAAGAAGAAGAAAAGTCGAGGAATGTCTGGTTAATTTTGCTTTGGTTATTGACTAATTGTGTTATTTTAGGTGTCTCTGTTTTTGGGTTAATGTGAAGGATTCGGATCTAAATGGGTGACCTGGAAGAGAGGGGCGGTGGTGGTGGTGGTGGTGGTGGTGGAGGAGGAGAGGACGATTGATTATTTCTGTTTTTCTGTGTTGAAGATGTTTGTTGATTAGGAAGATCTGCATAAGCTTCTGTTGTTGTATGACACCCCTGGTTTTTAGATTGTGTATTACACAAAAAGACATGTTTGTCCTTCATTCATGGAATTTACTCTTCTTACGTTGGCCAAGTTTTCAACTCTTCATTGTTCATTTTTCAATTAAACGTCTCGAAGAATCCCAAACTCCACGATAAAAAAAAAAAGGTTTTGAAATTTGATTATGAATTATGATGCAGTCACATAGGAAGAGCAGTTTGGACCTTTCAAATCTAAAAAAAAAAAGTTTTTGGTTGTCCCCATATGTCCAATCCAATCAAAGGAAAAACAAAGCTCTCTACACAAAGAAAGGGCCGATGTACGCATCAAGAGATTAATAACAGAAAGAAAAGACACAATAAAGAGAGAAGATGGACGGATGAGATTTGATCAAGGCTGCTGAAAAAAGGATCTTGGACGGGAAGGGAGGGTTGATTTTGGTGGTCAAAAAGGTGAGAGAGTCAAACATTCCCTTATTCGCTTTGTTCAGCAAACTGAGGTGCTCGAATGGACTGGTGTGGGTAGAGAGAGTGAACCCAGATGGCCAGGGACATTGCTATGGCCTTTGGAAAGTGAACACTGTCCTCGTGTTAAAAAAGATTCTGTTGGAAAGGGAAGATCAGAGCTTTGCGGCTTTCAGGATCCAGTTTTTGTCAAATGTGTCAGATTTCACATTGCTGAGAAGAGAATGAGATGGAAGCTTGAGCTGGATTCAGTATTTTTATCATTGGAGGTTTGATCGTATGGGTGAGGAAGTTTCACTTCATTGGGCATTGGAAGAAGAAAAGGGATTCAGGGATACAGTAAGGTCAAATCCCCCCTCTCTAGGTAAATGCTTTTGGGATAATTTGCCCAAGTATTTTCCTGGGAAAAAAAGTGATTTGGTTTCTTGTTTGCAGATTGATTTTCATATTCTTGAGAATCATGATGAAAATGGAGCATGGCCCTTGATCCTCGTAAAATTTGTAGAGTGGATGGCCAAAAATAATATCTTGTTCATGGTAAGGTTACAATGTTACTGTTGTTTTTCATTTAATAATTTGGGTTTTATTATTGTACAATGTGACTTTCCGATGGATGAGGTGGTAAAATCTGCAATTCGCAGTGACTATGTTTGAATGATTCAAGTGTAGGATTTTGCGGAAACCCTAATTGTGGAGCTTTGAACCTGTTATCATTCCGACAGCTGCTAGAGTCTTGAGGTGCTATCCTTACTTCTTTTAGTCGATTTTCCGCCCAGCATATATATTGTACATTTCAGTGAATTAGTCTTTTATCCCCATCTCACGTGGCTGTTGATAAATTCCCCTCGTCGAAACAAAGGTTAGTGAAATTTGTTGGTTTGTTGATGAGTACAGGTGACTGGTTTCTATGAAAAATGTGAAGCTAGCTTATGTAGAACTATTCTATTGGGCTTTCTGTATATGCAAAAACTAGTAGTCTTTCAAGTGAAAGGATGGTTGTGCCAAGAAATTACCAATTTTTATAGGGAATTTTCCATCTTGTTCCTTGTTGACTTAGCTTGTTCTATGTTTAGAAATCTAGTTTTGTGGAGCTCAGACTCTGTTGTTGTTCTCGCTGTGTAGTACGTGTTTTTTGGTTTTTGTCATACTTGATCTTCATCATGCTTTACACATCTATGGTCATTGTCTAATAAGATTGAGTAGCTTTCATTGTTGGTAAGCATTTGTTGTTCACGCTGCAGAATTTTAGTTTATATCAAATTAATTTCTTGTAGACGAAGAAGAATCCGAGGAATTAACGTGTAGATTAATTAGTTTATTCATTTGAATCCCTCAAAACCTATTGTTTTTCAGCATCTTTAGGAGACATAATACGACTAAACTCGCTCCACTGTTAGGTTCGGTGTTATAGCTTAGAGAGATGAACAAAACATTTCCTGAAGTGGGCAAAAAGAAGTTTAAGATTTGATCAAGAACCAACATACTTTAGGCCTAATGTAAATTTTGAGGGCAGGAATTGTAGCAGTCTCGTGCTTTCAGGCTTGTCTTAATCCATTTGACAAAATCTATGTCAAACTAAGTAGTATAGGCTAGATATTCTTATTGATAATGTGAAGCCGAAGGCAACCCTCCAAGCATAAAGCATGATCAGCCAAAAAGCTTCGATAAAACCGTAGCCTGTAATGCCATTGGCCTCCCTATTTATAAGCATACGACCAGATGGAAACAAACAAACCAAAATTCCTCACCACATCACCAAAATGGCTCATCGAACAATGGCGCCACTCTGTTGGGCCATAATCTTCATTGCAAGCACATTGACTTCAAAGACTACAAGCACAGTGACTTCAGAAACTATTACTGCTACTTGTAACTGTAACAATACGGCTAACCCACCACCACCACCACCTCCACCTCCCCCAGTTCCATTGACACTCCCTCCTGCGCCATCAATGTGTCCACCACCACCACTGCCGTTCCCGTTTCCATCAACTCCCCCACCACCATCTGAAATCATATCTCCACCTCCTCCACCATTAGTGGTTCCCGGTCCTCCACCACCACCGCCGTTCCTGTTTCCATCGCCTCCCCCACCACCATCTGAAATCATACCTCCACCTCCACCACCAGCAGTGGTTCCTGGTCCCCTACCACCACCGCCGTTCCTGATTCCATCGCCTCCCCCACCACCATCTGTAATCATATCTCCACCTCCTCCACCCTCAGTGGTTCCCGAACCTACCTCTCGTGGCATCAAAGGTGGCTACTGGCTTTCCTGGCTGGCTGACAAGTTCCCTCCCTCGAAAATCCCCACCTATTTTACTCATATCTTCTATTCGTTCCTTGTCATAGACCCTACTTCTAATCAGTTGTTGATCACGCTAACTGATGATCAATTGATGAAGGATTTCACAGATACCATTCATGCCCAAAAGCAACCAGCAAAAGCATTCATATCCATTGGAGGAGCAAATTCAAACCCCGATACCTTCTCTAACATGGCAAGCAACACTGCTTCTCGTGCTGTCTTTATTAAATCTACTATTGATGTGGCTCGGAAGTATGGTTTAGATGGCCTAGACCTCAACTGGGAATTCCCTAATACCCCGGAAGACATGTCCAACCTTGCACTGCTCTTAAAAGAGTGGCGTGGAGCCATTGAAACCGAGTCACAAACATCCGGGGAACCTCAAATTCTTTTGTCTGCAGCTGTTTATTTTGCTCCTTCTTTTTTCTTCGACCATCAGGGTACAACATACCCGGTTGCTGCTCTTAATACCTTTGCTGATTTTGTGAGTCCTATGTGCTTTAATTATCATGGAAACTGGGATACTTCAGTGACTGGTGCTCATGCTTTGCTATATGACAAGACAAGCAAGATTAGCACAAGTTTTGGTATATCATCTTGGAAACGGGCTGGGATGGCTGCGGAGAAGCTTGTAATGGGACTTCCTCTATATGGATGGACATGGCAATTAAAAGACCCTAATGTAAATGGCATTGGAGCTCTTGCTGTTGGCGTAGGTCCTGGGGATAACGGGACTATGTCATACAGTGAAATTGTGGCCTTCAATGCTGCAAATAATGCCCAAGAAGTGTATGATGAGGATACCGTATCTACATACTCGTTTTCCGGGACAACCTGGATTGGATACGATGGACCAGGATCTATTACACAGAAAACCAAGTTTGCCCAGATCCAGGGCCTAGGTGGGTTTTTTGTATGGGGACTTGGATACGATGATCAAAACGAGTCACTATCAAAAGCAGGTTAGTTCTTGGTGATCTCTCTGTGATTTCTTATCCTCTGTAAGCTTACTCTTCAATTCTCGACTGATTCTTGGTTCATCTGTTTCTTCCTTTCGCAGCTGCAGCCGTATGGGATTCGTGAAGCTAAACGATGAAAATCTGGATTAACTTTCAGACTACACCAAGCTTCATCGATGGAATCACTGACGTTCCGTTTGTGTGTGTGAAAAATAATGTTCATTTCTGTATGAAGGCAAATAAGTCATCATGTATTCATTTGTACGTATATTTGATTAATCAAACTACATATGTACTTTGCAGAATACTTGTTTGGAATAAGAGGAAAAACAAAGCAACAGTCAGATTTCATGAGTTTCTGTTTTTCTTTTCAGATTGGTTGACAAACATAAACAAACCCTATACACTATCAAATGCAGGTTAGTCAGTGATCCACACCCTTGAAGCTGCATATTAGCATATGAAATAGCTTTTCAATGATCTGGTTTAGACGCATTGGGTAGACACATTTTTTTACAAAATCTTTCATGCGTTGGGCTTTAGCCCAACTTACCATGTCGTTGTGTATGAATATTATGTGCGCATAGGACTGATGACCCAAGTTTAAGCCCATATATGATGTAGAAAAAAGGGAAAACACATAACTGTGAGAATTGTTTAATTTAGAAATAGTTTGACGATAATACCAACAACATGGTTCAAACTCTGAAAAGACAAAACTAAGTTGATACACACATGAAAATACATGCTTAGATTTCTGAAATTTAGGCTCCATAAGAAGTCATTAGTAACCGATCCAAGCCTTCGAAGCTGCATTTTATGAATCAAACAATATGAATTAGCTTTAGATTAAGAAATAATTAATCCAATTATGATAAACAAACAAAGGAACATACCTTGTTTTGAGATTTCCCAATCGAGATCAAAAGACAAAGCCCAAAAGAAATACCCACGAAGCCCATGGGCCCTAGCAAAGCCTATCTTCACCTTTGTTGACGTGGCATCATCAAATCCAATCCAAGTCGTTCCACCATAAGCATATGCGGACACAGTCACCGGATCATACAGTGCACTGGCACTATGGGCCCCAATATAATCCACCAACTCTGAGAAATGTAAAACACCTTCCACTCCTGGGCCCAGCCCAACTGCTGGTGCTCCAATCCCATTCACATTTGGGTCTTTAAGCTCCCAAGTCTTTCCATACAAAGGCAGGCCCATAACCAACTTACTGGGCCGAACACCGGCCCTGATCCATGATTGAAGCCCATAGCTTGTACTTATGTTACTCTTTGGGTCGAATAATGCAGCATGGGCCCCCGTCTGCGATGTGTTCCATGACCCATGATAGTCAAAACACATTGGGCTGGCCCAGTCCAAATATCTATCAATTGAGCCCACTGGGTACCTACGGTAGACTTTATCTACGAAGAAGTCAACGGAGAAGTACACGGCTGCAGTGAGAAGCAGAGGAGTGCGGCATGTGGACCGGGCTTCTTTTTGGATCGCAAACCTCCATTCCTTAAACAAGCGGCCCAAATTGATCATTTCTTTTGGGCCTTGAGGCCACTCCCAATCAAGGTCCAGCCCATCAAACCCAAACCTCCTTGCAACATCAATTGCTGAATTTATGAAAATTTTTCTTGATCCAGCCTTTGAAGCCATGGTGGCATAAAGAAGTGGATCACCACCGCCGCCACCGAAGGAGACTAACGTCTGCACCGGTGGGTTTTTGTGGTGGAGAGTGGTGGTGAAGTTGTGGAGGAGCTTTGCCTCGGAATTCGATAATTCGAACTTGAATGTAACGTTGCTAGGTGATAGAAATGCGTAGTATATGTGACTGAACAAGTTGGTGTCTATGGCTGATGGAGGGAAGTTATCTACAGACCATGAAGGCCAATAAGCCGCCCTCACAGCGGACGGTGACACCGTATTGCTCCCCGTGGTGGTGGCCATGGCCGCGGTCAAGGAGATGATGATAAGTGTGAGGTGAACACAGTTGAGGGCAGTCATTTTTTGATCATGTGATTGATAGTTTAATTTGTGTCCAAATATATTTATAGAAATACTTGGTAGATTCAGTTTTGTCTTTTAATTGTTGGATTTCTTGTATTGTTTCGATTTCAATATCTCTACTTGGCCGTCCTTCCATCATGACCTATTCAAAGTTTAGATTTGAAATTCAATGGTTTGTTTTAGACACGACCCGTTTAGTACACAAAGTCTCACTAAATATTAACGAAATTCAATTCAAAAAATAAATTAAAAAAATAATTCCTTCAAAAAGACCAAAAGTGTAGTGGCCACATTTTCCGTCCCGTCAACACGTCACATCCGACGTCACATCCCCAGTGCATAGGGTCTCGATCAAAGACCCTAGGGTTCAAGGTGTGAGACTCATATGTGAGCCCATGATAGAGGGGTTTAGTACTATAAATATCACATTGTTCAGAAAAAGAAGTGAGTGCACAATATAATAAATCAAACTTATTAACTATTAACAAGTGATTTTCTTGATCTCAAATTAATAGGGGTATAAACGGTCTGTGTTTTTGGATTTTTTGAGAAGAATTTTTTTTTTACAATATTAATAGAATAAGGGAAGAACAAATAAAATATTTTGAATTTCGTGAGAAATTTGAGATGAGTAGTAGTTTCATTTGTCGTTGTTTTTGTGTTGGCGTGGGTAAACGTTCTACTGTGTGGTTTTTGTGTTTGTCCTGTTTACATGTAATTTTATGTACTGCTGCTGCGAAGTGAGAGTGATGAGGCAAATGGATAATTCAAGAATTAATAATAAAAAAAGTGTCAAACTATGCTGTCATGAATGCCTAAATCTTCAATGCAATGACTCCAAACAAACTCATCAGCTTTGAATCGCTAGGAATCACCACCAGTGCATTGCCTGGCAGACAGTCTCTTTTGAAAATATACTCATACGAAAATGACATTGACAGCCATCTTTTACTGCTACCATTCAACATCAGATCATTCTTTACATGTAACTAATATTACAAACATCCGTAATTATGCTTAGATGAGCGCCCAAACAAGAGCATACTTAAGGATACATATTAATTAGGACTTCACAACAGATCATGCTTTCCGAAAAATAACACGCCTTTCTCGCTTGTACTCAACTTCATCTCTCTGGTGCATGATTATAAGGGCTCTTCTTATCTGCCAAATGTAATGAAAGTTCAAGAAATTAAGTTCACGAGGGGCTTTAACATGTAACATGGTGGGATCCAAGACAGCTATGGTTGCTTTCACAACAAATAGGCAGTAAAGCAATTTGTTTATGCATTCACAGTTTTTTTCGACAAAGAATTACTAAGATGTTAAAATTCATGCGTATGTGGAAGCAAATGAAATTCAGAAAAACAATTGATTTGTATTCAAGGTGAGGAGAACCATAGTCAATTTAAATGGCCTTTGATGAGGGAGAAAAAAATGATATTGCAATTAACAAACTACTTACAATGGATTCATTCATTCCCATTCTAGAGAGGTCATCAATCAGCTTTCTCTCTGATATGTGGTTCCCAATTCCTATTCTCCTCTTTATCTGGGTCTCTGCTTGCTGTTGTGGGGGAAGATATAATTTAATAACAAATCAAGAAATCAAAAGAATGATGCTATGAAATGGGCAGAGGAACTCAAGGTCACCTTACTTCAAACCTACCTTAATTTCATTGGCCATCTCTGCAGTTAGGTTCACTTGTTGATTTATTCCCGACCTTGCTGCATCCATGGTAGAAACGGTAAAAAGCCTCACAGCTTCATCTACATCATTCTCAGTAGCAATATAGGACCTGAAATTATATTTCCGGACCTCAAGGTTAACCAGTTGTACTGTGATCCTAAGTTGGACAAATACATATATAATTATATATATATATATATATTAATGTATATAAATAGACAGGCATGCGCACTTGAGCTTGCAGGTGAGCGGATATGATTGCATTGCCTGTGAACTTAATTTAGCAGAGAAAAAAAAGCAGTTCTCAATCAAGTTTATTTGGAATTGAAAGAAGTGTGATTGAATCAGCCAACCATGGAGGCCAGTTTGCATATCCATAATGGTGATAGTGTTCCTAGAAATTAGTCTAGTTAAATGCTCCGTGTTTCCTTAATATCGCATGAGCATTTTATTGCCAATTCAAATCAATGCAAATTTAGCTGCCAATTGCATCAATTTCACACGCAAAATGCAATGGACAAGGCACCATAATAAGTTTGACTCCACTACTTACAATCTCATTTTTGCAAGAGCCTCGCTTAATCTTACGACAGCTTCCAGCTGCCTTACAGTAATGGGAATTGCAGCAGCCTCTCCTGTTTCATTTGCCTGCTGCCTCATGTCCTATAAGAATAGCCATATCGACAATAAATCAATTAGTTGCAGGATTCAGCAGCTGTCATACCAAAGGCATGTAGAATAGATGATTGTCCAAGTAATAGCATGCAATGCACGATATAATCAAGGAATTCATATTCATTGAACTCCATGATCCTAAACCAATTTCCTTTGCAATTACTCACTAGGATTAATCGTATACAAATGAGGTCAATTTAGATAGAATCGCTGAATAAAGATCAATTTCAAAGAAGAGACCAACATTTTCAGAATCCACCTGACTAACCGTATATTTCATGACTTGTGCAGAAATTATGTTATTCTTAAGTTTAGATAGGGAGTTTGGGATTCAAACCCCTGACTTCCTGGGCAAGGTGGAGGGATCCAACCATGTATTAATGTATACTAGTGGAAATTACTGCAACCCTTGACTTTTGTGCAATTTTTAAAATCATTCCCACATTGGATTTTGTCTGGCTTTTGCAGTAAAATATAACTTATCTATCAAAGAGCCAATGGCAAAGTACCCGTCTGATTCTGACATAATGGTTCTGCAATTGTGTGGACGCTGATTCAGATAAACGAGGTTGGCACCCACTACGACAATAATGTAAGTACCTGTAAAAGTTCAACACCATCAGTTCAGCATCTCACTGATACTTGACAATGCCGTAGATTTGAGAATGTCAGCCAAATTGAATAGCAAGATATACCTCTTAAGCCAATTCTCCTCTTTAGATGTTTTACTGTCACCAGAGACTGCATCAGCGGATGCATGCACTTTTATGATGTGGGTAGCTATAATCTGCGCTAGGATAATTTTAAATTTAGTCAAGGATAGGGCACAGGTTGCAAAGGAACTTTCCAAAGAAGTTTTCTTTGTTATTGATATGTGGATATAAAAGCAGAAAACCATTATTCATCTTGAAATTTTACATGGAATACTTGTTTTCATAAAGAAGTCCATTATCCCAGAAAGCCTCTGAAGTGTTGGGTGTTAAAATGTTAATGGAAAACAGAATTACCTTATCTTGACTGTACATCCTGATGTCCTTCACAATGAAGATTAAATCAAATCTTGAAAGAATTGTTGTTTGTAAATCAATATTATCCTGGGCAGTCTGTGAGTGGAATGGTTCTCGTTAGTTTCTTACTAGAAAATCATAAGTATACATTTGAAAATCCAACCAAACAAAAAATTTAGTTGCGCACCTTGAGATCGTCATAACGTCCAGAAGGGGGATTGGCAGCAGCAAGCACAGAAGTTCTTGAATTAAGAACAGTTGTAATGCCTGCTTTGGCAATTGATATAGTTTGCTGCTCCATGGCTTCATGAATGGCAACTCTAAGCCATATTTAGTTTAAATGTCAAGACCTGATGATGACCAGAAAAAATAACTGACAGTCAATCTCTAGTTAGTAGTTTACAATACCTATCCTCTGGTCTCATTTTGTCAAACTCATCAATACAAACAACGCCTCCATCTGCCAAAACCATGGCTCCACCTTCAAGGTAAAACTCACGCTGCATTATACATGTGAACTATTGTTAGAAGAGCATTTTCATGCCAAAAAAGGGGATAATAATTCAAGTAAAATAAAATTTAAAGCGACGGAAAGCAATCGATAAGAAAAATTTAGAGGAAGGGAAGACAACATATAGAGCAAAACTATAGCATAAGCATCAAAAGATTACAAAAAACTTACAGAGCTGCTATCACGAATCACAGAAGCTGTCAAACCAGCAGCTGATGAGCCTTTTCCAGAAGTATAAACAGCTACAGGAGCTGTCTTTTCGACAAACTTCAAAAACTGTAAAAGGTAACCACCTAATCAGCACCAACCATAACAACGAAATACAAATTGAGTGTAGAATAGCTCAAATTATGTTCTCAATATACTGCTTTGCATATAAGTGTCCTGAGCCCTTTCAAAAAAGCAGACAACAGCTTAAAGCTACACGTTGACTTCTGAAAAGCCCTCAAGTAATACCTGTGATTTAGCAGTAGAAGGGTCACCCAGCAGCAACACATTGATGTCACCTCTTAACTTCACTCCATCTGGCAAGTTCTGTAGTGGCAGAGAGATTGTTTATACCACGCATCAACAACTCAAAATTTATGGGTAAAGGTTTAAATATACCTTCCTCGATCCTCCAAAGAGAAGACATGCTACAGCCTTCTTCACATCGTCATGACCAAATATAGAGGGAGCTATTTTGGAGCATATGAATTTGTAAACATCAGGTTGAGCGGCAAATTTTTTGAATTCTTCTATCTGCAATCAATATCATAACATAGAACAATGAAAATGTAATCGAGAAAGCTGTATTATTAGCAGAAAATGACAGAATTCCTAGAGCTAAGAAATAATAAAAAGGATGACCTGACTAAAACTGTAAAGCCTATATACTGGAGATCGATCTAATCTCCTGTTATAATCTTCATGAATAAGTCAACTAAGAAAATACCATCAGATTTAGAGATCTCTCACCTAACTACACAGTTGCCACCCAACAAATTCCACAAAATTTTGCCATGGCCTAAGCATCACTTCTATATAACCGGCTAACAACTTTTATAAACATATATTGAGATAAGATTTAACAGAATGAGAATAATAATGAAAAGAATTGCCAAAGTGCTGTGACATTGAGAAGATAGCAAAATCGTGTATGAATAACGTTTCTTATGATTTCTACGCTGTACCTCTTCTTGCGTGAAAGAGGTAGGACTTCGCGAATTGGCCTCATTTCCTTCTTCTATACCTACAACCCTGATGTATGGCTGCCTAACAGCGACAGCTCCTTTATGGCTGTGCCAGAATGAATCAATAATAAAAAAAATCATGATATCATCAAAAAATGGCCACATAAAAAAAGTAAAGTAAATCTTACGAAGAGGAAGAATTGGCAGCTTGAAAGATACTGTAAATTCCCATGATGGTCAGTCTTGTTCCAGGTACAATTGTCTGAACAAGATGGCGATCCACCGAGAGGAGAATGTTCCTAGGAAGTTCCCCAGTAGGCACATCCTTTAAAAGCAACAAAAACAAAAAAAAAAGAGTCAGGAATCATAAGAGAGTTGAATGTCCACTTAGAAGGTTCAAGAATACCTTCACAATGTCAAAGCATTACCTCAGGATTCTCCTGCAATTTGAGGGTTTGCTGATCAACATACTTGCTCTTATCAGGAACCACAATCCATGGATCAATTGGGCAAGGTTCTTCCCCAGGCTGTGAATTTCAGTGTCGACATAAAAGACATGATGATAAAGCTGAAAATGTATGGATTAATGGATGTACCATAGAGGGTATGAGATAAACCTGAGGGATATGATCGCATGATCGAGGAACAATTGCCCCACCAAGACCTGGACGGCATGGAACTTCCTTCATATTTTTACAGTTCTTACATACTAAATTCACATAAGTTGCTTTTGCCTTGATCCTTGAAGCAGCTATAGTGATACCAGCTATCTTAACCAGTTTGGATATATATTGGGCCTAGCCAAAAACAATAGCCGTAAGAAAAGGACATAAAAGTTGCAAAAAGAGACTGAAAACATAAAATGCTAACCCTCTATTGAATCAATATAAGCGGATGCAAAACATCAACATATTCATTGGTTCATCGTCAATTTTTGTCCCAATATTTTAAAAATAACCATGAGGAAGACTAAACAAAATCTAAAGTCACTAACCCCAAGCGAGCGCATAGAAGTTGGATCTTCCTTCGAAGTAAGCAAAATCTGGACATCTTTAGCCTCTACATCAACCATTTCCCCACTATCCCCCTGCACTTTCTGCTTCAAACTCACCAGTACCTCTGCGGCTGCAGTCTCAAACTGTGGTAAGACAACACAAAACAAATCACTCAAATAACATATATGCATATATGACCATGTAATATATAATAAGATGTTTTATAGTACCAATGGAAGGTAGTCCGCAGGGGACGATCGGAGAAGGGAAGGAAGATCGGGGTCAAAGGCAAGCAGGTGTTCGAGGTCGACGAGCAGGTACTTAGGGTTGTGGATAATACTCTCTCGGTAAGGGAACACGTTCTTCAAGCTCTCGAAATTCCTTATGAACTCCTTGAATTTGCAGAGGATTCCATGGCGGCTGTTCGCCGCCGCCTCCGCCGCCGATTCCGGGAACTGGGCCTGATCGCTGTAGTACACTGCCCCCTCGTCCCATCCCGACATTTTCTTTTCCTGCCTTTCTCTTTCTAAAACACAGGAATAGGAATAGATCCTCTCTCAAAGACGTCGAAACTGATTCCGCTCCTGTTCTTTCGAAGTCCAAGTACCAGGTTGGATCAACGACTCTTCTGAGGGCAGGGTTTTTTGTGACCCTAAAAGGGATTTTGGCGGGAAAGATTTGGCGGCAAGGTGTAGTGCAATGGCTTGGCGCGCGTGCTTCCTTCGCCTTTTTTTTTTTTTTTTTATTTCGTTTTATTTAATTTTTTCCCTGTTTTTCTTTAAAATAGACAAATAGTAGTTGAAAAGGCCCATTGGACGATACTTGGGCTTCCGGCATGTATTTGGGCCATAAATTTGATGTTACGGTAAAGATAACAATCCGGGCTCAAAGAACTAATGATAGGCCCAATACCAGAGCTGAAAAGCCTGATCTGGAGAAGTTCCCCGCCATTCCTTTGAGGACATATAACAAACATGTGACAGGCAAAACAATCAACCGCGCAAATAATTTGGCATCAATGGCGGCACTAAGGATAACGTCTATACACAATCATACTCCCATTCAACTACCCACCTCCTCCACCACCGCAACCAAGCCCACAGTGGCCTTCACCACCCCATCAAATTACGCTGACCGGCTCTCTCGCCTCCTCGATCTCAAAGGCCACACTCCCCTCTGGTGCCCTACCGTTGTTACCGAGCCCACCCCGCAATCCCTCTATCTCCACCTCTCTCCACACTCCTTCCCACTATTCTCCGCAATCGCGTTCCCCTCTCGAACAGCAATCACCGCTTTCTCCCTTGCTACTCTCTCGCTCACCAAACCCCTGTTGCCCCCGCAAGGCAATAGTCTGATCATCGCGGCTCTTGGAAAGGACGCAGAAGGCATTGACGAGAGGTTTCTGCTTGATATCTGTTCAAATGTTGATCGAGTTCGACTGTTGGTTCCGCCCGTAGCGACCCCAAGCGGCATGGTCCGATCGCTCGGGGATGGACGCGGTAGGAGAGTTTTGTGTCCCGTACCGCTTGTGGTGGGACTGCAGGAGCCTCCAGTTGTTCCGAATTTTCTTCAGGAGCTTGAGGAGGCCGGGTGGGTTCCTGTGAGGGTTAATGCGTACGAGACACGATGGTCTGGGCCCAGCTGCGCTGAGAGCATGGTGAGGAGGAGTGACGATGACCGGGGAGAGGGATTGGATGCGGTGGTGTTTGTAGAAAATCCCAGCACGGCACAAACCCAAGCCAAGCCTCCCCACCATCTCGGCCCATTGGGCCGTGGCAGTTCCAAGCCCTTCCATTTGGAAAAGGCTTGACAAGTGTTTGAAGGCCTGCACCAGCTTATATGCTGGATACAAGACCCCTCAACAACCGATGTGGGACTTTTCGTCTTAACACTCCCCCGCACTCGTGGACTGGGTATCTATGCCCAAGGCCCAACGAGTGGACTTCTTATCGGGGACGAGCGCACACCTGCTCCGATACCATGTAGAAAATCCCAGCACGGCACAAACCCAAGCCAAGCCTCCCCACCATCTCGGCCCATTGGGCCGTGGCAGTTCCAAGCCCCTTCCATTTGGAAAAGGCTTGACAAGTGTTTGAAGGCCTGCACCAGCTTATATGCTGGATACAAGACCCCTCAACAACCGATGTGGGACTTTTCGTCTTAACAGTGTTTACGAGTAGTGGTGAAGTTGAGGGGTTGTTGAAGAGTTTGAGGGAATTTGGATGGGATTGGAGAATGGTGAGGAGGAGGTGGCCAAGTTTGGTGGTGGCGACACACGGACCAGTAACTGCGGCAGGGGCAGAGAGGTTGGGGGTTGATGTTGATGTTGTGAGTTCAAGGTTTGACAGCTTTGATGGCATTGTTGAAGCACTTGATTCCAGGTTGCGAGTCTCCTGATCCAAATGTAAAACATCCAGTTCTTGCCATTTTTCTTTAATAGATGATGCTATGTGATTTTGATACTTGATTAGCGTTCTTGCTTTACATTTGATGCCCTAGACTTGCATTGATGGTATGTAAATTCTCTTCCTGTTCATTTAGATATAAGGGTCTTCCAACTTTCTGAAGATGTGAACAAAAGTAAGGTACTAAGGTGTATTGAATCCTTTTAGAATGCCTAGTCTTTCTTCATAGCAAAACTGGATGAACATTGGCATCTTCACTTATTTGGGTTGGAGTATATGCTGTTGGTGTTAGTAGGGTAGGTCAGTTAACTTGTAACAGGAGGCAGTGAAGAATGTAACATACAGAGATAGGACTTTATAAGCTGTTTAGCGCCGGCTTCTAGTCGTCGAAAAGCTCTTCCTTGTTAGAAGATGGAATGTATCATAGCAAACCAGGTAACCAATACAAGCTAATCAGAATGAGGAAATACCAAATGCGAGAAAAAAAGAACCTTGACTAAGAGTAACAATATGAATAAGATCCTTTAAGAATGCACAAACTTATAAAAACGCTATATTACAGCAAACCGTAGTACTGGTATCGATACATATCAAACTATTGGGCAAATAAAATACAAACAGCCACTCTTATAAGCTAGCTACTTGCTGTATATGTTCACGCTATGATTTGGTAATTTGGTTTTTGATATTACAGCTCTTCTGCTTCAATATCTTTGCTAGTTTCCTTATGATTTTGGTTGGGATAAAAGTTTCAATATGTCTTCCATGGATGGCCTTTCCAACGGCCTACTTGTGGTGCAGAGCAAAGCAATTTCAAGAACTAACTTTATCTCCTCTTGCATTGAGCCAGTGGAACTAGCTTCATTATCATCTTCTATTTCCCTCAGAAGTACCTCTCTTGGCTTGCTCTGTATGCTATCTCCAGCATTCGTTAGCCTACCATTTGTCAAGATTTCAAGGATGACCTCTCCAAAGCTGAAAATGTCCATGTACAACTCCTTTTTCAAATCATTGTTGAATTCACCTGTGCAGAAAAATAAATAAATCTTAAGAATTGTCAATAGTTCTTGAAAATGAGGTTAGAACTAATAAACTTATGCATACAAAATGTACGTTTGCTTTCATAAAAAAATTATTCTCTTGGGATCTTCTAGTCTAAAAAAGCAGACTTATTGTACCTTTTGCTATGGAACTGTTGAACAACTTTGCTATTTGATAAAGACACATATTAAAAGATAAGAGTGTAATACTCTGCTCCAATTAACAAGTTTCATAACATGACCTTTTATGTACACGATTATAAAGTATATCGCTGATTGCGCGTTCATCAAATGTTTCTTTAACATCAACCATCTTAAACTTTATCTATTCTCTAACACTTTAATTTAGACTTGCTTTTGTTTGTCAGCCAGGAATTAGGTTTTCTGACTGCAATCCAGAGAAGCTCATATACACATGCTAAGTGAATAATATGTAAAATTAAGTGTACCTGTTTCTCTTCCGGAGTTTGTTGTTGGAGATGGACCTTTGGCCAATTGGATCAGGTATTTGAAACCAAATTCAGCTAGGTGTGGCTCCATATTTTCATCAAAAACTATATTGCTTGACTTCAAATCTCCATGAGGAATTGCAGGATAACAGTCATCATGAAGGAAGCTAAGTCCCCGTGCAATGCCATTCACTATTTTGTACTTAATTGGCCAGTCCATTCTCATTCTAGTCTTCTCTGCCAAATTCCCATTAGGCAAAGGCAAGTAATCATACAGGAGGTAACCAAGATGCTTGTTGTAGCAGAAACCAAGCAATCTGACCAAATTCTTGTGCCTTGCATTGCCCATTCGAGTGATGAGCTCTGTGGCAATTCTCATTCTCTTAGTTCCCCATTCAATCTTCTTCACTGAAACTGTTATTCCTGTAGGAAGTTCTGCTTTGCAGACTGAAGTAGATGGTGAAGGCAGGGCTTCCATGGATTTTGTACTACTAAAGCTCCTCAAAACATCATTTGCAGTGAATCGGGGGAGCCCGTTGAACGATACCATATTCCATTGGCCTATATTTCCTCTCCTGAAATAACGTATTCCCAAAATTGATGCTACAACGAATCCAACCACAACAGCACAAAGTAGCAGAACCAATATAAGCTTCCCTATGCCTTTGCTTCCCAGCATTGCCATTGAAGCAGAACATGGCTGCAGGGGTTCTCCACACAGCTTTGGATTACCAACGTATGCACTACTACCCATTGATCGAAATACCTTTTCTGAGGGAATGGAACCAGAAATATCATTGAAAGACACGTTTAGTAGTAAAAGGCTTGAAGAATCACCCAGCTTTGCAGGTATTTGGCCACTCAAATTGTTACATGACAGGTCAAGAACACCTAGTTCAGGAAGACTTGCAAGCTCGTCAGGTATATGACCAGTTATTTTATTGTTAGCCAAATCCATATTCTCAAGAGACTGGCAATTGGAGACAGTTGTTGGGATAGTTCCTGACAGATTGTTCGTGTGGACTTCAATGAAAGCAAGGGATTTGCACAATTGGAAAGAAGGAATATTGCCCGAGATATTACAAGATGATGCAGAGAAGTTCTGAAGAAGTGGCAAAGACCAAGTTTCTGATGGTATCATACCTCCAAGCCCTGGATTATTTGAGATATTGAAGTACTGAAGCTTTGAAGCTTGATGTATGTCTGTGGGTATTCCACCTGTAAACTTGTTCCTAGACAGGTCTATGTAAGTAATATCTGGAAGACGGCTAAAACTGATTGGGATCTCACCTGAGAAAGAATTATCTTCAGCTCGAAGACGCACAAGTGAAGAACAATTGGAGAGGGATGGTGAAAGACTGCCAGTGAAGTTATTTGAGAACAGAATCAACTTGGATAGCACACCTCCATCACAGATGTCTGGTGGAATGTTGCCAGCAAAATTGTTTGTAGAAACATCCACCAATTCCAGCTTTGAGTTCCTGCCCAGAGTTTCTGGAAGTGATCCAGAGAAGAAGTTGCTCCATAAAAGAAGAGTTTCAAGTGATGGAAGTTGAGCAATGCCTCCAGGGACAGTGCCATTCATACTGTTGCACATGAGACTGAGCAGTCTCAGACTCTTCAACTTGGCAAAGCTTTCTGGGATTGGTCCAGAAATCTGGTTATCGGAGAGGTCCAAATCTGTGAGAGGCAAGATAGTGCTAAACTCCCATGGTATCAATCCAGTAAGCTGGTTCCTAAAGAGAAACAGTGACTGAAGCTGAGTGAGATTGGAGAGTTGCTTTGGTATTGAGCCAGAAAGGTTTGCACCAGCTATGTCAAGGTACTGAAGCTCACTCATGTTACCGAACTGCCAAGGGATACTTCCTTGGTAAGAGTTGTAGCCAATCTCCATGTGGGTCACTGTCTTTAGCTTCCCCAGTTCTGGGGGTAAGTTACCACCGAGAAAGTTACCTGCAAGGTGAAGAAACTCAAGGCTCTTGAAAGTCCCATATTCTGGTGGAATTGAACCAGCGATGTAGCTCCCAGCTAGATTTAGTACCTTGAGATGTTCAAGCTGGGAGACCTCGACGGGCAATGACCCTGAAAAGCTGTTGCTGAAGGCATCAAACACAACCAGATTTTGCAGACTGAAGATCCCACTTGGAAAATCGCCAGAAAAATTGTTTTTGCTGATATCCAAGCTTCTCAGATTGGTAAGATTGAAGATTCCTGCTGGAAGCCGCCCAGAAATTGAATTCTGGCTGAGGTTGAGATCAACCAGCTCTGTGAAGACACTAAACTGCTTCCCAGACAAAAAACCACCAAGATTCTTCACAGAAAGGTCCAAGCCAATGACAATAGTTGAGTTCTTGTTACATTTGACACCAGACCAAGAACATGCATAAACTCTCCCAGATGGGTTACCTCCGTTAGGGACAGACCAATCACCCAAACTGTTATCGTCATCAACAAGCTCAGATTTTAAGCTTAAAAGTGCCTCCGAGTAAGGATCAGCTGCCAAAACCTCTGCAGTTAACACCATAACTACGAGAATGATGGGGTACAAGAAATGGAAAATCTCCATTGGAACTCGCAGTGGAGAAGGAAGGACAAATTTTGGAGACCCAGGTAAAAGAAAATGGTGTCAGTTTATATTTTTATTTTTGTTGGGTAAGACTAGGAGAGGTGCATGGGGAATAGAGAAAGGACATGCATTAAAGCGGGGAGTGACGTATGGGATTAGTTGATATATGGGAATATTATTGGGCTGCTTTTGTGGGCAAGAATGGACCCCTCTGGGTCATAGATAATTTGGATGGTGTTGGGCC
Organism: Tripterygium wilfordii; assembly: GCF_013401445.1. NCBI lineage: Eukaryota > Viridiplantae > Streptophyta > Magnoliopsida > Celastrales > Celastraceae > Tripterygium > Tripterygium wilfordii. Next base: position 587,744 of record NC_052240.1, on the reverse strand, counting down.
TGTTGGCCATTAGGAATATAACTTTAATATAGGAAGTCACCTTTTTTCTTTCTTTCACTAGAGAGAGAAATAGAGAATCCAATTAGTAAGTATAGTGTCTTTTTTTTTAAATGTTATTTAAATAGTGTGGGACATGAATTCAAATCATCACTATCTTTGTTATAGTATTGAAGTAATTAGGAGAGTTTCTTGCATGCATCGGCCAGTTTTGGATGGTAGGTTTAATCAAATTACAGATTACAAAGAATCATAATCATTATATTTATAGAGGAGTAGGAGAATATAGCAAAGGCACACTAATTAGGCAATGAACATGACAGCTCCTTTAATGATGTTAATTTGTGCTAATTATTCTTTTGGGCCTTGGAATACAATTGGTGCATTTGTAGGTCCAAACACTGTTTAAAATCATCTGAATTTCTGTGAAAAATGTTAACATCTAACAACTATGAAAACCACTTCTGAAGGTGATGGTATTTTGGTGATAAAAATGCTTGGCAATTGAAGTTTGTTAAGTGTTCAAAGAGCATCATCATTTTAGTAGGTTAAGCTAGTGCAATTGCTGGTAATAGGTGATCATTCGATTTATATTCACATGAAAAGACATATTATGTTTGCCATATATAACCCTAATAGCAAGAAACTCTCATGGTACAGCAAATTATTTAGTAGATTTACCCTTCTGTACATATTGAATGCATAGCAGTATGTATAGACAAATTTAGATCCTTGTTATGATTCAGAAAAGTCCTTGAGACGACAGCAGGAGTTGCAGCGAAGAAGGGGAATGCAAAGAGAGTGAAGACAAGGGTTGCGACAAAAGTTAAGTCTCTTTTTCTGATTTATCAGCACCTTCTTTAGCCTTTTTTTGTGTTCTACTGTTACTTGAAGGACATTTGTTTGGTCTATTTTTTTGACTGTGTGTTCCCGTCCTGTTCGCTCTGTATGCGATTCATTCATAATTGGTATTGAATTTGGTGAGTGAGAATTGTGAGAACCAGAAGCTTTGGCAGTTGCTTTTGGTTTTCAGTTTAACACATAGGATGAGGGCCCCAGCCGTAGAAGTCACTGCAATGGGTATCACAAATGTTCAATTTATTTATCAAATTCATAAAATTATGTGAACCCCACACTAATAAATAGATTGGACGTCTATGAATTAAACTGTTGTAAACTAAACTATCTTCTACTGGAGAGACCCTCAACCCTTGAACACGCTTTTTTGGGTGAAAACTTTGAATTATCATTTTTTAAAAAGCTAGTCTTTTTTATTAATTCCTAAAACAGGGGAAATAAATATTATAGACAGCTTTTATCGTTTTGCAACAGAGAAAATGATATTAGTATGGCCACCTACACTTGCATAATCATTTATGGGGAAACAGTACTGTAAGATGTTTTTGGGTGTTTCTCACATCACGAGAAGGTCCTGCAACTCTTTTATTACAGTGACCCCCCCGTGATGACATTATTTCGCTGGCTGAGAACTCCATGGCGTGTTTGTTATGCTGAAGTTTCCTTTCATAAATGTTGGCTATAATAGTCCAATTCGGAAATCTGCAATCAAGTACCCAACAAGGCAAAGAATGGCACATCTGAGTTGGCTACGACGGCTTCTTTCTTCCTCTTCATAAATGCTTTTCAAAAAAAAAAAAAAAATTCCAGTTGTTGCTTTTTCCTTTACTTTTATTCTAAGACATTCTGTGTGCTATGAAAATGAAAGGTTTTTTTTTGGCATATCAGTAGAGTATATCCTTATTTTCAGTGAATAGTAAGTTAGAATGACATGACTTTGTTAGCTTGTTTCTTTTTACGAAATAACCATAAAGTATTTACTATTTAGTGTAAACGAGAAATGTCATGTTTAAATTGAATTTTATATATAAGATATAAACTTACTCTCTAACAACTATATTTAAGTGACTAGGCAAAAAAGAGAAAAAAAACAAAAACCAGGCCTTGTGAATTGGAGGGGTAGAATAGGAGAATTAGAGTTGAAGAAAGTTAGTATGTTATAGATGAGCTGAAATAGTTCAGGGACACTGTAGAAACTGCACTATTAGACGAGAGTGTGAGCGCAGGAAGTTGATGATGGAATCGAACTTGAGAATTTATGGTTGATGATGAAGTTTAGTTTAGGGCATGGATTTGATGATGATTCAGGGGAAGAGCGGGATTCTTGTGAATCTAGGAGCTCAAAATGTCCCTGTATAAACCCCCATATTTTGACTAATTTGGTATGCGATGTGTTTTAGCTGTGGATGCTTTATTTGTTTTTATTAGTAGTCGTTGGCCAAGAAATTCCATTGTTTACTATTTGATTAGGCTTTGCGCCTGTTTCATATTTGCTCTGCTAAAACCTAGTTTATGTTATATACTGTTTGCTCTCCATTTACTCATCTTGCATTAAAGAACCGTGGTTACTTTATCATTCTAGTGTTATGGATACAAAAAGGCTTGTCTTTTATATTCATAACAGGTAAAAATTGAATGGATACCTTTATTCTGTTCATCAGAAAATTTATGAGCCATATAAAAAGTAATAATATATGTGAAGCAGTTCACTGTTCAAGGTTTGGTACTCACATCAAAGGAAGGCACTGCTTTCAGCAGTTCAGTGACCCTGTGATGACATTATTTCTCTGAGGAGCTCCACTGCTTGTTATAATTGAAATGTGGCTATGACAGTAATGAGAGAAGCAATTTTAAATGCATGCCTTGTATGATAGTTTATGATTTAGGCCCCATCTTGAAATAGGTTTAGTTAATTGAAAAGGCCTTTACAACTGCCCCCAATTCAACTTTTTCTTCTAAGTTATGTGAGGTCACTAACTTGTTGAATCGAGTCTGTTCACCTAATTTAAAAAATTGTGCGAATCCCACATTAATAAAATGACAGTGACTTCTACTGCATGGATCATTAACCCTATTACATCTAATATATGACCTTTTGCATGAAACAAACTGGTAATCTTCCATTGATATAGAACAAATTGCTGGGATTAACAAGTTCAATAATTATCTAAAACTAATGCAATTCAAAAGTTCTAGTCTAATCTGCTAAAAGCAGAAATTAAAACTTAGGCTTCCATTAGAAGGAAGAAAATCAAACCTTTCAGTCAAAAAGGCTTTGTGCAAGACAGTAAGAGGGAAAAGACTGCACTGACCGTGTGGTCTTGGGGAGTGGGAACGCATTTTAAGGGGAAGAAAAGAAAATCACTTTTTGATGCACAATTAGGATTCTCATTCTCATTTGGGTCAAAAGAGTAGGTGATTATACTTTGATTTGATGTCTTAATCCAACCTAATCATCATAATAAAAAAAAAAAAAGTAAGAACACACACAGTGAACTCAAACGGTCACAGTATTAGTATAGAATACCCATCAAGATTGACAAAACCATCCTATCTAACCATTATAAATCATGATCTGGCATCTGCTGCTGTGGATGACATAAAAGGATAATTTAGACATTTTTGGGGAAGTTAGGGTGACTCATGGAATTGTGGTGCAGAAAATGATGTGCGAAACAAAGATACATCAAATCATGCTTAAAATACGCATAAGTGTGCCTTAAATAAAGTTGAGAGTGGGTGCAGCTGTGTTAAGTAAAGCGACTTAAGAAAAAGTATTTACTTTCTTCCCTTTCATGTTTTACTCAAAAGGCCTTTTTTAAGGCTCTACTGTTTTAACATCCAAATGCAGCACTGGGACCTGTCTAATTTAACCTTACGACTCCAATCCATCCATATCCATCCATTCTTTTCTTTCTATCATATAAAGTTCATGGAGAGGCAGCCTTCTCCTCGCGAGTCATTGTGCTTTACCGTACTCGAGTGTGTGGCCCTTTTTTTGGATTGGGTTTTTGTTTGTTTTTTTTTTTTTTATAGAAATGTAAAGTGGGTGCAGTAGAGATGTCTGTCACAAGCCCGGCCAGCCCGATCAGTGTGGCCCAGAAACTCCTTCTGAGCCCGCTAAGAGGTGTTGGGCCGGGCCGATGGTCCGAGTTAATAATTTATACCTCTAGAGTTTAGACTCCGGTGTGGAAAAGTTCTTTCATTTAGAGAATTTAATATTCCACGACAGGCCAATCACAGGGAAAGACGGAGCTAAATTCGTAATGGCATCGACTGCAGGGAAGAAGATGAATACAAATGTTTCCACATCGTGCCAAACCTCCAATGTAACAGCAGCATCAGGTCTCAGGCAGTTTAGTCGAACCATTCCGAGAATATACTCAGGTAACTCAGACTCTTCCTTTGCCTGCAAAAAGATTCAGCAGTAAATATTGCATAAAGAAATCTCGTCTTCATAGTCGCCACTAAGAAACCCTCTTAGCTCATGAATACAATATCTCCCAATTCCCATCAAGCTTCTTGATACCGTAACCCAACTGCACATTACCAAAGGATTTTATATCGGTGAGAGCCCCATTTCTGCTGTAAACATGTTTTCCTACACGAGCCACCAACTCCATCAAATCTTCCTTCTTTACATGGGGTTTCAACAGAATCATACAGTCGTATAGCGACATTTCTTCGGATAATCGGATTCTTCTTCTTCACTCTGAAATCAGAAAGAGAAAAAGCTTGAAGCAAACCAAACTCCCGTAATTCAGAGGGACAATTTTTCGGGGTGAAAGCCGTGAAGGCAGCGGAATACTCTCGCAGTCGGAGGAGTAATGACTCGTTCTTCTTCAATCGTCGACGGCCGGGAATGGATATCGAATGTGTCTGGAAAACCAAGCATCAGCATTGGAGGAGAAAAGGCCCACCCAAAAACCAAGATAGGCCCAGAGTCCCTTAAGGTGTCGTGTCTTAGGCTTAAGCCTTAGTTCTCAAAACTATATCGGCTAATTATAGGCCCACCTATAAAACAACATAATCGGCGCGGAGTCCCTTGAGGTTTCTTGGGCTTAAAGCCCAATAAGATTGGCATGAATAATAATTGCTAATAAATAGCCACAAAAAATGGGGTGAAATACTTCTACAAATACTGGCAATCAGTAACGCTGATCCCTCGCATTAAAGGAATTTGTACGTGAATTGATCAGGAAGGTAATCCCGCCTTTTCTCCTATGGCGACCGTGATTCTTCGCTCTCAAGACTTCCTTCGAGGTCGGTTCCGCTGTGAAGCTCTGACAGGAACACATCCATGCAAGGCTCGCCGGAACCCTAACCCTAACACTAACTCTGTTCACTTTCGTCGCCGAAAGCGGAGCCCTGGTGGTTTCCAGTCGTATCAACTGCAAGATCGAGATCGTCGAGGCCGATCTCAATCGCGATCCACGGTAGTGAAGTCCCCCGGCAAGGACCCTGTCATGGGCCAGGTCAAGATCCTGAAGCGCGGCGAAGTGTTGAGTCCCCCTGCTGCAAAGCCTTACAAAGATTCGGATCTGGTTCTGTTCTCTACGGACAGGATTGGGCCTGCTCCGGAAACGATGTGTAAGCAGGTTAGGGTTTCGAAATTCAAGGTTGTGGATGGGATGTTTGCCGGATCGGCTTTCTTTGCTTCACCACCGCCAAGTTCTCTTCCTGTGCCTGGTTTTTTGGGCAAAAAGATTGAGGAGAATGGTGTTGCAACAAGCAGCTTGAGGCGTTTGTTGGGGCTTGATTTCGTTTAACGTGGTGATTGAAAGACGAAACAGCCTTGTGGTTTGGTTTGAAAGTTGTGATCAGGCTCGATATGGTTTAATTAGGTGATAGATAGGAGACGGAGGTTTGTGGTATTGTTTTGGTTTTATGATCGCATGCCTGCTTTATGAGCTCATAATCTTCCTTTATTTTTTCAAGAGGAATGGTTGCGAGTGCAAGCGATTGAAGTAAAGGAGACCGCTTGATGTTAGTTTTAGTTTTGAATCTGCTCTGGGGAAGAGAAGATCATTTCTTGCTGGAAGGGGAAGAAAAATTAGATAAATAGCTACGGTGTATATATACCTTGTTGCCTGGTAACTGTTTCAACTTCTATTGTTCTCTAATTCTCTATATCTAGGTAGGCACTAGATTGATATTTTGAGTCTGTATTTCTGTAAGATGTTTCTCCATCGTCACTGTTATGTAGCTGTCATACTGGATGCAATAAAATTGTTGAAGAATAAATTTCCATAGTCAGTGAAAAAGATTGTGTTTTCTTTTTCTTTTTCTTTTCTGGCTTGGTGATATGACTTTATGACTTGCTTAAAGTGGAATGTCTGATGTCTTGCGATTCTTGGGGAAGGATGTTTCTTTGGTGCATTTCAAGTTTAACTCATAACATGACAGGTCGTTTACCATATAGTGTACATTGGTTATACATATCTGAAGCTGTAATGCTAATCTTCTTCCAAGCGTCATTCCAGGGCGCCGGAGGTTCGTAAGGGGTGACTTGGCCTAATTTCTTTACCTTCTTAATGTGATAAAATACTAGAATTTGTCCTAAATTTTATGACTTGGTACCATTCCATGTTCTGATGAAGATTGCCAAAAAATCAATGAAGGTTGCTAATCTCTTAACCTTTATGCGTTTCATTAGTTAATCAGGCTGTAACTGGCCTTGTAGCCTGCTGTGTCAAATGCTGAATTTTGGAATTGTGATGGGAATGTACTTGATTATACCTGTATGACTTGGGTGAAGAGAGTTTCTTTACCAAATAGTGTACATTATTAAGAGAGTTTCTTTACCAAATAGTGTACATTATTTGTGGTAAACAAGCCAAATCAGTCCATTCCTAAAGAACAAATCAGAGTTATATACATTATTCAGAAAGAAATTAAACCTGGGTTGTTCTCTGACATGATCTATCCATGGGATTCGTGGGAATTTTTTTTGCTCATGGTATTCCAGTCACACAGTTTCGATAAGGCAAAGGATAGTTGATGACTACATTAAGTTATAATGAGAGAATAGGTTTGTGAAGTATTTGAAATTTCCCTTGAAGTATGCTGCTGAACCTGTGTGCTATGTGATTGTTGCGCTCAACTCTGTTTGATTGGTTTGCCGGCCGTTGCTCTCGTGAAATCCTTGATGCTCGGCAACTATTTTTTTCCAGAACCAGTGCTTCCTCCATAGAAGTATCATCTCTTCAATAGGAACTCCTTTGGTTTCAGGAAGAAAGGCATAAACAAAGACGGTCATGACAGTAATCCAGCTAGCAAAAAAGAGGAAGATTCCGAATTTGAATGCACAAAGAAGGGCAAGGAAAGACTGGGCTATGATGAAAGTGAATAAAAGGTTGACAGCAACTGTAATGCTCTGTCCCGCTGATCGCGTTTCTAATGGAAATATCTCACTCGGAATTGTCCAGCCTAGTCCACCCCATGACACCCCAAAAGCAAACACAAAGATGCAGATGAAAGCCACCACCAGTATGGAGAACCCTTTTGTCAACTCTTGGTTGTTGCCGAACTTGACTGCCAAGATGATGGCAACTATAACCTGTTTCATGAAGCAGCAAAAAACATCACAAGTTCAAGTACACATGATCTGTTAAATTATTTTTTGCATATATTTGTAGCTTGGGTTTTCCTGATAGTTCGATTGCTCTCTTACTACAATAAATTTCTTACCTGGCAGGTAATCATCAGTATCCCACCGCTGATGAGCAAAATTCTTCGACCCAGTCTATCCACTGTTGCTATGGCAACAAGTGTAGATAAAAATAGAACGGCTCCGGTCAAAGCTGCAGCATAAAGTGAAGCATTTCCTCCAAATCCCATGCTCTGGAACAACACTGGAGCATAGAAGAGAATGGAGTTTATGCCTGTGAGGATCTGGAAAGCCGGCAATAAGATTGCCATAACCAGTTGTGGCCTGTTCCTTCTCTTAAGAATGTTTCTAAAGGGATGTTTGATTGAATTGGCCAACTCACTGGCATCCATCATATCCTGGAACTCAGCACTGACATTCTCAGTGCCTCTAATTTTCTCTAGGATGTCCCTTCCTTTCTCTGTATTTCCTCTTTCAATCATGCTGTTAGGTGTCTCAGGGATAAATATTCCTCCGACTGTCATCAGCAGAGCTGGTACAGCAGCAAGGCCCAAAGAGAGCCTCCAGCCCCATGGTTCAAGCTTCTGTGTTCCATAGTTGATCATGTTAGCGGTAAAGATCCCCAAGGTTGTTGCCAGTTGAAACGTCATGTTTAGGCCTCCTCGAACATGGGTTGGTGCCATCTCTGATAAATAAAGTGGAACAACCTTCGAGACAAGCGCAAACGATTAAAATTTCTGCATGCTGGAGTATCAGGTTAGTTTTGTGCACCCTATGCATACACAATGGAAGCAAGCTTGACCTTACTCTCAACTAGAAAAAGAATTCATATAATCAGACAAACCCTTGTTTATTTCTAAGTTATCCTTTTCTCCACAGAACCTATCAATTAGATCAAGTGGATACTGGAGCAGAATAAGGTACCTGATCTCCAAATCCAATGCCGACGCCAAGCATGATCCTACCAAAGATGAGCATTGCCAGGTTAACGGCTCCAGCATTTAGAGATGCTCCAATAAGAAAGCTGATCCCACCACAGATTATACTTGCCTTACGCCCATAATTCCTAGTAACGGGCGACGCCACAACAGATGCCACCATTCCGGCAAGGTAAAGAGAGGAAGTAAATGCTGCAAGCCCTTGGTTGTCATACTTGCAGTAATTGCTTTCATGTGCATGCTGCTTTTTAATATAGACTGTCTTGAAGAATTTCTTGAGAAATGCATCCATTGATGTCACACCCCCTGTTAATGATTGGAATTAGCATGTACATCAGAACCACAAATCAAAGTGGTGCTTGAAAGGAACTCGGTGATAAGAAAATGCTTTGGTCACTGGTATTTTTTTCTCATCGTGTTTGTGTGGCTTTTATCAATGTTTTTTTTTGTGTATATCACTGTTCTGTCAAACGTTAATTGTTTATTTTAATCATTTGATCTGTGTGAGCTAAAGCTAATGACTAATGTTTTCAGATTTCCAACGTATTTAGCAAGTTTTCATCTTGATAAGGAATTAATTATCTTCGAAAGACAACGGACTCTTGGTACTGGTTGTGTAATTGCTAACATATCTGAACTACATCTTGTGAAAGGAAATCCTAATTGGCATCGAGGGCCGGTCAGCGCTCAGCAGTTCAACACTTAACTTCAAATGGTTCCTTAACAGGATGTACTGAACTAGTTCTCCTTTTCTCATTGACTGTCTTCTGCAGTTCTGCTATGTAAATGAACAGAGTAATCAAAAAGATCGGAAGGTTACAATTCCCACAGAGAGCACCAAGTAATGTGGTTTATAAGAAAAGCTCAAGTATCTCTCGAAACTACAAGACCTGTACTGGGCTCGAGTACCATTGGCGACACACAGAAAAAACAAAGCCGTGCGATCAATCGGGAAAAATGAGGATTTTTTATGTCCATCTTTTTCTCCTGAATCCAGCCAATTCTAAATCTCAATTCCATGACTAGTACTCTTTATCTATTCTCTTATCTACTCTGTACTAATCAGGACCACAAAAACAAAAGATTTTGCCTACAAATTCGTGATTTGAATGATAAAACCAAGAAATGAAAAGTACCTGAAATTCCAATGTCATAGCCGAATAGAGCGCCGCCCGTGGCGGCAATAATACATGCAACCACCACATAAACGGTGACCTTCCCCTGGTACTCCTCTGCTCTCTCCTTGGCCACACCTGCCGGAGTAGTAACAGACACACCAACACCACCGGCAGCCATTTCAATGATCTTCCTCCTCCTTCAGAGCTCAAAACAAAAAACACCAGAAACTAATCACAATAAATCTACACAATTTTAGTCAATGTTTTTGGCTGAAGAAGAGAGGCCATGTTGGCATAGAAAAGCAGAGTAGTGTTTTGAGGGATTGAATCACTTGGGGTGAGGTTGCCAACTCTTCTGCCGTGTATCTTGCATAAGCATGTGCCATGTATGTGTATGTATACATTTTTGGATAAATGCCATTTAATGGACTCAAAGTCTTTTTTTTTTTTTTTGGCAGAACCTGGTTTTAGGAATGACAAGTTGGTAAAAAAAAAGTATAATTTATTGCGGATTTGGAGATTTTTATGAACTATCCACTAGAATTCTACCTTATCAAGTGCAGCAAATATAATAATACTTTGAAAAGTCTTCTATGCATCCCAGTCAAAATTTTATTTTAATGGTGATGCCAACTGGGTTGAATTTAATGGGGTGGAGAGTTTGTGATGCAATCCTGGCTATGTTTTATATATATATATATATACACGCACCCATAATCATAATCGACTGTATGTTATTTTAGTTGTTTTTAATGAGATGATTTTCTTTATCAAAAAATGTCAACTGAGAGAGTTCAGGGACCAATTGTAACTTGGTATTGGCTCTCATTTAAAATCCTTGTTGATAGTTAAAATATCTACAATCTTTTAATATTGAATATATATTTTTTAATTTAATTTCAACATGAACACAAATATTTCACCCATAAATGATTAGATACAAAATAAAAACCTTAAACCAAAATAGTGGAGAGAGGAAAAGGAAAAGAAAAGAAAGGTCTTGACAAGATATACTACTCATGGTCAGCTTTTGATTTGTTTCAATCACAACTTGGTGGAGTGTTCTTTAATGGACAGAATTTGTCTGAATTTGCTTGTATTTTGTCTCATACTTGGATTCTGTTTTCTCACAATTTTATCTGTCTATGAATAAGGTCTGAAGATGAAAGATTATTGTGTTTAGTGCCTGTTATTATACACTTGCTATCACACTAAACTGAGGATTTGGTCTTTTTTTTTTTTTTTTTTTGTAGAAGAAAGTTCAGTTTAAATAATTAAAATGGTTGGACAAATACTTGACCTACCATTAATTGCTCAAGCTTTCAACATTTGTCGCTTATATATAAACATGTAATCAAACGATATATAGGTGGGGTCTATTCTTGAAACTAACCCCCCCTATTAGGCTAAATGTCAAGATTATAATCGCACACGTGTTTTGGAGAAATTTAAAAGTAATGTAATTTATAAATAAAAACTTAAGTATCATTAAATAAAATAGTCCAGGAAGAATAAAATTATGTAGACTCGATTTATCCACAACAAACCACATAATTCAAATCGATTGAACGAGATGGATTTTCTGGGTGCTTGGGGGTAGCCCCAGCTGTAGTACATTTGAGGTAGTAAAAAAATTTTATTTATTTTTTAAAAATTATACATGTGTAGTATTCGGTCTAACGAATCCAACGATATATTTTTTGTTCGAAACAAAAATCAAATTCATCGCGATCGAAACATCGAATGTTTTGAATTTATATTTAACGGTTTAGAATTGTTATGTCATTTTTATGTTGGTTTTGATTTTTGTTTTGGACAAATAAAATATCGTTGGATTCGTATAAACGATCAAAATATAAATATAATTTTTTTGAAATTAAAAAAAAATCACTCGAAACTGTAATGTAATTACAGTATGGGCTGCTGTAGAAAAACTACAGCGGCCCCCTCTTACCGGATTTTCTGATACTAAAATCTCATCTGATGAGTTCGAGAAAACGAATCTCATGTCAATTAAATTGATTTGTATTGGTCGTTGATTATGCTCGCAACCTTAACGGTTAAACGAAGAACACGACAGGTAGTTGTCCGTTTACATACTTTATGAAGTGCGAGTAATTAACTATGGGCCGGGCTTGAAATAAAAATAAACTAGACAAGGAAACTGGACTAGGGCTCTAAATGGGCCGAGCTTGAATTTTCTTTTTTTTATCTCAAAAGGATGGGCTGAAAATTTAGCAACAACGAGGCCTTATCAATAATAGTGCAACACAAGGACTAAACTTAACTCTTAAGGCCCAGGCCCGATAGCACCAAACCTTGTTCTCATTAGGTAATTGACTAAACATAAATAATACAAATAATTGAACCCAATTAAGAGTACAATCAAAGTTATTTTTTTTTAAACCATCAAAACTGTGCGCACAGAAGTATCTCCCTTGAAAATATACTTTCCCAAACTGTCTCAGAAGCTTTTGCCATATCAATATGGCTCAACAGCAGCACTGTTTCAGCATTCATTTTGTGAGGCAAACCAGATCAAACTCCCTCAAACATAACAAAAATGGGAAAATTTTGACGCTTTCAGGAACATAATTCAATTTAAAAAGAAATTGTGCTCGATTCACTTTAAACTGGACGAAGTTAGTGTATATATTTACTAAGTTCCCCGGCAAATTAGATAAGGAAAATAAAGTGGCACATAGACTGTGTAAGCACTGTGCTTGTGTCTTTAACTATCGATAATCTGAAGGTTCTTCAATCAAGCTTCACTGAAGAGAACAAGTAATGCACAAACCAGAATGATGAAAGGAAGCCAACCGTGCCAGTTGAGATCATGATTGCTAGAACCATTAAGAGAGAATACCCCAAGTAGAGTGTGGCAGAAACGGGACCGCCCAAACTCCTGAGGTTAAATATGAGGTAATTTACGGAGTATAGGAATATGTAGATGGCAACAGAACCAGAAGCAAAGAAGGACTGCCACCACCATTTCCAGTCCTCCACACAGAGGTGCATGTAGGTTAAAACCAATGATACTTCAGCACAAACAACCACTAGAAGAATCATGACAACAAAGAGGAACCCGAAAACGTAGTAGACACGGCCCATCCAGAGACTAGACATGATATAGAAGAGCTCAATGAAAAGGGTACCAAAAGGAAGAGTACCAGCACAGAGAACTAGAAACCAAGATGGATACTTCTGAGCTGGAATTTCACGAGGGATGTGATTAGTCCGGACAGGATACTCAATGTGAGGAGCCTTTGCCCCAATATAACCACCAACAAGAGTAAGGGGAACCGATATACAGAACCAGAGCAAAAGTAGTATAACAAACAAGGAAAATGGAATGGCAGCTGTGCTATGACTACCCCACAGTAGGAAGTTCAAAACTGTTAAGGTCAAAAAGGCAATACCAGGAAAGAAGCAAGCTGCCTTCCATGCAACTGAAACCCATCCTTTGTGATCCCCACATCCAATGGTTCTCCAAAGACGAACTGCAACATAGCCAGCTGCAATGCCAAGAACCATGTAGAAAAACAGCATACCCGTGATGAGTGTTCCATGGGAAGCAGGTGACATGAATCCAAGAGCCGCGAACAATATAGTCACAATTGCCATCCCAAGAATCTGAACACCATCTCCAACCATAACACACAAAAGAGCAGGATTAGATGGAGCACGGAAAACATCCCCAACAACAAGCTTCCATCCAGATAGTTCCTCATTCATCTGTGCTTGAGCTTCCCTGTCAAGCTCCTCGTATCGGGTCAGATCCCGTCGAACCGTCCTCAAGAAGATCACAAGGACTATACCAGCAAGGAAAGTTATGATCATTAGTGAGTTCAGAATAGAGAACCAATGGACTTTTGAACCCTGCATCTTCAAATAGGCATCCCAGCGTGATGGCCACTTGATGTCACTCTCTTCAAATGTAACTTCATAGGTAAAGACAATGGGCTCATGTTCCTTGATATGCATTGCCACGGTAGTAGGATCACATTGTATCTTCGAAGGATACTTGTCATACATTTTTGCAATTTTCACTGAGTCCGCATTATGGTTGATACTACAAGGAACCACCTCAAATCCAACAACCATATACCCAGGCTTACCAGATTCACCATCTTGGACTGTGGGGATCACTTCAGCTCCATCTCCCGTCCTCATTACATGCGCCACATTGGTCTCCTCATATTTATGCACAAGAACCGTAAACTTCAAATGGTTAAACACATAATAGAAATCCTGAACCCTGATCCCAACAGGATAGCCAGTCCACCTCAAAAAGTAACCATCCTTCTTGGTGTACCTTATCGCTGGCAAATTATCAAGGACCAAATTAACCTGATACATCTCATCAATCCTCTTCTTCAAGATCTTAAAGTTATCAGCTGATAACGGATCGGTCCTACACATAAGGACCTCAGACTCATTAGTGTACATCTTGAACCGATATGCGGAGTTCTCAAACCTGTCTCCCATAAGGAGCTCACCAAGATTCTCGGCACTGTCCTTCACACCCTCTTGAGGCTTGCAGAAGGGCAAGCTGTAATAACTAAAAGGCAATTCTGTATAAATAGAAGTGATGGAATTCACTTTCACAGACAAAGTGTCACCAACAGCGTATTTGTGAGGGTAACTACCGGGGAGATAAAACCCATATCCCGATTGGACAATGAGGAAAACATTCAAGAACAAGATCTTGAAACGACCTAAAAAATCCATTTCTGAAGTCTTTTCGGCGAATATGTGCCAGACGTGGAAGACCCAGATGACGAAATCAGTGAGCAAGCAAAGATTCATTGATACTTCTACATGGGTTTTAGATTTCTGAATTGTGGGTTTTAGATTTCAAGTACAACTCAGATTTCAAACTGTCTATTTCTGTAACAGAACAATTAAAATGAAACCAGAAACAGCAAAAAGATGAAAGATAAATAGAGACTTCAAAGAGAGTCGTGGATCTAACTGACCTTTAGTTGCATAGAGAGGAAACAAGATCTCCTCTATGTGTGAAAGAGCTTGTGCACCACCAGACACGGTGAGACAGATAGACTTGGAATTCTTGCACAGGACTATTAACAGATTTTCTTCGCGCTCCCGCGTAAGAATTGACTAGCTCTTACTTTTTTAATGACAATACTGTCCCTATTAATTTCTCCCATATTTTTTAATTAAAAATAAACAAAAGGTAAAAGAAAATTGAAAATATATTTCTCATCTTAATTAAGTTGATGTAGCCGATTTCTAACTTCTTATTAAATAAAGGGAAAATTAAATATAATTCCTTCGTGGGAGAGCTTTGTTCCAATAAGGACATTCTTAAAAGTTTTATTCCATAAAGTCCATGTACTTTAAACTAATATTCCAAAAAGGACAAACTTTTATCCTAATTTTTTTTAAATGACTAAAATAACCTCAGTTTAATTATTTAAATTTTAAAAATTAATCATAAAGTTTACAAAAATTTCTCTTTCACTTACGAACCTCCTCTTTCACGACTATAGCTGTAGGGAATATTTTTCTTTTCAATTTTCTTTGTGAAATTGATTTTCTAATATGAATCTTGCATCAATTTTGAATTTCTATAATGATTCACCTTGCAATCCTGTTGATTTTGGATATTCTCGATGTTTGAATTTCTAGATCTAATCATACTCACCACGGAATTTGTAGTTTTCCTTCGATCTATCATCCATCATTATTTTCGAAAGTTTCTATGATGATTTTTCATATTTTTTTGGTTCTGATTCATGTTGCAAACTGCAAGTGATATGTTATCTGTTTCGATTAATTTGATATCTGTCATAATGTTATCTGTCTTATTGAAATGTTATTTGTTTTTAATGAAATGTTATTTGTTTTTAAAGAAATGTTATCTGTTTTAAGTTCCAAAACAGATAGCATACAGACATGAAACAGATATATTATCTGCAGATTTAAATCCAATTTCAAAAGAAAAAAAAAGAGTTCAAAAAAACAATAAAACCTCAAAGGTGACGCGTCTTGGTCCGTGGAGTTGATAGGTGGTGTTGATGGTCATCGGAGTTGGCCATATTAGCCGGATCTAGCTCTTTTTCAAATGGTAACCTTGATTTCCAGAAGCTTTTTTTGGCAAATCAAGTGATAATCGATGATTAGTGATGATTGAACTTTGATCTATCTGACCTAGAGCTTTATTTCGGTAGTTTGTTTGTCGAAAACGGTGATCGGATGGTCAATTTCCGGTGGTTGATATGAAAGAAGACGAAGAGAGAAGAACTGTGTGTGAGAGAGAGAGAGAGAGAGAGGAGGAAGAAGAATGACATCACGGTGTGACTATAGATGGATTTTAAAGATATCTTTATAGGTATTTTTGTCAACACAATCTAAATGTACTTTTTTTTAATGTTTTTCCCACCATGTCCTTCCTTGAATATATAACTACCATATTGTCATTTCCCCTAAATTCCCCTTAAATAAATGTCAATTAAGCACCATTATGATGACATAGAAACTTTATTGATAATTCAGATAATAAATTTACCACAAGAAAACTAGTTGACTTTTTAGAATGTTATGAATTATTTGTATAAAAATATGACATTTTCCATTCATGTTGTTTATGATTCTTGGTCCCTTCCCTTGGTAAGAATGCATATGGGTCCTAGCTAATTATAGATTATTTAATAGCCTAGAGAAAGCGGAAACAATTAGTTTTGTATGTGCCAAGAGCTTTAATTACCAACATATTTGTTCGCATATAAAATTTTCATCTGATGATAGAATTCATTTGTAAGTTATTCTAAAAAAGAATCAAATTTAGAATATTTCATGTTCATACGATTATGAATTTTCAGAGATTCACCACTAAATTATCACTCGAGATTATCACCCGAGTCCCGAGTGATCTTGTAGAAATCTCACCATTATATAAGACGGCTCAAAAGCAAGGATTAATCAACACTTGTTAGATACTGATTAGCCATAAAGGTACACAATATGAGATGTTCAGTCATTGGGAAGTTACCATCAAGGCCCAATTTACTTCTCTTGGGCCTAGTACCCTGTCCAGCCCAAAAAACTACCATCACTGGGTCTCAATAGAATGGAATGGCAAGGCAAAACAAATACAGATCAACAAGAAGAGAAGAAACAGTATCTTTGGCTTTTGAAACGTGTCATGAACACAAAATCCAGTTCTTTTTCATAGAAAAGGTCACCACCCTTGGGAAAAGAACAAAAAACGATTCATCCACTACACAAGACAAAATGTCAGTTAAGATACCGGTAGTTAGCATACAGTTAAAGAGATCCATAGTTAAAATCTTTGAGCAGCCAAGGAAAAAACAAAGGAACCCCAATAACAACCTTGCCAGAGTGATGTTCAACTGAGAAAACAAAGCTCAAAGCCAATGAAAACAAAGCCAAGCCGTCAATCATAACTAAGCCACGCATTTTAAGTATTTCATGAGAGCCTCTCTCTTCATATGTAGGAACAATTTAGGGATGGAAGTGAGACTCACCTACTAGGCAAACTCGTTTGTCTTAGTGAGCTAACAAACGTTTTCAAGAACCCTCCAGAGCAACTCTCTAGTATTCGACGAGGGAGAGGACTAAGACAAAGTTTTCCACTCTCGATTAATCCCACATTACGCTCATAAACTGCTGATCCCTGGCTGTATATAAATGCTTCAGAAAGCATGCAAACTTACACTTTCACCGATACAAACTTCAACACGAGCAGACAGACCTTTGCCTGCACCTGCAGAAACACACATACAAACAGCGAGTGAGAGAACGAGAGAGAATGGCCATTGTAGCATCTGATATGATTCTTCGGTGTGTCTTTGACGGAAGCATATCAATTCAGGACAAAGAGATAGAGCGGAGGCCATACCATCGCAACTGTGGCTGTGCGCTACACAATACAAAAGGTGTTTGTGCCAATTCTTGTCCTCAACAGAGAACCATATCATTTCCCAAGAAACAGTCTTGGACAAACAGCGCCTTTTGCATTGAAGCTTCTACAGTCTCTTCTCGGTCTTCTCTCAATGTACTGTCAAACAAGAACAGAGAAGAAGAAGCAGTGCAGCTGTGTCAAATGCGAAGAAAAGGTCTGAATTGCGGTACAGCAAGCAAGAATGAAAAAGTTAGCAATTGAAAAGAAACTTCCATTTTCTTGTTTCTCTAGATCTACCTTTTCAATGCTCCTCAAGATAATGTCATCACCCAGAGGAATTAGCAGAAGAATTTAGCCTTCTAAGTTTGTAAATTTTCCAAGTTTGACGTAAATGTCAAAGCCATAATTATATTGATTTGCCTTTCTGACAACTCTGCCTTGGTATGAGATGAATTCAGGCTGTATAAGTGTGTATACAGCTGTTCCTGATTTTTTGAATTTGAAAGGTACACAAAATTGACAACATATAGGAACATAAGCTGGCATTGCTTATTTTCAGCAGAATGTGGCTCTCCTTACTTATCGATGTCCTAAAAAATATCACAGATTACTGGCAGCACTTGAACCAACATGCTGGCCATCTTCTATTAAGCAGAACACTAAACAAGGAGAAGAAAATGACCTCTTTGCCCAGAGACAATGACAATTCTGTAAATGAGACCACTGTAAGATACAAGCAGATCATAGCATACGTATGAATTAATAACATCACAGGTAAGTGGTAACTCTTCAGAAAAAATTCAAAGCAAACAGAGAAATGTTTGGTCAAAATTTTATTTTATTGTCATATATTGTCATTGCGAGTATAGGTTTATGTGTAACATAGGCAGATATAGTTCAGTACTGATCACAAAATTAAGATGCTATCAACTGAAGGCAGATACCTAAACCATAAAGTTCCAACACACAGAAAATACTGGCAATTGAAAGTTCATAAGACAAAGTAATTGAGACAAATAAAGGACAGAGTAATTGAGAAAGAACAGTCCATTGCCTCTCAATGGGTACGGAATAAAGTAATTGCATTCATCTAGGAGTAATATGACATACAGGGGTTCAAAAGTTCCAACATCATCACTTCCAAGGCAAAGAATAAAGGACTAATAACAGAACCAAACAAGATGGACTCTTTGGCTTTGTGTTAATTGAAGTGAACATAAAATTTAGGTTCTTTCATCCAACAAACAAGACAACAAGACTGTTAGAGATGAGACAAAACAGTTAGGGATCCACTGTTAATATCTTTACCGCAGATAAAACTTCACTTCTTATAAGCCAATCAAGTGAATCTCCATGTGTATGTCGCTGATGGGAACAATTGAGGCATCACTATGAGGAAACAAATATAAATTGGTATTTTCTACAAGGACTGAGTTAAAATGTTCTTCAAAGAAGCCAATAACCGTATATTAGATCCCTGCACACTACAAAATTCACCAACTTCTTAAACAAAAGGAGGAATCCCGCTGAAATATAATCAATTGAAATCATGAGAGGTGCCATATGACATCATTGTTGGGTACACTAAAATATAATGCTAGGGAGAACCAGATTTAACTGGATTTTTTGTGCCATAGAAATAGTCACCTAATGTGAAACAGGATAACTAAATTGGTGTCTTTTTCAAAGAGGTCGTTAAACGAATTCTTCGGAGATAACAATGCTAAAGTTATAACAGATTCGAAAGCCAAAACATCCCAAAACAGTACAAGCCAAGCCATACTCCTTGGTTCTTTGGACTGTCTCCCTCTCTCTACTTTATTGTGTGTTTGTAAAAGTTCAGGGTCTAGTAGGGGGAAAAGGGAGTCCCTAGGGAAAAACGTTGCTTTCCTTGTGTACCTACTCCTGTAAGAACCCTCCAGACCAAAGTGTTCTCTTGTGTTTTATGGAGAAGCGCCTCAATATTTTCTCACTTGATTATTCCCATGATTTGAGCTAACAAACATGAATTCACCACTCTATATAAGCACACTAGGAAGTATGAAAAGGTGCCAATACATTCAATCCCCAGCCATACGGTCATTCGCTGGTTCGTACCACACCACCCAATCTGATCATTTATCCATAGAAGGGAAGAGGAAGGAGAGATGGCCACTGGAGCAGCCCAAATGCTGCTTCAGTGTGTTTTCGATGGAAGCATATCAATGTATGATATGGAGATTGACCAGAGGCCATACCATCGCAACTGCACTTGTGCTCTGCACAACTTAAAAGGCGTGTGCTCCAATGCCTGCTCTCAATCTCGGAAGATATCATTCCCCAAGAAAGAGCCGTGGAGGAACTGCTCCGTATCAGTAACAGCTTCCAGATTCGCATCTCAGTTTTCTCTTCCTAGAGACCTGCCAGTCACAAATACGGAGTATGCCAAAGAGGCCTTGAGAAGACAACATATGGCAATGATAGAAAGACAGGTTAGGAACTGAGAAGGTTTCTTCATTTACTTTTATCTCTGATTTTAGACTCAAGTGATCTCAAGACAATAGTATCATCATGAGGAGTGGATCAACAGTCTTTCGTTCTTGTAGATTGAAGTGAGTATTATGTAAAAAAATTTGTTCCTTTCCTCTAATTAGAAGAAAAGGACAGCCCCATAATAGTCCCTGCAATCCATCTATGAGAGCTAAACAACACATTTGGCTTGTGTTGATCCTCTCCTAAATATTCAAAGCACATCCCGTTAAAAAATACAGCAGACACAATATAGCATAGCGAATCAGTGATGTATTCCTGTCATCCCTCTTTTATTTTTCCATTGAAAAATTCAACAGCCATTTGTTCTCTTCATATCAATTTGTTTGTTTAGAACTTCTCATGTAAGCAAAAATGGCACACTCTATCATAGGACTTCTGCAAGGTAACCTCCAGGATGAAGATACATAGAAAGAAATATACATCTGCACAGCATACTTGAGACAATGTGGTCTTACTTGTCAAAAATCAAAATAACTTTGAAAAGCCTGGAGTTGCTCATAGCAAATGGGACAATCCACAATTGCACAATGCATCAGACAATGTGGTCTCACATATTACTGGCCGATGCAAATGATGATAAAAGTATAGTTCATTTTGCTATGAATTAGTTTAAGAAACGCAGAAACTCTGAAGCAACCAATGCAAGATCCTCACACATAGAATGAGTCCAAAATCAAGTTAGAGACAAACGAGTCAAGCCAAGCCACTTCCCTGATCTCTCTCTCTCTCTCTCTCTTGAATTTCACCTAGGAAACATCCACTTAGTTGCATAACAGCTTTGACAAGAACCACTTTTAACAAACTCCAATCCAGTTGTCCGGAAAATGACCTTGATCATTGTTTGAGCATAATATACACCCCACAAGAAACTGAAAATTCCCCTAAGAGAAATCGTCTCCTTTAGTTGCATAACAAGCTTGACAAGAACAACTCACCAAATTTCTCTCGAATGTGGAACAGAAACCGAGAAACCTAAAGTTCGATTTCTAAATTAGTCCACAATACCATAAACTAACAAGAAACACTCACTCTATATCAGAGATGTGAGTGTATCAGCAGTTCATATCAGAAATATAGTGTCAGCTCACACCGACCCCAAAGCCCCCAAACTCTTAGCAAACCGAGACCTACAAAGAAGAAACGATGCACCCACCAGAACTACAATCCAATTGCATACAGCGAAGATGATAAAAACTTCCCACCAAAAAAAAATCTAATTAGAAAACAATACTTCGCCTAAATCAAAGCTTTTCAAACAATTGAAACGAAAACAAATAAGCGACCAAAAAATCATCATAGAAGAATGACGTCTACTCACATTTCCCCTTCAGAAATTTCTCCGGAAACAAACGAGCCTTCAAGTAGACAAACCCTTCTTCCAGTCCAAACTATTTTCTCTCTGTATTTTTTTTCAGGGGCGCAGTTTCTTCTTCTCTTCTTTTATATGTTTTTTTGACTAAGAAGTCAACCCATTTTTTTCAATCGTTGACAAATATGCGCACGTGGCACTCGGATTTCTCTTCCTCGCTATCCTTTACCAAACCCGAGCATGGCTACTCTTGTTTTCATGGCTTTCCCAATCCCCTCACCAATACAACCTCCACTCCTCTCCACCACCATCACATCTATCACGCGCCGCTCCCTTCTTCTCTCCACCGCCCTCTCTCCCCTCCCCGCCATCACCTCCTCGCCACCACTTGACACCAAAATCACCGACCGTGTTTTCATGGACTTCTCCATCTGCCCCAACTACTCCCGGTCCGACCGCACTGTTTCAGACTCTCTCCCTTCAATTTGCGCTGACACAACACCATTAGGTCGCGTCGTTATCGGCCTCTATGGCCACCTCGTCCCCCTCACTGTCTCCAATTTCAAGACCATGTGCACCTCCTCCTTGCCCTCATACAAGAATACTCTAATTCACAAGATATTTCCTGGCCAGTTCTTCCTCGCCGGCCGCCAGGGGATAAAGGAGAAGGGCGAATTGCACCCGCCTTTGGATTTGGCCCGCAACACTGAGTCCGTCGATTCGCGGGCTTTCTTGCTTAGGCATTCGCGGCCGGGAGTAGTGTCGCTGTGCTTGTCGGAGAACGACGACGATGATGATGTAAAGCTCGACCCGGATTATCGGAATGTGGAGTTCTTAATCACTACTGGACCGGGTCCTTGTCCTCAATTGGATAACAAGAACATCGTATTTGGGACAGTCCTTGAAGGTCAGTTGCTTTGGTGTGGTTCGAAACGTTTTGGGGCTTTTTGATTGATGTTTACATCCATGTCTCAATTTGTCTGTGTGTGCTTGAAGAAACTTGGTTTGGATTTTTTTTCTTATTATAATATTCAAACCATGAACTTTTTCACTTGGCATTGCTAATTAGGTGTTGATTGAGGTTCTGTATAGATGTTAGAGCCATGTCAATGGATTTCTCAATTTATCATGCCCTGGGGCCTCTGAACTTTTCCTACTGATAAGTTGGAAATTGTACTTAACCTTGGTTTTCACTTTTCAAGAATTTAAGATTTCTACTCAGTGCATTCACTTGAACCAAATGTATTGGTTACTAGTTGATTTGGTTACACTTTCCAGTACGGCTACCTTGTTACGACTTCACTCCAGTTACTAGCCTTGCCTTCGGCACCCCCTCCTTGCGGTTAAGGTAACGACTTCATGCATGGCCATGTCCCATAGTGTGACGGGCACACCTATGTCATGTCATTTCAGGGAAGGCCTAAATATCTGCAAAACCATTATCATTCTGAAATCTTCTGTAGTTGGATTTTTTTGTCGTGAATGGGAAATGTACCTCTGTTTTTGGGTTTTATGCTCATCTGCACAATGTCAGTGACCATTATCAAGAGACTTGTACCGGAAATTTTTAAAAATTTCGTTCGGGGATGTACTGACCTGTACGTGCAGGATGGTCTTGACACACTGATTTATCGATTTATTGTTGAGATTCTTGGGCTTGTGAATTGACATTGGTTTTGGTAATCCTTGCTGCATGCTAAGTACGTTTGAACTAATGCAAATCTCACCCCCATTTGGATGAAATTTCAGGACTGGATGTTGTGAGAGAGATTGCTTCGATCCCTACATACAAACCATCTGAAAGGATTCGCCAATTCAACGATTTGGCCGAGTTTCTTGGAGATGAAAGAGCCCAAAATGCTCGTGCATTGTGGAACAAGCCTCTAAAAGCTGTTTATATAAGTGATTGTGGAGAGCTCAAGGTGACAAACCCTTCTCTTTCTCCCAGTCTTCCTTAATTCCGGCTCCCTATGGTACCTATATGTTTATTTGTTTCCTTCCTTCATGTAATTCTTTCTTCTTCATATGATTTGTACCTGTCCTGAAGTATCAATAACAGTGTCCATATCTCTCCATCTGTTTGAATTCATTATGCGACTGTATAACAACTAGTATTCTTGGCTCACAATCCTGATGATGAAACAGCTGCTCGATTCTGGATCGACGAAGAACCTCCCTTCAATTCGCCTTGCAATCCGGCCAAAAACAATTCCTTTTGCTCTCAATCGTACTTATTTGAATAATATGCTTGGCTCTAATGAAAATCAACTTGCCACCTTATCTTCATAGCCTCTAGCTCTTTTTTTCTTTCTCAGAGACCATCTCTATTCCTCCTATCCACTGCTGACTCTGTAAGAAGCACTTCTCCTTTTGCATCCTCGTTCATCTCCTCGTAATGGCTGATCTTCAAGTTCTGGAATGAGTCAGTCAGACAAGGAGAGATGGTCTTGCTGCTCAAATCTCACAAGATTGCTTAGATATATTATAGTCATGTAGCAAATCTAAAATTTAGACTGAATTTTCTACAAGGCATAAGAAGGTAAAGAATGGAATAATCATTTGTGATCTATGTCATTTAAATTTTTTTGCAAAATCATCCAGGGTTGCTAATTCTTTGGAGTAATGCAATTTTTGGTGACCGAAAGAGTTGAACAAGTTCAACTCTTTCGGTCACCAAATATTCAAGCGTTCCAACTTGAGAGCTGAAAGTTGAAAATTGTTTAAATGTGTACACTTGGGTAGATTTTCAACTATTCAAACGATCAAACTGCTGATGTGGCATAAAAAATCAATATAAAGAATTTGTCTGAATAGTGAAAAATCTGCCCATGTGTTTATATTGGAACAACTTTTTCAATTTTGGATTCTGAAGTTGAAATTTGTGAAACTAGTTTGAAAAATGATAACTCTTTGTGACCAGAGCGACCTAATTCTTTTAAGGGTATGCAGAGAGTTAGCGGATGAAAATGGTATTTGAAACAAGGCGGCAATGGAAAATGACCATCTCAACATTAGGCCCAAAAGGCCTAAGACGACCTACAGTGAAGTCCAGCTATCAGTCCATATGTCCTAGCCCAAAAGTGATCCACAGTGAAGTCCAGCTATGCCCAAAATTTACACAATCTTTCTTGACAAGGAATCAATTGAGAAGGGCGAACCCATAAACCAACGGTCCAATGTATTGATTGAAGACGAGCAGCCTAAAAAGGTGAGAAGCAAAGTTCAGAGCAGAGTAGCATACTATGTATGAGAAGGACCTTATGATCGTGTTGGTCTTATAGACAGTAGAATGGGGACCAACTACCAAACAAGGTAAGAGAGTAGTGATTGTAGGGCAAACGAAAGAGGAGAAATGGAAACGAAACACAGGAGAAGTTTCTTAGTAGTGCACGCCATTTCTCCTTACATGGAGAAAGAGACACACACAGCATAGACGCTTAAATTAGTCCTTTTGTCGTCCATCTCTTGAAGTGACGAGAGAGAGAGAGAGAGAGAGAGAGTCAAATATATGTATAGGGTGGTCCCGGCCCTCTCTTCGTCCTCATAGCTGCAAGCCTGCAATACGTTGGAACCTGCTTTCTTAACCTGTTCGTTTTTCGGAGCGTGCTCCAATTGGGCCCCTCAATTTGGTGGTCCATGAAACTTGGGCTTGACACCTGTCACTTGTACGACTTCGCTGTCATTCTGTCTTCTGTCATGGGCCCAAAACCAAGGCCGGCCTGTTATGAAATTATTAACGGTTAGATTGGTCGATTATAAAATTAATCAGTAATTAATATTCTTATTATTGTGATTAAGAGATGGAAATACTAGAGTGTGAAGGACCGAGTGACTGGCTGCTGTAATATCGTAGTTAGGCTTGCCAAACCTTCTATTAGGGGTTGGCTTGAAGGCATTAGCCCCTTTTTTTATATAAAAAAAATTATTTCATTGACTAAAAGGGTTACATTCAGTCAAATACATATAGTATTGTCCAAAATTACCGATCATGACTGAATTGATTTGATAACCGAACTGATTGGTCGGTTATTTTTCAAAAAAAATTTACATATTTCTCTAAATAATCGATCGATAACAGATAATAAACTATCGGTCAGTTAAATAAGAAAAAATGTCGATAACTGATTGTGGACAACCCTAAATATAGAGAATGGATGGAGGATGGAATATCTTTTAGAATGACATATGCTAACTCATAATTTACACCAGGAGAGGCTAAATCGTCTGTCAATTTTTATTGTCATTTCTTGGTGTGTATTGCACCCAACACTCCAAACTCAACAACTAGGTATGGATCTCGTCTAAAATAAATCCATATGGAAACAGGGAGATTTTATTGTTGTTGACTGCTCAAAGGCATTAGCCCTTGATTCTATTAATCCTGAACTGGAGTTTAACACACTTTGAAATCTTGAGTGAGATCTTAGGCAAGAAATGATGTTTTTTTGATATTCCGATCACAATAGAGAAATATATTTCATATTAGAATTAAACTTTGGACACACGTATTTCTAAGCCTGTCGATTGTCAATCAAACAACCTCTCGTTAGTATGTATATATTTTTAATTTTGTTAAATCAAATACTACACATTTATAATTTTTTAAAAAATACAAAAAAAAATTAGACCCTCAAGGGGCTACAGCTGAATATGCTGTACAGCAGAAGCGGAGCACCCGGAAGGAGCAGGGGACCACGATCGGAAAAAAGTGTCAAACCCCAATAACTTGAATTTCACGTACTACCCCCCTTCTTTCCTTCTTTTTTTATATCATTGATTGATCTTTGTCTTTATTACACGCTCTCCAATATCCTCACCTACTGAGACACGTGTTGCTCTGTTTTCACCGTCCGATCTCCCTCGCTTCTCCCTTCAAATTCATCCTCCGTCAACGAAAACCCACAACCAACACTTCCACTACCAGAGAATGTATTGTTAACACACTCTGTATCTAGGACTATGTACGTATCAGTATGCGTGTATGTATAGATAGGTTTTCTTTCCGCGGTGAAATGTTGTTGGTGAATGGATTGTGAAGACGATGTTTCAAACGAAATGGCTTATCAACAATTCAATGATCAAAACAAGGATATGCAGAGGCTAATACTCGACCATCAACATCCACTCACCACCGCATCTGCGGCTGCGTCGTGGCTAAACAGCGGGAATGCTCTCCGGCAGCAGAATTTCTTGCAAGAGAGCAAGAACAGCGCGAACGAAGATACCGAGGAGTTTATTGGGAGATTTGGTGATAATTGGGAAGGCGCGAGGTGCAAGGCGGATATATTGGGGCATCCGTTGTGCGAGCAGCTTTTGTCGGCTCATGTTGCTTGCTTGAGAATCGCTACGCCGGTAGACCAGCTGCCGAGAATCGATGCTCAGTTGGAGCAATCGCGGGACGTGACGGAAAAGTACTCCACTGTCGGCAATGGACAGGCCATTGACGAGAAGGACCTCGATCAATTCATGGTTAGTTTTCTCTCATTAATTAATTGTTTCTTAATTATTTTTGTTTAATTAGGTTTACACTGTATTAGTAGGTATAATTTGGCATAATTAAAGTTTCTATTATTGCTGGCTTTGGTTGGATTCCTTAACCTATCTATCTAACAGTCTTCTTTTCGTTGATCTCTAATTTATCGAGTAAGAGAGAGGGACTTGTGGTTAGAATAAGTCTTGTTGGCGTTATCTTCATTTTTTGATTTAATAGATGATGTGAAAAGCTGAAAGGCTTGTAGTCGATAAAAGTAGTACAAGTATGGCAGGCGATGTGGAATCTTATGTCATGTTGTGGAATCACGTCAGGAATCATTCATGGCTTCTGTAATCAGGACACTTAACTATTGAACTTTCCAAGTGCTAAGGAGAATCTTCTTTTTTTTTCTCCTTATGATGCCCTATTTCTCCAGTTGATCAGTTTATATGTTGTGGAATCTGTGCTATTTTTGAAAGAACTGACTTGCAGTTTCCACGTTGTGCTCTTTTGCATCTCTAGTTTAATTATCTTCTATGTGACTCATGATTTCACAAGTAATATCCTGATTCATTGGCCTTTTTTATTAGCGGCACATTGTATGGTAGAATAAAATTTAATTACGAGAATCCATATATGCCCTTTTATCTTATTGATTTCATGGATGAGCATTTACTTTCAGAATCGCCTTAAGCTATGATCATTTTCTTTGCTGGTGAAAAATATTACTGTATAGCTTGCCTTTGTGCAAGGTACAACCGTACAAGTGAGATTCTTGTCATGTCGAGAGTCACTGACACACTTAATTCCTGCTTAGAACCAACCTTGAATATCTTATTGTCGGTTAAAGCATTGAAATAGTTGCTTAAGGTGAACTGTAAATATATTGCCACTGGATAAAATGAGAGTTCTCTATTTATTTTACTGTGATCTGGTCTACATCAAACATTGCTTAAATGATTTCGTGAATGGAGAAGCTCGACAACAATGGAGAGATGTTTTCCTGTACTAGGTACTCAATGTTGGTTCTATTCTCCAGCTATTATAAGCTCGAATTTAGGTGTATGGGCTTGCAAGTAAGGATAAGTCAAATAGACTGACTCTGTTCTGTAGACCGTCACAAAGCCAAGTTGATTATCTAGCCAAATTTTGCACAACCCTCCTCTGCCTGAGCTCTTCGGTTCTTGTGAAGCAAGCTTTGAAAAGATTTTGCTTTCCTGAGTATTACTCATATTGGCAGTTCTTATTGATTCCTGAAGAGCTTGCGTATTCTTGTCCTTCTATTTCTGTCGAGTAATTACTTAATTGTTATTTCACTTGATAGCCTTTGTTAAATGCATTTGACTTCTGTTTGAATGGTGATGCAGCCAATAATTTGGTTGATAAATTTGAGGAACTGTATGTGTTTGGGATAAGTAGTGTACAATATACACACGTGATGCAAGAATATAGTTTGAATGCATCCTTGATAGATGGGATGCATTCATGAATTTGACAGCCCCATTTATTCTGGTTTTAATTACCATGTTTTCCTTCCTTGATCATTTTTCTTCCGACATGGACACAAAATGATTTGATCATATTTTTCATTTTTGTCCGAATCTTTTATTTTTTCATTTCGCCTTCTTTCTTTCCATGGTTAAAAGCATAATATGTTTTTCTCCCTTTTGTCATTTTACTTCAAACAGAGACAAGATTAATGTGATTATTTTGTTCTCTGTGTCTGAATGTCCTTTCTTTTTTCCTCTCATTTTGGCTAACTTATTCCTTCTGATTTAGACAAATTATGTTCTATTGCTCCGCTCCTTTAAAGACCAATTGCAACAACATGTTCGAGTTCATGCTATGGAAGCAGTAATGGCGTGTTGGGAGCTCGAGCAGTCTCTGCAAAGTTTAACAGGTTACTTTTTTGCCTAATACAAGTTGCCTGATTAATTAGGCATAGTCAATTTTATATCCTTTACATTTGTCCCTTTGTTATGGGTACATTAGTTTCTATCCTGCTTTATATTGCTTTCAATTCCATCTCCAGCTGCATTTGTTTTTCACTAGGGGACATATAGTTTTTTAGATGCCATGCATATGTCCATGAAGAAACAACATTCTCTTTCGATATGCAAAACCATTTAATTTTTTTACTTTTGGTTTTGATATTTACCCTTTGTATCTTGTGCTGGGCTCATGTTAATCTAGCTAATTGGCGCCTCTACCTTCTAGATGGGGATGTTATGGGTTCAAACCACTGTATGTAGCCTACTTTTAACAGTCAGAAAATAAAAAAACCTAATAAACGCGGTTGATACTTTTCAACTGATGGTCTGATGTCGCTTAGGCATAACTGTATCGCTAATGAGTTACATTTGTCTCCGATTCCACTTTCCCTCCTCTTTATGTTTTCTGTTTTCATATTCTGCCATGAGTTTGCATGACTTGAGTTTACAACTTGTGATGCAAACTTAGGTGTATCTCCCGGTGAAAGCACCGGTGCAACCATGTCTGATGATGATGAAGACCAGGCAGATAGTGACACCAACTTGTACGATGGAAGTCTGGATGGTCCTGACAGCATGGGATTTGGTCCTCTTGTCCCTACTGAAACCGAGAGATCTTTGATGGAACGTGTGAGGCAAGAACTGAAGCATGAATTGAAACAGGTGAGAATGCAGATATTTCAATGGTATAATTCTTGACTCACGGGCAACAGCTGATTAGTTTTCCGGTTTTCTAGAGTTACAAAGACAAGATTGTGGATGTTAGAGATGAAATTTTGAGAAAAAGAAGAGCAGGAAAGCTGCCTGGCGACACCACCTCTGTCTTGAAATCTTGGTGGCAGTCACACTCTAAGTGGCCATATCCTACAGTAAGTTTTAACATAATTTCTTTTGGGTTTTGAATCCATCGGGCATATCTTTCCTTGAACTGGTCTCCTAAACTATCTGCCCACTCCAATATTGTCAGGAGGAAGACAAAGCAAGATTGGTACAAGAGACAGGTTTGCAATTGAAGCAAATAAATAACTGGTTCATTAACCAAAGAAAAAGGAACTGGCATAATAATCCTTCATCTTCTTCTACTCCGAAGAGCAAACGCAAGAGGTACACTGTTGATATGTATATATTCCTTTCTTGTTCAAATCAAATTCCCTAGTGAACTTATATGCCAGTTTTAATTTGCAAAAACAAGCAGTGCAGGGGAAACCAACAAAGACCATTTCATGTAATCGAGAAGATAGCCGAGCCGGATATTTGCTTCATTCCGTAGTGATGGAAGTTGAGCATATCAGAACTGACTTTTCATACTATTGCAGCGGGGAGACACAAGCAGCTGGTGTACGTTAGAAGTAGTTTTGTGCATATTTGCTTTCACGGAATAGCTATATGTATGTTTGATATGCCTCGAGAAGGATCAAGCTCACTACATGGACAAGGGTGATACTAAATCACCATTCAATTCCAGTTTGCAGGTATGCTTGAAGAAGTGGTTGTATTTACATGTAATTTTGAGCACAAGAAATCAACAGAATCCATCACCATAATAGCCTAGCAGTTTCTCTTCTATCGCCTTGTGATAATTTAATGCATTTTTCTTTTGTATAGACGTGTACTAGACTGTCGAACAAGTTGTGGGTTTACAGTTCATAATGTAATTATGTCTATTTTATTACTCTTATTTCATTATGGAGGCAAGCAAAATGAAAGATTTGCCCCCTTACTATTTTTTATCGCCAGGCAAAATGAAATATGAAATTATGGGCCGGCTACTTATTGGGCCGTGGGTTGAACTAGTGGGCCACACTGTTTTGAGAGAGGCCAGACTGAAATGGACCAAATGGTCAAAAGGATGTTTGGATTGGATACCAACCATCCAAAAATATCTAAATTTTTTTAACGTTTTATAGATTTAGCTTATTTATTATTTAAAGATTTAGCTTTTTCGTGGAGGAGGTATGCTTCACATTTGTCCACGCATGCGCTGGCTTATAGGTGATCCAACGACCCAAGCCCAACACCCCCCTTGATTTGCTTCAGTGCTTCACTCCCACTGGGCCTCCCTTTTTCTGGGCCAGCATCTTCTTCCTCTTTAAGATTCTTGAATACGTGGACACCAGTTTGATCATCTTGAGCAGGTCCATGATCAGACGACTGAGGTTCCTCCACGAGTACCACCACGCAATGCCCACCTGTGGTCATGTGTTACCTGCGGTTACAGTGTTACACACACTACATGTTTCATGTTTCATACAGAATGTCAAATTTTACATAATAATGCCAATCGTGATGCTTGCATGGTCAATTATTACAGTCCCCTAAACTATTGTTTACTCCACCCAATTTGCCTGTTTTGGATAACTAAATTGATGTAAACTTGGGTCGAATGCACCGCACCACAACCTACGAAAATATAGATTGGGCCGAGACCAAACATCCGAAACAGATAACCAGAGCTAAGCTATGTTGTCCCACATCGAAAGATGTGGGACTTAAAGTTTTATTTATAAGGCTAAAAGCCCACCCTAACACATGAACAAGGCATTTTCGTAGGCTTATGTGAGTTGGGCCTAGCCCACTTGCTTGGGTCTAAGGAGAAACAAAGCCCTGCGGGCCTTATGTATCCATAGGAACTGGACAACTCAAAACGGACAATATTGTTGGTGTGTATAAAGGGTGTGGATTTACAACATAGTATCGGAGCAATTCGGTCCAGTTGGACATGACCTCTACTCCACTTGTTGGGTCTGACATAACCCAACTGTACCCAAGACATAACCCAACTCACAAGTGGAGGGGAGTGTTGTCCCACATTGAAAGATGTGGAACTTAAAATCTTCTTTATAAGGCTAAAAGCCCACCCTAACACATGAACAAGGCTTTTTCCTAGGCTCATGTAAGTTGGGCTTAGCCCACTTGCTTGGGCCTAAGGAGAAACAAAGCCGTGCGGGCCCGATGTATCAACAGGAACTGGACAACCCAAAGCGGACAGTATCGGAGCAATTCGGTCCAATTGGACATGACCTCTACTCCACTTGTTGGGTCTGACATAACCCAACTCACAAGTGGAGGGGAGTGTTGTCCCACATTGAAAGATGTGGAACTTAAAGTCTTCTTTATAAGGCTAAAAGCCCACCCTAACACATGAACAAGGCCTTTTCCTAGGCTCATGTGAGTTGGGCTTAGCCCACTTGCTTGGGCCTAAGGAGAAACAAAGCCGTGCGGGCCCGATGTATCAACAGGAACTGTACAACCCAAAGCGGACAATATTGTTGGTGTGTATAAAGGTGTGGATTTACAACATGGTATCGGAGCAATTCGGTCCAGTTGGACATGACCTCTACTCCACTTGTTGGGTCTGACATAACCCAACTCACAAGTGGAGGGGAGTGTTGTCCCACATCGAAAGATGTGGAACTTAAAGTCTTCTTTATAAGGCTAAAAGCCCACCCTAACACATGAACAAGGCCTTTTCCTAGGCTCATGTGAGTTGGGCTTAGCCCACTTGCTTGGGCCTAAGGAGAAACAAAGCCGTGCAAGCCCACCCTAACACATGAACAAGGCCTTTTCCTAGGCTCATGTGAGTTGGGCTTAGCCCACTTGCTTGGGCCTAAGGAGAAACAAAGCCGTGCAGACTCGATGTATCCACAGGAACAGGACAACCCAAAGCGGACAATATTGTTTTGTTGGGTCTGACATAACCCAACTCACAAGTGGAGGGGAGTGTTGTCCCACATCGAAAGATGTGGAACTTAAAGTCTTCTTTATAAGGCTAAAAGCCCACCCTAACACATGAACAAGGCCTTTTCCTAGGCTCATGTGAGTTGGGCTTAGCCCACTTGCTTGGGCCTAAGGAGAAACAAAGCCGTGCAAGCCCACCCTAACACATGAACAAGGCCTTTTCCTAGGCTCATGTGAGTTGGGCTTAGCCCACTTGCTTGGGCCTAAGGAGAAACAAAGCCGTGCAGGCTCGATGTATCCACAGGAACAGGACAACCCAAAGCGGACAATATTGTTAATGTGTATAAGGGTGTGAATTTACAACAAGCTATTCCATTTTTATTACACTCAATCACTCACCTAAATTCCTGAACTATAATTAGGTATTTTCAAAACTTGGCCCAAACCTAAACCTCGTGTACTTTGCCTTGTTTCAAGAGAAGATGAAAACAAAGCCACACTTAAAGTAATAAGATAATTCTTTAATTAAAAATAAAACCGAAATTTGTAATTAAAATGGATTTCTATAGAAAACTGAAAATAAAAATAAAAATTATCCTTGTGCCCTCCCCTTTTCAGTTCACCAACATACAGTCCATTCACAAATCTCTAGGCACATCAGAACCGTTGAAATCAGTCACCCCATCATGATCTGAGCTGTATCAGAATATGTCGAGAATCTCGCGGATCAAACGGTTGCAGAGGGGACAAAAAACCTCGGATCAACCAAAGCTAAAGTGCGACCACATGGAATAACGAATAAGCGCTTTTTTTCTCACCGTGCACACGCAACACGCAGAATCGTTGCCCTCCACGACCCCACCGCCACTTCATCTCCGAGGTCTGCCGTCAAATCTAACAACCTCATCAACGACACCTTAAAACGGCGTACCCGGTCTCGCAATCCCAACCGTTGGATCGTCATCAGTCGGGCCCACATTGCTATCGTTAATGGACCTGATTATAAGGCTGCTTCCGGTTCGGTTGACGACCTGCATTGCCTCTCTGCTGCTAAAGCCGCCGCTAAGTTCATACCGAAACTGGTCTGGATCTGGGTCGGAGAAACGCAATCTGGAACTGGAGCACTTTCGGTGCTGGTATTAATCACCTGTATTTGCTGTTGTTCTTGGTTTTGTTGTTGTGGGAGCTCTTCGTCGTCTCTGGCACTCATGGAGGTAGGTCCAAAAGCCCGGGAACCGCCACAACATCCCATCCCGAATCCTAGACGTCCTTTAAGTGTCCTTTTCCTCCTCAACGATCCATCTAGTCCGTCCATTTGCTCCCTAAGCAAACCGAGAATCGTAATTGTCTCCCTCATCACACTCAGTGGACTCATTTTCACGAATACGGAATACCCAGTAGAACCCAGAAGAACAAGAGATAAGCAAAACCCAATCAAATCATCAAGAGGAGGAATTACAAGGTTGAGGCTCCAATGGGAGTCAAATGAAGAAGGAGAAAATCGGAATTCTAATGCCACCGATGCTCTGTTTGTTTAAATTCATGGAAGCAGCGAAACCGACAAAATAAATTCTGTGCTGGAAATT
Organism: Tripterygium wilfordii; assembly: GCF_013401445.1. Classification (NCBI taxonomy): domain Eukaryota; kingdom Viridiplantae; phylum Streptophyta; class Magnoliopsida; order Celastrales; family Celastraceae; genus Tripterygium; species Tripterygium wilfordii. The sequence goes on along the minus strand of NC_052240.1, from coordinate 553,766 downwards.
TAATTTTCAGAGATATCTCGGTCATTGAAAAGAAGAAAGTTCAGACTTGAAGAAAGCGAAACAGGGAGACAAAATAGAAGGAGAAGAAGATGAGGAAGTGAGAGCCTGGTCTTGGACTTGGAGCTCGTTCTCTATATGAGTTTTAACACAATTTCTCGACCTTTTAGGTTGTATATGTTGGGTTGCTTGGCCGGCCAAAAAAATGAAGTCAAGGCTCAAAAAGCCATTGAAGCCGGCGAGAGAACCTAGGAGTTGCCAAGTGGTAATTACAATCGGTCGTTTATTAATTTGATTATTTAATATATCTGCTTTTTGTAATCTCTTCTTTTTAATTTGATTTGCATGAGAAGCATCTCAAGGTTACTTTATTTGGAATCGAGTTTTATTAGATGACTTGTATGAAGTATTGGGCTTAATTACAATGCAGACACTTTCTAATGTCCTTATTGGGCTTACAGTAACATACTTACGTTAGATGGCCCATGAAGATGCTTCCCGAGTTTATATTTTGCTCTTTTGGGTGCAACATGCCAACATGAGGCCCTATCATAACGGGTGAAGTCAAGCCCAAATGGGCCGAAGGGCTGTGATTGGAGCAAGCACAAGAACATATACATAAGGCCCAAGGCCCATAATGTTAATTTCCTCCCTTAAGTCAGCTCCTAGAATCACGCTAATGATGCTTCTCAAAACAAAGTCCACTTGTTCACACTAACTCATCATCTTAATGAGGTTGATCAATTGTAGGATATTGCATCTCTTTGGGTCCACGATTCAATAGACACAAGATAATAGTTTATACTGACCCAACCATGTTTTGTGCACCAATTCATATCCTTGAATACCTATATGGCTATACTGTTTCAATATAAATTATGTGAAATGTCACAATCCAACTAATAATAAATTATAAGATGATGTGGGAAATAAACTTGCTTGGATGGAAATGTTAAAAAGGGAAGGAAAAAAAAAACCTATACGAAAGCCAAAACATTTGCATCATGCTCTACAAACTTATGAGAATAACTAAATTCTAAAATTTTGGAAAAACTAAGGTATAGTGACCTCTAAAAAAAAGTGACCAAAAACAAAAATAATCAATGTAATAATCACATTTACTTATAAAAAACTTAAAATCTTTTTTTTTCATAAAAAATAATCCAAGATTTAATTTGAATAATTTAAGCCATTTATGTTAGTTTTTCAAACAGATACAATTCCTAAAAACAATATTTACATTATTTTTAAAAACCTATAGATTCTTCATAATAAGTTTGTAGATGAATTAATAAAACCTGTTTATTATATTTATATGCGAAATTTATATTTTGTCGTACAGGGAATTAATATTTCAATCCAAGTCACTTAATTTAGATTAATGCTACATCCACTAAAAATAAAGACCCACATTTTACTCTCAAATCTATGTGGCATGTGAAATAACCATTGATTATAAACACCACATTGACGCAACATCTGACACTCCACACCAGTCGGGGATTAAATGGGAGTCACATTTTGGGTGGATGAATATCATTAATCCTTAATTTAACACTCTTAAAATTTAGTATCTTTTATAGGAGAAACCGGGCATTGATTTTTGGGTTTAGTGCATATAGGTCACTAAAAGATACCTCCGTTTGCAATTAGGTCACCCAAAGAAAAAAATTTCAAATTGGGTAACTCAATGTTCCAATTTTAAGCAATTAGGTCATGATTGTCCAATTCCGGTCAATTGATCGCCGGAAATTGCTGACATGTCCGATTACTACCCATGTGGATCGAAATGACATGGAATTTTTGGTTACGTGGATAATGACAACTTATTTTGAAAATTTTTTTTGAATAAACAAAAAAAAAAAATCAAAGAATCAGATATACCCTCCCCACCCCCACCCCCACCCATTATCTCCTACGTGAAACACCAAAATCAAACTCAACCTGCAATTCTTCCACCGCCTCTTCTCTCTTTGTGTGGAGCTCCTTCATTTGATCTAAGATCGGACGATGAAAGAATAGGAGACTCTGATTTTAGCTATGGAGGGCAAGTACTTGGAGAGGCACTTGATAGGGACCACAGCTCAGATCCAAGATGAAGGCAAGGACTACAGGGAGCTGCCGTCGACTCCTCTGTTCGAGCGGGGCAAACTGACCTCGTGGTCGTTTTACCAGGCTGGGATTGCAGAGTTCGTGGCCAATTTTCTGTTTTTGTACATCACTGTGTTGACGGTGATGGGAATGGTTAAGTCGAACACCAAGTGCTCGATGGTTGGGATTCAAGGGATCGCTTGGGCTTTTGGTGGCATGATCTTCGCTCTCGTATACTGCATTGCTGAAATTTTAGGACAGGTTCACAAATGACTTTTTTTTTACAATTAAGAAGTGGCATACGGAGGAGGAGACGTGGGAGCTGTTTCAGGAAATAACTTCTACTATTGCTAGCTAGGGGATTCATGCTCCTATAAGCAGAAGTCGAGTGCTCATCGAAACAAAGTGGAGGACTCACTCATTCGACTAAGAATCTGGGAATTCAGAGGTGGATTCTTTGGCTGATGATTTTGCTCCTTCTGTGAGAAATTTTTTTTACATTTTTTTATAAAAAAATACACGTCATCAAAAATTTCATGTCATTTGGGTCCACGTAGGTAGTAATCAAACATGTCACCGAAATTGGACCATCATGACTTAATTGCTTAAAATTGAAACATTGAGTGATCCAATTTGAAATTTTTTTGTTTGGGTGACCTAATTGCAAATGAGGGTATCTTTTAATGACCTATATGCACTAAACCCATTGATTTTCACTTAAAGCCTAGAGTTTGATTAGGCTAATGGTGTGGCCCATAGAAATTAGACCGCCATACTCATCGGCCTTAAAGCCTAGAGTTTGATTGAGCCCATGATTTGGCCTATAGACATTGTCACATTAAAGGCCTTAATATTCCCTCAAAATGTTCCTGAAAGCCCAGAGCTGATTAGGCCCAGATACATTAGACCGCCACACTCATGGGCCTAAATCAGTAAATCGTCCGATGAAGGGGGACTGCTTGCCTACTTGGAGGCTCCAACAGTCTCTGCTCAAGAACCCCTGTGAACCCTTTCCCTCTCTCTATACGCTTTCAGTCGTCGGGTCTCCATACTGTAACTATCGTGCTAGTTCGTTGATTCCAGAGTTTGTTCTTCTCCGTCTCCATGTTTCTTTTATATCCGTGTTTATGGCATGTAGTATTGTTTATGGGCTTTCATGGATAGCATTTCGAGTTTTCGACTTAGTTTTGTACGTAAAACAGCTCTCCTTCGACTGTCAATTGTGTTAAAAATTTGAAAACTCACTTGAGTTCTTTAAATGGAGCGAATAATTGAGAAGAAATAGAAGGGAAATAGTTGAGACCTAATTTGAAGTGTCTCGGTAGCAGTGAAAAAGAAAACAGACAACAATCATGCGAACCGGACACGTGATAGCGACGCGCTGCAGCAACGTGTTCACTTATCTGATCTTTCAATGTTAATGTCCATGATCGGACGGACGTTAAGCATTATAAGAAACTACAGCAACTGTAGTCTACCGCCCTTTTCTTGTGCGCGAAACCAATCACAATGCTGGAACCATAACGATGGAGACACCCCTGACGTTCTCTGCCTCCTCCCACCTATTTGCGTCCTTTCTTTGGGTAATCATGTGGCATTGGCGCTACATTCACAAACGCCACGGCCTGACAAATGTTTTGGTTGTTTTCTAGTTTTGTCCTTTCTTGGAATGCAATGCAATTGTACAAGGACAACTGTCATCATATTGTTGGGTCGACTAGTCCTTAAATACTCTTTCCATGCTAGTCAAATCAAACAAAAACCTAATACTCCTCCACAACTATGGCAGAAATACTTCCATCCGGGCCCAAAATAGAATTGGTTCATGGTATTGTGTGATTATCATATGATTTTATGTTGTTCTTGGTATGGCTGAAGCAACTTTAGAACTATTACATTATGGCAGAAATACTTCCATCCGGGCCCAAAATAGAATTGGTTCATGGTATTGTGTGATTATCATATGATTTTATGTTATTCTTGGTATGGCTGAAGCAACTTTAGAACTATTACATTATGGAGTGGGTTTCATAATGTAATAGTTATTATTATAACATAGTTATACGAAAAATAATTACATTATGGAGCGGGTTTCAAAAGATATTTACTATTAATTAATGGTAAATGTTATTAATATAACATAGTTATACTAAAAAGTAATTATTACATTATGGAGCGGGTTATTGTAAATCATGAGCACCCTCAGTACTTGAATGACACAACCATCTTTCTAAAATATGAAGCGGCTTATTGCAAATCACGAGCACATAATATGTAGTTCGCAATTCAAATCAAAATATTCGATGATTGCGCAAACCACAAGCACCTAACAAATTTAACACACTAAATGGATTTTCAAAGTAGTTTCACTCGCCAATAATAAAGAGTGTCCACTTCAACTTCCAAAGACCACTAAGTTTTGGGAGCTGTAATGATGAAGCCGTCAGAGTTTTGGAACCTTTTAATGGAGAAATGAAGGATTATAAGACTGTAAAAATTCTTAGAAAGTTTGATAGTCGCGATGAAGTCTGGATCTTGTCAACAAACTGTATATGAATAAGATTGGGAAAATCGATTTTTTAGGGAACTACAACAAGTTTTGGGTAACAAGGATGAAGATAGAAAACCCACAAGGTGGGTCAAAAATGATGTAACCCGTCTTATTGTTAGAAGGATTGTTAGAAAATGTCATGCAGAAAGGATTTAGTTCTATGCTCTTTGTATACGAAAGTGCCTTGGAGTTATGGACGCTGCGTCAAGCATTGTTGAGTCAATACGAATGAAATTGTTTCGTGTGCGCGAAGCTGTTGAAATCTTGGACTTCATGTTCATATGATTTTTCACTAATTCTTTCATTCAATCTTTTATAACTTCATTGTTATTAAGTTTCTGGTGGAATCAATCTAAGTTGGTCACTGCAGTTTTGTTTTATTTTGCACATTTTATTCAAATTGAGACAATCATACCATCAAGCTTACACATTTGCTCTATTTGTGCAAAATAAAACCCTATCATCTTGTGGTGTTGGTGGTTTTCGATACCCAATCGACTCGCCATGGTCCGATCTCTCAACATCGGAGATCACCAGCATAGGAGGCGGAGGCGGAGGCGACGGCGACAAGGATAGAACAAAAATCGAAGTTTCTCTCTATCTCTCTCATGGAGGTGGCTTTTGGCATCTGTGCTGAGATCTAGATCTGAATCCAGGGGTATGTATCTTCCACCACGATATGGAGTTGTTGTGTTTGAAGGGAGATCTGTATGTGTGAGAGAGAGAGAGAGAATGGCAAGAGATCTAGAGATATTTCAACAATTGTTCAAGAAATCGATAGAAGAAAGCTGATGTGGTTTTAAGAGAGAACTATAAGAGATAAGAGTGGTTGATCCTGCAACAACAAGAGGAGGACACAGGTCAGGCTTTTGCTGCTTCTCATCATCCTGAATTGGCCCTTCACTCCTATCTATCTGTTTCTCCACTTCTGGATTTACGTTCTCATTCTTTTCTTCTTCCTTATTAAGTCTTGCTTCGTCCACCGTCGATTTCTTGAACAATTTAATGTGGTTTTAAAATTTTAATTTTATTAATTAATGTTTTTAACTTAATTACACATATCTTTGCTTTTTTGTTAACCAGGTTAGTAATTCCGTCAAACTAAGACGGTTCATTAACAATCAACATGCCTCATGGACACATTGATTGTCTAAAATTGAGTAAATCTGTTCGATTATGTAATTTGATACAATTTGATTATTTGATGTATTGAATTGACACAAAATATCTTTTAAATGTACTATTAATACATATATATATATATATTTGGGCGAACTTGGAGAGATTGTGGTGGGCATGATATCTACTTTGCAACATTTTATTGGACTTGTGGGGCCCAATTGGATATGAAGTTTTGTCGTAAAGTTATGGGAGCCGATATTGTCCATCCTGCACATGGTACTCAAAAAGTAATTGGGAAAACAACCGTACATAAGTCGAAAAATCCACACAAAGATAAAGAGTGTTGATACTTGATAACTTTGAAATGCAAATAACATGGTTGAAAATAGGGGAAAAAACACCCAGACAAGTGCAATGTTTTTTATGTACTTCATCAATAGAAGATAGTAGGCGAGAAGAGAAAATCCTTTGTATAAAAATTTAATTAGAAGGATTAAAGTTACAAAGTTAAGTTAAATTAAATTTAATTGTATTAAGTAAAAAGTATGGGTGCAAAAAGTATATAGATTTTAAAGTAATTTCATTTAAGAATAATTTGATAAACTAAAATATTTAAAAAAAATATGTGTGCATTGAGTTCAAACTCGTGTGTAAATATTGACACCCTAAAGTTATTTACATGGGTTGGAATCTTCTTTCCCAGTATCACTTTCAATCACAACCCATCTGGCTATCTCCATTTCACATGATAAGAGAAATACTTACAATGATAGACAGCAATAATTGAATTTAATTTAGATAGTTTAATTGGTTTTCAAAAAAGGATTGTGTTTTGTGAACAAATCATTACAAGCAACAAGCATTACCTCAATTGATTACTGAGTAAGCATTATCTTCAAGGATTTTGTTCACTATTCTTGATCAACGATTTGAATTGCATTCTTGTGATTCTAATAGAATTATTGAAAAAAAAGTATAATGTGTATATGGGTAGACCTTTAATTTGTGTGCTAATGATTTTTTTGGATAACGAAAAATTCATCCAAGAATCGGTCCATTCCATAATTCATCCTTACATGAAAAACTCCAGAGACAACAATACATCATAATACATGTCCGAATTTTTTTGGTAACAAAGAATTCACCCAATAATCAATATATCCCGAGATCCACATATGCATGTAAACTTTTACTTAAAGACCAAATTTATATGATATGGTTATTGTTTATAAAAATAAAAAAAACAAAAAAAAACCTTTCATGGTCATATTATTCTTCTAAGTTAGAATGTGACTAAAATTAGGAACCGCCCATAATAAGCACTAGAGGACTTGGGTTTTTTTTTAAAAAAGGAAAAAATAAAACAATGAATATACAATTTTTTTTCTTTTTTTTGAGAAGATGAATATACAATTTTTTGGGGTCAACTAAAATAGTAAATTGTGAGAAAAGAAATTGGTGAGTCACGTGGCAATGGCATGTTGTCGGGTCCATGAATTCTGGTCAGCTTTGTTTTAAGTCCCACATGAAATGTGCCATGAAACTTCTCCTCACCTTCCTCTGCTTTTCGTTGCTTCTCAAACAGAGCAATCAATCCCATTTCGTTTATTCATATATTTCTAGTCACAAAAGTGGAAGAAAATCAAAGAAATTGACTGACTAAGATTGTTTTTACAAACAATTAATCTTAGAATTGGACCCTCTTTTGTCTCCCACTGTCTTCAAATGCCCATTCACCCTTTCTTTCTTCTTCTGTTCTTATAAAATCCAAACACAGAGCTCTCTTTGCATTTATAAATCTCTGTTCTGTATAGTTATTATCTTCAATGGCTGGTATGCTAGCTGGAGTTGAATGTGCTCGAAGAAGGAGGTTCCATCAGAGCGGAGGGGGATTGGACACCCCTAGCACTGCCTCTCACGGTGGTGGAACACGGCGGCCGTCTTTTTGTCTGTACTCAGGGAACCATGAGACCAATCATAGCTCAATTCCTTCAATGGTACACTCCTCTGTTTCTCTCTGTTTTTTGGGGTTCTCATAAAATTTCATTCATTAAATGATTTTTACTGACATTTGATTCAATTCCTTTGTGGGTTTAATAGCAGAGAAGGATATTAGATCAGGAAAATCAAGATGAGAGACTGGGTGGTGTTGCAAGAGAAGCCAAAGAGAGATTAGATGAGAGGCTCAAAACACAAAGAAAATCAGCAACCACAAGGTACTGGACTAACTAATCAAAGATGTAAAGATTCAATTTTTATTTATTTTTTTTTAAATTCAAGAAATGAAACCCAGAAGCTTATGATGATGATGATGATTTTGTTGTTAAAACCAGGCAGAAGGTAGATTTGGGTTGTGGTCATGGAAGATCTATGGGTACAAAGGAGTTGCAGATGGAGGTGTTTGGGTTGAAGAAAAAAGGGTCAAAGAAGTTCAATTGGGGCAAACTAAGCTGGAAAGCTATGGACCAAGAAGAGTGTGCAGTTTGTTTGGACCAGTTTAAGGTTGGTGAGACACTGGTGCACCTTCCATGCGCACATAGGTTCCATTCAAGGTGTTTGGTTCCATGGTTGAGTAATAATGCTCATTGTCCTTGTTGTAGAAAGGAGATCTAGATGTCTTACTAAGAACTTGCAAAGAAATTTCACACTAGCTTCTCATATGCTTCCTTATTCTTATTCTTCTTTAGCTTTTGCGATATTTGTCCTTTTTACACAACAAACTTTCTCCCCAGTCAAATTTAGTGTGCTTCTGATGTATTCAGGACAAACTAATTTCAACAAGTGAAACAGATTTTTTTGGTACCAAAGACACGTGATTTTGGATATCCGATATGGGTTTAATCTTGAGTCGCCATACCGACATGGTAAAACAGATGATATACCAATACATAACCCAAAATTTGGAACTTCAATGAACAAACAGAAATTAACCTATTTTTTAGTGATTAAAAGCATGGTTTACCTTAAATAATTAAAGGGTTGGTTAAAGTTAAAGTAGTGTTTTGGTAGTTTGTGTGATTAAATTTGTACAATTTAGCTTCATAAGGTATTAGGTTTATGTTTGTTCCAAGAAAACAGTCCAATTAGGTTGAAATAATAAAGCAAATATCCAAATTCAATCCCACCCACCTTTTTTGGGTTCTTGAATATATTCTTAAAATTGGTGATAGAAATTTCAACCTATGTTTTTCTTTATCAGGAGAAAAAAATTGTTAGGCTGAACTACTAGTTTTTAGGTATCAATTAGCCCAACCACATGAACACTAAAAACACAGCTCAAATACCAAAAAAATCGCAATGAAAATGAACGTTTTGAGGTATTGTCCGCTCTAAGACAAGGCCTACACAGTTTTATCATTAAAAGACGTCTCAAGTATTTGAAGGTGAGTTCATACTTATAAATCACGTCACTTGATACTCTCCAAACGATGTGAGATATTTTTCTCTTAACAATTTTTAACAAACTCAAGAATGCTTCAGCATTATTTGTTTTTCTTGGGTTTAAAACTATGTCAAGTGTATAATGAATTTGAAATAATGACACCAATCAAAACATCCAAAATATTGTTGAAGATGATAAATTTGTGGCATAAAACTAATCAAACTTAGTGGGTAGATCATGATTTGAAGGAAGCTAAATTACAAAATGTTAAACATTGGAGTGGGACAAGGAGATTACTGCCATGGAGCCCATCTTTCCACCATCGAAGGTTAGATGAAGAAATTAGTGATTGTTTTGTACCTAAATATCACTTTCTATCAATTTATCTTGCCTCACCCTTGAAACTGGAAATAAAAATAATGCACCATCCTTGTCTATATGTGGGACTACAATTTCACGATATTATTGGACCATCTACTTCAATCATTTCTCAAATTTTTCAAATTCACATTCATTGTAAGCATAAAAACTAAGTTCGAATTTAGGATTTAGAATTTAGTATCGATTCGTGTTGCCAGTACATAGTACTACCACTATAAAATGAGATATTTTATGAATTCAAAATAGAAGAGTAAAGTATGTTTTTAATTTTAATACAAGAACAATTAAACTTCAAAAGTCTTGTTGCATCTCTCTCTTTTTGTTAATTCAATATTTGCATTGCGTCTTTGCATTATCCTCTAAAACCCAAATCAACTTTGAAGGCCAAGTTATTTTATTATGAGTGGGATTATGATCATTTTTCCACTAATTAAAGAGGATCATGACCACCATTATAAGGATCCTTATCTAATCATATTGCACAAGGATTGAGCCTTTTGTGACCACCATTATAAGGATCCTCATCTAATTATATTGCACATGGATTAATTCCTTTTATGTCCTTTAATCTTAGGAAGAGATTTTGTTATTAGTTTCCCCTTTTTTTAAGACGGAGAGACCTACTTTTCTCATGTGATAAAAGCCACATCAAAAAAAAGTTTTATTGGGGAAAAGTAACATTACATTTGACAAAGGTGTTATGTAAGTACGTTTCAATTAATTAACGTCACAATTCTCCATTTTTAATTTTGAAAAAGTTCTTATTTTTTACTTTTAGGGATATCGTGAGTTTGATTTCCACTCGGAGAAATATCCTAATAGCCACGCGATTAATTTTGGCCGAACTCACCCAGTTTTCATGTGAGAAATTTATGTGTGTTTGGATCTGACGACTAATGTTTACGCTCATGTCAGCTATCCAAATGACAAATTTGTATGATGTCATTTTCGGTTATAAAAAGAAAAAAAATTTTACACTAGAAAAAGGTTTGCTTTATATAAAACCTAACGGTTCCTCATCCAACAAAGACATGCATCTACAAAAAATGTAATCCAAGTGATTTTGCACTTATTCAATCATACCATATACTTTTTCTGTAACTTGGGCGTTCAATTTTAAGACCATCAAAACGGAGCGTATTGCATGGCTATAGGTGGTACCTCCATTGATAGTGGTGCACAGCGGAACAATACGACACCGTTGCAACTCAAATTATTTGGTGGACTTTCCACCCGGCCCCAACGGCTAGTTTACAACTGACCGTTGAAGCCCAAGAAATTCAAAATCTGAAATAAAACTCTCTAATAAACACTGAACAAATACACTACAAATCTCTCACCTAATCAACAAACAATTCCCCACAATATTAATTTTCAAATCACAGCTCTGGCAACTCGCAACAATCCCCAATCTCATCAAGAAACCAAGAAATCAAATATGGTGTATACATACACACCCACATATTACTCCACAATCCATGACTCAATCACTTCAATATGCAAGACTATCCTCCCCTTCTCTTTCAAGAAGCGCAGAGGCTTGCCTGCTGCAGATCACAAGCTCGCGAAGCTGCAGTCTGATAATCTGAAATGGCAGCAAGATTCTTTCCACCAGATCTTGAACTTGATGGGTCTTCACAGAGAAGGGATTTTGGATGAATGTGAGGTCTCTGCTTTCCGGTCTCATTTGCTCGACACCCTCATCGCTTCTCCGCCCGAACACGAACAGCAAGTTATTTTAAGAGACAAATTGGTTTTCTTGCAGGTAAGTCATGAGTGTTTGATGGGTATAAATTGTTTTTTTTTCCCCTTCTTTTTAACCAAATGGGTCTGTAAAGTAACCATTTTTGGCTTCTCTTAGGAGCTTCTCTATGCAAAGTGCATTACGGAAGAGGAGTACCATTCTTCCAAGAGGCCTCTGTTGCAGAGATTGGCAGTGCAGGGAGCAGAAATTGAGGCCAGAGATGTTGTTGTTGGTGGAAGAAAAGATCCAAAAGATATTTCAGAGGAGGAATGGTCAGTTATCGACTTGAGAGATGAGAAATGCTTAGTTAACAAGGAGAATTTGCATTCCAAGACCAAGTCCAAAAACAGCTCCGCAATTAAGCAGATCAAAGGAGCTGCATCAGGTTTTGGCTTCTCATCATCTCACAAAATTGGCAAGAACAGAGAAGAGAAGAGCATATTTGAAACCATCGATTCAAAATTCTCTTCCACTGAAAACCCATTTTGGGATACTCATTTGAAGGATAAAGAAAGCGAAACGAAATCAATTCTTATGCCAGAGAGCTCACCAATGGAGATCATGAAGGAGAGTGGAAGCACTGACAGGGCTAAGAGGAAACCTTTCAAGACTCTGTTTCAAAGAGAGCAGAGAGAGGGACAGGGTGATGGTGGTGGGGGTGGATCTGGTACCAGAAATGATGAGAAAGCACCAAAATCAGCGAAAAAACAATGGGGTTTTGATGGGTTTAAGAAATGGAAGAAGAATGATTCGGAGGACGAAACAGCTCCTTTGCCTCTCAACTGTGAAAGATCAGATGGAGATGCTTATCCAGATTCCTGCAAACTCGTATCAAGCCCTGTTGGTGAGGGACCCGACACTAAACAAATTAAGAGGAAGCTGCTGTCAGATGGATCGCCTTCGGATTTCTTCATCGACAAGGTTTCACTGGTTTAAGATGCTTAACCATGTTTGTGAATTCTTGTACTTGTGTAATGTGAATTTTGTCTGATCATCTGCAGGTGGTAGGGGATAGAATAAAGAAAGAGTTGTCGCGAATCCAAACAGAACTCAACACAACAAACCCAAACCTTAAATTCTCGTAAGCATTTTGATCAAACCCATATTTTGGAATGTCTGTTATTGTGGTGTGTCTAATCGGCAATGATTGTTTTGCAGGGATGATGAAATTGACGCCATTTCCACCAAGCTTCCTGTTGATAAGGCTGACCTGAAGAAGTTCTTTCCCAAGTAAGGAAACAGATTTTTCTTTGAAGCTAAAACAACCTGACATCCAATCATTTATGTGCGAATCTGATCTATATTATTCTTGATTTCCAGGTCGTGGTGTGATCGATATGGGGATGTTGTATTGGATGTGGTGAAGAAAGAATTCAAAGAACATGTAGGAGAGATGGAGGGAATGCGAAATGCGAGCAGAGAAAAACACAGCAGCAACTCAATGCGATGGACAACATTTGATGATGACAATGAAAACTCTCACCCAAATCTTTTCGCTCAACAAGATGCCAGTGCTGGTCACAGGAGCAGCGGTGCCATGCGCTTCGGCACCAATCCCTTCATACAAGAGCAGAATCCATTCTGGAATAAGAATGGTGGCTATGGTCTCTCCTAGTTTTTATTCATTCAAGTTTGTGTAATAATCTGAAGCATAAGTAGAACTTGTTCAGTTTCTCACTAGACTCCATTGAAAGATGGAGTGCTGTATGCACCTCAAAAGAATGGACGTATAAACCATTGCTCGTGCAGGCACTTGTGTGCATATTTGTTTGCCGGAGAATGACAGCTTAACTTGCAATGCCAAGAACATAGCTTAGCAGTAGCAGGCTTTGGCAGTTGCAGAATAAAAACAGAGCTTGCAATGCCAAGAACGTAGTTAGCAGATAACAATTTAGACACAACAACAAAAATTATTCAAACAGCAATGTAGACTTTCCCACTCAGCAGATTCAATATAGTGGGCAAACCCTGCACAAGAAGTTAACAGTCCAGCATTCCCATCGTACAATTTTTGGCCGCAAAGATACAAAATTATGAAAGGAACCAAGCAAACCAGTTCATTCATCAATACTAGGTTTCGACAGGCTTGACTACTCTAAGTTTGATAGACATGACAACAAAAAGCAACATTATTAAGTACAGAATGCTAAGCCAGCAAAATTCTCATTGTATTAACTATATATGAATTTCTGTAAATTGCTGTGGGTATGTCCTACAGAATCGCATCACATGAAAATGACACGACAAGACATAGAATTTAGATCAATATCTAAGACTATAAAATCAACCTTTTTAAAGCTACAAGATCTGTTAATATTTACATCCATATATGTATATCTCCATTAAAGAGAAGCAGCTTCTGAGTTGGATACAGAACAGTCATGGGCACTCTGACGAACATCTCCTCGACAAAGTGGGCAAACCCTGCAAAGAACCAGAGAGAGAAAGAGGGAGGGAAAGGCAATGGGGATCGCCAGAGAACAGCCAATAAAAGAGAGAACAAAACATGTAAAATTTGATCAATAAATTGATTGGTAGTACAAAAAGTGAGCAATGAAAGCAAAGGATGGCGAATAAGTTACCCATGTATTTCTTTAAGCCATTTATCCACGCAAGACATGTGATATTCATGATGGCAGGGAAGAACACGTATCTTATCCCCTTCCTCGTACTCAGCCAGACAAATGTAACACCTGTGCATTAGATAGTATCAGCTGACACAATCAAATAGAATGTTACAGCGAGTTTTTATACATAAACTAAATTAACCGTATATCAAAACACCCCAATCCCCAGTCTGAAAAAAAGATAAAGAAAAAAATAAAAGAAAGAAACAGAATAAAAGTTGTGCACATGATATTGATTTCAATTGTTCGTATCTATATTTTGTGTCTGCAGGACTAATCAAGAGAACATACTGTTCAGCATCGCCTTCCACTGCTATATCTGCCTTTTTGTGATTCTTGAGAGGGAAAGAGTCGACAACCGATTCAGGTGCTGGGAGGGACACCATAGATAGGGATAGTGATACAGGTTGGCGATGAATTTCATCCAAAACCTGACAATAAATAAGTATAGCAAATAAAGAACTAGTTAGAGGCTTCTATGCGCTTAAACAGTAGCCATGCACCTCCCACACTCAATGGCAAATTGTTTCCAATCATATGGAGATATAGTCCTTACTTCCTACGTGTAGAGCATTAGTGATCAGAAAAATATGCTCTTAAACTAAAAACAGTACAGGGTCGATTTAATATAATGCCTACAGCTATAATACTTTTAAGTGCAAAATATTTCAAAAAGAAATAAATAGGCTCTCCTGAATTATCATTAAAAAGCTGCAGCACAGTTCAAATATATTGGATTCAAGTTTCCATTCTAATACTACCATTTATGCTCCACCAAAGTGCAAATTACCTGTCAAACATAATATATATAGAAAATTCCATCGTGAACAAATTTATAAATTGGGGTGCTCTAAAATGGGGAACAAAACGTAAAAGAACTTCGCACTAGGATACCAGTAGCAGACAAATTGAGTTTCAAGATAAAGGTGATGGCAATAGAGGCTAGGTGAAACAAATGGCAAAGCAAAAGCAAAATACCTCAAAAAGAGCTTCAGCAAGCATGACTATTCGTGATATACTTGCACGAGTATTAGGCTCCTCAGTCGTCAAGAATGAATCACATGAGCATGAACCTTCAGCATGGAGTCCAGATGGACAATAGGTAGTTCGCCGACCACTTTCATCAATATCACTATGAATTCTTTCCCAGATCTGTAAAGTGATGTGGGAAAATGAATTAGTAAGTACAAAATGAACAGAATCAAAACTGAAGATTTTAAAATAAGTATGGTTCCACTGTCCCACAAGAAATCAGTTGGCACACAAACTAAGAGATACACCACCTCAGATCTTGAATGCCGTCTCCTTTCGTAGAAATTGTAATTTCTACTTCCAAGGTTCGCAGAGTCACCTCCAACCCCATCTTCAAGAAAATCATTACTGATGTCAAGGAGCCATCTGTCACGGGATCCAATATCATCAGAATCATC
Organism: Tripterygium wilfordii; assembly: GCF_013401445.1. NCBI lineage: Eukaryota > Viridiplantae > Streptophyta > Magnoliopsida > Celastrales > Celastraceae > Tripterygium > Tripterygium wilfordii. The sequence goes on along the minus strand of NC_052240.1, from coordinate 538,441 downwards.
TGTCGGAAACAGAATTGTTGGAGAACCAATATGTCTTCTAGAACTGCGCCTTGAAACTGCATCCCAAAACAATCTTCTACTGTTCCTTCGGGACTCGCGATTACCTCTACTTGCATTGCTGCTGGACAAAATGCTGGGAGATATACTCACCACATCAACATGAAGAACACTTCCATCTACCTGACCTTGTTCCCTGTTAGAGACACTGTGTCCTATACCCGAAGGTATTGCCTCCCTAACAGATTCAGTTTCTCGCGGGTGAAAAGCAACTGACGTATCCGTGACATGGGGCAAAGAATCAGAGTCAGAACTCGTCACCCTTCCCACATGATCCTCAACAGATGCCCCATGAGAAGATCCAGAACATGAGCCTCCATGCCCTTCAGAAGAACTAGTTGGCTGAATAGCTTCAGGATAGATCTGAGATACACTCTCGCCCTCTGAATTATCAATGCCACCAACTGCATCCTTGTTAGCCGAGACATTAACACAAGCAACGTCTGAAGATTGTCGTTCTTTAAATGAAATACTAGCTGTAGTACTACTATCCCTACAATCATGACAATCACTACTATGATCTACACTTACCAGACTAGAAGCAACTAGTTCCTTACTTTCAGACAGGTTCTTTACCTGGTGACTCGCGTCAACATTTCTAAAACCATTTTCAACTAGAGAATCCCCATATGCTGTTTCATTGCTGTCCGATGGAACTCCATTTTGAGAACTAGAACTAGTAACCTCAGTTATCATACCCAAAGTAGAAGAGGATTCTGCACTGGAGTTCTGAATCCTATTGAGCACTTCATAACAATGTACTTCAGAATTCCCCAGGCCTTCAGCTGGATGTTCTTCCATCTACAAAAAATGAGTATCAAGATATCATCTGTTTCAAAGTCTAGAATTATCAAGTGCAGAATTAATGCATTAGAATAAAAAGAGTGTCCAAGCAGTAAAGTTGTCAATGGCCAAATAATTCCCCGTCAATCTCAAAGCATTTATATAATCCATAAAAAGTTCAACCACCAAAAGAAGGACTGAGTAGAAGTTCTCTACTTATCAAAGAACAAAGAGTAGTTCTCTATGATAATTTCAAGTAACTAAAGCGGGCGATTTTTAATTGCCTTCTTTCTTCTTCAGTCAGTTTCAGAATCTGGAAAAGGTAGTATTAAATCATGCTAAATTGCTAAGCAATACATACCATCATATTGCCTTTAATAGCAAGTAAAAAAACAATTAAAAGATTTTCTAAGAAGGTTCCGAACTAAGTAGGTTGGGACTTGGCACACAAAGATGCTTGAAAGGTTCAGTTTAACAACTTTGATGTTTCCTTGAGAACTAAGCCTACTGTTGACACACACACAAAACAAAAAAAAAAGAAAAGAAAAATCAAGTTAGAGCATCTCTTATAAGAGAAGTAGCTCTGGACATAGAGAACAAACAGAGCAATCAAGAGATCAGATATCATTCCAGAGACTGAAATGACACTCCAACTACACTTTCAAAAGGTTTTTTTGCATCCTTTTATTGGAAAAGATGAGTATTACTAGGAAGGATAAGTTATCTAGGGAAGTTCTCATGTTGAGGGGAGTGCCAATACCCTCCGCAGCTCTCCCACTACTACAAAAGGGTCCTTCCGTAAACAATGCATGCATTCTAGTATGCAGACATTGATTTCATATAATGATGATTCAAAAGAACACAAGACAAAAATATTTTATTCACTTAGAATCAGCAGGTTTCCTCATTTATAAAAGTCATGCATCAGAGAAAAAGTTATTTACACAATTCCCAGAACATATGTTGGTGCCCATCGGATTCAAACAATAAACCATTCAGCCATTAATCAAAATGATCTGATGTCCACAACAACCAGATCATTCACAAATAGAACCAACTTTCCTTAAGTAGACGAAGATTAAAAAAAAATGGTGGCATCAAGAGAATACAAGTTCGTGGTTTGCAAGCCAATAACTCAAAACTCAAAAGTTTAGCTCATTAACTCGATGCTTATCAAAATTATCAAGGAGAAAAGCACACAATTCAACAGTAACCAGAACAATCAAAAGAGACACGTTTCCATAACCATCTAATAGCATCTAAACATCAACTACAAATTGAAACAAAAACCAAATATTTACACCCCGACCGCGATGATGACTATAGATTGAGACCGATCATCGGTCATCGATTGACCAAACCCAACAACTCTCAAAGAAAAATCAGATAGAATCAATTCGAATCATTAGCAAAGATACAAGCTTGACCAAAATCGCAAGAAACATAGAGAAGGGTATCGAATTAAATTCAACAACTATAAGTCAAATAATGTTTTCACGCTTGTTCGGATCGATTAAGATGGTTAACGTCCATTACCTCCTGATAAGCGCGAGAAGAAGAGCCGCCACAGATAAGAGATGAGAAAACACCGGACCGATTTCTACGGTTGACCGGACCCCTATATGGTCGCGAACCCAGTCGACTACTGCCTGAACCCATTTTAGATTGAAGAGGAGAGGCTGAGATGTGGTGTTGATGAAGATGATAGAAAAGGAACTCTACCCAACTCAGCGAGAGACACAAAGCAGAACCTTTGCCACACCATAAGCGAGAGCCTCTTGTCGTTGTTCGATTTTGAAAGGCAATTATTACTCCCTTGTCCGGAACACACATACCCATTTAATAGTTAATTAGTACAATTAATTGTTTAATTTAAAATTTTTTGAATTCGGTGTAAAAAATTGTCCAAAAGTGGGGCCTATCAATAATATCAATTTGGATTTGGTGGATTTTTGGTGTTAATTATCCATTCAAGATAAACAATGCAAACTTTGTTCAAAATTGTGATCAATTAGTGATAAAAGGAAAAGATTTTTCCAATGTGAAACCAAAACTTGGTATTTTTATGAACTTAGAGCATCCACATCAGATTACCTAAACATGAGTCTGTCTGTAAAATTTAGAGATTTTGTCAAAATAGAGCTCTGCATCAGATTACCTAGAGGTTCCCTATTTTACAGAATATGAACAGTAGTTCCCTACATCTAGAGAACCACTATTCACTTCCCTAAACATAAAATAATATTTTTTACTACTTTATTTTCTCCTCTCTCCTCTCTCCTCATTTTTTCCCTCCTCTCTCTCCTCACTCCTTTCTTTCTCTCTCTTCTTTCTCTCTCATCTCTTTCTCTCTCCTCTCCTCACATTTTGACTCATTTCTCTCTCCTCACTTTTTCTCTCTCTCTTCTTTCTCTCTCCTCACTCTCTCCTCTCTCTCTCCTCACTCCTTTCTTTCTCTCTCCTCTTTCTCTCCTCACTTTTTCTCTCTCTTCTTTCTCTCTCCTCAATTTTTTTTTCTAATTTTTAATAACATTAATTTATTATTTTAATTAATATATTGTTTTAAATGTAATTAATTTATTATTTTAGATAGAAGTAGTTTATATGAATAGAATAAATAAAGGAAAGAGAAATAAATATTATTTTAATGCAATAGAGAATATGATAGGTAATCTGATGCAGTGTTGATTGGATATGGAATCTGTAAAATAGGGGAAAGTGACATTTTGTCTGTATTTTAGGGAATCTGTTAAGAGAAACTGATGCAGATGCTCTTATAATTTGGTCCTTTTTCGTTAAGTCAAGTTTGGAAGATCGTGTTCGGTTTTGATACCAAATTGAATTGGATCCAAATTGATGGGTTAGTGTGAGCTTATACATACGCGTATGCATGCTTCAAATTAGATTATATTTTCTTGAAAAATCCTGATTTTTGTGTTTTGATGGATCTCTAAAATTCTTTCGATAACTTATGTTGTGTTGAATGGATGATCTATATGATCCGATCAATTGCATTTTTCTTGTAGTGTTATGTATTGATTAGATTAATTAAATTCAATCATCAAACTAGGTTAATTAAAACATGGACTAATTAAAGTGAAGGAGCTCCCAAAGAACATAGAATAATTAATGACAACTTTGTGTAAGTCCAATTCCTCTTAAGTTATTTCCTGGTTGCTTCTTAATATAGCAAAGTCGGGGCCTAATTGTAGATGTTACAAGCCCAATCCATAATCTGCTGTCGGCAAATGCTGGGCCCCAACCCAGCACGATAATGAGAGAGAATGATAGAATATTAGGTGGAAATCTACCAAAAACAAACACATGGATCTTGACTTTTAGTTGTGAAATACACATGGTCTATCTATATATCTCTTGATACCATATAGTGAGAGAGAGCCAGGAGCAAAATAATTGGAAGAAAGAAAAGATGCCAGATCCACACCATCATCCTCCACCACCAGATCCACACCACCACTCCCCACCACCACACGAACAGCCTCCAGGTCCACCGCAGCCGGCTCCTCCTCCACATCATGAACCTTCTCCTCCAGGCGGTCCTCCTCATGGCGGTCCACCGCAGCAGGCTCCTCCTCCAGGCGGTCCTCCTCATGAGCCTCCTCACAAACCGCATCAGCCACCTCATCACCACCACCCTTGATCACTACTAGATATTTTGAACGAAATATATATATATATAGTATGTGTGTATGTATGTATTTTGTATCTAGGATGCGATGCAATAACACGATCAATGAACATCACACGGTTTCGTAGAATCGTTGGTGTATGAGTCGTATGTGGTGATGTATATTAATACAGTGCTACAATAAAATGTGTACGTATGTATCTATAGAGATCATGTACTCCTTGAATACGTACCATGTTCTTGTTTAATTATGTTATATATATATTTTATTCTTCGTTAATATTGTTATCTTATACGATTTTTAGCTTCTGAATAATTAAGTAGTTTTTGTTGGAAAATCTAATTTATGATATAAATGATGTGAAATGCCAAATTCGACATGTTAACTTATTTGGTTGAATGACAAAATAACAAATAAAAAATAAACTTGCTTGGATAGACATATAAAAAAGAAAAACCATAGACAAACCAAAACAGTTGCATCATGCTCTAGAAATTTATGAGGAGCTAAAAATTGTAATTTTGGAAAAACTAAGGTCTAGTGACCTTCAAAAACAATTGACCAATAACTAAAATAATCAACGTAAAAATCACATTTTACTTGTAAAATACTTAAAATAGTCTTTTTTTTTTAAATATCCGAGCTTAAATTTGAATAGTTTAAGCCATTTATGTTAGTTCTGCTAACATGTACAATTCCTACGAGCAATATCCCCTCCCCATTTAAAAAAAACTACATTATTTTTAAAAAAATCCTATAGATTTTTTATAAAAAGTTTGTCCATAAATTATTAAAACTTGTTTGATACATACATACATACATATATATATATATATATGTAAAAATTATATTTTGTTTTACAGGGAATGACTATTCAATCAAAGTCACTTAATTTTAACACTTTTAAAATTTAGTATTTTTAATAGAGTAGTCAAACATTCTTATAAGAGTAACCGGGCCTTAATGTTCATTTAAAGCCTAGAGTTTATTTGGCCAATGGTGTGGCCCATAGAAATTAGAGACCGCCATACTCATTGGCCTTAAATCCTAGAGTTTGATTAGGCCCACGGACCGTAGACATCAGCCGCCATTCTATAGGGCCTTAAACTCCCTCGATTTTCCTGAAAGCGCAGAGTTGATTAGGCCCATAATGAGGCCCAGATAAACATTTGACCGCCATACTCATCGGGCCTAAATCAGTCTCTACTCTCTAGTACTCTCTCAACTTCTCAAGAACCCCTGTAAGCCCTCTCCCTCCCTCCATACGCTCCCTCCCTCCATACGCTCTCACTCGTTCCATACGCTCCCTCCCTCCATACGCTCTCACTCGTCGGGTCTTAGTACTGTAACTATCGTGCTAGTTCCCTCATTCTGGAGCTTGTTCTCACTCTAGGTATGTTCTCCGTCTCCATGTTTCTTCTATATCTGTGTTTATGGTACGTATTATTGTTGTTGGGCGTGCATAGAAAGTATTTCGAGTTTTCGACTTAGGTTTCTACGCACAACAACTCTCCTTCGATTATCATTGAGTTGAAATTTCGAAAACTCGCTTGAGTTCTTTAAATGGAGCGAATAATTGAGAAGAAAGTGGGGGAATAGTCGAGAGCTAATTTGAACTAGTGATTGCATATAATTGTTGAATGTTGTTGTAATACGTGTTCTAACTTCTAAGTGTTTTGTAAAGAAGATTATGTATGGATTAAATTAAGTCGTTAGAGATTTGAGAAAGAAATTAAACAAAAAGAAGTTACAGAGCTATTGGAATCTTTTGTTTCAACATAATTAATATCTACATTTTCTGTTGATATGAAAGGAAATTCGCTTGGTTGCAACAATTTACCAGAAATTACAGTGAGAATTGTAAAGCGGACTGTATCTCGATCTTGAACAAACATATGAGTGAAAGAAGTTAGGAAATAGGAACTCAAGCATGATTAGATAAATCTGGGAGCAGTATTTGATTTTAATTTTCCAGTTTCGTTTGGTTAATTAGACCAAATTACAATCCAACACTTATTTCTTTATGGATTTTTATAATTTACTTTATTGATAATGGCTGCATCTGAAACCTAGTATCTTTAACAATATGACAGATTCATATTAACAAAATGGATGATAGTTTGTATGATGAGTTTGGTAATTATGTTGGACCTGAAATTGAGTCTGATCAAGAGAGTGACGGAGAGGATGATGAGGAGCTTCCTGACCAGCCCCATGAAGAGGAGGTGACATCAGATGGTGAGGGTGGAACCTCCGGTCCCAATGGGTGGATTACTGCCTCACATGATGTTGATATGGATAACCAGATTGTTCTTGCTGAGGACAAGAAGTATTATCCAACAGCGGAAGAGGTTTATGGTGAAGATGTTGAAACATTGGTTATGGATGAAGATGAGCAACCTTTAGAACAACCGATAATTAAACCTGTTAAGAACATCAAATTTGAGGTCGGGGTGAAAGATTCTTCGACATATGTATCAACCCAGTTTCTTATAGGTCTAATGTCAAATCCTGCTCTGGTTAGAAATGTTGCCCTTGTAGGCCATCTCCAGCATGGCAAGACAGTATTCATGGATATGTTGGTTGAGCAAACACACCATATGTCCACTTTTGACCCGAATAATGAGAGGCACATGAGATATACAGATACAAGGATTGATGAGCAAGAGAGAAGAATATCAATCAAGGCTGTCCCAATGTCACTTGTTCTCGAGGATAGCAATTCAAAATCATACCTGTGTAACATAATGGACACTCCTGGTCATGTCAATTTCTCAGACGAAATGACTGCCGCTCTCAGGCTAGCCGATGGTGCTGTTTTGATTGTTGATGCTGCTGAAGGAGTTATGGTAAGTAACTTATGGTTAGGTATAGTTTACAGTCACTAATAGTTAGACCATATTTTTTAAGACGTTGATTGATTTTCACTGATGTTAACCTATAATGGAAATAACCAGTTCTTCATAAATGAAGGAACTCAGTCCTTAGAAGAAAGTTTTGAACTAAAGAACAGACTACAGAGTATTATAAATTTCTGGGAGCGTATGGACACTTCAACTAAGGTCTTTTCACATTCTCCAGTCAGTTTCTCTTACATGATAACATTCACTCCTAATTCAACTGTCTATGAGCTTAGTGCCAGAGTGGTTTGGTTTCAACTCTAGTATTTTAAGAGCTATCTTGTATGGTCCTATTTGGTACTCAGCCTATCTGGACATGACATAGCTGCTTAGTCTGATATTTTTTATTCTTGCCCTTCATAGGTAAATACAGAAAGAGCCATTCGCCATGCAATTCAAGAGCGCTTGCCAATTGTAGTTGTGATTAACAAGGTAATGTTTTAATTTCTCTTTTTCGACTCCCTTTACGTATGCTGCAGTTATGATTTTTGTCTTCATGTTGATTATGCTTCTGTCACTTCCATGTCATTATGATTTTGTGTAATATCACAATGTTATAATTATTTTATTATTTTATGTACAGGTTGACAGGCTGATAACAGAACTTAAGTTGCCTCCAAAGGACGCTTACCATAAGCTCAGGCATACATTGGAAGTGATTAATAGCCACATAACTGCTGTATCTTCAACTGCTGGAAATGTGCAAGTCATAGATCCAGCTGCTGGAAATGTTTGTTTTGCCAGTGCAACTGCAGGGTGGTCATTTACTCTGCAATCGTTTGCTAAACTGTATGTAAAGCTGCATGGAATCCCATTTGACTTTGAAAAGTTTGCATCTCGTCTTTGGGGAGATATCTATTATCATCCAGATACCAGGACCTTCAAAAAGAAGCCCCCATCCACTGGAGGGGAAAGATCATTTGTTGAGTTTGTACTCGAGCCTCTCTATAAACTCTACAGCCAAGTGATTGGGGAACATAAAAAGAGTGTGGAGGCAACTCTTGCAGAGCTCGGGGTCACTCTCAGTAATGCTGCTTACAAATTGAATGTTAGGCCCTTATTAAGGTTGGCTTGTAGCTCAGTTTTTGGTTCTGCCTTAGGCTTTACAGATATGCTGGTTAAACATATACCTTCTGCTAAAGAAGCTGCAGCCAGGAAGGTTGATCATATATACACAGGGCCCAAAGATTCAACAATTTATCAGTCAATGGTAGATTGTGATCCTTCTGGTCCCTTGATGGTTAATGTGACTAAACTGTATCCAAAGCCCGATTGCAGTGTTTTTGATGCTTTTGGTAGGGTCTATGGTGGTAAGATCCAGACGGGGCAGACTGTGCGTGTGCTTGGAGAAGGCTATTCTCCAGATGATGAGGAAGACATGACGGTGAAAGAAGTAACAAAACTATGGATTTATCAGGCTCGATATAGGATACCTATATCAAGTGCTCCTCCAGGTACGTGGGTTCTCATTGAAGGCGTGGATGCTTCTATAATGAAGACTGCGACTCTCTGTAATGTTGATTACGATGAAGATGTGTATATATTTCGGCCTCTTCAGTTCAATACTCTTCCAGTAGTGAAAACAGCTACAGAGCCTCTAAATCCAAGTGAATTGCCAAAAATGGTGGAAGGTCTCAGGAAGATCAGCAAAAGCTATCCTTTGGCCATTACTAAAGTTGAGGAATCTGGGGAGCACACTATTTTAGGCACTGGAGAATTGTACCTGGATTCAATCATGAAGGATCTTAGAGAGCTCTATTCTGATATAGAAGTGAAGGTAGTTTCCTTTGTCAATGACAGAATATCATTGACATTCTGTATTTCTCTCCTTGCCATACAGCAGTGAACATATTTCACTTTTCGAGCTTCCCTTTTCTTTTCTTGTAGTTGTATTAAAATGTTTCTTCTTTTACTTGTCATGCAGGTGGCAGATCCTGTTGTTTCATTTTGTGAGACAGTGGTTGAGTCCTCATCAATGAAGTGTTTTGCTGAAACACCAAATAAGAAGAATAAAATAACCATGGTAAGACGAGGAGATATTTTCATTTTACTGTTCTTTATTTCTGTTGTTTCAACTGCTATATAGACTTATAAACAATACAGCTTGTTTAATATGATCAAATACTTCTCTTTTTGGTGTTCTAGATCGCAGAACCATTGGAAAAGGGGCTTGCAGAGGACATTGAGAATGGTGTTGTTAGCATTGATTGGAGTCGAAGACAGCTTGGTGACTTCTTTAAGACAAAATATGAGTGGGATTTGCTCGCAGCACGATCTATATGGGCATTTGGCCCTGATAAACAGGTAATCCAGCCATTTTAAGCAGTAGCAGGACAAGTCACTTCTTATACATATACATTTTCATTGATTGGCTTTGTGTTTTCTTAATGGAAAAAAGTTTGTATTTGCAGGGACCTAATATCTTATTAGATGATACACTTCCCACTGAGGTTGACAAGAGCTTGCTGGGTGCAGTCAAGGATTCCATTGTTCAAGGGTAACTAAGTTTAACCCTTTTTTTTTTGTTTTTGTGTTTCTGATTTCTTCATCTTGTCTGCCGTTAAGGATTTGACATTATTTTGCACAGATTCCAATGGGGTGCTCGAGAGGGTCCCCTCTGCGATGAGCCTATCAGGAATGTCAAGTTTAAAATAGTTGATGCAAGGATTGCACCCGAACCATTGAATCGGGGATCAGGTCAAATCATACCCACAGCTCGACGTGTGGCCTATTCTTCCTTCCTTATGGCAACCCCTCGACTAATGGAGCCTGTGTATTATGTGGAGGTATAAACATGATTCGGTGATGGTTCCTCCGCCCACCTCCTCAAAATTTTTGTTTTCTTGTTCACTTTAACTGTGCATGTGTGTTTTCCCTTTTTCTTTTGTTGAGTTCTGGGAAAATAAATCTGTTGTTTATACTAGCTACCCAATTGCTGTGCTTTTGAATGGACTTGCATGGCAGTGATAGAGTGGTCGACATGCTGATGGCGCTAACTTTGTAATGTTGGTTTCAGATACAAACACCGATTGACTGCCTATCTGCTATTTATACGGTGTTGTCTCGTAGACGTGGACATGTTACAGCTGATGTTCCTCAGCCAGGCACCCCAGCATACATTGTGAAGGTATGGTGGCTATCCTTTTCCTACAAGTTCCCCTTTAAAAATTATTATGTTCTCTTTTCTAGTGTTAATTTTTTTTCCATTGTTTCAGGCATTTTTACCTGTTATTGAATCATTTGGTTTTGAGACGGATTTGAGGTACCATACTCAGGGCCAAGCATTTTCCCTCTCAGTGTTTGACCACTGGGCTATTGTTCCGGGGGATCCACTAGATAAGAGCATAGTTCTGCGGCCACTTGAACCAGCACCCATCCAGCACCTTGCTCGTGAATTTATGGTGAAGACAAGGCGGAGAAAGGTATAACTTCTTCCAACCTTCTTCCCTCACCTTCTCTTAGAAGTGCATGCATCCGCTTTTCTGGACCTTGAAAGTTTCTTTGGCTGCAATGTATAATGCATCCTTTGTATTTTTAAGATGCCTTGAAAAGTACACAAATTTATTGCCCTTGCACCTTACTAAGGCCGGACAAACACAATTACCTTTTCAAATAATAATAATTCATATGTGATCATGTTTTGCCATCCAACATCTAGGAGGTGTACTGGCTAAGCAGTTTTCTTTTACCAATGAATTTCCACACCACTATATGATTTGAAAAGTTAAAATGTCTGATGCTGCAAATGGTCACCATTTGGGTTTACGCTTACCTATTAGTTGTATTTGGCACATTCCTGAGAGGGAGAAAATATGGAAAAAATGAGAGTACCTTGCAACTAGCCAGTGTGTTTGCGATGAATTTTGCAGGGAATGAGCGAAGATGTTAGCATCAACAAGTTCTTTGATGAGGCTATGATGGTGGAGCTGGCTCAGCAGGCAGCTGATATTCATCAGCAGATGCTATGATGGGAGTCCACATGATGTTGTGCACCTGCATTCATAGCCATGCCGTTGAGGTTTTTACGGGCAATTAATTGCGTGCCTTGTCTTGTACCAAAACTCTAGCGCTCGTTTGTACTAGCGACCCACTGGCAAGCTATTGCTGATAAGCGCAAACAATGCCAACCTCACGTCTGGTATCATTGGATCGAATTAATATTATAGTTCCGTTTCTTCTCTTTTGTGATAAAAGGTGTTACAGTTTGAGCGGCTTAGTATCTGTAATTGTCTGAGATATTAGTTCAATCGGATCTTACTTGCATATTTGATGAGGGAATGGACCCAACTTCCATTTTGTGTTTTTGGTTGATTTCCTAGTTCTTTCTACATTGCTACTTGTCTCTTTGTTGCTGGAACGTCCAACCTCTTAGATTAGACCAAGAAGCTAGTTACTTCTCTATTTAAGTTTCTTCTAAATATGATCGATTACTGGCTTCAATCGCTGGTAGTTAATTGAATTGCTACTCATGTGATGCCCCCCTTCCACGAAATTTCGTCTCAACAAAACTGATTGGCGAAGGAAGAGATTCACGGCCATCATGCTCTAAGCATTTGTAATTTTTTAAGGAAAAAATGAAAAGAAAATAAAAAAAAATAAAAAAAGAGGATATTTAGTCTCGGACAAGGCAGCTTCGAACATGCATGATGTCTTCTAAGTTCTAACTACCTTCCTCTTGTAGTTTGGAATCAGACAGAGAACACAAAATCCTAACAATTACCCCCATTTGTATCATCATTCCCTGCTTTTGCAGGCTTTCTAATACGACTTCAGTTTGAATATTCAACGATCAGTCTTTTGCGCACATTTTCATCTTCGTCGACCAGTTTTGATTAGATCTATCGTCATCTTGGACTGTAATCACAGGCTGCAACTTCCAATTTCATTGCGATGCAGTCGAAGACCGCAACGGTGGCCCCTGCTTTAACCCTCTTTCCAACCCTTAGACCCCCTCACCGAAATCTGATTTTCCACCAAGTTGCGGTCTTGATTCTCACTTTCTTCGCGTATGCTTCCTTCCACGCATCCCGGAAACCCCCTAGCATTGTCAAGAGCGTTCTCGGTCCCAAAATTCAGTCGAATTCCTCGGAAATTGTTACCGATTCAGTGTCAGTCGGATCCAATTCGACCTCCATCGATACTGGGTGGGCGCCATTTAACGGCCCCGGGGGAACGCAACGGCTCGGCGAGCTCGATCTGGCGTTCCTGTCGTCGTATTCCATAGGAATGTTTTTTGCAGGTCATGTCGGTGACCGGATCGATTTAAGGTTGTTTCTTGTGTTTGGGATGATGGGTAGTGGTGCTTTTACAATAATTTTTGGTTTAGGGTATTGGTTTAATGTGCATCTGTTATGGTTTTTCGTTTTTGTGCAAATTGTTTGTGGTTTGTTTCAGTCAATTGGGTGGCCTTGTGTTGTAGCAGTTGTGGGAAATTGGTTTGGGAAAGGAAAGAGAGGATTGATAATGGGTGTGTGGACCTCACATACCTCAGTAGGTAACATTATTGGTTCAGTTGTGGCCTCATCAGTCTTGGAGTTTGGATGGGGTTGGTCCTTTGTGATGCCTGGGCTTCTGGTGATAATGGTGGGGGTTTTAGTGTTTTTGTTTCTTGTTGTGAGTCCTGATGATATTGGATATGAGAATTTAGAGAAGGAGATTGAGATGAATGTGGAAGTAGATGGGATGGGGAATTTATTGAAAGGGGTTTCTGAGGAAGCTGGGCTTCTTGGTGCTGAAAATTCGGATTCTGCTGAGCTTGTTGAAAGTAAGGAACCGGATTCTTTGGTTGCCATTGGGTTCTTGGAGGCATGGATGTTGCCGGGTGTCGCACCATTTGCGTTCTGCCTCTTTTTCTCTAAGCTGGTGGCTTACACTTTTCTGTACTGGTTACCCTTCTACATAAGGCACACAGGTATTATCTTCTTCTTGCATGAGAATATGTCATTGCTTTAGTGAACTTTAGGGTGATGCTATGAATTGTATTTCAATTTACATAATGTTCCTCATCGTGCTTTGTGCATAGTTTTGTATGCAAATTAACTATGAATGGTGTTATGAACTCATAACAACTCATCTATGCTGTTAGTTATGGCGATGGCATGAAGATTTACTTACTGCTGTATTGTATGTGATGCATTTCTATCATTCTTGGACAAATTTGTTGATAAGCTTTCTGCTTAGTTAAGATGCTGAATGGTCAATGTACTTTGTTGGGTTGCAGCTGTTGCGGGTGTGCATTTGTCACACAAAACAGCAGGTATCCTTTCAACAATATTTGACATTGGAGGAGTTTTTGGTGGAATCATAGCAGGATATGTTTCAGATGTTATCGAAGCTCGAGGACTAACATCAGTCGTATTCTTGTTACTATCAATACCAGCCCTTATTTTGTACCGGATATATGGCAGTCTCTCAATGATAACCAACATTGGATTGATGTTCCTCTCTGGGTTGCTTGTGAATGGTCCCTATTCACTCATTACCACAGCTGTCGCCGCTGATCTTGGTACGCAGGACTTGATTAAAGGCAATTCCCGTGCATTAGCCACTGTGACTGCAATTATAGATGGTACAGGCTCCATTGGGGCGGCTGTCGGCCCACTTCTGGCTGGGTATATTTCAACAAGGGGATGGAATAGTGTTTTCTTTATGCTCATTGTTTCTATTTCCTTTGCAAGTTTGTTCTTGATTCGTATTGCGAGAACCGAGATTAAAGGGAAGCTAAATGGATGGTCTTGAGAGAATTTTTGTACCCCTTCTCTGTCACCATATATGTATGCCAATTGGTATCTCATTTTTGTTCACAGAGAATTTTCAATATGTATTCATGTACAGGAATTCATTTGACATAAAACCAATACTTAGAATGCAGAATACTGACTTGTTTTTGTGCTTAGCTTTGAGGTATGCTGGTAACGGCAGCATTTGCACCACTTACCCTTTGTGTCTAGTTTTTGCAGAAAAGTACCAAATTAGGGCTTCTTTTTCAAGTTTTTTGTTTGAAACTCTTCATGTAGCGATACGATCCTGCTTTGTCTTTTGTCCCTGCTCGAGGTCTATTCATAAGCTGGTAGCAAGCTGGAAATGGCAAGCACCATGGTTGCCAATTCTTGAGCTTTAAGGAAAACCCAGAGAGCTGTCAAAAGGTCACCTTCTGGGCGAACGATAAATTGGCATCCAGATCATACAAAACATGGGCAGCATTTTTTATGGCACAGGGCGTAACTCGCAACCAAATAATTAAATCTTTCAGATATAAAGGTCCAATGGTAACGTAAATCAAACTACTTTCTTCCATTCACTTTAAAAGAAAGCCATATATTAGTCAAAAACAGATTCTGATCCAACCACTAGGCATCCTCAAAACCATGATTTAAGTTATTAACTGAAAAGGAAAAAACAGGAGGCATCAAAAAGTACACGAATTTCTAAAATCTAAACGATGAAAAATTCTTGAGGTTTCCCTTACATAATCTAATCAACAAACAGCCCAACCCATATGCTTGTGACAGGACCCTACCATGAAATTGCAAGCCAAAATCACATCCCGGTAAAGGCCTTCTTCCCACCGGCAGAAGATCCAGCGGGGATCACCTTCAACACATTGAATCTAACTGTTTTTGACAATGGCCTGCCAATTGTGATTCAAAAGAAGAGAAAATTACTAAGTTATGATGAAATTTCATTGATGCAGAAAAGAGAAACAAATGGGGGTCGAGTTTAAAAATTCTTACCTGCACTGGCCAATGATAACATGATCACCTTCCTTCACACGGAAGCATGGCGACACGTGTGCAGGAATGTTGGAGTGCCTTTTCTCATACCTAAGAGACACAAGGAAAAAATTATACTCTCCTACATAACAATCAGCATAGCAAAATAACAGAAAAAACCAACAAAGTAAAGCCGTATCATGCCTTTGGTACTTCTTCACAAAATGAAGGTAGTTCCGTCGTACAACAATTGACCTCATCATCTTGGCACTGTGGCAAGTTCCAGCCAAGATACGGCCCCTGATTGAAACAGTACCAGTGAACGGGCATTTTTTATCAATATAGGTTCCTGAAACAATTTTCATTCAAAACATTAATCACAAAAAAATTCCTAGTATTTTCATCTTAAAGCCATGTATAAACATACAAAAATTCTAGTAACCGGACATAGGTGAAGAAAGCAGGTTTTAATAAAATAAAAAATTCATCCCTAGAGAACTTGCAAATCTTGAAGTGAGCCGGGAAATCATTCCAATGAAATTAGAGCATCATATAAAAACAGTATTACCCCTTACAGAAAGTGGATGCCACAAACAACTATAAAATGGATGCACAAATCTAAAAGTTAATCAAACAAAGTAAGCAACAAATCTAACAGTCAATCAAGCAAAATAAGCAAACACAGACATATAACAATTTGCTCATGGGCACAAAGAGATGAAAAGCATTGTGAGCAAACCTTCGATGGCCTCTCTTGGAGTCTTGAAACCCAAGCCAATGCTCTTCCAGAAGCGGTTCCCGCCCTTTCCGGGTCTCTTTCCTTTCCCAGTTTTCTTTGAACTGTATTAACGTTTCCAATAAACAAGAAGCAACAAATTAAACACAGAGGCAACTACACAATCATCAAGAACAAAATAATTTGTTTTTACGTTCTTAAAATACCTCAAGAAAACTTTGGGCTGCTTCAGAAATGCCTTCTCGGTCTGCAGCAAATTAAACAGAACAAATCAGTTGGCTTTTCTTCCCTAAAACAAACGCATTGAGAAAGAACATTAAAAAGAACATTAAAGATCGAGATAAGAGAGCAAATGAATCAGACCTGCTCAGCCATGATTGAGAGCTGTCAATGGAGTCGGGAGTGTTCTCTGGTTATGGAGGCGTAGCTTGATAAGAGAGCTTCACTCGCTGGGAGGAAATTCTAGCCCTAATTTTCTAAGATATGAAGCGACGCAAGATGGGCCTTTTTCATAGCATGTGCCAGCGGGGGCGGTGGGACTAGGATACTTTGGGCTGGATCCTTATTGGGCTTTTTTTGCCCCTGGATCTATTTGTATTTTTTGGACCCATTTTGTTTTCTGGGTCCATTTGTGTGATTATCATTTTATATTAGTTGGCTTAAAAATTCTCATTAATCTAAAGCTGGGTTGTGACTCCACAAACCATACCACTTTTCCTTTAAAATTAAATTTCATAATGCCCATAATCTCCTTACGTGTAATTTCCATGAATTAAAACAAATTATGTAAATGGGGATCGGACGATCGGTAATGAAAGGGAGCTGCTCCATCTCAGCAGCCCGGACAGAGATACTGACTGTGTCCAACGGTTCTGTATTTCCATTCACTGAAAACATGATTAGGCCAAAACCAATATTAAACCCAGCAAACCATAACAAAGATGCTGGAATAACAAAACAAAATCATTATGGTTTAACCAAGCATCGGCCATAGCTAATCGAGCAACACTTAAATCGACAATGACAGGGCCATTAGAAGATAGAATCCAGTTTAAAGTCGGATAACACTTGCTGATACATCTTTCCAATATATAATTGAGAAACGAAATACAAATAAATTATCCCAAGAAATTGCCTATAACTTATGAATGATGCCTCTTCCCATGTGAAGTAAAAAGAACATGATATACAACATTTGAGAGACCTAGACAAGCCACATTCACCTGTCGAAGAGATGCATTATTTCACTCGAAAATCTTTAATCGCAACTTACATAACTATCAGCTCCGTCACCTAACACCTCATGCACCTGAAAAAGATTACTCCATCTGTACCATGAAAATCATATCAACTTTCCGCATTTTACAAAATCACTCCATCAGCATCCAAAAAGCTATATCGTATTTGACACTAGCAGGGAAGACAAAAAAATTCATTCACTTCAGCAAGGAAAAACATTGGCAGAATATGTGATTGGCTAGCTAATAGAACATCTTTAGTGGCTTTCACACAACAAAACAAAAGCTGAAAACACGAGGAAAAACATTTTAATAAATCTTAGTACGAAGCATCGACATATAAATCTCACCAAAGAATAATTTCGAGAGTGTCAGGACTTTCCTATGCTAATGGATTCATCTTGAGCAAATAGGAAAGTTGGTCCTTCTACAACAAAATTTATATTCAAGTGTTTTGCAATTCCAATTCTTCAATATTTTATCAACTATTTATATAATTTTCATCTTTTCTTTTGTTTTCATAAATAGGTCAGAAGAACAGTGCCAACCGAACTTCATTTTTAACTCAGTATGTCAATAACCTTTATCAACTTAATTTGCTTTTACAGGAATAACAATTGCAATAATGCACGTCTTTGAAAAAATTCCCTGCACAGCAGCTTTTGCCTGATGAATAACAATATTATGTAAAAAATATGCCACAAAGGTGTGCAACTGTAGTCCACGGGGATATTTGAATTTAGCAAGCCTTAATTATAGACATCCATCATCAACAAATTTTAAAATGAATAGAGGATTTATCACTTCATCTTAGATTTAAGCGCACTAAAAGGAGGCAGCAACGGAAGAGGCCAATAAAAGCTATAGGAAGAGGGGGATTAAGAAAGAAAGATGATGTTTCAAGAGAGCAATACCTTCTGACGTTTTGAACTTGGAGGACTTGGCTCATTATCACTTTGTCGACGTAAACTTCCAACATCAGATGTCTCAGCCTGCAAACACCACAGGCTTTGGTTGGTGTTAAAAGAGTGATGATATTATGGGCTAACATGACAGTTATATCTAGTGAAATGATATATGCGGATATGGTAACTACTGAAGCATACTTGCCTGGGTTGAAGAATCCTGACTCATCCCATGAACAGGGTTAAGTGTTTCTCCCTGTGGTACAATTGTTGACGCAGAGTCTACTTGTTGAGAAATGAAAGGAATGATCTCCTGAAGCAAATTAGACAAAAATATTCCTTCATCTGTTGCTCCATGTTCTGCTTCCACAGGAGCACTGGATCTCCCTGCATGCTCAGAAACAGAACCTGTTGCTGTTCCTTGTGAGCTGGCATCTTCTACATGTATCTCACCACCAGGAACGAGGTTCCTTAAAAACTCAAAAACACTGTTGGGGATCTGCCCTTCAGGTTCTTGTCTGTTTAGGGTCCCACCAGCTGAGAGGATGTTGATGCTTACACTGCGGGGATTTGATGGCTCCGGCCGTCTTGGAGCTGGAGTTGGTAAGGATCCTGCCAGAACAAGATCAAAAATCTTGGTCAACTAATACATTATTCAATGAACCTAATCTCCTCCTACGACCATTTAATCAAACTCCCAAAGCAAGTAAACCACGTCTAGATTCCAGAACAATCTTAAAGTTGAACTTCAAACAGTACCAGCCAAATTGTTTCGAGCATGCCTAAACAGAGAGATTGAAATAAACTTTCGAACATTACCCATGCAAAAGCTCCTCCAAAATGTGCGTAAACCAAATTGTCTTAAGGAAAGGAGAATGGACTTTCACATACAGCCTTTCTGACAGTAAAGGCATATAACCTGTGAAGAGAAAAACAAACTGACGAAACTTCTGCACCCTCACCTTACAACTGAAGGGGGCATAAGTACACGGAATAATAAACTTCAAAGAGCACAATCTTCCCTTACCTAACATTATCTATCACAGTAAAGTTAACTACAAAGCCACAATTCTCCAATGCTTATGTAGGCAGCGACCTGCATTCTAAAGTTTATAGCTTGACCTCCAGCATGTCCTTGAAACATGACGAGAAAAGAACTAACAGATGAATACTTTTCTATGGTGGTTGCGCGGGAATGGAGACACTATTATCTTAACTGAGGCAGCACTAAGCTATAAAGCTACAGTTAGAATATAAAATTATAAAGAAATGCAAAATCATAGGGAAAGAGAAAGAGCAAGCATGGGTGGGATTATTTTCCCCAAGCCCCAAATTCAAGAAGAAAAAAACACTGCAGGTTTTAATTGTGGTATTTTATTTAAATATGGAAAAGGGTGAGAAAAAAAATCGTTAATATATTTACTTTAATATTAACGAAAAATATTTTCATTAATTCCTGTTGATGTTCTCATAGATTCATGTAGCCAATCCCAATTTTTGGTATAAAGGTTTTGATGATGATTATATACCCAACCAAATGCAACCATAGGGAGAAAGAACACAAGGAATGGGATGGCTAATTGGAAGTACCAGAGTAAGACGGGGTTCAAAATAAATAGAACATCTCTACACCATAGGAAGTCCTACTTTGTCATGTGAGTTAAATGCAAGGACGAATAATAACAGTTGCAGTACCATAAACAAAAATACAAGATATAAAAGTGAAATATACAATTACAAGGAGAGGCTTAAACTAAACATTAGAAAAGCCAGTGGTTCTACTGAACTTACCACCTCTGGAGTGATCATTGTCGTTTGGTTGTTGCACAGCAGATTCAGGAGTAGTCTGTTGCCCAGTCTGGAGACCAGGAGGATGATGCTCCCCAGATGCTTGAGAGCCCTGTTCACCACCCAAATGTGCAGAAGATACATTTTGGAATCTTCCAAGAAGAGGATATAATAAACCAATAGAGTTTTCAGATGTATCAGAAGGTAGGCGACTGAAGGAACCAGGAACAGCAGCAACCACAGTCCTAATTGGCACCACCCTTACACCCGGCTCCCCGGCAAGAGATGGACCTTCGGAAACCAACGAAGATGTCTGGTTACCATCAGTTTCACTTCCAGAACCTATCGCTGGGTTTCCCTGCACTGTTTGCTGCTGATTATCACCGCCATCTCGATTACCACTAGGTGCTGCAGCTGTCGATGAACCTTTTTACATGACAAAAGAAAGTTGATAGTATACATAGTCTACCTCAATCAGAGCAATTGGCTGAGACATCAAATTTAGAGGGTACCTCTTCGTATTTGAATATCAATACGCCTTGGAAGAAACCCAGTAGTGATCCCATTAGCTAAATCAGAGCCAGGCTGCACAGATCCCATGGGGATGCCACTAAAACTTGTGCCTTGAAAAGGAAGAGGCTGCAAAAACTTATTTTATAAGTGGAACCCAAAAATGAAGCTTAAACACAGAATAAGTCTAATAACATGCTTTAATTATCACCTGAACCATTAGAGGATTCGGACCAGATGGCGATATAAAGACTGGAGGACCAGCATTGACTACAGCTTCAGACTGTATAAGAAATTAATCACAGCAACATAACCCACATTAATCCAAAGGACGCCTCGGATGGGGCAGTTGAGATAGTCTTACCGGTGCTTGGCCTAATCGCAGTGACATGGTCGTACGTCCAAGTTCCAGTAAAAATGCTCCTAAATTATGTAAGAGAACTCCTGTTCTCCATGCACTGGACTGAGTGCTCATACGTGCTGAGGGATCTGTAATATTTCCTTGATTCTCCAATTGTGTTGCAAGTTGCTGATCATACAAAACAAATTAAGAGTCTTCCCAGAGTATGGGAGAAAAGAACAGTAAAAGGTTATCTACAAATACCAGGTCATTATGGGGAAGGTTTTTTGGAAAGCAGATTTTTACACATACATGTGTGTTTGCAAGCTCATGTATCTCTAGCTGGATTGGTACAAATATTAATATCTACCTATATATCTATAGAGGATAAATATCCAAGGTAAGGATATACCCATTAAAAAAATAAGGAATTGAGGAAAAAGACAAATTTTGTTTATTCTTAACTAATTAACTTGCTCATGCTTTTGATAACTAAAAAGGAAAATATGGTTTTCTACTCAAAAACCTTAAGAGCAACACAAAAATAAAATTTAGTAATTGAATGTGGAAAATTAGCTAAACACACCAAGAAGCACTCTCCAACTTGCTCTCTGAGCAACTGTCTTGTTGACAGCATAACTTCTGCCAAGGATGCAGGTGTTGGAAGCCCTTCTTGTACTCTCCCAGGATGTGCTGTGGAACTAGAATCTCTTTCCTCAGTCCTATGCAAGGAAGCTGCTTCAGCATTGTTGCCCACACCCCTGCCTGTTTGCACCAAGAATTATTGTAGGAAGTAGGAACAACTAAAATAAGCAAAAAAATTATTATTAAAAAACTGACCAATTGCATCAAATTCACGCCTCAAATTGCTTGAATATTGGGACAAAGTTGTCAAAGAATCAGTGATCACCTGCAAGTGACCAAGAACTTAGTATTATAATAAGAAGATACAGGATAACATTCCATACTTATGTTAGTTTTAGGTCATATATATTATAAAAGAATTCAAGTAGGAGGTGCTAAAAAGAGGAGAAAGACTGAAAAGACATGGATGGAAAGGACGAGAAACGACAAGGACTGAAAAGGATTAGGTGAGAGAGCAATACAAGAATAAACAGAAAAATAAAATTCATGTGATGGATTCATGTAGCCGACCCAGACATCGTTTGGGATAAAAGGGTTGATGATGATGCGGATGATATAGTACATAAAATAGAATAAAAAGAAATAGTAATCAAAAAACCAAAACTCACAGGAGGTGGTAGAGGCCCCAATGAAACTGCAGTTGGAAGTCCAAAAGCTGTATGTAATCTGCCAGACTGACCCCTCACGCTAGCTTGTTCAGGTTGTGACTGAGATGCATCTGCCACGACACTCGCACCTCCTGGTCGTGGATCACGATCCTTCCACAGCATCCCACCCAAAGTGCGATCAATTATTAGAACATGTAATGGCTTTACGAATATATACCCAATGGTAATTCAAGTTATTTTAATTTATTTTAATCCTTGCCCATCTGCAAGCATGTAAAGTGTTCTGTCTTGTGCATAAATTGCACATCAATAGAGGAGGGAAGAAGCCCAGCAACATGTTCCAGAATATGATCATACAGAAACAGTCATTTCATTAAAAAAATGTGAAATTAAGAGTTACCCTGGAGTCAACCCCTTCACTGCGACTCCTAGCATTTGAAAATCCAAAAGAACCAAGAACAGCAGATACAATCTGATCGGCCATAAAGAAGATAAAAGATTGTCACCAAAAGAAAATAAAATCTTGTCTACACAGAGAAAATGCTCAAAATAACTTCATAGCATTACCCGACTAATTTCTGGAGGAACTCCATCCCCATGATCAGGGACACTGAAAGTTTCGATTACGACACTTGGGCCAATGCGAGTCCCATGACCATAAGCTGAATCTGCGGCAGTATCACTTGCTGCAAACATTAAAATCAAGCGGTAAAATGTCACAACTAAGCCAAGTGTACAGGTTATCCACATCAATACAATAAACAGAAGCAGCTTTTAGCAAGTAGTCAGAAGACAGATCAATACAGACAGAATACAATAAAGAAGTGTTCTTTGCGTGTGCTGGTGCACTAGAGCAATATCTATAAGGTCGTTCAAATGTTCTCACTTTTCACAAAAAAAAAAGGTGCTGAACATGTTTAGAATAAAATACTCATAAGAAGTGATGATGCTAAATAAAACCAGGATTACTAGGAAATCCATCAGATGGTGGTGGGATGGGTTGCCTGACCACCATATGCAAGGTGTGACCATCTTCAACATCTAATTCATGTTAAGTCAATTACTCAAAATAAAATGCTAAAATATGAATGGAACAGACAACAAGAACAGTGGAAAGCAAAACAATATTTGTGCTCAGCCAGAAAGACTAAGAAGGCATTTCCTATATGAGTGAAATATAATTGATAGAATCCCTACATTCATACAAATCCTAGGTTTTGATAAAAACTGAAACTACTAGTAGAACCCCATTAATTGTAATATGAAAGTAGGCTTCTGTAGCATTTTGGGTAGACTAACTATATGTTTCTCTTCTTCTTCTTTTTCTAGGATCCTAAGTAGATGTTTCAATATAATGAAGCAGAGTTAGATGACGATGAGGTGGAAAGATTAATATTAGCTTTCAAAGGATACGATAGGCTGAGAGGAGCTGATCATCCTTTAAAACCCTTCCACGGCAAATCAAACGTTGTTGTTCTGATAAAACACCAGTAACAGAAGCTATCCTCTCCTTCAAAGCAGGAACCGGCATCTACAGGGATATTAAGAGAAAAATATCATGAAACCCAATCAATTCTGCAAAAAAGACTTAACACTCTGCTTTAAAAATGACCTTGCCAAACAGTACGACTCTCAACCAAAAAGAAAGATTAAAAAAAGACGTCTTGTCAAAGTGTTGCACATGTACATATAACATTGTCGGTTTTCACGTTGCTAAATGAATAGAAGTTTTAGGAAACCTTTGATGTATATGGTGTATCAATTTTGATTCTTAAAGGATAATTCAAAAGCTCATAACCATAAACACAGAGAGGAAATCTCTGAGTTACTTTGAATGAATTTGAGAGCATAAAATTTATTTCGAGTCAAATAGTGCAGACAGAATCTCAAGAAAACTACAGATACTGATATAGTGAAAATCAAGAAAGGAAAAAAAAAAAAAAGAGAGAGTAGAAAAATGACCTGTTTATCCACTCTCAACGAATAGGTTTGAGAGTCCAATGTTTTTATTTTTATTTCAATTGTTGTTTCCAAACCTCCGGTCCCATCGACCAGAGCAGTTTTGTTGCCGGCAGTACTTCCCATTGTCAGACCAATCGGATAACTGCAAAAAGAGATAAAGATAGGTATCTCGAGATCAATAACAAATCACCACATCAACTCCATATCGTACACTTATGGCATCAAATATTCTCTAGCAACAACAACTGCTTAGCATATCACATAGACATCTTTCCAAACAAAGCTCATCCTCTAACTAAATGCATTGATACTGTGGAACCCCCAAAGGTGAGGGCAGCTTTGCTGGCAAACCCCAGATACTAGCAATTACCAGCAAACCAATTGTATCAGTAGATGTAAAAAAACATAAATTATCAAAAAGATCGTTTCAAACATCACCACTACTGGCATTGCCATCACTTCTCCTCCCATTTTCATCAAAACAGGTTTACAAACTTACAAATGCCATAAACCGTTCCCTACAATTAACCAGGCCCAGTAACCTCGAATTAGCAGAAGCTGAAACCCTAACCTCAAGGTTCTTAATAGCTTCCCATTCCAAAGTATAAAAATTTTAACACAGTTTTTCAATCCAAGATAAAAGCCCCCATAATTCAACACCTGTGTCACCTTCCAATCAAAGAAACACACAGAGCCTCGAGTGCCCCAATATCAAATTCAAATAACAAAGTGATTCCTAAAACCAAAAACCACAAATCGCAAGAAAATTTCCGATCTTTCTTACTCTCTGATAGCATGAAATCATTCAACCGGTTGAACACAGCATGAAAAAGTCCCGTGCATATTCGCATACATACAACCGCCTTTAACAGTCCTTGAGTCATCGAAATAGTAAATTAAAAAAATAATAATAATCAACCTCAAACCGCGAAAAAATTCAACGGGGAAAGCCCTAATTGGGGTATGGATAGGGAAGAGTAAAGGCAATAAACAAGAACAGAACGCGAAGCTACCTGAGACCGAGAAACAGAAGGTAAGCTCGTACGAGATTCACGAGAAGGAGAGCTCCAGAGAGAGGACGATAGGTGACTAAAATACTATTATTCTACTCCTTTTCTTCTTTAAAATCACATCTTGGACTTCACACATGGGCTTGGGCTTGAGAATATGGGTTTGAACAAAATTCAAATGGGCTTGGGTTTTGTAGGTCCATTTGTTCTCTCTCGCTTCCTTAGTTGGCTAAAATAGTCATACAGTTTGATCTTCTTCCCTTCCTTTCACTTCACACATGGGCTTGGGCTTGGGAATATGGGTTTGAACAAAAAAGATTCAAATGGGCTTGGGTTCTGTTTGTCCATTTGTTCTCGCTTCTTTAGTTGGCTAAAATAGTGATAGTCTGAATGTTGTTCTTTTTTGAGTTATGATTTGGAGAAATGATACGTATATTCTCCATCATTTTCAGATGCAAAGCCTTCAAGCATTCGCATCTCAAATGATGTTTGAAGTTCACCAATTTAATTTGGATGTTTCTAGTAGATTATTGTGGATGTTTTGGATATGAATTATAATACGGCATTTAATTTTGGAGGTTTGATATGAGATATTTGATTTTGGTATATGTTTTTATGTAAAGGATAATGGTATATGTGGTTTGTTATACGCAGGAAGGAAATGAACAAAACAAATGTTTGGTATACGCAAAAGGGAATGAACAAAAAAATAGAACATTGAAATAGTGTAATCTTTACCTGCAGTCAACTAGTCTATACCTGCGGTTTATAGAGCAACATGCGATTTATATTAAATACATATAATAATTTAAAACTTTTCATACTTTATAAATACACTTACATGGAAAATGAGTGACGCACTCAGTCACGACTAAACCAACATAACTTGAAATCCATCAATAAAATTGAGATATATCTCAAAATATTATTAATTCATATATACTTTTGCGCTATAACCCTATAAATACTAAAAATAAGGAAACCTAATAAAATTAAAAGATTAATTTAACTAAAATTCTTATTAACTACTAAAACTCCTAATAATTATATTAGAAATAGATCTACAATAAGGAAAGAAAATAATTAAACTAACTACTAATTAATAAAGAAAACTACTAATCTTGTCCTACATCAATGAGAATACTAATATATATATATATACACTTTTAGAAAATAAAATACCATATATTCAATTAATGTTTTAGTTTAAACAGACAGGACTCAAATACCGTATACAAATTAATGTTTTAGATTAACAAAAAAAGTCTCGGTGCTTAGTGGTTGGAGTGTTTTACTGGGAGGTTGTGGATTATAGTCATACCCAAGATCAATATTCAAAAATTGCAGACATAAATAGATTGGAGGGTTGAACCGGCCGATTCAATGCAAATGACACCAATTCTCTCATGGTCGGTTCTAGGACACAGATCTGATTTTTGAAAACCTTGATTTTATTAATGTCATGCTCTCAAAAAGCGCATGTATAATTTAAAAACCACGACAACAGAAGATAGTTTATGCGGTCACTTATTATCTTTAGCCGCGGTTTCAAAAATGCGACTGATATTTACTTGTGATTTTGTAAGCGTAAGTATTATTCTGCATACACCTGCGGCCGTTGAATGATTACCGCGGTCCTGTGCTCAAAAAGCGTATGTATAGTTTAAAAACCGTGACAATAGAAGATAGTTTATAAGATCTCTTATTATCTTTAGCCATAGTTTCAAAAACATGGGAGGGTCACTTATTATCTTTAGCCGTGGTTTAAAAAATATGGGTGATATTTACTTGCGGTTATGTAAGCACAGGTATTGTTCTACGTACACCCGCGGGCGTTGAATAATTACCCGCGGTCGAGAAAACCACGAGTAAAGATCTTCCAACCGCGGGTAAAATCTTTACCTACGATTTTTATGTATCCATATATAAGCAAATTCTATTGTAGTGGTGGCAAACTTGTATGGATTTTTGTAGACATTGTAGAATTGATTTAATATAGCCTGAGCTCCAGAGGCACTTGTGGTGTGAATCAATGGAGAAGCAAGTGGTGATCATTGGAGCAGGAATAAGTGGTCTTCTGGCCTGTAAATACGCTATTGAAAAAGGTTTCAATCCTATTGTATTCGAAGCTGAAGAAAGAATTGGAGGAGTTTGGCTTCATACTATAGAGTCCACAAAACTTCAGAACAGCAAAGAAACTTACCAATTCTCTGATTTCCCATGGCCTTCATCAGTAACCGAAACTTTTCCGAAGCACTCACAAGTGATGGAGTATCTTGAATCTTATGCAAAACATTTTGATGTCTTGCCTCGCATAAGATTCAACTCCAGAGTCAATGGTATAGACTATGTTGGAGAGTCTTGTGAAGAGATTGAATCATGGGGACTATGGGGTGGAGCAGGAAAGCCTTTTGGCTCCAAAGGAAGGTGGCATATTAGTGTTCAAAACACCAAAACTTGCGCTACTGAGGTATTTTCAATCGTCTGGTTTGTTTTTTTTCCATAAATATTAAGTATAAGCTAATGATCATATTTTTGGGTAGGTGTACCAAGCTGAATTTGTAATCCTATGCATCGGACAATTCAGCGGTCTTCCAAATGTACCGGAGTTTCCTCCGAATCAAGGGCCGGAAGTCTTTAATGGCAAGGTACTGCATTCCATGGATTACGCTGCGATGGACAACATAAGTGCTGAAAATTTGATCAAGAAAAAAAGAGTTGCTATCATTGGTTCCCATAAATCTGCAGTTGATATAGGGACAGAATGCGCAAATGCAAATGGTTAGATAATTTTTAACTCACATTCTGTTAGGCATTCATAAAATGAGCTCAAAAGTCATTTGAAGCAGATTTCTAATCTGCCTGACTGACGTGCCATCGAAATTCAGGTGTCGAATACCCTTGCACCATGATTCAAAGGACTGCTCATTGGTTCCTTCCTGATAGCCCTTTGAGTGCACTGGCTCTTGGTTTCTTATTCTTTAATCGCTTTGCTGAGCTGATGGTTCATAAGCCCGGGGAGACATTTTTGCTCAACTTTTTGGCAACCTTGCTTTCACCACTGGTAAAAAAAAAGTCATCTTAACCCATGTATTTGCATATCTTTTGTTGCAATGAGCAAATATTGACTTTTTTCTGATGCCAATGAATTGATAATCAGAGGTGGGGAATTTCAAAGCTTATTGAGAGCTATCTTCGATGGAAGTTTCCACTCAAGAAGTATGGAATGATACCTAAACACAGTTTTCTGGACACTATCTATTCATGTCAAGTTGGAATGCTGCCGAAGAAATTCTACGAGAAAGTGGAAGAAGGAGGCATCATTCTGAAGAGAGCTCAAAGCTTTAGTTTCTGTCAAGAAGGTTTGGTTGTCGATGGAGAAGCTCGGCCATTAGAAACTGATGTTGTGATTTTCGCGACAGGATACAAAGGTGACGAAAAGCTCAAGAACATCTTTGAATCTGCATTCTTGAAAAATCTGTTGGACCCTTCATCCACTTCTACATTTCCCCTCTACAGGTATTATACACCAAACTATTAACTATAGTTACTTTCTTTCCTACTCATCTCCGTTGAAATGAATTTCTTTTAAGGAATGACAATATGTATCAAATGTAACAAACATCATTGCAGACAAGTGATTCATCCACGGATTCCACGACTGGCTGTAATAGGATATTCAGAGAGTTTGTCAAATTTGGGAATCTTTGAAATCAGATGTCAATGGCTAGCACAACTCCTTGACAGCAAGTTTGAATTGCCTTCCATAAGAGACATGGAGAAAGATGTGAAAATATGGGAAACTCACATCAAAAGAGTTGCAGGTAAGTATTTCAAGAGATCATGTATCAGCAACACCCGTATATGGTATAATGATCAGCTGTGCAAGGACATGGGATGTGAACCCAGAAGAAAAAAAGGATTTTTCAGAGACTTGTTTGTACCATATGCACCAGCAGATTATGCAGGACTCACTGCTCCTTAGTTAGATGTCTAAGCTACAACCAACATATGAATAATTGAATATGGAACCTTTGAAAGTCAATAAATTGTGTGTATGTTGGGTCAGGCCCATTTGGCATTGGATTCAATTTTCTCAATGGGCTCTCAATGAAGGGCCTATTGAAATTAGCTTACAATTTTGTTTACATGATTCGGCCCAATATTAGTGTGCTGGACCAATTGAATAGACCCAATTATGTTTTGTTTGCAAAACTTATTATTGTAATTCCGCTATACGATTATTTGAAAATATGAGTTAATAGAACTTGTGACGGAAAGATGGCATGTGTTCTAATTTGGTCCTTGACCATCAAATTATGTCAATTTGATCATCGAAACTTTAATTAGTACAAATTTAATCATTCGGACAAAAACTGCCCATTTTGGTCAATCACATCTTCGACTTCGCGCATGGGCTTGAGAATTGAGTTCACACATCACCACTACGGGCATTGCTATCACTTCTCCTCCCATTGTCATCAAAACAGGTTTACATATGTACTTACAAATGCCATAAACCGTTCCCTACAATTAACCAGACCCAGCAACCTCTAATTAGAAAATAAAATACCATATATTCAATTAATGTTTTAGTTTAAGCAGACAAGACTAAAATACCATATACAAATTAATGTTTTAGATTAACAAAAAAAGTCTTGGTGCTTAGTGGTTGGAGTGTTTTACTGGGAGGTTGTGGATTCTAGTCATACCAAGATCAATATTCAAAAATTGTAGACATAAATAGACTGGAGGGTTGAATCAGTCGATTTAATGCAAGTGACATCGGTTCTCTCATGGCCGGTTCTAGGACACAGACCGGACTAGGTCAGGTCCGATTTTTCAAAACCTTGATTTTACTAATGTCATGCTCTCAAAAAGCGCATGTATAATTTAAAAACCACGACAATAGAAGACAGTTTATGCGATCACTTATTATCTTTAGCCGTGTTTTCAAAAATGCAACTGATATTTACTTGCAATTATCTAAGCGTAGGTATTGTTCTGCGTACATCTACGGGTGTTGAATAATTACCGCGGTCTTGTGCTCAAAAAGCGCATGTATAGTTTAAAAACCGAGGCAATAGAAGACAGTTTATGCGATCTTTTATTATCTTTAGCCGCGATTTCAAAAACGCGAGAGGGTCACTTATTATCTTTAGCCATGGTTTCAAAAACTTGGGTGATATTTACTTGCGGTTATGTAAGCATAGGTATTGTTCTGTGTACACCTGCTAGCGTTGAATAATTACCCGCGGTCGTGAAAACCACGAGTAAAGATCTTCTGATGCTTGCTTTAGCAGCGGAAGGCCAACCGTGGGTAAAATCTTTACCTACGATTTTTATGTGTCTATATATAAGCAAATTCTGTTGTAGTGGTGGCAAACTTGTATGGATTTTTGTAGACCTCCTTGTAGAATTGATTTAACATAGCCTGAGCTCCATACTTGTGGTGTGAATCAATGGAGAAGCAAGTGGTGATCATTGGAGCAGGGATAAGTGGTCTTCTGGCCTGTAAATACGCTATTAAAAAAGGTTTCAATCCTATCGTATTCGAAGCTGAAGAAAGAATTGGAGGAGTTTGGCTTCATACTATAGAGTCCACAAAACTACAGAACAACAAAGAAACTTACCAATTCTCTGATTTCCCATGGCCTTCATCAGTAACGGAAACCTTTCCGAAGCACTCACAAGTGATGGAGTATCTTGAATCTTATGCAAAACATTTTGATGTCTTGCCTCGCATAAGATTCAACTCCAGAGTCAATGGTATAGACTATGTTGGCGAGTCTTGTGAAGAGATTGAATCATGGGGACTATGGGGTGGAGCAGGAAAGCCTTTTGGCTCCAAAGGAAGGTGGCATATTAGTGTTCAAAACACCAAAACTTGCACTATTGAGGTATTTTCAATCGTTTGGTTTGTTTTTTTTCCATAAATATTAAGTATAAGCTAATGATCATATTTTGGGTAGGTGTACCAAGCTGAATTTGTAATCCTATGCATTGGACAATTCAGCGGTCTTCCAAACGTACCGGAGTTTCCTCCGAATCAAGGGCCGGAAGTCTTTAATGGCAAGGTACTGCATTCCATGGATTACGCTAAGATGGACAGAATAAGTGCTGAAAATTTGATCAAGAAAAAAAGAGTTGCTATCATTGGTTCCCATAAATCCGCAGTTGATATAGGGACAGAATGCGCAAATGCAAATGGTTAGATAATTTTAACTCACATTCTGTTAGGCATTCATAAAATGAGCTCAAAAGTCATTTGAAGCAGATTTCTAATATGCCTGACTGACGTGCCATCGAAATTCAGGTGTCGAATACCCTTGCACCATGATTCAAAGGACTGCTCATTGGTTTCTTCCTGATAACCCTCTGAGTGCACTTGCTATTGGTTTCTTATTCTTCAATCGCTTTGCTGAGTTGATGGTTCATAAGCCCGGGGAGACATTTTTGCTCAGCTTTTTGGCAACCTTGCTTTCACCATTGGTAAAAAAAAAAAAAAACTCATCTTAATCCATGTATTTGCATATCTTTTGTGGCAATGAACAAATATTGACTTTTTTCTGGTACCAATGAATCGATAATCAGAGGTGGGGAATTTCAAAGCTTATCGAGAGCTATCTTCAATGGAAGTTTCCACTCAAGAAGTATGGAATGATACCTAAAAACAGTTTTCTGGACACTATCTATTCATGTCAAGTTGGAATGCTGCCAAAGAAATTCTACGAGAAAGTGGAAGAAGGAGGCATCATTCTGAAGAGAGCTCAAAGCTTTAGTTTCTGTCAAGAAGGTTTGGTTGTCAATGGAGAAGCTCGGCCATTAGAAACTGATGTCGTGATTTTCGCGACAGGATACAAAGGTGATGAAAAGCTCAAGAACATCTTTGAATCTGCGTTCTTGAAAAATCTGTTGGACCCTTCATCCACTTCTACATTTCCCCTCTACAGGTATTATACACTAAACTATTAACTATACTTACTTTCTTTCCCACTCATCTCCATTGAAATGAATTTCTTTCAAGGAATGGCAATATGTATCAAATGTAACAAACATCATTGCAGACAAGTGATTCATCCGCGGATTCCACGACTGGCTGTAATAGGATATTCAGAGAGTATGTCAAATTTGGGAATGTTTGAAATCAGATGCCAATGGCTAGCACAACTCCTTGACAGCAAGTTTGAATTGCCTTCCATAAAAGACATGGAGAAAGATGTGAAAATATGGGAAACTCACATCAAAAGAGTTGCAGGAAAGTATTTCAAGAGATCATGTATCAGCAACACCTACATATGGTATAATGATCAACTGTGCAAGGACATGGGATGTGAACCCAGAAGAAAAAAAGGATTTTTCACAGACTTGTTTGTACCATATGCACCAACAGATTATGCGGGACTCGCTGCTCCTTAGATGTCTAAGCTACAACAACATATGAATAATTGAATATGGAAGCTTTGAAAGTCAATAAATTGTGTGTGTGTATGTTGTGTCCGCCCATTTGGCATTGGATTCAATTTTCTCAATGGGCTCTTGATGAAGGGCCTGTTGAAATTAGATTTAGATTTTGTTTACATGACTGGGCCCAATATTAGTGTGTTGGACCAATGGAATAGTAGTCCAGATTATATGAGACAATCACATCATTTCTAAAATAATTTTGTTAATTAATTAGAGTTTTTCTTCATAAACCTGGACAAACATTTACGTACATCCTTTAATTAGCAGAAGCTAAAACCCTAATCTCAAGGTTCATAATAGATTCCCATTCCAAAGTTAAAAAAATTTACCACAACGTCTCAATCGCACACATAAATCAACACCTGTCACCTTCCAATCTAAAAAGCAAAACACGCAAACAACAAGAATTTCAAAGGGAAAAACACTGGTTGCGGTATGAATAAGGAAGAGAACAGGCAACAATAAACACAAGAACAGAACGCCAAGTTACCCGAGACTGAGAAAGACAAGGTATGATTGCTGGTACGAGATTCACGAGAAGGAGAGCTCTACATCTACATAGAGGACGATATGTGACTAAAAATACTAGTACTATTTTTCTACTCTTTCTTCTTTTTTTTTTCTTTTCTTTTTTTTTTTCTTTAAATCACATCTTTGGCTTCGCATATGGGCTTCAGAGTTGAGTTCACACACATGGCAGGCTTTGAACAAAATACAAATGGGCTTGGGTTCTCTGGGTCCATTTGTTCTCTCTCGCTTCATTAGTTTTATATTCATTATTACATTTGTTATTATACATAATATAATACTTCAAATATTTATTTAATATTTCCCTTGAAAGTTCAACTCCCTCCCGGTGCCTCTCCAACATTCCAGCTAGTCTAGATGTTGGTTGGCAATTGTAATTTTTTTTTAAAAAAAATAAATTAGTTATATAATGAGTGTATGAATTTATTTATATTATGCATCAAACAAAAACCAAATCAAATGCTAAACAAAAAACGTCAAACTGAGTCTCAACTTTGTCGTCAGATCTAAGTGCATATAGATTTTTCATTTGATGACAAGGTAAATTGAGTCAAAACTCAATATGTGTTGTTAAAAATATTACTCAAAATTTACCGAATTCATACAAATTGAATGATAAATAAATTCACCAACCGGCAACTCCTAAGCACCGAAATTATTAGTTTCAAGTGCAACCAAGACACAGAGACAATTGTTAATGTCACCACTCAGCACAAATGTCACACTTGGCATCATTGGGTCCAGAATTGCATTCCAATTTCAAATTCCAAAGAATAATAATAATACTTACTGACTCAAATACAGCAATAAGTGGTGGGATTATCTTTATAATTTTGATTTGACAGACTGGGACCAAAACAAACAAAAAAAAATAAATTTAATGGAAAAACATATTTAAAAAAGATAAAATTGAACATCATAGCCTGACACGTTCTTCACTAACCATCAAGATCTTTTGTAGACGCGGCTACATCTGTCCGTCTGTCGTTTGTCTACTTCTATTCATTCAAGCTTGAATTTACAAAAATCTCCTCATCACAACGGTACTTTCCGACATGTGTACTACTATTTTTTAGGAATATCAAACACAATTACAATATTGTCCTTGAATGCCTTTCCGAAATATTTATTTTCCCTTCAAATTGCATCCTAACTAAATATTATTCTTTCAGTCATAGTTATAGTGGGTCGAGTCGCGAGAGTTTGATGACCTGAATTTAGATTCATATCAAATGTTCAAAATATAAATTTATATAATGTCATTCTTAGTTATTACAATGATCAATTTGCCGAATATGTGTACTATCAATATTTTGAGAAACATTCATCACAATTACAATATTATTCTCTATCACCTTTTCGAAATATAATTTCCCATTGAATTGCATTCTTGTTAAATGCTATTATTCTTTCAATCAAAGTAGTTGTGCATTGCACGGGGTTGATGACTTGAGGTTAATCTCATATCGAATATTCAAAAGACAAATTTGTATTATGTCATTCTCAATTACCAAAAAATATCTTGAGAGAAATCATAAAATGATAATTTGGAGAGTCAAGTTGTGTAACTAGAATGATTTATTGTCAGCCAATTCATTTATTTCATGATAAATATTTGGAGAGTCGAGTTGTCAACTAGAAGATATTAATTATTTCACAAAATAAAGATGAAGCCACCATAAACCACCCTCGCTTAAGTGCTAGAATATGTGTTTGTTAATTTAATGACAATGATGCTATGAATAATGGTCAAGTTTTATCATTTATTTCCTATCTTTCTTGAAGGTTCAAACCATGCTTAGAAAAAGTTAAGAAACCCAAATCCTCATTCAATAAACTTCTTATACAAATGGAAAGTTTTCTTTTTGCAATGTCAATATTTATTTGTATAATAAGAAGTTTTAACAAAAAGGAAAAAGAAAAGCAAAGAAGGCTTCATTGTGAATTTTGTGACAAAAGTGAGTAAGGGGCAATTACGTCAATAAATGAATTGCCGACGAAGTAAAAATAAAACACAAACAAAAAGAAAAGCAGAGTCCTTTTCTTCCTTCCCAAAACCGTCATGTTCGCTTCACCTAATCTCTCTCTCTCTTAGTGCTCTAAATTTAGTTTCCTGTCTCCCTTGAAAAACCAGAATTAAGAGAGAGAAAAACAGAGATAAGCAATCATGTCATGGCTATGTAAGAAATCAAACCCACCATTCTTCATTGTCCTTCTGGTACCCACTCTGTTTCTCTTAGCTTCTTCAATACCCACCACTGCCTTTACTGATCTTCATACTCGGCATCCAGGTATTTCAAGTTGGTAACTTTTTGAAGGACGAGTTATTGTTTATTGTTTTGGTTCGCTTTTAATGTTGTTTGTATAACTTAAATCTTTGTTGTTTCTGGGTTGTATAATACTTGTGGGTCTAGTGCTTTTTGGTTACCGGAGCGGGTATCGAATAGTGGTTCCATGGGAGACAAGGAGGCATCTTCTTGCTGATGGAAATGCTGATAACTCCTCTCTGATACTGGCAGAGAAGAGAACAGACCGGAAAGATCCATTAAATGACTTTAAGCACTACACTGGTGGCTGGAACATCAGCAATGAACATTATTGGGCGGTGAGTATCTCTGTAGCCTATTCGGAGGAATTCTCTGATCTGGGTTTTCTTCTTCTTCTTTTCCTCTTTCTTTTCTCCTATTTTTGGCTGTCATTAATGGCCTTTGTTTTTTATTGATGACGTGGTTTTAGATTTTAGAATTAATAAATGCTAGTTTTTATAGTTATTTGTCCACGAAAGTTTGTCTTGGGTTTTGATTGTTCTGAAATTGGTTGAGATTCTGGGGTTTGTTTGTAAATTCTTTGTGATTGTTACGCATATTATGTAATGTCAAAGTTAGTTGCTTTAAACTTAATAATGGCACATTCTCTCATTTTAGTTCTTAAATAAATAGACAATAGTACTATGGGTTCTGATTTCTTTAACTGCAGCTTGACTTGATTATCTTACCTTGGCTATGTGTGGCGATCTATGTGAAGTTGTTGCCTTCAATCATTATCATGTTTGAAAATGGCTTGTGAAGTTGTTGCATTAAATCATTAACTCTCTTGAGAATTGGCTGTTGTATTGTATTTAGAGCCTTCTCCGTTTCTCAATTTGTTATATTTAGAATATATTTGTTGTTGTGAGACGTGTATGGCATCTTGTTTGGATCAATTGATGACTTTTCCCTTTGTCTGATCATTACCTTTTACATTGCAGTCTGTGGGTTTTACTGCTGCACCCTTCTTTGTTATTGCTGGAATCTGGTTTGTGCTCTTTGGGCTGGTCTTGTTCATTGTTTGTCTACACCATTGCTGTTGTCCAAGGGAGCCTTATGGCTATTCTCGAACATGCTACGCTCTCTCCCTTATTTTCCTCATAGTGTTCACCGTTGCTGCAATGTAAGTTTTTTTCTCTTCTCTCTTCTTTGATTAATTGTGTAGTTGTGTTTGTCCATAGTAATGGTTTGCTGAGACTCAATATTTTTTTTTTCACAACTTTAGTGCTGGATGTGTCGTTCTCTACACTGGTCAAGCAAAGTTTCACCATAATACTTCAAAGACACTAGACTATGTCGTGAATCAGGCGGATGATACTGTCTACAAACTCAGGAATGTGTCAGATTATCTTGCCATGGCTAAGAAGATTGGTGTGGATGCAATGTTTTTGCCAGCCAATATCCAGAATGAAATTGACACTGTGCAAACAAAGATAAAATCTTCTGCTTCGACTCTAGATGATAAAGCCCAGAAGAACTCTAAAAGAATTCAAGATGTCTTGGACTACATGTAATTAGAAGCTCTTACAACTTTTTTCCGTGCTTATGTTGCTTTGCTATAATTACTTGTACTTTATATTAATATCTATTGTTTTGCATCTGCAGAAGACTCTCCCTTATTATTCTTGC
Source organism: Tripterygium wilfordii (assembly GCF_013401445.1). Taxonomy (NCBI): domain Eukaryota; kingdom Viridiplantae; phylum Streptophyta; class Magnoliopsida; order Celastrales; family Celastraceae; genus Tripterygium; species Tripterygium wilfordii. Next base: position 501,667 of record NC_052240.1, on the reverse strand, counting down.
TGGTATAATGCTTGTTTTGGCATTTGTTGGATTTTGTAAGTGCCTTGCCATCTTGAGCTTTAGGTGGTGGATGTTGGATATATTTTGTATAAAAATGCAGGAATTTTAATGTTACCCTTTTCATTTATGGCTGTAGTATTCTCCATTCTTGGATTGCAGACTCTGGTTTATATGTAAGTGACATGAATTTTTAGGTCATAATCATGTTTGTTAATTCACAATCTTGTTTAGATTTTAAGCTTTTCTCTGACCTTTGCTCTACTCTTGCTTGATTGATGAAACAGTCTGGTGATAGTCGGGTGGATCCTAGTTGCAGGCACATTTATACTATGTGGTGTATTTCTGCTTCTCCACAAGTAAGTTTTTTGGAGATCAGATCTTGATTTTGGAGATCTGTGATATGCATCCATTTTTCTTATTTTCCTCTTTTAGCTAGTGGACTTGTGATGAGACTGTGTATTGGAGCATATAGTGAAGATATTTTCCGCATTTTTATTGGATCTGATTTATAACATCGAAAGAAAATTATGCAAAGCTTTTAACTTCGCCGTCTTTCAACTAAGCATGTAGATGTCTTTTGTTTCTCTCTTCCTCTCTATCTTCGCCCAGAGGGATATATTTACATTTCTATGGTATGTATGTTTAATTTGTGTTAACCAATGCCGTTTTCGGTATCTTCATGAATATGCAGTGTGGTTGCTGATACTTGTCTTGCAATGGATGAGTGGCTCCAAAACCCCACTTTGCACACAGCTTTAGATGATATCCTTCCATGTGTGGATAACGCTACTGCCCAAGAAACCTTAATCCGAACCAAGGATGTAACATACAACCTTGTCAATGTGGTTGACACCATCATAACCAATGTCACCAATGTGAATTTCCCACCCCAGGCTGGACCAGTGTATTTCAATCAATCTGGTCCTCGGATGCCTACTCTCTGCAATCCGTTCAATTCTGATCTTACCAATCGACATTGTGCACCTGGTGAAGTGGGACTAGACAATGCAACCGAGGTAAATATGCATGAAGCCAATGCATTTGCATGGAGTAGCTTAACTTCTGCACAAGTAGTTCTACTTCTATGTTCTAATTTTCTGTGTTATACAGGCCTGGAAGGGTTATGTTTGCCAGGTTTCAGGATCGGGGATTTGTAGCACACCTGGCCGATTGACCCCCTCCTTCTACAGCCAGATGACAGCTGCAGTAAATGTGAGCTATGGTCTGTATCGTTATGGTCCATTCTTGGTCGACCTGGAAGACTGCACATTTGTGCGGCAGGCATTCACAGACATCAGCAGAGATTACTGTCCTGGAATGCGACGATACACGGAATGGGTATACGTTGGTTTAGTACTAGTAGCTGCTTCTGTGATGCTGTCATTGATCTTCTGGGTAATCTATGCTCGAGAGCGAAGGCATCGCGTGTATACTAAACGGTTAAATGCAAGAGCCATGGAAGAGGAAGACAAGGGCGCGTAACGATCTCTTGGGGAAATCGCTAGGCTATTCATTTCCTTGTATACTGTATTCTTAGATTGTTCGTTATTAGCTTAGCCAGTGCTGTCGTCGTAGATTGTATGATAATCAATGACAGTACGTACAGTAGCTTCTTTATATGCCTACTTTTACGATTATGGATATTGAAGTGGAATGCGGTTTGCAGTCATTGGGACTTTTTAAGATTCATCTGCAGGATGTTAAATGTTCAGGCTTCTTGGGCTAATTTACTAGCAACAAGCATTGCTGAAAGGAACAGAATCAGATGGTGTAGCCGGTAAAACTAATCTTTCTCATCAATCAACATTAGAGGAAGCTGGTTTGATCATAGCAGAGAAAAACTAAACCCACTTTTAAATCTTTTAGTGAATGTAAAATGAAAGATCACCCTAAGGAGTTTCCTATATGGGATCAAGATAAATTGTAGGTTCCTGTACGAGATCAGGATAAGCCATTAGTATTTACTAGGAAGTGTGACTTCAAGATATTGGCAAAACGTTCGATTCTAAGACCCACAGGTTTACATGGAATACCAAAATTATTTTGCTGTTTTCTATACGAGAGCATGATAAATTATTGCTATTTTATAGGAGGTGTGGCCTTAGAGTGTTGGCGAGAGATTTCGAATTTAAGACCCCTCACTTTACATGAAATACCAAAAACCAGACACTCCAATCCCTTTTGGAGTTGCCTAATTGATATACTTGTACTGAATTAACGCGCAAAGGAAAATCTTGGGAGCCTTCCCTCTTATTAAAAAGGGCAAAAAAAAAACTGTCCTTTCCAGCAAGTGGAAGGATAATGACCAAAGATACAAAGACAGTTTAGCCCCTCAAAATTTATTACCAGGCACAATAATGACGAGTAAAATGGTAATGTAACATATATGTATTTCCAATTATAGATCATCTTATACGGTTATACCCTATATACCCACCAAGTTAAGTCGTAAATACTTTACAAAAGGAAGGGCTTTTATGTACTTACAAAGCCAAATCAAGCTATAAATAAAAACACACACAATGACAGTGTCTCAAAACAAGCAGATTCTTCCTTTATGGCCTCTGGAGTTTCTTTTACTAATAACAGCATTTCAAGGCCCCAAACACATGCCAGGACATGCCTGTGTTCACCCTCAAGACACCCAGGCTCCTTCAGGTGCAGCATCCACAGGAACCCCAATCGAACCCCGGCTCGTGTCTCGCCAAATGAATGGGAAATGGGCATGATCAAGAAGGTTTTGCTTCAAATTGTCAAACCATCAAATCATGATAAACAGAAGAGGAGGAAGAGGAGGAGGGATTTCCAGCCCCAGCCCAGCAGGTTTTGCTTGATGAATGGCAATAATGGAGCTGGGGCTATTACAGTCCTCTTGATCAAACGTTACATATTTTGCAGTGATATGCATATATATATATATATATATATATATATATATTATATATATATATATATATATATATATATATATATATATACACACACACATATATAGAAAGAGGGGAAATTAGGGTTATAATTCATTGTGTACCCTTTTTTTAATTGTTTTTTTTGCCTTGTATGGGTTATTGGGGGTACCTTTGATACTTTTTGTTGAATTGAATGTTCAATTTCTCTCATTGTTTTTGGATTTCTCCTCCATTAATAAAATTGGTTCTTCTCCACGAGACTGGAGATTTTTAGTCATTTTTTTCTTCTTCTATTATTAACAGTTTTATGAACCTGATTTCTTATCAATGAACAGAACAAGAAGAAGAATAAACTGTTTTACTAGAAGGAAAAAAAAAAAAAAAAAGCAACAAAAATTTTAAAAAAAAAAAAATTTTTCTTTAATAGGTGATCATCAGACGTTAGTGAATGTAATAAGTTATGTTATTTAATATGGGGTAGCAACGTCCAATAACGTTTTTGAGTATTTTTTTTTTTTTTCCTGTTTTGTTAAGTAAGGCTTTGAGTTATTTCTCTTGGCTACAACGTATGAATCCCATAGATCATGAGTTTGATTGACACTGAGTAATATTTTCATGGATACACACTGAGCTTCAACCCAACTTACACAGTCATCAGATGAACAGTTTTTGTGCGTGCAGGCCCGATGACTAGAGTTTAGGCTCATTACAGATGTTTAACTGATAAACTTGTATGATGTGATTATCGATTACCCAAAAAAATAAAGGTTTTCGTGTATTTGATGTAATTCTTTATATTATAAACATTGACAACATTTATGTTCCAATTACAATTGTTTATGTCATATACTATACAGTACACACATACATGACAGAGAGGTATATAGCGTTTCATTATTCTAGAATAAAATTATAAGTAATCGGACTCGGAGCCTTTTCTTTCTAGTTACACTGTTCCGGGTCCTAATGTACTTCGTGGGCTTAAGTTTGGAAAGGTTGTTTGGGCCACTCTTTAATCAACCTTGGCTAGTCTTATTGGGCTGACCAAAACATGTTGGATGAGAATGTGGGCTTGGCCTCATGACAAAAATCTATCTTTGCCTATACAACCGGCCCAGCATTCATTCGAGACTGGTCACGACTCACTGGTCCTGGTCCTGGTCCTGATCCTGATCCTGATCCGATCTAAATGCGAAGAATTGGACTTAGCCCGTAGACACGGCTGAAGAAGGGTCGTAAGATTAGGTTAATCGAAGTTGCTTGACTTTGACCTTTGACCTTGAAAAATCATCGGTAGAAGTGTCCAAAGTTGTGGGGTTCTAAACCACGTGGACGAATAATACCACTGCCTTTAATATTATTTAAGTGTGAATCATTATTACTACTTTTTCAAAAGTCTCAAAATGTTAAGCACCACGAGAGAGACTAGAGAGAGGGGCAAGTGAGGGGCAGTGTGCCAGCCAGCTATACAGCCTTTGATTTTCTTAAGAAACAAACAAGATTGTGGTCTTTTTTGGGAAATAATTGAACTCAAATTTTGAAAATTAAAATTTGAAATCGATGCAATTAATTTTACAATTAAGAAAATTGGGGCCCCCTCTTGCCCATTGGTTGGAGTTGAAGGTTTCAATCGGACAATTAAATACCCATTAATTCGTTTAAATGGTTGCATATATATATATATATATATATATATATAATTATATAAATTGACCAAGTCATTACACGAACTGAGTAAAAAAATATAGTATGTTTTTTTTTGTATATAAATATTTTGATAATGACTTTATCATAAATTGACGCCTAATCTAGAACATTTGAAAGTGAATGAATTATGTTGAAATTATATATATTTTTTAATAGAGTAGTTATTGGAGTAATTAGTTTCTTAATACGAGTTGTCAATAGTTAATTAGGGGGATTCAAAACGTTAAATAAATATGAATACTTTGATTAGCAGCCATGCTGCTTTTTTATTTTTCTAATTAACATCCAACAGAAAGTAGAGAACATATAGACATGCAAAATGTGTTAAGATTCTGTACATTGCATCTTGTATTTATTGACTCCATGTAATTGAAGAATATTCTCCCACGATGAACCATTTTTCAATTATACACACTGCATGCACAAATAAAGAGAAAGAGAGGTTGACATATATGATTGTCTAGGGAAGTTATTGTTTGAGGGAGACGAAGTTCAATATGGGTGGCTACAGTTGATCTTCCAAAGTTTCGAACGAGTCAGAAGAACAAAACGCTGACTTTAGGACCTAAATTATTTACCAAAAGAGATTCACATGCAATGCAACTACCTCATGCAATTCTTTTCTGCGGCTGGCAGTAGGCTCATGGGTTGAGAAAATGCAGGATCACGGGATGTAAACATACTTTCCCATATGTGAAGAGACTATTTTTTGAAATTGAACACATGGCCTCATCTAGGTTACATCACTACAACGATATAATTGATCATATATATATATATAATCAATTTAATTAGTGGAAGCATTAAGCATATACAATGATTCTAGAACTAATGATTGCGCGCCCTAACATGATCAAACTTCCACTTCATCGATGAGTTGGTTTGTCACCGTGGCATCTTTTGATTTCTTTCAAAACCCACTAATGATGAGATTATTTAGAATATATTCAGATATGAAAAGAAGCTTCATTTGCACGCATCCTTAGCTGCTTCTCTAATTAGCTATTGTTTTTTAAACACTCGAAATTCAAGTTTTATTTTCCAAGTTAAATATCCTACGATTTACCAGTGTTTTTGGGGGAGAATTACACGATCCAAAAATAACCTGCTTGATCCCCTTAATAAGGAAAAAAATATTTGGATATTTAAATCGTTTCACTCTTCAAAAATTATATTGGACAAGTCATAAAATGTCAATTCAACCTTTTTAACTCGATGAATTCATCACCAACCAACTACTAATCTAAAATCTCAGCTAGCAACAAGAGCCGTATGCATTATATGAACATTCAACAAACGATCAGGATCATTCAATATGACGATATGAACACGATCAACAAAAAATAGAGACATATAGAAGATTTAATTTATTTCTTTTGCGTATTGTAATCAAATTGATGTTTTGGTATATCAATTTCATCAGTTAAGACTAGGAAAAGGAAAGGAAAGAGATAGGGAATCTACCTTTAATTTCAGCGGATAGAGACCACAATTAAAAGTAAAATTAAACAAAATCTTAGACGGATACGTATATGATATGTACAATTAATCGTCGAATCAGTGTGCCCGACACGTTTAGCGATTCATGAATTTGCTCGACACTGTTAATGTGTTTGAATCTTTGCATATAAAGACATTTGTAATTAATCAATCAAACGTTAGACATAAAGACTTTTTTATTATCAATAAACGACATGGGAACTACGTGTCATGTGCGTATGTTGGTAGTCTTGGTGCACAACCTTTTATTAATTAATTAATTAAAATGGTGATTAATAATATTAATTGATATTGATTAATTTGGTCCATACATAAGAGGACTAAGTGCTTTCGGTGTGTTTGTCCTTTCTAACAAATTTTTGTCGAGGGGATTTTCGTGTTAACAACTAAGATATGCAAGCGTTTCAAAGACTTACCATGCATGTGTCAGGAATTAACAATTAACCTAGTTGTTTAAGAGAGAGTTTTTTTTTTTTGGAATGTGTGAGTTCGATTCTTACTAGTAATATATAGAATGCATAACACGTGTGGTTTACGAGTTATTATGCGGACTCGTAAATTAGGTTAGCAACTGCCTCGCATGTAATAAAAAAAACACCCACCATGCGATCTCCAACTATCAAATGATTTTGTGACACATACGTGTACATGTTTTGACGAATTAAACAATCAAGCGCCAAATTCGTGAAATGATCATGTTAGCTAGGGAAAGTAGGCTCCCCAATTATGGCATACAGACTTTTTGAAATTAACTTTATATTCTCACTCTTTTTTTTAGATTAAGATAAATGACATAATTTTTACGTAATATAATAATAAAACATGCCAATACTCCAATATGTATAAATTAAACACACTTCTAATACGTGTACACATGTAAACTAGTTTTGTTCTTGCTTGGTTTATATACAGAAAAACTAATATAGAGTTTAATTTAGAGCTCATTTGATATAGTAGGCGTGACCAAGCTCATTATAAAAATTAAATAAATAAAATAACCAAGCTCATTGGTTAAACCAGAAGAGTTAGAGTTCCATTTCAAACCTAATTAACTAAACAATTTGAATTAGGGTTTGGAGAATTAAACTAAAACTCGACTCTTCTTGTTTACACTCTTATGTTCAGTCCAATCAAACTAGAGTTACCTCTAGTGTTTATCCTAGAGTCATTAATTAATTAAGACCTTTTTGGAGGAAATTATAGTCCAAACAAGATAATATTGACAAACTAATTAGGATAAACCTTCGATTCTCACCAATAATAAATAATTTTGGGTTTGTGTTGGGATAGTTAATGAAAATTCAACAAATACTGCAAGAAATGGCATGAAAACGACTGAATCCTCATCTTCTAATCTAATCATAAGCCACCCACTACTCCAATACACAAGTTATTGCAAGTAACTTGTCCCTCTCATCACTAGAAACCCAAAAGTAAAAAATTCAACTTTATCTCATTGCAAAATAATTTTTTTTAATAAAAAAAAGAGATGATGAAAAACCCAGTTACTCTTTGAGGTTATTTAGAAAATATGCTTTTTAATTTAATGAATTATTTGCAAAAACAAACGAAAGTAGTAGTTGACCAAGCTTGGCTACTACATTGGAGAAGAAGTCAACAATTTCAAAACTTGAAGGAGGAAGAAAAAGAAGAAAGGTGAAGTAACCAAGGCGGCTAATCAACAATGGAGCCGTTGTTTTTGTTATTTTAATACATTTTTTGTTCGCTTGTTTAGTGAACTAATACGCACATCATACCGCCTTACCAAACTGTGGCTGTGTGGCAACAAGGAGACTTTGTTAATACATTTTTTAATATCATTAGTCTCGATTAGGTTTCACTTAAAAACATCTAGCTAAGACACATTCCCGTGGATTAACCTAGATGATAGGATAGATCTTTATATGTATGGATTAGATGAATGTACTCGAGTTTGATTACATGCTTAAGATTATATTTACAATTGAATTGAGACATATAATTATGTCCACAGAATTTATCATGCAAGGTGAATAGACTCTTGGGTTGGTTCTCTGTCACCAAAAACACCAAAAACAAAAGTCTGGTTAAGACACAAACAATGCTAAGGACCAAAATTATTATTTTTAAAACATAGTCATATCCTGGCATACCAAACCAACTTACGAAAAATTAATTGAGACAGCAAAACATTATTGACAATTATTTGTAATTTATTCAATTTGGTACATCTTAAAGAGCAACGAGCAGGATCCATGACCCTACCCCATCCCCATGTGCATCCCCCCTTTAATAATGAAATTATAATTTATTCATGGAATCCGATACCCAACACCATGTCTTCACATTTTTTTCTTGGGGTGGCAAAACATAAAATAGGGGTAGATTTATAAATTACAAAAAATGAAGAGATGTGTGTACGTGGAATGTAAAGAGCGTGAGCCATCATCAATAATAGTATACGTGGCAGGCCATCTTTTGAGCATTCCCATAAAGCTGTCAGATTAACGGATCAAAAATTCTTTGTCTGCTATTTGCCCATAGCTTTTCCTTCAAAACCGTTGGATCCACAAAACTGATGTGCTAATCTTACCGAACTAGTGAGGTCCACTCACTAGTCTAGGTTAGCATTTCAAGGTCAAGAATTCACCTTTTTGCATCCAAGTCCCTTTATTTGTGTTTTTTTTTTGGGTAAAAATGGGGTGTGATTATTTTTATTTTCCTCCCTTATTGGATATACAAATATATCTAGCAATATATATCTGTTTTAAGTAACCTCATTAGTAGGGTTATAATTCGTAACAAAATAATTAATTCATTGCAAACAAATCAATTATATGGTTATATTCACTCATAGTCTTCGTTTCACCTTGGGCGACAATATAGAATGTCGAAGTCAGTATAGGGATAACCTTGGCTCATGTAAGGAAATAACTTGGAAACAGATGGACGTGAAAGGTTAACTTGAGACCTCTCACATTTGTAAAAAGTTATCATAATCAAGCTTATCATTCCAACCAAAGTTTTTTGTGTTAGAAAAAAAAAAAACTTAAGTCATTTTTTAGTTTTTGTGTATTTTTATTTCATAAATTATTTTATATTTTCTTTCTAAATATATGGGAAAAAGGGAAATAAGGTAAGCGTAGAAACAAAACAGGTATTTTCTTGCTAAATATTTGGAAAAAGGGAAAAGAAGTTAAGTGTAGAAACAAAACAGGGCTGTAAACAGAAAAGAAATAAATCTGGGGATCCGAATGAAACAGCTGGAAATATATATCCTAAATAACAAAATATCGCGAAAACTCGCAATCTCTCACTCGTTTCCGCTGCCCTCCCTTCTCACGAAACTCCTATAAATACATGGCTCGAGTGGTGCAAGGTTTGCCGAAATCACCAGCCAAACACCGGCTATTAGGAATACAATAAAATATTCTCTTCTTTCCCTTTTTGTTTCTCTATCATCTTTCTCGCTCTACTTTGAACTGTAACAACAATAGTTGAATCGCCAATGGCGGCAACATCCACCTCTTCTAGAAGATCTACCGGACCGACCTTCCGTTCTCACTCCCCATCTGGTAGATTCCCCTCCTACTCCTCTCCAAGCTCTTCGTCTTCCGCCTTTGCTTACTCCAGTTCCAGCTTCTCCTCTAGCGCCTCAACTTTCTTTCACCGGTCTGCTTCTCCGACACGTGTCAACGTGTGCGGTCATTCCGCCATGTCGCCCTCCGTACGGTTCTCCCTTGACCGTTCGGTGTCACCGAACCGGTCCATCTCCACAGTCGGTGCCAAACCTCCGCATCAGGTTGTGAAGAGGCAGAGTACTCCCAAACGGACCTGTTTGTGTTCTCCTACGACGCACCCTGGCTCTTTCCGGTGCAGCCTCCACAAGAATTTCGGTGGTAACTCACAGGGAGGGAGTGTTTCGGCGAGTAATCGGCTTAACGCGCGCAGATCGGCGATGACGAACTCTCTGGTGAGGATTGGTGGAGTGGAAGGAGATCTGGTCAAGAGAGCCCTTGCTGCGCTGATTCGTCCGTCCTCGCACCAACAGCGCCGCCGCTCCGCTTTCCAACCGAGGCCTAGCAGGTTGTCAGTAATGTCGAAAGCCGAAGATTCCTGAAATTCTCCAACGGTACGAAGCTTCCATTATTTTTGTCGATCCTTATTCAACTGATCCGGCGACGGAGGGCACAGATCCCGGCGAAGCAAAGGTGATCTGGCTGGCAGAGCGTGAGATTCGGTCGCGGACTTGTTTTAGAGTATTCCGTCCGCTGAAACACAGAATCCGAATGGAAAACTGCTATTATACCTCTTTTTAGTTTTTATGTGTATACAGCTTATATATGAACCTTTGCGGCCATTAATGGCGGATTTGAGACTCTCAGGACACTAATCTAACTCTCCTAAAACAAACTAAATTCAAAATTGAACATAATTGAAAAAATTGAAAATAATTTGTTTAAATTTGTTCCATACGTTGTGTTTTTCATCAATTTTTCATTCATTCAGAGATCATTCCATTTCTTCTTCCCCTCTTTTGCGTTCTGTGTATTCTCCGTCGTGTCGTGAATACCGTTTAATTTGTTTTTGACGTATTTCGTGTATTGTTTGTTTGTAGGAGGTGGTATTCGTGTGTTACCTCTGTGGTGTGAGGATCCGTATACCTTCCTCCGATTCGTATGCCTGGCTTTGGTTGTCCTTGAAGGTTCAAGTATTTTTTTATTTATTTTTTCCTGTGCTGTTATGTTTTATTTATTTATGATTTAACCTTTCTTTTTGTTTTTTTTACAGGTTCATCTGCTCTTCAAAAATTACTTGTGTTTTAAGGAAAATCTGCACCTGAACGGCATGGGAGCTTCAAATGGAATAGAACATGGACTCTTGGACTATAAAATTAATTATGATTTAGCGGAATAGGATAATTAAATTGGATCTAAACCTTAAAAATTTAAGGTAAAACAGAAAACGTGACATGGGTGTGGTGGTGTCCAGCTAATTTTCCAGACTCGGTCACCTAAACCTTTGAAAAAAATGAAACTGGTTACTGCTTATGATTGAAGGCCTTGACTAATATAACGTAATTGGGAATAGTAATGTGTTAAATGAAAATGATATATATGGCACTGTTCATTATTACTTAATGGAGAAGGTGTCTTTTGGAAGGTATGGATTTCCATTTGGGATTTATATTAGGGAAGATAATTAATTGGATTTGAAATTTCAACAAATCCCGCACTATGTCACCATACCTTATAGTGGGTGTGGCTATTTCTGTCAATTGTAGCTTTCAACTCTCAATCAATTTTAAGAGTCTAGAAGTGTTTTCCATTTTTTTTTCCTAATATTTGTTCTGAATTGAGATTTTCCTTCTACAATTGACAGAATTAAATCCGTTGAAGTGTATAAATAATCTAACCAAGTGATAATGGATAAATTCTACAATTGACAGACAATCAAATCCGTTAAAGTGTATACATAATCTAACCGAGTGATATAATGTAAACAAAATCTTATATAGTGATGTGATACACCTCTAAAATCGTGGGCTGGGAATTCTATGCGCTTGGGATAACCCCCAATCCACTAGAATATCCCGTTTGTTAGTGTCAAATGAAAATAATTGTTGGCTCTTTTGGTAACGCTTGGTCTTTCAACAAAAAAACTAGGGCTCCATCAGAGACTATAAATTACATACACCTGGCAGCCACTCACCTGAAGCCAATGTCGACCCATACCTGTTTTTTTCAATCGGACCACACCATATATACAATTCGGCCGTGCCAAAATTTGTCTGGTTTTTGTCAGGACTAGGAGACACTAATTAATTATAGAATGATATCATGCATGAATCTGTCATTAATCATAATACAACCCTATCAAGCCATGTCTCCTATTTATTACTAGATGGCATGAACCCTCTATTGATACATTAGAGCTAGTAATATCAACTTGCACGCCAACTTTACAAAAGATTATGAGTGAATCTATCCGATTTAGTTATGATAGTGATCCCAATAATTGTTATTCGAGTTATCACAACTGTTGAGTTGTACACACAAAATTTGAAGTGCATGATGTGAAATCCACAAATTCACTTGAATCATGTATGTCAAACTCAACAACAGCTGGGATAACTGAATTATCTACTGTTAAGATATTTATCATTTTCGTATTATATAAGTTATATTTCAGCTGGCATCAGCATTTTAGACAAATACCAAGATCCAGGGCAAACTGTTTCTTCTTTATTTCATGAAAAATTAAAAGAAAAAACTATTTCATTCTTTAAAGGAAGATGACATCTCTTATCTTGGTATAAAGACATTCTCTTTGTGATTGGTACTCTCTACCTACACTTATCTTTAACAAAGGGCAAAAAGAAAAGAACTTACTAGCAACAGTACTTTATCTTATTTTCTTGAAAATTTAAATTCATGGGAAGATAAGGTTTGTGAAAATGAAAGATGTGGTTGGGATCATTATGGGCTTAATTAGGTCCTGTTGCTATTTGTCATTGTCACTACACTCCCAGCAGACTTGATCTGTATGGCGGTCAAACAAAAACATTATTGGATTGCAGCTGCATATTTGTACGCAACTCACTCCAGATATATATCGAAACAAACAATTAGAACTGAAGAAATGTAGATTAATGTTCATACCCATAACAACTAATAGTCAATTTTAAGTTATTTGTTTAGTTAGGCGGGGGTAGAAGAAGGGATAATCACTTTAATGATAGTTTAATGATGAATCTTTATGAGGTTAAATCATATATATGGACTCTTAAGTATTTTGGAGTTTAATTCTCATTGGGAGCAATATCCTTATAGCTACGCATTAAGTTTTGTCTAATTTACTCGGTCGTTAAGTGAGAAACTTATGTAGCGTGAGCCTACCTTACGGTTCCAATTTATGCCCATATTCAAATATTTAAAGGGTAACTGATTTTGTTTTTGGTTATAAAAAAAAAAGAAAAAGAAGTAGGGGAACAGAAACAAACACGGATACGGTCAATTGAGATGTGGTTTATATATATAGACTATGCGTTTTCTAAAATTGTCATGGTTTTGAGTGAGTGAGGGGTCCTGTCCTGAACCTCCTCTTCTCACGGACCCTTCATAGGCAATTGAAGTTAATTCATTTTATAACGAAAAATTGTACATGACATTCCCATGCTGAACAAAATGAAGGAGGCGAAATCAAATGTTGAAATTGAAATAACAAACATAAAGAAAAAGTCACGCATTATCTATATATGTATGTAAGTATGGGTCCCTCTGGCTCTAAATTTTAAATACATATAGCTTTCATGGATGATGAAATATATATGGGACCAGATGTATACTTATATACTGTTAGCCATCAAACTTCCTTTTACATTTATATTAATCTAAGTGATTTGGTATCACCATAAAAATATAAAAATATTTCCTTTTTATTCAGTGGCTCTTGAGAAGAATATTTAGCTTTAAAAAAAAAGGAAAGAAATCCAAATAAAGTCCACACAAAAGCAAGTTGCGAGTGTGACACCTACTACTTATTCTTATATATGGGACCCTAATATCATACATAGTTTTACTACAACTTGCATCCATATATACATATATATGAAGAGTAATAAATCACCATTTCAATGCTATATATATATATATATATATCATGTTTTAATACACTCATCCAGTTGTTAATACACAGACGAAGACACACAAAGGGTAGTAGTTTTTCTCTGTTGAGAGAACCCAAAAAGGAGTTTTGAGTCGGACATCTACATTGCTGACAGTCACACAACTTGGTGTTTGGTTGGATGAAAAGAAAATGAAGCCCATAGTGTAAAATTGTGTTGGATACAGATCAGGGTGGCCCCATGATGGTTATTAGTGGGCCCGTTGGGTGTGGATGCTGGTTTTGTTCATCCAATACTATTGTTTTGGCCATTTTTTGAAGGATGTTGAAATTCTCAACACGAATACATCGAAAATATTGTCCGGTACTATTGTTTATCCAATGATTCTTAGGCCCAAAAAACACGTCTTCAATGTGAGAGTCATTGAATCTTACTTATAAATCGGTGAGGTGGGTTATACCATACCAATATCAAAATTTTAATCTTTGATAGGAGATCATGGACATGGTCATGTGCATGAACATGCCACGTGGGATGTTGGATTCATGGTGATTATGTTTGTTTGTTTCTCTCTTTTGGTGTCTTGATTGGATAAGGATGGAGTTTGGGATAACATTTCGAGTGACTCCAATATGTTGATTTTGTTCGAGTTGGCTACCGATTCAGATGACGTTGATGTGCAATGTCTTGTTTTTTTTGTAAGTTTGTGAAGAAAGTCTTCTTTGTATAAAGTATAAAGTATAATATAATAATATATAATATATATATATATAAACCTTAAAACACAATCGTAAAGTACTATTAAGAAAAAGATTGTTAACGCAAGCCAGGTTACTTGAATTGAAACGACACCGTCAAAGGTTCACCAAAGCCCATATAGAACCAGATTTGGCCCATTTCATCGCAGTTTGCATTTTGGACCTGACCAGCGTACACAAGGGGATGCTCATTTTAAATGGGCAATCAGAACAGCCAGTCAGCCACACACAAATAGAAGCCTCAGTCCAGAGTCAATTTAAGGCCATTAAAGCAAGCCTGAGTCGGTGAGTCCGAATCTACAGGATAATGGGTCCTTCTTTGTGGCCCAATTATGGAATATATATCCTATTTGTTTAAATTCCTCTTTGGGTGGGCCTTCTATATGGACCCGGCCCACCCTGGTGGTTGGGGAGTTTAGTTTCTGTACCCTGTCCCCTTCTATACTGTCTTCTGTGCGTCAATGGCATCCAAAATATGTGGGCGCGTTTAACTGTCTGATCGAAACAACCGCTAACCAACTGTATGAAAAAACCGTTAAGTCATATAGATAAAATCCCAGTCAAACCCAAAAAACGGCGCAATTTTCTCGGTAAACAATGTCGTTCCAGGCCCGCCCTCTATCTCTCTTATATATGCAAAGATGTCTCAACCCAGGAATCCTTTTCAAGCTTCTCTGTTGTAATAACTGGAACACCACATCGGACTATGTTTTCTTGTGCATATCTTAAGAACTCGTCGCCGTCAATCCGTCGAGTCCTTGTCAATGATCGGCTGTGCGCGCACCTTTTGTTCACCCGATCTCAAGGCTCCATTTCATCATCTTCTACATTGAAGTCCACTAGTGGGTGGCCCAGTTATGGGAACGATAAGCGTGGATACTCTACGTTCAACGTGTTGTTGTCTTCAGGGGCTTTGGTTGTCGGATCCAGCTTGGGATTTTGTTATTTGAATTCATTTGTGTCCTTCGCTGATTGTCCTAATGACGCAATTTGGTCAACAAATGATGATCAGTTTGGACATGAAAAGAAACCCAGATTCCTATTTGGAGGTAGATACTGCTCTATGATTTTTAATTTCTCTGATAATGGTTTTGTCAAGAGTACAAGATACTGTGTTGCTGACATCAAGGTGTTTGATGAAATGGCGCAGTGGTTGATGACTTCCTGGCTGTCATGTTATCTAGGTGCAGTATTTATATAAGGATAAGAATCATATTCTCAGGTTTTGTTCCTTGTTTCAGATTCATACAGGAGAAGAGTCTTTTTCAATTATGAGAAACGGATAAGGTTGCAAAGTCCCCCTCAAAAGGTATGCAGCTTTTCTCTTCTTTGATATGAAAATAGGATTACGGAAGTTAGATGCGAGTACCATTTATGGTTCTCAAACAAGTGGGAGATAGAGAAGTGTTTGATCTACATCAGCTTGATATGTATTTTGTGAAACTTACTATTGCTCCTGTCAGTTCATATATTTAGATTTGATGCATCCGTCTGTTTGTGACGTGAGAAATTCTGGCTTAAAATATTTGAAGTTTTTGAACTGGTTTTAGATCGCCAACTGTCCAGAAGTAGAATTTGTGTCTTGGAGAAAACCATCAGGACTAAGATATTCAAAGCTGGCACTGTTATCAAAACCCTCTCAGAGTTATGGATTATTTCAAAATCAATTTTTGGGCATTTTCCAATACATTCTTGTTTATTCACATTGTGTAATCTTTTCGGTACAGAGGGGTCGAAGGATACACATTGAAAGAATCAGAGGCTAAGTCTTTTAATATTAAGGTTCACTTATTGCTTGTCAGGTTTTTGAATACTTTGCATCTTTTCGATCCCCTTCCGGAGAGGTTCTTATGACACCAGCAGACTTGATGCGAGCAGTTGTTCCTGTGTTTCCACCATCTGAATCAAATAGAGTTAGGGAGGGTTTTCTGAGAGGGGAGCGGGTTCCTGGCGAGTTACATTGTGCCCCTTCAAAATTTTTCATGTTATTTGATACTAATAGTGATGGACTCGTATCTTTTCAAGAGTAAGGGACAGTTGTTTTAGTTTTACCTGCAGCATATTGAAATTTCTATTGTTCAATGGAGATTTAATCATGAAGTTTTTTTTTTACCAGGTACGTCTTTTTTCTTACCCTTCTGAGCATTCCAGAATCAAGTTTTTCAATAGCATTTAAAATGTTTGATCTTGACAGCAATGGGTAGGTCACTTGTCTTTCCATCACTCTGTCATTGGTCTCTAACGAAGTTCAGTCTGTTAGTTTGTATCATTCATTGACATTTCCAACTTATTTCCATTGATATCCTTATGAGCATTATCAACAGTTGTCTCTTATCAGCATGAGCATCTTCCAAATAATGTTTTTTCAATCATAGATTGCGGACATCCCTCCTCATGGTTAAGTAATTAACATTCTGTCCATTATCAGAGAGATAGACAGGGAGGAATTCAGAAAAGTTATGGCACTGATGCGAGATCAATATACGCAAGGGGCTCGACGCAAAGATAGACGGCGAGCTGGTTTCAAAACTTCAGAGTCCGTAGAGAATGGAGGTGTTGTAGAGTATTTCTTTGGTAAAGATGGCAAATCGTGTCTGAAACATGAAAGATTTGTTCAATTTTTGAGAGATTTACACGATGAAGTACGTGGTGTTCTCGTCCTCTCTCCCTCTCTCTCTCTCTCTCACCTTTAAGATTTACATGATCACAGCATAATTCATTGCAGTGATCATGTTGATGTGTTACACTTATTTGCACAACTGAACAATGTTGAATATTGCAGATACTGCAGTTGGAATTTTCCCATTATGACTACAAAATGCGAGGCACAATTCCGGCCAAGGATTTTGCCTTGACATTGGTTGCATCTGCTGATATCAGCCATATAAACAAGCTGCTTCAGCGGGTTGACGAAATAAACGATGGACCACATCTCAAAGACATACAAATAACATATGAGGAGTTCAAAAATTTTGCAGAACTCCGCAAGAAGTTGCAGTCTTTTTCTCTCGCCATTTTCAGTTATGGAAAGGCGAATGGGGTGTTAACCAAAAAAGATTTCCAGAGAGCTGCATCTCAGGTAAATACACCAAGCTCTACATTATTTTCAATATCCATTAGTTTGTTCTCATCCTGATGATATTTTTTAATTTTACTAGGTCTGTGGAATCCCAATTACAAATAATGTGGTTGACATTATATTCCATGTCTTTGATACAAATCGTGATGGTAGTTTAAGTTCAGATGAATTCGTAAGGGTTTTACAAAGACGGGAAATCGAGGCCTTGCCAACTAGAGAGGCAGGCTTCAAGGGACTGGTAGCATGCTGGTTGAGCTGTGCATCAAATTGCTCATCTAACAAGCTTTTTCTTTGATCAACTGATGCTTGATGGACCTGAATATATGCCGCTCAATACACTAGTCGATGACAAACTACTACAGCAGGGAATTTTGGTCTCTTTAGATGAATAGCAGATGAAAGAACTACGTAGCAAGCAAGACTAGCCATTTGAGGATGGAATGGCTGTCAAGATATGTAGGGGACTGTTTGAAGTTATGGTTCATGAAACTAACTATATTTCACAAGCCACGCGTGAAAGTTTTGTACAGTATTTTGGGCGTGATGCGAACTCATAATTTAAATATTTTCCATACCTTGTAATTGTATTTATGAATATAATCACACCAAGCTCATTATGGATGAATCTTTCCAGTTGGGTGACTCAAGTTCAACTCTTCACATCAACACCCAATCCAATGATCAATGTCTTATCAGGTAGTCGGGGAAAGTGCGACGATCCAAGTATTTAAGAATTCATTTCAAGGACCTCTGAAACAATCACTTTTCTGGGGAATTAGAAGAGTAATAATTTGCCAATGCTTGTCTTACGTTTATGATTTCCGTGAATAAAGAAGAAAATAACTTCCCAGCTATGATGGAAGCAACACAAGTGGGTTTAGTGGCATTCCTGTCTCAAACTGTTTCCCACAGTTGGAAGACTTGGGCTAAACGCAATCTTGTAGTTCCATGGGAAAAAAAAAACACTCTGGATTCAGCTTAGAGTTGCTTGTAAATTGGGGTCAGAAACATTCAGCAAATAAAGTGAGATTAAATCTACCATCTATTTCGTCAAGAAAACAAGTTCTTAGCTAAAGCATCTGATATTAATAACAATACTATATTTGAAGCGTATACTGGTTGTATCTGTACGTCAATTATTCCTCTGAATCAGCATTTGATGGATGTTCAACTTCCTTGACCATGACAATCCCATTATCTTCAGATTCTCCCTTTTCCACCTTCCTATCCTTGTAATCCTTGGGAAGGACATTACAGTCAATGGTGTGCGACACTGGCCTCTCTTCTTGGAACAATCTGTAAACCAAAGTCCATCAAACAAACTAACGCGAAGCATAAGAGAAAGAGAAGCATGCATAACATGACTATCACACAATCCTATAGTGTTAGATTAGGATCCTGTCAAAGGAAATATATAACTTCTGCGAGTTCACTATGCACAAAGAGAGTGTAGCTTTGTAGAAATGAATGATAATTGATAATACAAATATACAATATCATTGTCGTTCAGTATCATAGAATTGTGCCATGATCCACTCCAAGGAACCACTTACTAGATCAGAGGCATCTTTATGATTACTTCTACCAGTATTAACTTTTCTGGTTCAGTGAAAGAAATAAACAAAATGGGGAGACCAGGAGAGTCTTGCTGAGCTTGTCCAAACACAACACATCTAAATCTAATCCATTTAACAATTCAAAAAATAAATTAAGAATTATCTTGGTATGTTGTCCAAGTAGGGTAATACAGTCAGCTACATTCCTTGAATGACCAGATATTAGAATTGATGGGCACACAGGAAGGTTGAAAACTATATCATTTTATGCAAGCACTTGAATAGTTAACCTTTTCAAGTCAAAACTGAAAACCAGATCTAGCACGAATGTGTATCAGCACTGTACAGAGAGAGAGAGAGAGAGAACAGGGAAAAGAGCCTTACGGGTGTTTGCAAAGCATTGGACTTTGAACAGTAAGAGCATACTTGCAAGTTGATAGCTCAGTGATAGAACTGATCATTGCTCTGGGCTCTGAGCAAACAAATCTCACCTACAAATTAAAATAAAAATCCATAAGGGATCAAAACCGTATCTAGATGCTACAAATACTTTTATAACATAGCCATCTTTTACCTCAGTTTCTCTGGGCTGATTTGTAAGATCACAGATGGTGCCATTTGTGTACTGATGAGCATGATACCTGCACAAATTATGGGAATACAGAAACTAACTGATACTTCTTTCTCCACCTTACCCTATTTCCTTAGATTTGTAAAACACACTGCTACTTCAAGTCATACCTCTGTGATGCATCTTTCGAGCGAGGATCTTTCAGTGTGGAAATGTCGGAGAGATTCTGGTTGAAAGCAGCCGTGGCTTCTTCATCAAAAACACCCAAGACAAACTCCTGAACTGCCTGTAACAACAGAATAACAAACCCACTTACTACACGTACATGTAAGAAAATCCTAGTACTCCTTCAAAGTTCAAAGTACTACAAAGAGATTAAAATACGTCAAATTATATGACACATGTCTTCACTATTATGTCATTAATAATTAATCTCAAAGATGATGCTACTCCTACTGCTACTGTACGTCTGTGACCGCCCCAACTAGACTTAATAGTTGTTGGACACCTAAAAGCATGCAGTCCAATTGGACTTCATACAATTATTAAATGCATAGTATACATCATATTAAACACCTCCTTTGCATTGCATATAATAGTTCATACAAAGAAGATGACCAAATGAAATACAAACCACACCTTCATGAACTTACTTTATCATCTTCAATGTGAAGTTGCCGAAGTTTCTTCTGATAGCAAAATTCATACGACCACCAACCTTCTTGCTGGATAAAAGTGCTAGAAGCTGTAAGTTTACTAATTTAATATAGCTTCTGATTTATTAAAAGAACGCATTACACATCAAGAAAAATAGTAAGACGATAAGACCAATATCCATAAGTATTTCCGAGCCAAAAAAGCTCTTTTTGGAAGTAATTTGCAACCTGAGACGTGAAGTGCAAAATGGTTTTGGTTGACAGATACTTACTCTAATAAAGCAGCGATCCTTCAGTATTTCAAGTAGCTCATCTGGTGTTTTCAATTTAATCCGCTTCTCAGTTTCCACAATCATGCTGCTTGTGTTCAGCTGACTAATGGGCTTTATGCTCTTGACTTTCTCCTCCCTAGGCAAGAAACATATATACTTTTGTCCATCTTTATTGGGCATAATCATATATTCCTGGTCATCATCCTGCAAAATAATTGCAAACATAGATATGAATTAGTGAGACAGTAAATCCAAACACAAATAAAGTTCACAAACAAGAGCTAGCAAGTATTATATACGAATTCTGCATCACAGAATGGGAAAGTGAACCCGGGACGAGGTAAGACAGATCTCACAAAAGTATGCCACCAGCCCTAAAGAGAGTTAACGAGTCTTAGGAGTTCATGAAATCAGTTTGATCACCGACCCTTCTGAGACCTTTCTGCTAGTTACTGCAAGAGCACCCAAAAAGACCACAGGCACAAGGGGAGGTTTAGGTAAAAATAATTACAAGTACTCAAGTACCGGGCTAGTGATCACTGATCACCGCACAAAAGAACCAAGCTACTTAGGAAAAGGAGAAGTGCTTGACAATGTGAACCTTGGTATGACCAATCAAACCGTCAATGTTGTTAGAGAGAACATGGCAGCCTAAGCCCTAGACCCTTACACAGAACCCTCGCTTTCAATACACAAATTTCTTCACATAATTCCTCAATAAAAGTGTGTCAGAGCTTCATCAAGCCATCATTATATGGATAACACTGTACTCAATTTCCATCATCCCATTACAGTCTCAAGAAACAATTGCGACATCCTAAGCCACAAAGTAGGGTAGGGGTCATCACTAGAAAAACGTGATAACAACAATTCAAGTTTGCATTATAAGTTTTTAACCCACATCTAGCCTTATAGTGTATAAAACAGAGAGAAATTGCAATGTATAGAAAAGGCTAAAAGTTCAAAAGATCAAAATAGACTCCTCATGAAGTGAGGTGGAAAGAGCGGGTATTTGTAAATAATCATAGGCCTCCTTACAGGATGAAGAGTTGTAAATAACCCTACACTTACTTACCGGATGAAATGGTGAATCTTCTGGATGGAATTCAATCTTATATTTTGGTTCATGCGAGCTGCGTCCAAATGTGCCACCTGCTACTCAGTGAAATATTAATGAGATAACAGCATTAACAGTAGACTCGAAGCAAAAGAATCAATTTTTTTGAAAAAACACTGTTGAAATAGTTAATGACACCCATTTCGTATAATGGTTGTCTTGCATAATTTCCACAACAAACCTGACTCGCTTACAATCAAATATGAAAATTTGGAAAGAGTCCATTGATTACATAGAACGACTAACTCAGTATAGACAATCAATTACATATTGAACTGCATATAGCTTCACAAACCCAGTCCTAAAACGGTCACCTGAATTTCTTTCAGGAAAAATTGCACAACTTCATGAAAATCGATTCCAATTCAGGAATTTATAACCAACCCACATAAAAATATACTGACTGAGCTCGATGAACAGAAAAATAAGAAACGGAAAATTGAAGACGGAATTGAATGGGGAAGACACAAATGGATAATTTACCTACATGAGCTGAGAAGATCTGATCCGCTCTCACGAGTCTACACAGCGTGTACGAAACCAAAATCAGCCACAACAATCTCATATTTAGCAATTTCGTTTATTGAGTTGCAGATTTCGTATCCGCTGGAGCGTTCTCGAACTCGACGCGAAGCAGCAGAGTATCCTTCACGAGTTCTGAGGATCTGGTGTAGTCGATGATAACGCGGCTCCACGCACATTCTCCAATTGAGATGCGCCACGTCAAGGAGAAGAATCTTCATAAGAAAAAGTCACGAGATATGCGCGTGATGCCTTTTGGGAGAAGTGGGCTGGGCTGGCACATAAATTCCCCTGGAACTGGACCTCCATACGGGCCAAACCACAAGAATAAGGCCGTCCAAACCATAGGAATAAGGCCAGCCCATTAACACATAGCAAGCCGGTCCGTGGGAGTTGGGCATTGCCGTTTTCCGTTGCCTTGTGACAGCGGGAAGCTTCGTTTTTGTTGGTGATTGGCAGTTACTTGGGCCCCACAACGGCCTTTTCTACTCACATGCTTATGGTCTGGAAACGTGAGAGATGCCGTCGGAGGCAGACAAATTAATTGTATCTCTCAAGAGATGTTCTTGTGGCGTTCACGTCAAGTGGAGAAATCTTAGACATTACAAAATCTCGGACGAATCCTTGGTCGGTTTCCCTTCCATTTCTCAGGAATATATTCTTGTTTGTTATATTTCTTGGATAAATTTTCTCGCTTGAATTTTGCCGGAAAAATTTCTCAGAAGCTCCACCTCGAGGAATTCATTTCCCAGATGAGTCTCTTTTTCATTCTTGTTGTACGTGCAAGAATATATAATGTTTGTTTTGCAGCTAATTTAGGGGCTTGTCCGTTTGCCTCTCTCTGAATTGGGATTTGTTTATTCTCGGAAAAGCAGTAACTTATCCTCATTCGGAGAGAGATATTTATTAATATTAGGTATTACTTTTCTTTTCTTGAGGTTTGATGATTAAAATTCATTCTATGAGGCTAAGAGAGGAACCCATTTGAGCTTGAAGGGAGAAAGTTGAGATTATTGAAGTTATTTTGTACAAATTGAAACCATTTGGGGGTGTTGTGAAAGATTTGCTTCTGGGGTTAATAGACTTAGCTTGTGCAAGAGTACTGTCCTGGTTTGTTTGATTGATATGTGTATTCTTGGGTGTAAGGAAGTGTATTTCGAGTAAAAGGGAACTAATGTTTTAGAGCTCTTTATACTTTATCGGTAGCCATTTGAAAGTTGTGTGATATTGGTTGGTTAGGTTTGGATTGAGAAGCTTTACGAAAACGTAGTTTCAATACTCCGTCTTCTAGTTTTTGATTTGTATTATTGGATTAGATCTTGACGTAGAAGTTACTGGAGTGAACCATTAGGTTTGCTATGGGAAAGCAAAGTGGGAAGAAAAAGAAACAGGAAGGAGGACAATCAAGTGATAATAATGCGAAGCAAACCACAGTTGGAGATGATAGCCCTAAGGACATGGCAGTTTTCATTTCCATGTCGCATGAATTGAAGGAGGAGGGAAACAAGCTGTTCCAAAAGAGGGACCTTGAAGGAGCCATGTTGAAATATGAGAAAGCCATCAAATTGCTCCCAAAAAATCACATTGATGTGTCCTATCTCAGGAGTAACTTGGCTACTTGCTATATGCAGATGGGTCTGAGTGAGTACCCCAGGGCAATTCATGAGTGCAATTTGGCACTAGAAGTTACACCCAAGTACAGTAAAGCACTGTTAAAGAGGGCAAGGTGTTATGAGGCTTTGAATAGACTAGATTTGGCTTTGAGAGATGTTACTACAGTTGTGAACAAGGAACCAAACAATGTCACGGCGTTGGAAATTGCAGAGAGGGTTAAAAAGACACTTGAGAATAAAGGGTTGAGAGTGAATGATGCGGTAATTGAATTGCCTCCAGAATACGTTGAACCTCCTTCTGCTTCACCTATGCCAAAAGCTGCAAAAGAGAAGACGAGGAAGAAAAAGAAAAGCAAAAAAGTTGAGGAGAAGCAAGCCTCAGAGATAATTGAAGAGAGGCAGGTTGATGAGAAAATTGAGGAGAAGCAGGTTGACGAGAAAATTGAGGAGAATAATGCTGAGGATAAGGTGGTTGTGGAGGAGAGAATCAGTATTACAAAAGATGAAGAGCCAAAGAAGACTGTAAAGTTGGTGTTTGGGGAGGATATAAGGTGGGCTCAGTTGCCACTTAATTGTAGCCTCCTACAAGTAAGGGAAGTTATACGTGATCGGTTTCCAAGTTCAAGGGCAGTTCTTATTAAGTACAGGGACCAGGAAGGTGATTTGGTCACAATTACCACAGATGAAGAACTAAGATGGGCTGAAGCAATGGCAGAATCACAGGGTTCAGTCAGGCTCTACATAGTGGAGGTTAATCCCATGCAGGATATGTTCTTTGAGAGATTTATGCCTGAGGTGCACAACCTTGATATCAAACAAAGTAATGGAGCTGAGAATGGGAATGTCGGTAAAGGCAAAGGAACAAAAAATGGGTCATGTTACATTGATGACTGGATAATTGAGTTTGCTAAGCTGTTTAAGATCAACGTTGGGCTTGATTCTGATGCATACCCAAATCTTCATGAACTTGGTATGAAGGTATACTCTGAGGCTGTGGAGGATACAGTCACAAGTGAAGAAGCCCAAAGCCTTTTTGATACAGCAGCAGATAAGTTCCAGGAGATGGCAGCTTTAGCACTATTCAACTGGGGAAATGTTCACATGTCAAGGGCAAGAAAGAGGGTGTCCTTCACCGAAGATGCTTCAAGGGAGTCTAAAATTGAACAAATCAAGACTGGATATGGTTGGGCCCAAAATGAATATACAAAAGCAGGACAGAGATACGAAGAAGCTTTGAGAATAAAACCAGATCTTTATGAAGGTTTTTTGGCTCTTGGGCAGCAGCAGTTTGAGCGGGGAAAACTTTCTTGGTACTATGCTATTAGCAACAATACAAATTTGGAAACCTGGGCTTCCTTAGAGGTCTTACAGCTATATAACAGTGCTGAGGAAAACATGGAAAGGGGAATGCAGATGTGGGAAGACCTGGAAGGGCTACGTCTGAGTGAACTTTCAGAACTCAAGAATGTGAAACTTAAAAGCCAGTCCAAGACAATGGGGCTGGATGATCTATTTAAGGACATATCGGCAGAAGAAGCTACAGAGCAAGCCTCAAACATGAGGTCCCAGATTAACCTCTTATGGGGCACCATACGCTATGAGCGATCTCTTATGGAATTCATGTTAGGGATTCCAGTCTGGCAAGAATGTTTGGAAGTTGCAGTTGAGAAGTTTGAGCTTGCTGGAGCTTCTGCAAAAGACATAGCCATAATGATAAAGAACCACTGTTCAAACAATAATGCTTTGGAAGGTAGCTTATAATTACGTACTGATTTTTTTTAGTCCAAAATCATTCATAAAGAAGAAAATTATAAAGATTTATGCGCCCTCTTTTTTACTTCTTTTAAGTATTTCATTTGCTTCCCTATTTGCAGGTTTAGGACTTAAAATTGATGAGATGATACAGGCATGGAATGAGATGGATGAAGCTAAGAAGTTTCAAAATCGTGTGTGGTCATTGCGATTGGGACCATTACTGCAACGGCGAGTTTCAAAAATCTATCACGCCTTGGAGCATGTATGAGTGGTGTGTTGTAAAGGAAAGCTGAAAAAAACAACGGCGGTGAATTAACATGTAGTGTTCCCATCAACGTGAATCTGTAGTCTGCAGATGAGATAGGTATGCTTACACCAATTACTATTTATTCTCTGCACGTTTTAAGTTTTACTTTTATTGGAAGAAGCTGAACTGATAGGATTTTTAACCAATAGGATTCTTTTTGGCTTGTTTTTGACAGTTTTGTGATTCTTTATTTGTCTGAAGTTGTTTGGCAAATAATAGCATATATATAGGATGAACCTAAACAATGGAGGGGTCTCCCTTAAATGTTACTGGAAAAGGAAAAGAAAAAAAAAGTTGCTGAGATAGACAGTTATTAATTGAATCATTGAAGAGTAAGTAAGAACACAACAGTTTTTTCATGGCTTGAATTTCAGCCCATTAACTTTCTAGTGATTCGTATAGATGCATAATACTTGAGAATTCATCAGTATTTCAAAACAACCAAGTTGTGTTCTTAACATCAAACACATGCATTATAGCGTGTATTTTTCACATATTACTTCTCTACGATAATTCGAAACTGAAGCTTATCATGACCTTGATTTGTATTTTCTGCAGGTTTCTTTGTCTCTAGCTTTAAGGTTCAGATTCAGTGCTGTATTTTTAGCAGGAAAAGAACACGGTTGTAAAGATTTGTATATTTGTTGTCAGAAAATAGGTACTTCAAATTCCTTTACACGGTTTGGAAAAATGAAGTTCCAGAAATTTCCGTTTTCAGGTTTTTCTGTCTAACATTAAGCAGAGAGTTGTATTCATTTCATTGTTAATTCATGGAGGAGTTGTTTTCTATTGTTTGTAGGTACTTGTCTTGAGTAGTGAGAACTTTATTTATACTCTCAACAATATTTATAAAACCAACATTCCATTTTTATGTACTTTTGTTGGATGACCCTTTAGAATCCACTGTTATTGTAACCATAGCCATTGCACTTGCAAATTCAACCAGATGGAGCTGGTGCTGCTGGTGCTCCCGGTGTTGATGGTGATGGTTGTGAAGCCGTTGGTGTTGTTGGTGATGATGGTTGTGATGGGGAAGCAGGGGTTTGTGTTGGTGCAGGTGCAGGTGCAGGTGCAGGAGGGTCTTTCACAAAGCTACATATTATCTTGAGAAGAATTCGAAATGCAGGATTGGGAAACAAAAAGGGCGATAGTCTAGTTGGTTATCTCTCCGAAATTATGGCCTACGGTGTCCGAGGTCGGGAGTTTGAATCAACCAGCTGAGATATTTCATTGTAGACTCCTAGTTGTGTAAGCTTGTCCTACTTCAAGATCCCTACCCGCATGAGCTTCGGCTAGTCTTACCCGTCAGGCTGCCACCAACGTAGTGCGGACTATCCTGACGGCCCAAGATTTACGCTTACTCGACTAAAAAGTTAAGGTCATGCTTTTTTCATTTTGTGGAACAATGAACTTTCAAGATGCAGTTGCTAAACTTCATGTTTGTGGAGTTAGGTTTGGGGGAAGCTTGTTTTTTTTTATATACTAACATAAATATAGAAACAGTACTGGTTTTCATGGCAACATGTTTGCATGGTTTCATCCAATTATAGACCAAATCAAAACCAAAAGGAGTCAAAGAGTCCCAGAGAGGGAAAATTTCTATTTTTCATGGTGACTAAGTTAGCAGCATGAGTACTAGACCATCTGACAAAACTTATTTAAAAGAAAAGGTGAATCTTGAAGAGAAAATGAAAATTATGAAAGAAAATTGTAATGAACCAGATTAGTCACCAGCATTTTTTCTTGATTATTCTAACCAAGCTATTACTGTAAAGACACTAGCCAATCTATGCAGATTTAGCACATGAATTGTGAAGCAAAGGAGGGAAGACTGGGCTGAAAGGGAACATCTTAGGCCAGCACTTGTCCTTAATCTCAGTAACAGCATTGCAACAATCTGGACCAACAACACCAATTTTTCCACCCACAAGTAACTTATAAATCTCTGCAACACAACCTTCTATGCTTGTTAGAGATAACCAGCATTCGACGATTTCCGGCACACCCGGAAGAATGAATGGTGGTGTTTCATAGGCTAGCCCTGCTGAAACCAATATTGCTGTGCATGATATGGTTAATAATACCATATTTAGTGTCTTCTTAGTGGGTACTGTTCCTGCCATTTTTCTGTTAGTTTTGCTTGGAAGGTTTTTTTGTTGATTTGTGTTGGATGGGGAAGGAGATTTATAGTAATTCATACATAATAAACTCAAAGTTCTGCTGCAATTAAGGTTATGAAACAGTTATCTCTGAAACCTTAAATCTGGTTTGTTTACTCTAGAGGCATTAATTCAACATTAATATATAGTTAATATTTCTCTCCTTTTTAATTGCAGAACAAAAGGGTTTTTAGGATTTTTTGACTTACTGGGATCAAATTAGACCAACAAAAAATCATCTCTAATGTGAGTGATTGCATTATAAGAAGCAGGACTGATATCATGGAGAATACGGCCGTTCCGGCCGCCGTAAAGTGAAGAAATGATGTCATCAATATTTTTTTTGTGACGAGAGAATTCACCGAAAACACAGCTCGTCGGACTCTACTGCAATGATAAATTCACGGGTCACATGGAAGGGGAAAATATCTGAGTTTCATCTCTCGAAACTGAAATATGTTCTGTTTCAAGCGGAAGGGGCCTGTTTTGGGCTGTAAAATGAAATGGGTTCACAATGTTGGACCAAGCCCATTGAGCTTGAGCGGGTGAGTTCAGGTATTACTATGCTAACGGGTGCAGTGGAGTTCAGCTTTCTTTAGAATGTGAGTTTTCTTAACACCTAGATCCAAAGCGTTAATCAAGTCAGCAAGAACTAAAAAGTCAATTATACTATTGCCAATATCTTTTTTAGGCTTCCACACCATGTGAGCCTTAATATTTCGTGGAATCAGTAAAATTGAGAGTGGCAAAATTAATTTTGTTCCCGAAAACCGACCAGTTCGTTCTAACCCTAACTGTACCCAAACCCTTGTACCAGAAGCTAGTCAGGTCCTTAACTCTCTCTCTCTCAGCTCTCTCCTGTCTCTATATCTCTCTCTAGGTTTTTTGGTGCTGAATTTTTTCTGCTATTGCACTTTGTTTGGCAGAGTTTATTGTAGCAATGGAGGTCGGTGGTTACTGCTCTGTGGAGAGGGCGATGTGGGTGTGCTCTGCTATGGAAGCTATGGCTTTGGAGACTGTTGGGAAGTCTCTTGCTTTCGTTCTCATGATGGTATTTTCCGCTACCATTTACTCGTAGCCTACAAAATTCCATGTGAAAATTGCTTTCAAGTGTCTGGCTTTTTGTTTCTGTGTCGACACAAGCCTCTGTATCATGCTTTTCTAATGCTATTTAGACGGGACTATTGTGGGTTGATGTTCTACTGGTTCCATGGGAGTTTGGGGTCTCTCTAGATTGTACAAGTTTCTCCCTTTTTGGCTTTTTTTTTTGGAACTTTTTTATTGGGTGTTTTAGCTGTTCCTCTCTACTGCACAAACACATATCCCACCTTTTTGAACTGGGTGCTTTCTGGACGATTTTGATTGGTAATGCTTTGGAGAGTTTGGTTGGTGCAGTAGTTTGGAGTCCCTGTGAAGGCAAGACTCTTCATCCTCTTTTCGCTTTTGTCCTTACTCCTTAGTAAGGTTTTAGACTTTGGTTTTGCATAGGATACTTGATACATTGATACACTTTTGAAGTACTTTCAAGTTTCAAGGCATATTTGCTTTTGCTTTTTAATATTGTGACCTTTATTCTGCGCTTGCCTGAAATTGGTGGGTGATTATTTCAATGATGCATTTTAGTATGTGCAGACGTATGCTGTTGTTTTTGACATGTGTTTTCTGGCAAATAGAAGATAATATCACTTTTGTTTCTGGCAATTAAACAATGTTGTCCTGTTTTTAAAATACGTGCTGATGGTTTTAGATTCTTTATTCTGGATTCTGGTGCTTGAGAGGCCCTACTTTGTTTGTTTTTAGCAGGTTACCATATGAATTCAGACTTAGTTTGTTCCTTTATGTTATTTAAAAGCTAGAGGAAAAGTTCCTATGTATTTTTGGTGCCTAGTTATATTCTTTCCTTTGTTTTTTTATACTATCGTTCATGTATATTTGTTATGGAAAGAACATTGTTATTGGTAATTAGTGATAAGGCTACAAAAGGGGAATGCTAATAGATAGGGATGTAAATAAACCAAGCTGTGTTACATTTTTTAAGGGCAAGGAACGACTTGTTTCCTGGTGGAACAAACTCAAGCTCAAGCTGAGTATCTTCGTGTTCTTAAAAATTAAGGTCAAGCTTAATATGTTCAGAAATAGCCGAGTTTGAGACTAAGCCATCGAAATTGCTTGACCACAAACACAAGCTAATCTGAAACTTGAATTTTAAACATTTTGTCAGAATCAATTTAAATGAATTACAAACGTGTCAAGATCATTAAGTTTCTAACGTTACCATGATGTCTTATACATTAAAGGAGAATAAGGAGGGACTGGGCACTGATACATGGCCTTCCCGTGCTTCATGTTAAGCCGCCCCATAGTTTGGCCCTCGAGCTTGCATTAACTACTTTCACATGCTAATTTTGATTTTATCACAGTAAGTATGAATAATACTTATTTTGTTCTTAATATAGATAAAAGTTAAGTTTTTGTTTAAATATCTTGGGTGAAATCTGACACTGTGGAGGAGCTTTGTGAATGGGGATTCCTGCCTAAACAAAGACATTGAAAAGAATTGATAAATTTAATACCCTTGGCCATTTTCTGGCTCATCTGGAAGGAGATAATCAGATGACTCTTCGAATGGAAGGGAAAAACTAAACAGAAAATTTGAAAAGATTGGCTTGACTATGTCTGATGTAACTTTTGTTGTGCGGCTGCTCTCTGCCTGCAGGGATATACTCTCTGGTAATGCATTTTATAGTTATTTCAGATCAATAATCTTCTGTACATGTGATGTATATGTGGTTCAGTGGAGCATTGCATTTCTCTCTTCAAATATCTTGTTGCTACATTTGAAAGCTGATAATTTTTTGCTGTTTAATGATGGAAATAATAACAAAATAAGCCATTCTTTTGTATCAGTGACATATGCATCCTTTAAACCCCTTATCAATGATGCTCTTTTTCTGTTCCAGGCAGGATCGCTGTTGGATGATGTTAGATTAACTGCAACAGATGAAAGGTAACTGATTATCCTGTTTGGGCCTCATCTTAAGGATCTGTTATTGGTTTGGTTGGGAAAATTCTGTCAAGTTGGTTGATGTGACTACATTTTGCAGGTTTCCTGTTGACGAGCTTCGCAAAGTGAAACGTCCTGATCCTGAAAATAAAGATTCTAGTGATACAGACGATGACGAAGATGATGAAGATGATGACAATGTCGATGATCAGGATGAGGATGATGCTGGAGATGAAGATTTCGATGGTGAGGAAGGGGGTGCGGAAGCTGATCCTGAGGATGACCCGGAGGCAAATGATGGTGGAGGATCAAGTGATGACGATGATGAGGACGATGATGACGATGATGGGGATGAGGATGATGCTGAAGAGGATGGTGAGGAAGACGAGGATGAGGATGAAGATGAAGAAGTTCCGCAACCACCTGCAAAGAAGAGGAAGTGAAAGTAGCTTTAGGGGTTCCCTCCCATGCTTTTTTTTTTTTTTGGTTTCTTTCCTTTTTACCACCTTAGGAGGGAGTGGTTATTTAGCTTGTCAGTCTGCATAGAGTAGAAAATTACCATTGTTGTCCGAATGAAGCTAGTTATTTTCACGAGATTGTTGGTGTTGCAAAGTATTTCATTATATGCGATTTATGAAACATTTTAGTTGGGTTGGGTTGTAACAGGGGGATTTGTTGTGTGGTTCTGGAGTCTGGAACAGCAAAGCTCCCCTCTTCAATGAATCATTCTCATTCACATGGACAACCATCTGCAACGTGCGGGCTGTCACCTAGTATTACTTCATTGACAAGTAGTAGAATTGGTGTTATTGGCCCTTCCTGCTGTAGTGCCATCACTTGCATTCAATCTGGTTGTTGTCCAGTATTATTTAGATAAATGCACTTCCTTGACTTCATAACCACTAAAATTATCTCAAGAAAAAATAAATTAATTGAAATTTTGAAATAACTACATAATCTAGTGGTTATAAACCTAGTCTATCGGATTGAATAATCTGGAGATGATATATCAAATTTAATCTAAATTCTGTTGTTGGGATTTTTCAAATACAACTTCCCTGTACCCTTTAAGCACTATAAAAAGGCCACAAAACCATTGAATCAATCACCTGCAGTTCTTGTATTGAGTGTCTTTTGAGTGCATTTGGTAAACAACAAAAAGTTAATTCACTTCAAAGATGATGAAGATTGCTGTTCTCTTGCTCCTCCTAGCATGTCTCATACAACAAGCTCTGGGTGCTGCCAATGTTGATGCTGATGATAAGGCTGGGCCACCCATGCCATCTTTCCCATGGCTTCGCAGGCCCTGGCGCCCACGCAGGCCATTCTTCCCGTTCCCAATGCCCCCATTGCCAGCCCACCACTGGCCCAAGCCCAGTCCTGACACTCCTAAGCCCAACCCAGCAATCCAAAAATGTTTCATGGATATGTTTGAAGAGGCAAAATGTGTTGGTGAAATCAAGGCATCATATTGGAACAAGAAAACCAGTGTTGGTGATGATTGTTGCAAGATTGTTCAACAAGTTAGTGATGATTGTGCCAATGCTTTTAACAATCCATACTTTGGTGCAGTATTGAAGCAATATTGTGCTAAGAAGGCTTACTTGACTAGTCCATGATTGGGAGGAGGGCTACTTTGGGTTCTTGTTTCTCTTTGATTTCTAGTGTTTGATTTTGTTTATTTGGGTCACTAATTAAGCGTTTTGTTATGCTTTTCTTAGTGATTTAGGTTGTTTGTTACGGAAGCTCCCTTCCTTTTGTTTTCAATGTTCCTTGTCTTTGATAATACATGAATAATAGTTTGTCTTTGCTAAATTGGCAATAAAGCATGCTATATTATATTTTAATTGATATTTAATATGTGGATGAACTAATAGTGCCTTGAATGAGCAGACCAAACCCTCAAAAGTCGCAATCTTTAGGACAGATGAAGAAGTAGAGAATTCAAAGCAGAATTGTTTTTTCCACTATTATATGTTTCCACCATTAATCATTCAATTGATTTGCTCCTCTGTCTAATTAAATACTCTTTGTTGGGATTCAGAACAAAAAGGCCATATACTTCCAAAAACTCAGTGTGTAAATCCATGCCAGCAAGGAGATGCGTTTTCTAAACCAAATAATCAATGATAACGACCATTAAAGAATAAATCAATGCGGACCTTGTAGGAGCAGATATTCTACAATCGTTGAAATATCAACTTTTCTTCCTATGGGGTCCGTTTGCAGCTTTGGATCCTGTAAGTTTCACAACAAGGCAAACCGTGAAAGCTCCTTAACCAGCTTAGGGGGTGCCGGTCGTGGAGGCTCCGACGATCAAGTTAGTACTTGTCGGAGATGGAAGACCAACTATATCTTAAGTGTTTTTGTCTGAATGGATATTATGTAGAGTTGGTCGAAAGTGTTTTTTTTTGTATTGTCTAGTTTGTTTTGTCCAAAAATGATCGATCCCCCGCGTATGAAAAGAGGGGGGTATTTATAGAGAACAAGGATCGACCTCGGGAATTGTTGTACATTCCAGTTATACCATTGGACCAACTTGTATGAAAGAAGTGTATAAAAAGTCTACTATCCCGGTTGTGTCAGGGTAAGCGATAAAGCAACAATGTGTCATAATTAAGACAGGTGTCGATGAAAGCATGGAAGAATTGTAGGCGGTATTTAATGAATAGATACATATATGAAAGAAAGTCATACCTAAGGATGTGAGTCAGTCACACATACAAATATCGGCTGTAGATTAGAATGATAAGGACTGCTTTATGAGTGAGGTAGTCCGAGTAATGGCGCTCACATGTGGCGTCGCCATTACTCTGTTCTGGCGACTGTACCCAGTCGCCAATACCTGCGAATGTCTTGACACCTAGTTCCATCATGCTAAGGAAGGATCATAATAAAGTGACCAGTCTGCAAAGCTATAAAGATCCTGTAGATAAGTGTCAGAAAATATGACAGTTTTGGTGTCAGAATACTGTTTATATCACTTAGCAATGATGTAAAGATTGTATATGAACCAAAGATAGCCTTTTAGGTTTGGGCCTAACTGTGATAGTTAATCTGTGGACCTAGACAGTCCAGCATGTCTTGTCGTTATTTGACCACGTGGGGCCATACCATGTTTGGCACCTACAGACCTAATATCTTCAATTCAATGTGTTTAGACTAGGAATTTCAAACAATTGTCCAAGCAAACAAGCTTTTCCTATATATGTTAAAACCCCTCTCTAATTTGTTTGAGGCTCCTCCTGAATCTCTGATAATCTCTGACTCGGTAAAGCAAACATCAATGGCTGGAGTTGTTGTGCCTGCAGAGGGTGTACCACTGCCCAAAAACTGTGCAAGAAATGTCAATCAATGGGGAGGAACCACCTCCACAGTTTCTTGCCAAAGAGAATCCTTTTGGGGCCTTAGATTCTTCTCCAACGTCTGATTCAGTCCCTCTCATTGATATCAGCATCCTTTCTTCATCAGATGATGAACTTGAGAAACTGAGATTAGCTCTCAGCTCATCTGGGTGCTTCCAGGTTAAATAAAGTTCCAATCAAGGCCTTTTTTTTTTTTAATAAATCTGATGTGGGCTTGATTTGAACTAGTAAAGAATGAAACTTTTTGGGAAATCTAGTATTTATATACTGTGAAATGTTATTGGGTTTTGATGATGAGTGTTATAACAGGCTGTAGGGCATGGGATTTCAAGTGAGTTTCTTGACAAAGTGCGCAAAGTTGGAACAGATTTCTTTCAACTTCCACAGGAAGAAAAGCAGAAGTGTTCTCGTGCAGCTCATGATGTGCAAGGATATGGACATGACTTGATTGTTTCAGACAAACAAGTTCTTGACTGGTGCAGCCGCCTTTTTCCTTC
This sequence comes from Tripterygium wilfordii, assembly GCF_013401445.1. Taxonomy (NCBI): domain Eukaryota; kingdom Viridiplantae; phylum Streptophyta; class Magnoliopsida; order Celastrales; family Celastraceae; genus Tripterygium; species Tripterygium wilfordii. The sequence continues at coordinate 466,714 of NC_052240.1, read as the reverse complement.
GCGTTTTTCCTGAAAATCAAAGAAGGGACAACCTTTGGCCCCAAATTCCACATGATTTCAGGTTATATATAGCTTTGTTTGTTAGCTTTTTTGCTCTTCGTCAAGGCAGCCTATTTGAAGGTTGATTTCTTGCAGAGACATTTTACATGAATACTCAATGAAGATAAAGCATTTGATGAATGTTCTATTCGAGGCGATGGCTAGGTCATTGAATCTGGAAGAAAAAAGTTTTTCAGACCAGTTTGGAGAGCAACCAGTGATGCAAGTTAGATTCAACTTCTATCCACCTTGTTCGAGGCCGGACATGGTTCTCGGAGTCAAACCTCATACGGATAGATCAGGGAATTACAGTTCTGTTGCAAGACAAAGAAGTTGAAGGTCTTCAAATCATCAAAGATGGAAAATGGATCACAGTTCCAGTTCTTCCTGATGCTCTTGTTGTCAATCTTGGCGACCAAATGCAGGTATACATATACATGTTTGAGTTGCAGTGACAATATCACAATTACTCTTTGCAGCACAAGCAACTGATTAATCAGCACAAGTGGTTTTTTGCAGATAATGAGTAATGGAGTACTCAAGAGTCCAGTTCATAGGGTTGTGACCAACACAGAAAAACTGAGAATGTCCGTGGCGATGTTCAACGAGCCAGATCCGGAGAAAGAGATTGGACCTGTGGAACAACTGATGGATGATAACAATCCAAGATTATACAGAAATGTGAAAAATTATGCAGTCATCAACTATGAGTGTTTTCAGAAAGGCATCGTAGCACTAGAGACTATAAAGATTGGTTGATGTTCAAAGAATTGTGACTAGAATAAGAACTGATACCGTTCTTTAGAATTACCGATCATGTGTGTGGTCCTATTAACATCTGGGTTTGTCTCAGTTCTCTGATGAATGTCAACCAAAAAAAAATTATGTTTTCTTTCTCTGATTGTTGATTCCACTTAGGCCTTGCTTCCTTACTAAAGGTACAAAATGGTCATTTTGCTCCCCAAATCATAAAATCAGGCTTCCAACATCGAATTGGGTAACAGGAAATGATGATTCCCTCTCTTGGATGCAAAATGACAAGTAGACCATAACCGAGTTTGATTGAAGATATTAGACGAGTTTTGAAGTTTTTCAGGTTCTTCGATATGATATTTAGTAAAAAGAGAACAATATGTAGCATCTAGACCAATTAGGTAAGAACCCAGATTACACTACCAGGACTCAAAATCTATTACAGAACAAAAGGAGAGAAGGAACGTAAGGGATTCAGAAATGAATTGATCTACCAAGACCCAAAAAGAAATCGAGTTACCAACTCTTCCTAGCACCGACTCCTCGTGGTCATCGTCATCGTCCTCGTCCTTGTCATCAACCCCTTGGGAGGGAAATTTGCAGCCAATTAAAGAGTCAACCATGAACTACAAAGTACATAATAGTTTTTAACATGTGGAGGGAGGAACAAAGATCCGGCAGACGGTAACCAGTAGACCATCCACATTTGATCCAATGATCTATAATATCTTAAAGAGGATGCCACCATGTGTAGCGAAAAACGGGGCAAACACGAGTGATTCAACAGCCATTAGCTTGATGAGGATGTTGAGTGAAGGTCCAGATGTGTCTTTCAGAGGGTCTCCAACGGTGTCACCAATAACAGCTGCCTTGTGTGCATCTGATCCTTTGGGACCAAGGGTTCGCGCATGCTCAGAAGCACCCGCCTAGATCACATAATGAATCCAGACGTAAGCCACGGTCTAAACAACAATTTTTTAAGTTGCAAATTATGAATAAAATGTCGATAGTCCACTAGAATGCATACCTCAATGTACTTCTTGGCATTGTCCCAAGCACCACCAGTGTTGGAAGCAGAGATGGCAATCTACAATGAAGTCCAACGAAAAACATGAGTACAGAAACTATCAGAAACATACATACATATATATTACAACCTCTTTGACTTCACCATAGCAGCACGAAGTGCCCACTACTCCAAAGTCATATGACATTA